>NC_091747.1:60577436-61282436 GCF_043380555.1 Nothobranchius furzeri
AAGTTTAATTAGACTTCAAGTTCTTTGTTATGCTTCTACATCTGGAACATCTGGATTTCAGTGGTTTAGACAGAAAAGGACTTTAATTAGCGCTGCTAATGTTCAAAACTAAATAAGAATAAACACAAATGGCAATTCCTTGTTGAAAATTTGCAACAGATGTCTGGAAATCCAATTATTATTATTATTATTATTATTATTATTATTATTATTATTATTATTATTTTATTTTTTTGTTTGTTTGTTTGTTTGAGTCAACAATAAAAACATAAAAGAGTGGCGAAAATTAAGTGAAATCTTCATATAGGACCAAAAAGGGGAGAAAAAGATTTTAATCCTAAAAGACTAATTGAAAATATAAATTTGATCAAATTCCCAGCTCAATATATTTCCTCCTAATAAAATGTGCTTAACTCTAACCCCTAGAAAGGTCATTAGATTCTTCAATTATAATGTTTTTTTTCTGTTTGAACGAAATCTTCTTTTGTTATTTTGGGAAACGAGAATTAATTTAATTGATTAGTTTATTTTTTAATAAGAAAAATGAACTTTAAATTTTGATCTATTAAAACGTCTAAAACAACATGATTTTATGAGTTTCCACTAATATAAAAGGTAGAGCAAAAGATAAATAACACAAGAAGGATTAAAAGAAAGGTTTCGCTTGAAGCTCTAATCCAGATCTTCAAAAGTTGACTGATCTTAGAGAAACATAAACCCTTAAAATAATCTGCCAGTGGATTTAGTTTAAAAGTCTTGTTTTCCAACTCATCCAGATATTAAATGGACATCCTCCAAGGACAGATCATGGTACTGTGCTGCTTTCAGCTGCTTCATACCTTTTTCAGACTGATGATTCCCTCTCTTGTTTCTCTGTCTGTGGATATGGAGAACATGTTGGCGCCCTCTGAGTTAATGATGCTATACTTGATGTCTGCGTTGACTCCAAGGTCATCGTCGTTGGCTTTGATCTTCCCCACCGGCTTCCCGACTTCGGCTGATTCTGGGACGTACAGCTGGTAATTTTCTGTGGATGAACATTGACGTGGGACCATTTAGAATTCAATTCGAATTCAAAAATACTTTATTAATCCCAGAGGGAAATTCAATAGGCAGCATGAAATAGATTTCAACACAACTTCCTCAGCAGCAGATAGTTTTTGAATGTTTCTCTAAAAGGGCTTCGCTAAGCAGTTTAACTCTGTCACCATTTGTTCCTGAGGGAATGTCATTAAAAACGCTCTGCGGTGCTTCAATTGACATTAAATGCTAAACTTGGGTTGATTGCACTGCAGTGAAGCTTATCCAACTCTGAGGCAGACATCTATTTGGAAAATGTTGATTTTCTTTTTTGTAAAAGCTGCAGCACAAATGAAAAACTGTGAGCTGACAGGGATTAAACTTGATGAGGCTTTATCCATACTTAAATTTATCATTATAATGGAGAATATTCAGAGTGAAAAACAGGGTTTTGATGAATATACATATAATTTAGCTAATTAGGGAAGAATTGACCATGATATTAGACTACTGAGTCAAACAATAAGAATTATGAATCTTAATGAGGAGCGCTGACATTCTGACACTGATAGACGGTCGTATCATAAATCAATGTTTATGTAAAGAAATATGGCAAATGCTGAAATGCTTTTTAATAATTAAAACACTGAAACACATTGAGTGATAATGTACCTGTTTTTATTGTAAATCTGCCGCTTTGCCTTGATGAAAACACATTTCAGAACTCTCATAAATGCTTTTAAGGTTTCATAACAGCGTCAGACAAGGAGCAAGGACGGCTTCTTACAGCTCAAAGCCAACAATGTCTCAGAGTATGTGGTTGGGGCAGCAGTAGCTCAGGTGGTAGAGCGGGTTGCCTCATGATCGGAGGGTCATGGGCTCAATTCCAGCTCCTACCAGGGGTATTCTGCTGTTGTGTCCTTGGGCAAGACACTTCACCCAACTTGCCTGTGTTGGTGGTGGTCAGAGGGGCCGACGGCGCCAAATGGCAGCCTCGCCTCGGCTGTGACTACAAGGTAGCTTACCATCACTAGCAGTGCGTGAATGTGAGAGTGTGTGAAAGCGTCTTTGGGTGTCCTAAAAAGCGCTATATAAGTTTGATGGTTATTATTATTATTATCATTATTATTATTGGTTTGACAAACAGCTGAGGTAAGAGTTTAACCAAACCAGCCTACAGACAAGTTAACAGGGAAAAAGGCCATTTTCTCAATGTAAAACTCTGTCAGTGATTGGTGTTTATTTGTCTTTAGTGTTGACATAATAGCTCAAGAATTATGGGATGGATTTAAGTTAAACATTGTAATGACTGGATCTACATATGGTTAAAATCTGGAGGCAGTCCGATTCAAGATGGCCACTATTGCTAATCAACATTAGCAAACCCAAAAACGCCAACGATTGAGTCGAGTTTACCAGTGGCGTGTCCAGACCTTTAAAAATGAGGTTGCCCAGGTGGGCCAATTGTTTATGCATGAGTGTCACACTATTTCTTGTCTTGTTTATTTTTCTTTTTCTAAATTTTTTGCATTCAAGTGAATTTGTGAGTTCCACATCGTGCCATGGCCAATTTCTCTATATTCTTTTTCTTTGAGCTATTTTTGTAGAGGTGGTTAGCAAGCCACTTCTTGGTGCAATACTGCCACCAGTTAGGGTGGAGTGAGACTGGGATCCAGATGCTAAATACAGAAATGTTCTGTTAGTCGAGCTTAGAAAACAGTGTTACAGGCACATGCTGCCATCTACTGTTTTGGGGTTTATGACCCCAAACCTGTTGTGGACAATGTAAAGTCACCTTAAAAGGAACTCTGTGGGGTGGCCAATCAGATTCCAAGGGTGGCATGTGCTCCCCAAGGCCACTCCCTGGACATGCCCCTGGGGTTTACAGATATTGAGCTAAAATCTGGTTTAGTAGCAGCCGTGCCACATGTCTGGTTCAGAAAGTAACCAGAGGCAGTAACTTCTTTTGGAGTTAGTTCCAACTACACTTGGAAAGCACAAAGTCTAGTATTTACAGACTTTAAGCATGGTTTAGGTGTGATGGTGAATAAAAGTCACCCTGACGACATAGTTCAAGTACAAAACTCTGATTAAAACAACGCCATAAACTTATGGGGTATTTTTCTGTCTTCATGAACCATTGGAATGGATTTTTGTAGGTACATACTTTGTGGGAACTTGGGCGGGTTGTCGTTGACATCTGTCAGAGTGATGTTGATGGTGGTGGAGCCAGAGAGGCCTCCGACCTGGCCTGCCATGTCTTTGGCTTGGATAACGACTGTGTAGTGTTCTCTGGCTTCCCGGTCCATGTCTGCTAAGGCAGTCCTGATGATTCCTGCCAAATGAAAAGAAACAAAACAATTTACAACAAACTATTACTGGCATTATTTCATGAATATGTGCATTTATCCTAGTTATTGGTTAAAGGGAAATCATTTTGTTGAGGAAGGTGGTTGTGAATTGAAAGCTTTTAGTTTCTGGAAGAGAAGCGGTTCTGCCCCTTTTCTCCTCTCTATTCAAAACCCTTTCACTTCTAAACTACTTACACTATGCTACATCACATTTTCAGGGCTAAGTATGTCCTCTTCTTTATCTTTCATGCTCCTGGTTTTTCCTTGTCAAGGCCAAGCCTTCTGCTCTTTCTATTATGTATAAAATGACTATGCAACCTTGGATCACAGCAGAAGGCAGCAATCTAAGACACTCACTCTGTCACCCTTATTTCTACAGAAACACAGCAAACGCAGCCATGAACTCAACAATGTGACATATGACTGCATCTCTGCTCAGGAAAAAAAAACATATATACCAGCAGCATGTAAATAGATGCTGCACATATTGCAATGGAATTAGGCTTAGCTCTAGTATTTGACTCGATGTTGTGTGTTTTGTGGTCCGTGGTGTTTAGAGGTTAATTTTAGGTAAAGGCTTATCAAGTTTTACTGAAGCGTCTTTACGTTTGTAAAGCATAAATTGAAAGTGACCGAGCAAATTATTTATACCAAGTCGGTTTCCAGTCCAAGCAGCTTGAATTTCACCAAACCCCATTTAGAGTGTAATGGATGCAGCTTTTTATTTCCTCGGGTTCACATAAGAGGCAGCCATGTGCTATACAATAGGTCATTTTCCTCTCTGGTTGTCAGGACTCCATACAGACAGAAAGTAATCCTTTTGCCGCAGGCTGAATAATCATCAAAAGTGGGTCAAGGAGCCAGGCAGCCAGTGGTATTAAGATCCAGGGGATCGAAGGTTAGACATCATCTGTCACATAGAACATTGGCGGAGAACCAAGAGAGTGGGGGTAAACTTGGATTTAACAGGAAGGAATCTACAAAAACGGCACAGATGGAATATCGTTAACAAAAACTGAATAAAGCATTTCCCTCAGCATCAGATTATTTAGCAATCTTAGTGTAAGCTTTTAAAAATGTAAACATGCCAACGTGAGGCTGTTCCTATGAATGGACCTCACATAGACATCTACAGCAGGGTGAACGAGTCAGCTCATTGATTCATCCTCTTTTATCTTTGTCGACGCTAATGTTCCTGGAGTTTTTCCAATAAAAAGGACAAGTATGCTTAACGGTTTAAAAAATTAACTTTTCACTGCGGGATGTGACAATTTACTTTGTATTGTTCAAATTCTACCTGAAGGACTCACAGAAAACCTCTTGCTGTGTAATGTCAGATAAAAGTTAAAACACTTTTAAAAAAGGCTCATTAAACTCCATCCTGGCGGTTTGTTTTGTATTATGTACCAGTCTAATAGTGTCAACCACTTTCATGGTGTCGATCTGTGTGTATTACATCTGCTTGGAAAAAGAACAAAAGTTAAGTGGGACTGCAAGCGAGGCAGACTTCATTTCAAGGCATATCAAAGCAAATAAATTTACTCTGGCTCCCAGGTAGGCTCTCCTCTGCTACCATATTAAATGTCTTCGTAATGGCTCCATTTGCAGAGATAGAACTGTGAATTTCATTGTCCAACACTAGATTCACTTTATTTTTCAATTTAAGGATAGCATATTTGTGACTGTCCAAACTCGTGTTTTAAATGAACATTATCAATAAAATGTGGGTTGTACATAGGTGCAAAGTTAAAGTCCCATCAGTTGTCCCACACACAGGTGTGTGTGCAAAATGTGTTCTCCGCATTTGACCCATCCCCTTGGGGAGCGGTGAGCTGCAGACACAGCCGCGCTCAGGAACTATTTGGTGGTTTAACCCCCCCCCCCAATCCAACCCCTTAATGCTGAGTGTCAAGCAGGGAGGCTGCGTTCAAACTAAGTACCTTACCTTTGACAAGACTGTTTAGTACCTTCTCTGTATTTTAACTCATTCACTGCCAATGATGACTAAAGTCGTCATTTGCATTTTTTTACTATTTGGGCGTCGGAACGAGCCCCCGCGCTGAGAGAACAAACATCTCAGCTCTAAAGTCGATATTCATCTGCATACGTCACACATCACGTGGTCGGGAAGCAACACATCCATGTGTTAGGAGATCGTTTTGGGCCGCTGCTGTAAAAAAAAAGTGAGGCGCGAACCGGAAAAGCTTCTGCCGATCACGATTCAACAACGAATTATGAAAGAACGGATAACGCTCGAAATGCGCTGATTCTTCCTGATGTAAGAGGTGAGTCTCCACTTTGTTTTGGTAGTTTTGGTTGTTTTGGTTGTTTTGGTTGTTTTGGCGTCAACATCATCCTAGCGCACAACATTCTGTGACTCTTAAAAAAACAGTAAAAACGGTGAGAAACGCTGGCAGCGAATGAGTTAATCATGTATTTCAATCCAGTCAGATTTCTTCTCCTAGGCCTCTTCACATTGGTGAAAACACTGCTTTGCTTTCATTTGACCTGTAAGAAATGTTCTGGATTGCTGCAACTTTTTAAAAATCCCCTTCAACATAAAGTAAATCACTACTACGCTCTTCGAGCTTGCCAGATACATTTTCCAGCTATTTTCCACATCCTCTGCAGCCTCACTGTAATCTATCCCCAAGCAGCAACTTTCCATGTCAATCCCACCACCTAGTACTGGCTAAAAGTCGAATGAACACAAAAAGGACTGTAGAGGAAGGTAGTAAGGAGGGATGGATGGGATGAAGAGGTAGGGAAAGGATAAAGGCGACGGAAGCATGGACGTAATTTTGGGGGGGGACAGGGGGGACATGTCCCCCCCCACTTTTTCCAAAGTCAAGTTTTAACCCCTGCACTTTTTACCATCCAAAAACAATATTACACTATATTAAATTGACACTGGTTGAGCTCTAGGACCAAGCAGAAAACAACCATTTGTGTTGAAGCCCGTTTCCCATTAGAGCATACTGTAAAGACCCCCCCCCCCCGTCCCCCCCCCCCCCGTCCCCTCCACTTCTAAAGTGAAAATTACGTCCATGGACGGAAGGGTGGGGTCAAAAGAGGGTGAGCTGGTTATAAATAGCTGAGGTTAAGGCATGACCCTGCTCCCAACCTGAGTTAACTGAATAAATTCAATAAACAGGCCAATGAAAACTAAACCGAGTTAGAACAATGACAGAATAAATCACATGAAGCAGTCATAAAATCCCTAATTTATCATCTAATCTAACCAAATGTTTTTTATCGTAGTTTCCAGCTATTGTTCTTTGTGCTGATCTATATCACAGAGATCTAAGCAACTAATTCTGTCAGCGCAGCTAGGTCACGGCCACAACTCTAGCTCCCCTTTAATAACATATGTATGTAGTATTGTAGAGGAAACAGATACCATACCACACCAACTTAGTTTCTATAGCACAATTTAAGACACGGCGTGCGAGCTGACCAAAGAGCTGAACAGGCAAGATCAATTAAAACAAAAAAGAAAAAAAAAACAATAAGAAGATAAAACACAACAATAAAAACTATAAAACACGATACAATACGACATGAATCACTGTCTAAAAGCCAAGTCATAAAAGTCGTTTTTTAAACGAGATTTAAAAAGCAGGCAGAGAGGATGCCAGCCCAACTGTAATGGGCAATGAGTTCCAGAGCATGGGGGCAGCATGGACAAACGCACATTCACCTCATGATTTGTAGGACATCCGGGGAGTGCAAAGCAGTAGACGGTCAGCTGACCTCAACATACGAGTAGGTACACAGGGAGTCAGCAGGTCATACAGATCAGAGCTGTAGAAAGAGAGAGTTGCGACACTCCAATAGACTTCTATGGAAAGAATGGAATGCGGAAGTCACGTGGTTCATGTAGCTTCGATTAGTTCCAAACAGCCCCGCTGGTGCATTGACCGCAGTTCATTTTCGGTGTTTCGGAATGATTTTCTCCGGTAAGCTGATGAAATGTCATCATTTTGTTGCATTGTGAAGCGTTAGCTAACCGCTTCGTACCAAAATAAGCCAACGATGATATTTTATGTTGCCAGTTTCAGCTAGATAACCTTTAATGAGCTAATTGTGTGCAGCTTGTTGATTGTGAGCAGGAGGACGAGCTGCAGACGGGTTTATTTCAGTTTGTTTGATTCTGCGTTTTAAAAATATTCCCCACAGTTTGAAATAGGTTATAAACTTTTTACATTATTAGTTTAATTTGGGATTTTTTGTACAATACGTTGCTGGTTGCTGTATCAACACGAACGTGCATCAGAAATGGAAGCACAAATGGAGAGACCAATAATAAAGAAAATGTGATCGTGAAGACAAGTAATTATTTAATATTTTTCAGTTAATCCTTTCAGAATAAAAGCTGAACCATCATGACCCAGTTTTGGGTCTAGCTAGATGCCAACAAAACTGTCGTGATCCAGAAGTATCTCAAGACTGGTGGTTGGCTGCCGCGGCTGTTTCTACCGGCTTCGGCTCCATAAAGGTCAAGCTGGACCTCGACATTCCTGATCTAACGAGGACTTCCAAAAGGGTATGCAGGCCAACGGAATGGCGTCGAATGTGTTTATGAATCTCCTAACCAAAGCTTAGCGCGAAGACATCACCTTCACTTCCCACCAGAACTAATTGTTTCTTCGGATTTGCTGGTTCTGAGCAACATTCCACAGTACACCATTCTCTGTCTCAATTCACCTTAGTCACACCATACATTTAGTGTTTAAGTTAGTCTAGTTTAATTTGTTTAGTAATAAATCTTTAAACTTTTAAAATATGACTCTCTCTTCTGTTGTCTCTGAATTAATGCAAAGTTGTTACATAATCCCTGCAATAAAAAGTTCCAATCTTCTGGTTAAACAGTACCCACAGAACCATAAGGTTGATTTCATATTTACTATGGAATCTGATGTCTTATGGCTCATTAAATAACATGTAAATTAACTCATTACACTGGAGCAGAATTCTAGCTTTCAATAAACCACTTTAAAATGGATATTACTACTCAAGTTTAGGGCTTCTTGTAGGACTTAAAAGTTATTTAATACACTAATATTGGAGCAGTGTGTTGCATTACTACATCAACTTTATTTCTATAAAATATTATAGTAACGTATGTGGTCTAACTGTGTTCTACAGTGTGTTAGAACTGTCGTATTCCTGTAATGTAGAGCAGTCAAAGGGGTCTGTCTTCCTACAAATGCCCTGAAAAAAATAAATAGGCTACTTTGTGAAGGAGTTAGGGCATAATATATAACATAATATATAATATTATTCAATAATTACCAAAAATCGCCAGGGGAAATGTGACAATATTCAGTTTTTGTGATTTGTCCCACCATACGCCGTTCAAACTGACTTACGTTGCTGGGATGTTTGGAACTATTGAGAGCTCCATGAACCACATGACCGCGAGTCGGCGAGTTCAAAGCGTGTCGCAACTCTCTCTTTCTACAGCTCCGGTACAAATAAGGAAGAGCTAGGCGGTGTAGGGCTTTAAAAACAAACATCAATATCTTAAAACGTACACGAAATGTGATGGGGAGCCAGTGAAGATGTTTCAGGACTGGTGTAATATGGCTATGTCAACTTGTGTTTGTTAAAAACCTAGCGGCAGCATTTTGGACAACCTGCAACCGGTTCAGGGCAGAGACAGGAGTTCCAACTAATAATGCGTTAGCGTAGTCCAAGCGAGAGGTGACGAAAGCGTGGATGACTGATTCCAAGTGCTTCCACTTTAAAATCAGTCTTAAACGAGTTAGGTGGCGTATCTGATAAAAACAAGACCTCAACACTGAGTCATTGAGAGGTTGGCATCTTTTGTTTACCCCGAGGCTTATTACACACTGCTTGGGGCTTAAATCATCAAAAGTGGAATGAGAGCCAGAAGGATTGTAGGTATCTAAGACAATGTACTCAGTTTTGAATGATTCAACCCGAGGAAATTGGCCGCTAGCCAGCCCTTTACGTCTGCCAGGCATGCCGCAAGACGAGGGTCCACATTTCCATTTTTTAGTGCCACAAATATTTGACAATCATTAGCATAGATGTGGTAATTAAGACTGTGCCAATTTAGGATTTTGCCCAGTGGTAGGAGATATATAGAGAAAAGAAGAGAAGATGATGAACTAAAAATGATTTAAAAATTTGCATTCCAAGGAAAGGACTAAACCAAACTACACCAAACCAAAGTGCACAATAGTTAGAGGTTAGTGATAGACGGGGGCGCTACTGAGCATCTGACCCTCAGGAAACTGTTATTTTTAAACACAACTGGTTGGAAAGCTTTAAAATTTCAAAACGGTCCATCTGGTTGTCACTAGTGATGGGACGTGTGAACACAACGTTGATATCCATTATGATGACTTTCCTGTCAGGATGCAAGTCCAACAGCAGAGGTTACTACAACCTATGTAACTGATGCTTTGAGTTGGGAACCTCTCCGTCAAATAAAGGGCTGGAAAGACTCTGCTTCATGAAGCGCCTTTTGGCCATCGTTAGCTAGCGCTACTGGAGAGAACCAACACTAGCTGGCAACCGGGCAGCTGGGATCTGACAGACTTTTTAAACAGGGAGGAGTGATTAGTGGATAAAGGCATGCAGACTCGCTGAAGAAGTAAGAATCTTTGGGTCAGAATGACTGGAGAAGGGAAGAGAACCATGAGCAGATGAAAAATGGAGCAAAACTGAATCAAAACTGAAGAAAGGAAAATAACTAAAACGAAACAAAGAAAAGTGCGAGTACAACACGATGGCAACTCTGAAGAACACGGTGCCCCAGGAAGTTAATGGGTTCTAAAAAGAGAGAAGTCCACCTTCCTACTGAGAATTAAAAAAATATGTTCCACTAAACATGTCTGATAATCAAAACCTAAGTTAGCAAAGCGTTGCTTGGAGATGCCGGGTCTCAGCAGGTGTCTGCGGCTCGTCTTTGTTCCCAAAACTGATCAAACAACTTTCCTGTAATGATACAAGCTCTAAAACCTCTCCTGTAAATCTGTTATTATCTGTGCTCACAGATTTACTGAACACCAAGCGCAGGGAAACGAAAAGTGCCTGGCGAGTGGCCCACACCAAGACGGACGATGTGACCTTTCAAATTTCACATTACCGCCTTGCTCATAAAGCCGCATTGCCTCCTGAGCAATATTACAGAGTTCGCAGCCAACAAGCACACAGAAAGGTTGAGTTTGAGATCTTGACTTTTATCCACAAACAGTGAGGATGCAAGTCACATAAAACTATATATGAGCCAAGATCGAGTAACGTGTCACAACCTGAGCTGCATCCACTCTGGAATGAAAGTCCGACGCACGCTCCCAGGAGCAGGGGTAGCAGAGAGGCGTGTGAGTACGCTGACACAAAGATCGAACCTCTGAACTTCTTTCCTGGCCATCTCTGAGCTGTATTACCTCCGACTCTCTCGTCCAAATCTCTCCGGAGCTCGTCACTTGATTTAGAAAATAATTGAGAAAGAGCTGACTTCCGTGAACCTGGATCCATTTGACACAGAAAGGTGGTTAGCCTTTTCCTCAACCTCCTCAGTCTATTAGAGTTGATACCATCGCACTGTCCGCCTCTTTGTCTGGCTAGAAACTTCTAAAGGAGAACAATCTCCTCGGTGAACAAAAGGGATTATAGAAGATTACCAAAGAACTCTTCAGTCTCCAGTTTCAGGAATCTTGGTTTTTGGTCCATCTAATCCAGTGTTATCCCCGTACGTGTGCACTGTTACTGAATCTGACAAAAAAAAAGTCGATAAAAGCAGCTGCGGAATCAGAAAAACCTAATTATTTTACCACATCTTTAAACCTAACATTGTTATTCTTTTACATGTAACATCAAGTATTTTAAATAAATGAAATAGCGTCATAAATTATTGGAAAATGTTCTGTTTCCTTGATTTAACCAGAGTAAAGTCTTAATCTATCAGCTGTGGAAAAACATCTCGATCTGTGTCAGCTCCTTCAATAAACTCAAATACTCATAAATCCCAGATCAGCAGAGAAATTAGCCCATTTAGGATTCAACGGGGACAAGGAGCTTCTGTATTGTGAAATGTTTTTGCATGCGTGTGTGTGGAGGTGTACAGATGTGAAGTTCGGTTGAGGGGCGTTCGACCGTGAGCCTGGAGAGGAATAGCCTTGATGTCTCCACGGGTAAGTGACAGATGCACAGTATTGAAGCGGAAGACAGGAGTTATGGCCCAAGTGTAAAGAAAAAAGATAAACGCAGATGTACTTCTGCTGAGATACAGGGAGCTCCAACCAAATTTGCTGGCTTGCAGTTTTCAGATTTACAAACCATGTAATCAAGTAAATCCACCACAGTCAACACTCTTAACACAGTTTGCACTAAGCTTGCCACAACAGGGATGGTATATTTTCTCATGATGCGTTAGCATAATCAAAATCTGTCCGGAAATGATTTATTCTTATTTAGCAGAAAAGGTTTTCATGAATCTTCTCTGGTCTCTGTGCCCTAAAAGGAGGTTTTATGCATGTTTCTGTGTAATAGATATGGATGTTTACCATCTAACTCTCATTAGTGACAGCCTCTGATTGAATGGTTGATAAGCTAACTGCTAGTGTGCAGTTAGTCCAAATTGTGTTTCAATTTTAGTTTTGGTTCCAAACAATAACAAAAACAAAGTTATTGACAGGAAAAGCAACATTTGATCATGAACATTTGTTTTATCTTGTTCCAATTTGCAAGCATGCTTCTGCTATTTCTTTAAAGGTTCACTCGTTTAATCAATACATTTGCAGTGGTCGTTAGTAGGAATGAATGCCTTGCAGGCCTTACTCTGGGCACAAAAAGCCCAAAAACGCCCGGCTCAGCAGGGACAAGTCTGCCACATCAGAGGAGAGCTTACCGCGGCAGGAGTTTGAGTCTTATTTCCTGATATTTGGACATCTTTCTTTTGATTGGATAACAGCAACACGACTCTACCACTGAGTCAGTTTTCTCTGCAACGTTGATGTTTTATCTCCACAAATAACACAAGTCTGGAGGAGTTCTGTTCTGTGGTGGAGTTGCTAATGCTAACAGTTAGCTTCTACTAGTTGAGATGTTCTCTGCTGCTTCCTGGATTCTAAAACAACAGCCTTCCCCGTCATGAGTCAAGATGGGTGAGTCCATGAATAAGTGGCAGTGTGACGTAGATCTGTCAGGCTTTTCTAATGCTAGATTTTCACCGTCTGTTTTCTATCAGAAGCTATTGCAGGAGATAGGTGTAGGAGACTATTTTCATGTTCAGCCTGCATGAAAAACACTGAGTGACCAATCTTAAATAAAAAAATGGTTTTTAAATGAATAAAAAAACACAAGTGGTGTCTGACATATGTCTAAAACTCTTACATATGATTTAGTGTAACATCAAGCAAACGGTTATTATTGCATTTTGTTTCCAAGCGTCAGCACTTTTGATAAAACTCATTTTGTCCACATTTAGCCTTTCACAGAAACGTTCAGTGGTGTAAATGTATGTTAAATAAATGTATACAAAAGACAATGATATTTTTTGAAGATTTTAAAATGCAAACCATATATTTAGAGCGTTGTGCTCAGACTAGCCATTACCTCATCACACCTGAGGCACATAAACTCTATTTCTCTGAACTGAGGCTATTCAGGAAGCCACCTAAAACACGTAGGATAGATACAACTTCTATAGAAATGCTTCAAAATGCCCCGACTATCCTTGCATCATGACATGATACGTGTCTCTACAGATGAGCTCATTAAAGTGTGGATGTCCAGAATCACACAAACACTCAAACGGAGCGTTTCAGCCCCGCGGCTACAAATGTGCACCATTAAGTGGACACAAAAACAAAGCAAATCACTATAAGCACTCAAGTGTCTCTATGCTGGCTGGTAATCACTAACGGGAGAATATAAAACAACAGGAGCCTCGATAGCAAGCTGCTCACATGAAACCACAGCCAGCCTGACTAACAGATTAGCTGCACTTGTGAGCAGCAGGTGCAGCTGATTGTTGGAGCCTGATTAGAGCATGGGACCACAGCGCGGGTCCAATCAGTCATGCTGCTAGTGAAGCTGTGGTGCAAGTGAATGCACCAATCCAGAACAAGGGCTTGCACATGCTAATCTACATACACAAAAAGATCTAAAATCACACCCTGGTTGACTTTTTTGAGCCAAAATGTGGTCGGGGCAGCAGTAGCTCAACAGGTTGAACGGGTTGTCCAGTAATCGGAAGGTTGCAGGTTCGATCCCGGCTCCGGACAGAGAATTCTGCTGTTGTGTCTTTGGGCAAGACACTTAACCCACCTTGCCTGCTGGTGGTGGTCGGAGGGACCGGTGGCGCCTGTGCTTGGCAGCCTCACCTCTGTCAGTGCGCTCCAGGGCAGCTGTGGCTACACCGTAGCTCATCACCATCAGAGTGTGAATGGATGAATGATACACTGTAGTGTAAAGCGATTTGGAGTCCTTACTCTGAGAGGCGCTGTACAAGTGTGGGTAATTTATCATTTAAATGTGCAAGTGAGTGATTTTATTTATTTTTTGGTTCATTTTCGCTGAAGAAGGATGAACATTTTCTTAGCATGAAAAGCTAAGCTAACTTTTGGGTAGCTGTGCCACAGATGGGACCCGCCCCTAATTGCAAGAATGGTAATTCAGTTCTTGGCTTGCAACACTTTAAAGCATCAGTGTGGTAGACGCTGACTGCCCAGCTGTTTGTGCTGGTAGGTCAGTGTCTCGTATGATGGCTCGATACCTTTCAGATGAATGTTCGTGTGTGAGTCTGTGAGAAAGCAGTCAAAAAAGGGTAAAGTGTGCTTTTAACATCTGATTCTTTCACATTTACCTGCTGTGGATGTAGATTTGAACTAAACTGACACAAAAGTGACATTATAACAAGTGCACATTTTTCAAAGTGTCACATCATTTTATTAAACCGACTCAAAGTGTGTAAAAGGTGACTCATAACTTCCAATAATAGCCTCAGATCCTGTTAAAGTTGAATTTCTCAGAAGGGCCTTGAAGCCATGTGTTGATGCTGAAACTCAAGTTGATCTTGTTTTTAAGAGACTTTCAGTGTAGAAGGCCAAGTCCGAGCCAAACACGTCATTTGGATAAATTTAGTTTGGAAGATTTGATTCACTAAATAAAGCAGATATTAGGATTTTCTGGCCCGACGTTTCTGTTTATGTTAACGCTTTTGACCGACTTCTGTCTCATCTCCATCTGGTCTATCAAATATCGACAGAAACAGTCTGTTGAAAATAGGAAAATTATATTTCTCTTCATCTTGAACTCGTTCACTGCCATTGATGACTAAAGTCATCATTGGCATTTTTTTACTGTGTGGGCGTCGGACGAGGCCGCGCGCCGTGAGAACAAACATCTCAGCTCTGAAGCCGATCTTCGTCCGCATACGTCACACGTCACGTGATCAGGAAGCAGAACATCCATGTGTTAGGAGATCATTTTGGGCCGCTGCTGTAAAAAAAGTGAGGCGCGAACTGGAAAAGCTTCTGCCGATCACAATTCAACAACAAATTATGAAAGAACGGATAACGCTCGAAACGCGCGGATTCTTCCTCATGTAAGAGGTGAGTCTCCGCTTTGTTTTGGTTGTTTTGGCGTTGACATCATGCTAGCGGGCAACGTTCTGTCACGCTTAGAAAAACAGTAAAAACTGTGAGAAACGCTGGCAGTGAATGGCTTTACCTATCAGGAAATGGCCGGCACTGAATGAGTTCATATAAATGAAATAAATTAAGTTTCATAATATGCTTTATATTAATTTCTAGAACACTGCAAAATAATTTCTTGTGCATGTTTAGATTATTGAAAGAATGTTTTTGAGCTGCAGGAAAAACAAAAGTTAATATCTGTGAGGTTCAAATCTACTCGAACAGCACAGAGTTTTATGAAACCTTTTTTATTGTGTAGAGTTTTTAATAAGTCAATTTGACACCTTCTGAATTATATATATTTTGGTGTTTTGTTACTTTTACTCATACTAATTCCAACAAGAGGCACCAAAATAATCATGAAAGAAAATTGATTTTTCCTTTATCCTGCATTTGCATTTTGGCCTAGTCTCCTTATTTTATTAAGTTAATGACTTTTAGTTCATCTAAATGCGTCTTTCTAATCGAAATCATCAGCAGTTTCTCCCTCAAAGCTTTACTCATCAGCATCATTAATATCTAACAAACTGATCAACACAAATTGTGGAAAGTAATCTGTATCGACAGTCAGAGTAGTGGAATTACTCCTTATTATGTGTTTAATCACATTATATCTAAATGTCAATGACAAACACTGATCACCTGCAACATTTAAAGCTACTTTAACCATCTGTCCCATGCCTCTGCATCGGTTCTGACCCATCGAGTCGTGGATTTCTCAGGTCCTCTAAAGGTGTCCTGGTGACATCAGATAGATTAAGTCATGTGATTTAGGAGGAGGCCCTCATTTTTCCATGGTAGCGACCAGACTAGGGATGAAATGGTAGGAAAATGTTGCAGAATTATTGTGAGATATGAGAGGTGATAAAAAACAAATATAGTGCTAGTCATCCCTATTGGGTTTCATTGCATTTGGGACCAAAAACGGGAACGATGCTGTAAACAAACGCAACATTTTATGAAAATACGAACCCGAGGAAATTTAGAAAAAGGTTAATCTTTCCATCCTTTAACCACCTCCTTCTGCTGCTCTCCACACTAAATTTGATACTAAGTGTGTTTCCATCTCTGAACAAAGGCCATCACAGACTTTTAAAACAAAACAGAACTTTTCCCTTCTCAGTATCAGGGACAGTTTCAAATTCTACACCACTGACGCATTTTAAGTGCAATTTGCAACATTTCAAAAGGTTTGATCATGGAGTTGTTAACGTAGTAATATCCTATTTTTTTATTACCATCAGTCTCTTTGAGTTGCATATGCATGCTGCACATAAAACCTTCCTTCAGCCCAATTTCCTGAATCAGCTGCAGAACAGAAACAGATGGGGAAATGATTAGTTGATTTTTTACATCACAGTGGAAATGAGTATTCATGCTCCCACCCACGTTAGCTTGCATCTCTGCTAGCAGAAACTAACCATTAGCATTAACCACTTCACAACAAGGCGGAACATGCATGGGCTTGTGTTATTTGTGGAGATAAAACATCAATCATTCTTTACCCAAGAAACAAGAGTGAATGGAAGCAGCAGAAGAGTTGTATTTCTGTTAACCTATCAATAGCTAAACGTTTGCTTATCATGAATATTGATGAGTAAAACTCCTAATCTGTCATTTTCTGCCTCACCACTCCTCTACTTCTACACCCTAAAACACAGAAAACGGCTCACAAGACATTCATTCATACCAGAGTCCTCAACAGATTGGCTGGGGAAAACATCCGGGTGAGACCTTTACCAGATTAAGATTCTGTCCTTTGGCATTCTAGATGAGATGATCACAAATGTGTCGGCTAGGACGTTAGGGGAGTTTGAGGGTGTTTCTCAGTGTCAAGGCGCCTGGCCTTGCGAGGCGATGTCTTGCGAGGCCAGGCGCCTTGCTTACGAGGTTAGTGTCCTTCCTTGGTCAAAGAAAACGGTTAAATGGAACAGACTTGCATCCCGTGACCGCGGCTTCCACGGCGGTCACGTAACGTCACATGACACGGGAGATAACGTTATATTTTATATGTATAAGTTTCAGTATAAATACATAACGAGCCTTTTACTTTTTAAATTGTGTATATGTTTATTAAATTAAATATATAAGTGAGTTACTACCCGCATGACACCGAAGCTGCAACTACTAAGCAATTAACCAACCATAGATAACTTCTTTGGATCTAAAAAACATTTTAAATTAGCTGGCATGCTTTTAACCCTTTGATGCATGAATTATGAAATCTTCAACCATGATTTTTTAACAATTTTTTTCATTCGTCTTTAGGTGTGAATGAAACAAATTTCAACAAATATTTTTTGTAAAATTTTATAATTTACAAATTATTAATTGCATGTCCACCTCAGTGGACAGCGTGCATTCTGAGCATGAAATATGTTGGCTTGACTCACTGAAGTCCAAATGGAGGGGCTCAAATGCAATAAAGTCTTCAACAGCTGTGCTTAATAGCAAAAACAAATAAATAACAATTTTGAGTACCTGTCCACTGTAGTGACCATTATGCATCAAAGGGTTAAACTTGAAAATTGTCCCTGAAGTAGCTGCCGGCTTCTGATCCGCCATTCTTTTGAAAATACCGCGGTGTGTTGTGGGTAATTTTTGACCAAGGCTAGGCTACAAGACAACCCCCGTGTATCCTCACTCAGCTAGCTAAACGGCTAACATACGGAGAACACACGCCTCGGTAGAACATGAACAGTGGAACACGTCTTGGCGGCTCCCGGTGATGTATCTCCTAGGCAACCGGGGCGGGGCCAAGACATCAAGGCAAGGTTCCTTGGCATTGAGAAACACCCTATGTCTTTTTTTATAGGAGACAAGCAGTTTTTGTGTTCAATTTCACGGACTATAAGCTCACTTTCAGATTATCAGCACAACTGTTGCTGAATTTTAAATGTTACATTTGCAACAAAATGAATCCAAAATTTGGAAATCATCAAATCATTTAAGGAGGGTGACAGTTTCCTTCTGTCCAACAACATATTTCATTTGCTATTTTAGTTTGAATAATTCCAAAGACATTTAAAATATGTCACTATTAGAAATGTATAAAGGCATAAAACACCTGCTAAATTTAAAAAGTGAATATGCTGACTTCGAGAACAAATTAAAATAAATTAAAGACGTGAAACGAATATTCTACACATTCATCCCCTCTATTTTAAAAGCCTTTGAGCAAACTGTCTTTTCATCACGCTGATTGACTGTGATGAGGAGCCACTTGCAGTGCTAATTATTTCACGTACCTCTGACCCCAATTTGGAGCTGGTGCTCGCTGGATGAGGAGAAATATAGAATATTTACTGTGTATTGAAATGTTTGGGCAGCTTCTCTGACAATATTTGAGCTCCGTTAGCAGAAAGTAACTCAAGCAGGCACACAGGGGAGTAGACAGGCGTAAAAAGCTTTGCCTCTGCTGAAAAGGTGCGGCACAAAAACCCAAACTTGTGGTTCGTGTGAAGTCGACATGAACACGTATATTTGACGAAATTGTTGCTTGTAGCATCATTTTGCTAAATTGTGCGTGCATTAATTATTGATGTCAAGTCGAAACCTTTATTTGTCCAGGTGTGATGTAAAACTGATGTTTCTCTCCTCACTTTGTGCAGGTGGATAAAAGACCTTTAAAAATGTTTTCCCTAACAATACTACATTTTAAAACCCTGAAGGCTTACGACTCCTGAGTGCTGGCTCAATCTGCTGTCTCCTCACGTCTGATGGAAAATCAAAACCTCTTTAATTGTTTAGTCACCAAATACATGCTTTAACATTACGTCATTTTTAGAGCAGTAAATCTTTCATCCCTACATCTAATGCATGAATTTTAAGTATCAGATTAAATATTCTGAGGCTGATAATGCATCGTTCACTCCTAATAGAGTCCAGTGTGCTTAACGTTGCTCACAATGCACTTCAGTCTAAGTGCTATAATACTATCCACAGTATGAAGAACAAGAAGAAGAAGAAAATATCAAAATTGCGCGTGCATTAATTATTCACGTCAAGTCGAAACCTTTATTTGTCCAGGTATGATGTAAAACTGTCATTTTAAAGCAGAATGCAGTGTGTCTATGAAACTCGGGAGTAGCTGCAGTGGTAAGAAAGCTGAACAGGAAGGAGATGCATAAAGGCCCATTAGAATAAATGTACGTAGTTTACAGTTTAACACCATATTGATGTAATATTTATTACATTTAACGTGAATTTGAAGTTCTTACAGGAAGTGCTTTTTATTTGGGCAAAGAAAGTCGATCTTTACGAAACATTTTTTGTGACACATTATATAAAGTTTTCAGATTGTAAAATTTACAGGCAGATTTCTAAGCATATGAATAAAGTAGTGAGTGTTGTGTTGAGCTGAGATACTTTAATTGCTGTATTTTTTGCTTATAGTTGAATATTTTAATATTTTCCTCTGGGATTGTAGAGCTTATGATAATCCACCGTATGGTAAGGAACATTTTAGATTAAGTTTCATAAAGAATTGGATGGAAAATTTATGAATTGGCATTTTCTCCAAGCGGTCTAGGAAACATAACTAGCTAAATTGAATATTGATGTGGCATTTTTGGTGATAATAACTGAAAATATTGTCATTTTTGACCATATTGCTCTATAACGGCCATAAGCTCTCTTAACTCTAATCTACAATGATTATTCATTCCAGTAGGACACCATGACCGCACAATATATTGTCCCTTCAAACACAAAAGTAATTAATGCAAATATCTATCGGAGGATCTGGTCGGGTTGCATTATTTTAACGTTAGTTTTTGCAGTAGGACCAAGTAGTATCTCAAAACACCAAATAGTCACCAAGTCTGTGCCAAAGAAGTTTCCTTTTCATGCCTTAGGTTTAATCAGAGACTTTACGCTGCAGTAATTTTACTGAACAGCTGTGAGGCAGAAGGAACACTTGCTGAGATATTTCTGGGGCTGTCGTAACAGGCTGCATCTTATATCGGCACTTCGTCTGATTAAAAGGACATTTTTTCCTGTCACTCTGGGTCAGTTTGGCATCTGATGTGGTTTCTCAGCAGTCAGACAGACCGATCCCTCCAACAGTCGCTGTGAGGTCCGAGATCATTTCCTCAGACCCAGTTTAGCAGGAGGACGAAAGAAGCCAAAAAGAGGGAAAAAAAACCACTTCTCGCTTTGACTCCTGCTAAGAATTTGGGTCAATCTGAGGCAATCCTGTCCGCCATACGTGCCTGCCAAATGCCATTATCACCTTCTGTCCTTAAATGATCTTTCGCTCCAGTAAAAGCTGTCACTGCCATAACAAGCTGCCAGAGAGAGGTTGAAAGGGAAGAAGTTTTATGTGTGTGTTCTCGCAACCCTGCCAGTAAGACGTGGATCTCCAGTGAAGGTGTTGGCGTGGTTTAATCATAGCAGGATCCAGGTGCGTGTGGCTATAAGCACATGTGAGCAAGCTAATGCACCACAAGACAGCTGCACAAGCTGCTCCGACTCTACGGTGGGGCTCTCAGAAGTGGCAGCGTGCCAGCAGAGCTGCTCCATAACCCAGGTTTATGGCATATAAAGGAGCACATTAAAGTGCTACTCCCCGTCTGTGCACATTTCCCACTGACCACCAGGGGTCCTCACCCTGATTTCAGAGAAGAGGTGAGTTTTG
Source organism: Nothobranchius furzeri (assembly GCF_043380555.1). Lineage (NCBI taxonomy): Eukaryota > Metazoa > Chordata > Actinopteri > Cyprinodontiformes > Nothobranchiidae > Nothobranchius > Nothobranchius furzeri. Next base: position 60,598,121 of record NC_091747.1, read on the forward strand.
CCCGTGTCAGAAAACACCAGCCTACTTGTGTTAGAGGGATCTGTGTGGGTGGAATGATGCCGTGTGAGGACTGCAGCTGGCGAGGCCTTCCACCACCTCCCAACCCTCCGCACGCTCTACGCCTAATCATGATGCAGACAAGACGCAGAGTCAGCTCAAGCTAAGCAAACCGTCTGATCCGACCAAAAGCACACTGTTTATGGGCGGATGAAAATAAATAAGAGAACGTTATTATTAAGAGTCACATGATTTCAAGTGAGAACATTTCTAAAGGATTTGCGAGGGCGGCAACACATCTGCTGCCCAAAGTACCGACATCAAGCTCAGACAAAATGCATTTGTTTAGAAGTGTAGATCAAGCAAGATCAACAGAAATGTTTAAGCCGCTGCCAGAAACAGATCGGGATCACCAAGGGAACCAAAAGGGGCTTATGATGGTCACCATGGTAACCACACACCTGTTATTCTCACTTCCTGAAAGCAACCTTAATGAGAGGCAGAGGAGCTACTGAAAAAAAAACTATAAATGGTATAAAAATGATTGAAGTATGAGTAGCAGGATGTAACTCGTGTAACTTTTTACATTTCTCTAACCCTAACCCTACCCTGCGTCGGACGCGAGTGATGTCACTGATCAGCGCCAAAAAGCGTCTACAGTAACTTAAAGCTTTATTCTGTCAAAGTAGAGCGTAAATAAATCCATTCGGACGACGAGAGCAGCTGCGTGATGTAAAATGTAGCGTTCAACAACCAGAAGAAGCTCCATTTTTATATGGAGACAACAAAGCCTCGCGAATGACGTTGATGTGGGCGAATTTGGCTTTGTTTTCGGTGTTGGGAGTTTAGTGAAAATTTTAAAGCAGCGTGACCAGTGCTTATTTTTTCTTGCTTCCTTTCTGTTTCAGAAGCAGCTGATCTACGGCTGGCTGTTGTTCAGCGTCTGCAGAAGACATTTCCTACTGAGTTAAAACCAATCAGCGTGAGTTAATCAAAAGCTCGGCTCAGCCACTCCACCCGGCCATATCGGTTATCTACTCCAGGTCAGGCACACAAGTGGAGATGCATGCTTGCCAGGACGTTTCGCTACATTTACCCAGAAGTTCCCATAATGGAAACACGCCTTTTTAACTTGAGCTATACAGATCCAAAAGGGGCGGGGCTTTCTCACAGGTTTTTTTCCCCAGAATCGCATTGTTCTATTTGAAGGAAAATTCTCATTTTTTTACAGAATTTGTCTTTGTGATATGGCGCACTGCTATCAAAAATCATAGAATGGTAAATGGCCTGTATTTGATATAGCGCCTTCTAGAGTCCTGGAACCCCCCCAAGGCGCTTTACAACACCATCAGTCGTTCACCCATTCATACACACATTCACACACTGGTGGTGATGAGCTACGATGTAGCCACAGCTGCCCTGGGGCGCACTGACAGAGGCGAGGCTGCCGAGCACAGGCGCCACCGGTCCCTCCGACCACCACCAGCAGACAAGGACACAACGACAGCGACAGACTGAGCGTGGCTCGAAACTGCAACCTTCAGATTACGGGGCGAGCACTTGACTCCTGTGCCACCGTCGCCCACACTATTCCTGGTCTAACCACGTGTTTTGATGTGTAACGTGTGTCGGTGCTTCTGCATTAGCACCGTTACAAGGATGCTGTCTGCAGTAGACGGCCTGGTTTACATTCAAAAATCAGCTTCTGCTTCACCAAAACCATTGTACTAATGTTCCATTAATCCCCAGATGCCTTTTTCCCCTTAAGGTAAAATAAAAAACAATAAATTAAAGCTATTCATGGGTGTTGTTCATTCAGCATGATAATTTATGTTTTACACGGGCGGTGTGGTCTCAAAGGGACTGGTAGTTGTCCCAGATAGCAATGAATCAAATCATAGAGCAGAACTGTTCTTCGTGATAACCGACAGCAGCAGCTGCAACGTGCGTGGATAACTACAGGACTCGTGCCTGGAAGAGCCACTGAGAGGTAAGACATAAAAAAGACCTGAACACATTCACAACATCACATTTTTCACATCATATAAAAGTTCTATGTCTTTCGCTTTAGAAGGTTTATTAACATTTAATAGACTCTCGAAGGGCTCGCTCAAACAAAAAATGGGCTTTGAAATAGCGAGCGATGCCCGCTCTCCTCCTTTCAAAAGGCAGGAAACAATAGCCTCCTGAAGATGTCTCTACAAATGTCTTCTCCGACCCCAGAGGAATGACTTGGTCCACGAGGAAAGGGTTGCGTGCTCAGCCCTGTTGTACAAGTGGACCATACGTCTGCTGAGGCTGCTTTAGCTTTTATGATGTCAGATATGGTGTTAATAACAAAACAAGAAAGCTTGCTGCAAGAGGCCCGTGCTGCAAACATGTCACAGCATGATACACACACAGTTTTACGACATCAACAACAAAGTCATTACGCTTTTTATAGATACAGTTTTTGCAAGCACAAGGGTGCTGACTGTAAAACGTCTGATTCTATGAGACTTTTGTCCGAGCACGCAGGCATACTGCACCTGTTTTAGGGTCCACAGAGAAATATGGCTGTCCTTGCAGAATGCTGTAGACTATTTTGGCGCTATTTCCGTAGGTAGGGTCGTCAGCATCGCTCGCCGTGACTTGCAAAACTGAGGTACCTAAAGAGGAGCACAGCAGAAAGGACTTTCTGTTAACAAAGGAACAGAGATGCATGATTGTGGAATAGGTTTATGTTTTACATGTTCTAGAAATCAATAGATGGATGCAGAAGAACTTTATTTTCCCATTTTAAGAGTGTTGTTTTTATCACTTAACCCACTGTGGAAAGCTGCCTAAGAAGAATAAGAGCCTTATGTTGGATCAGACAGATGAAGTAATGGCCAGGCCAAAGACCAAGGCCACGGTCTTACATTAGTTTCAATCTTCTTCAACCAATCATGTTTGAATAGGGCCTCAGGGAGCAGGTTCCGATTTGGACAAGAGGTGGGGGACACCCTGGACATGTCTCTAGTTCATCACAGGGACATAAGGCCCATATCTACCATTGGGATTTTGTCATTTTACTGGTCCATTGCAAAATTTGCATATCCTGATTTCATCAGGCCGGCCTGAAAGCACCACTTTCTAGGAGATTTCAGGAACCAACTGAATACCTGAGCTGGAGCGTGTACTTGGAAATGGTCAGTGGGTGGCACTTATGTTCACCCCTGCTGAATGGTTGTAGCTGAGTTGGAAATTATATCGTAGAACTTGCCAAACAACTGTCATTTGTGAAACTGCAATCGGTGCTGGTCAAGCAGTATGGGAGGAAAAGAAAAGAAGCGGCGTTCACACAGCTTCAAAGTAGCTGTTTTTCAACTCTCAACGCCTAAAAATGCAGCGGGAATCCCCCCACATCGCTGTAATTCAGTGTGCTCTGTGGTCTCCTTCATAGCACTGTTAAAAAGGTGCTTCTATTGATTATTGGGCGCCAATCGTTACATCATACAGCCACTTCCTCCGTCCCTCGAATGCATTTAAATATGGGGTATGTCTTAGCAAAGTCCTGAAAGGGCTGATTTCTTATGAAAACACAATGAGCGAGAGGGCAGAGCCATTGTGTTTACATGCAGCCAGTAACCCTTTTAAAACCCGAATATTCACAATAACCCGGTTCCGCAGGTCCATGTAAACACCGCCAAAAACCCGGATATGCTCATAACCGGGTTTTTTAAAACCCGGTTACTACACCTGGGGTGACCCTTTTCTAACCCGAATGTTTGGTCATGTAAACGCATACCGGGATATCCCCATCAAAGCGTGTGTTCTGCACATGCTCTGTTTGCAAGGAATCTTGGTCTTTTGAGTAGCGAGACGTCTTGTATGCACCAGAACACCGGAAGTAAACAAGTTGGGAGCAACATGGCGAGTTGCGGCACAGCACCACACTTTTGGAGTGACGAGGAAACTAAAGCGCAAACAAACGCGGTCGCTATCTCTTCCGAACTGGGAAACATGTTGTTGTTTTCACGGATACCGGAACAAGAAGAACCGGAAATGGCGCATATTGCGTCTGGATGTAGTCCATACGTCCTGACGCTACCCCAACGTCCGCATTTACATCGGGTTATGCAAGTTAGAGGTAACTCTTTCTATTTATGCTTGTAAACGGGTTATTCCCAAATACCGACCTTAACCCGTTCATAACCCGGTTATTGGCTGCATGTAAACGTAGTCATTGTATTTTACCCCTATAGTAGGAACACAAGCACAGAGACAATTCACACAGCACACCTAGGGATAGCTTAGAGTCACCGATTAACATAACATGCATGTTTTTGTTCTGTGGCAGGAAACGGCAGCACCTGGATCAAAGCCAGACAAAAAGGCTGCAGCTGGGATTTGAACCCATGACCTTCTTGCTGCAAGTCAACAGCGCTACCACCATGCAGCCAAGACCAGAAAGAGTTTAGGCTATGATAGTGTATTTTTCCTTGCCAGTAGATATTTATTTATTAAGTAAAACATTCTTAAGAGTAATGTCTAATTGTAAAAATGCCTAAAATGCTCCATGTTGTCACAGGTTCTTACAGGAGTCCGCAGGACTTCCGTCAGCAGCACGTAGTAGGACGTTTTTAATTTACAGGCTCGCGTTACGAGTGCGCTCACTTGGTTTTCTTTTAATTGGAAAAGATGACAAAACAAAGGGTCTCATTGTTTTTAAAGTCTCTGGTACGACCCGATTCATCCAACAACCAAAATAAATGTTCTTTATCATTTAAGTTCACATCCCTGAAGGTGGAAAAAGCACCACAAATAACTTGATTCTCTCTGGGAAGTTTGCAGAAATAAACGTTTTAAATTAAAATTTCACCCTAGCGGGAGAAAATTTCTTTATAGAAAAGAAATGTATCATTTTTGTCATTCGAAGCAAAATTATAACTTGAAACAGATAATCTAAAGCTAAATATTGTAAAATTATGTGTAACTTAATTTTAAAAAAAAAATGCTAAAAAGGCCTCCGGCAATGCCCCAAAACTCGGATTTTCTTAATTATTTCTTGGAGCAAAATGAGGTCTTAGGCAGTGCTGAAAACCTATCACGGTACCAATGATTCAGAAGGATCAGACAGCTGAACCACCCGGCTTGAGCCCCGCTAATCAATTAAGACGGGAAAAAGAACATCACCACCAATTAGCTGCCACACTCCGAGACATCCCCTTCCCACACTTAGGAACTCCCGTATTGACAAATGTGTGGGGATTAGTGCTGCGGAGTGTGAGGACAGTTGATTGTTACAGCTGATTTGACGCTGAAGACGCTCAACTGAAGCAGAATTACTTTAAAGGACATGAGCAAAAGAGGGGGCGGAAAAAAGACTAATTATTTTCCCCTTCACAGTCCTTGATTTCCCCCCTTGGGTCATCAACTGTGATTGATTTTTTCTTCTTTTTTTTAGTGCAACTGATGAAGAAGTTTGTGGTAAAACTTTGAAAAAAAAGTCCAGTTGGAACTTATTTTTTTGTTGTTGTTGTTGTTGTTTTTTTTTAACTTCACTGATAATTGTGTTATGTATTAATGAATTTATCCTGCTCAACAATATTTGAAACATGATATTTTACTCAAATGACCATCCATCCATTATTATCCTGGGTCGGGTCATGGGGATGGCAGTCTGAGCAGTCTTTCCTTTGGGTTTCCCCCGGTTAGACGGGCCCGGAAAACCTCACCAGGGAGGTGTTCTCTCTTTGTGGAGGAGCAGCGGGTCTACTCTGAGCCCCTCCCGGATGACTGAGCTTCTCACTCTATCTCTAAGGGAGAGCTCAGACACCTTGCAGAGAAAATTCATTTTGGCCACTTGTATCCATAATCTCGTTCTTTCGGTCACTACCCAAAGCTCGTGACCATAGGTGAGGGTAGGAATGTAGATCGACCGTTAAATCGAGAGCTTCACCTTCTGACTCAGCTCTCTCTTCACCACGACAGACCGGTACAACGCCCGCATCACTGCAGATGCAGCACCAATCCGCCTATCGATCTCACGCTCCAGTTTTCCCTCACTCGTGAACAAGACCCCGAGATACTTAAACTCCTCCACTTGGGGCAGGACCTCATCCCTGACCCGGAGAAGGCATTCTACCCTTTTCTGACTCAAGACAATCGTCTCTGATTCAGAGGAGCTGATTCTCATCCCAGCTGCTTCACACTCGACTGCAAATTGATCCAATGAATGCTGGAGATCACTGTCTGATGAAGCCAACAAGACCACATCATCTGCAAAAAGTAGAGACTCAATCCTTAGACCACCAAAGCAGATCCCCTCAACACCTTGGCTGTGCCTAGAAATCCTGTCCATAAAAGTTACAGAATCGGTGGTAAAGGGCAGCTTTGGCGGAGTCCAACTCTCACTGGAAACTAGACCCAGCTCTGACGTCGGTCATACAGGAACCTAACAGCATGTACCAAAGGACCAAAGCTACCCCACAGGGCCCCCTTTGGGGCGTGGTTGAACACCTTCTCCAAATATATAGCTTTATGTACATACGAGACTTAAAAATGGTCCAGATGTCAGATGTTTTGAAAATACTTGATCTATAAAAAAAAGGGGGGGGGGGGAGGGGGGGATGAACTTGATCTAAGTGATTACACATAGAGAATAATGAATCCTTTCACTGAAGCAATAAATCATAATGAGTAACTTTCCTCCAGAAATCTAAATTAACAATTACATTTTTGTTTGTTTAAATAAATTTGGTTTTTGAGAAAATAAATAAATAATGTTGGTTTGTTTACTAACCTCTAAATCTAGTGTAACCATAAAAGATTTTGCTCTGCAGGTCGGTCTAGCCACGCTCCGTTGTAACCTCAGCAGGTCTAACAAATCGCCCAAAGAGTTTTTGTGTCCGGACGTCTTCTACATCATTTAATGTACTTATAATTACAACAGGCAATGTCAAACATCCACACGTCTCCAATTACACAAACAATGTGGCGCCTACTAATGGTGTGGAGGAGCTCCAGCTGAAACCTTAAAATGCTAAATTCTTTACGATTATCTGCTGACTGAAAAAATGAATGTGGATGACATCAATCATAAGTATGATCATGGCGGTCCAAGTATTATCGCATTCGAGTCATGTGTTGCATTCATTTGGAATGAAAACTCAATTATCCAATCAGATATGCTTTCACCTAACAGTAAAATACTCATGCATCACACAGTAACTGATTACTAAAAATGCCTGAAACAAATGCTAACAAGCAGAGTTGTATGTGTGTCTGGTCAGTTTGATCTTGAATATTCGTGAATGCAACCAGGGACTCGCTGCCTGTTTGTAAAGAGGACTCCCACAGGTCCATCCAGGTCCGCATTTCTACTCAGCGGTTGACATCTGCTTGCGGCATGGAGCTGATGAAGCCGTTCAAGCTTTGCTTTTGATATCTTTGTAGTCTAAAGAGATATTTGAGCTGTTTTAAAGTGTATTTTTGTGTAAATTGTATAACTAATTACTAGATTACCCATTAGATAGCTTCCTGAAAGGCTTCTATGCTGTGCACATAATTTCATAACAATCGATGCAACAGTATTTTATAAACCTACACTGCTACAGCTTCCACATTAAAAGGCTATTTTAGAAGACATATTGAGAACTTTTGGCCAGATGAGCCAGGGTGCTCTAGATTACCAGGCAGGCATGAATTAAGCTTCAAAATCACATAACAGTATTTAATCAAAGTTGCAACAATGATAATAATTTTATTCGAATTCAGGCGTTAGCAAGTTTCAACACATTAGAATAAAACTAAATGGGGACTAGTTTAGGTGGTTTATAAGACAGATTTTGCACTCAATCTTATCGTAGATCTTATGATGCAGAACAGTGTTTTTAGTGCTATCAAAATAAACGTATTATACAAAATAAAAGTTCACAAAAACAAAGATTTTGCGTGAATCACTATGAAATTGGAGCTTTTGTTTGCCAGACCCTACTCTAAAGCAGACTGATGCCAATTTGAAACAGCCCCGATTTTCTAGATCAGTGGTTCCTAACCTGGGGGTCCCGACCCCCACAAGGGGGCGCCAAAGCCTCTCAGTGGGTCGCCAGGACCTCTCCACTTTAAGGGGTTAAAACTTCATTTATTACTTGTTTATAGCCTATATTTTGCTCACATTTTTTTCATGAGTGAAAAGTTTACTGATATTAAGACAGGAAATAATTAGTACAGAAAGAGTAACACACTTTTAAGAACATTTTGCTCAGCTCACTGTTTTAATTTCAAGTGTCAAAAGTTCATTAAAGATAGGACTGTTTGATTAATCACAGCCTTTACAGTAAATAATCTAGTATAAGCAGTAATATACACATTTAAGTACATTTTGCTCAGTGTATTTTTTATGTGTCAAACGTTTATTGAGAGGAATGATTGATTTATCAGTGTTTACAAGAAACAATGTGTTCAGAAACGTAATACAAACTGTCAAGCACATTATGCTCTGTTTGGTTTTGTTAATGACTTTGTTCTGTACTGGAGCCTACTATTACTGTTATCTATTGAATCAAAGCATATTAAAATGTGCTTGAACAATTTTATCATTTCTTAATAATGTTTGTACTGGAAGAGAGAATGGGAGGGGGTCGTCAAAAATTTTACTGGTAAAAAAAATGGGTCCCTTGGGAAAAAGGTTGGGAACCACTGTTCTAGATTATACAGCAGCTTGTGCATGCATAATTTTTGAATCCATTAAACATACCTTCATTTTGCACTACAGGGTTATTTTGGCAGAAACATGGAACAATTCCTGCAGGATTTAGAATTTGTACTGGTGACACTTATGCTTGTAAATAACCACAGAGCTGAATAACCAGGCCTTGTGTAAAGGTTTACACGATGATGTTGCATAAACCACAATGAAATTTGTGAAGAATGGAGCTGTTGCAAGCAGACAGCAATGCACTTTGGTCTCAGCTGCTCGCCAGTAAGCTATCGATGACGGCTGGCAAAGAAATTATTTATAACTTTTACACAGAAACACACTTCAAAATATTCCTTCAAGGGGGTTATTTCGTACAAATAGGAATAAATGGGATGCTTTCAACAAGCTGTCAGCTCCATGAACCTGGCATTTTATATTTTCTTTGAAGCAAAATCACTCTGACAGCCATTTGGCCACCATTTGGGGAACCTACATATCATTTTAAAATATCACAGCGTCATACTTTGGAGCGACTGTGCCATGAGGCAGAATCCACTGGACTGAGAAGAGAGTGGCTTTTGTTCAGCCGAGCTAAAAACAGAACTCAAGAACAAAGAACTAAAAGATAAATGTTTGCCACATGATGCTGGGCATGTGAGTGGCTGTCTCACTAGAGCAGGAGAAGCTTTGTTTTCCTCCATGATGTGGAGGACGCTACGGTCTTATTGGTGGAGACTGCTGTGGAGGCACTATTGAGTGCTTATAAAGACCTGCCCACTCGGGAGGGAAACCATCACAGCGACCGGGGGAAAAAAGATGAGAAAAAAAGACACGGCAGGCTTACAGAAGATCAAACATGCTTGAAAACATTGTTGAGGAGAACAAACTAGAATGCAGCACAGGGTAAATGCTCAATTGCATGTCTTTGTGCGAATACATTCTTCTGCAGCTTCCTTTTAAGTCACACATGAGAGTCGAAGACAAAAGTCTTCCTGCAATAAACCACAAATGGTAAATGGCCTGTATTTGATATAGAGCCTTCTAGAGTCCTGGAACCCCCCAAGGCGCTTTACAACACAATCAGTCATTCACCCATTCACACACACATTCACACACTGGTGGGGATGAGCTACGATGTAGCCACAGCTGCCCTGGGGCGCACTGACAAAGACGAGGCTGCCGAGCACTGGCGCCACCGGTCCCTCCGACCACCACCAGCAGGCAAGCTGGGTTAAGTGTCTTGCCCAAGGACACAACGACAGCGACAGACTGAGTGGGGCTCGAACCTGCAACCTTCCGATTACGGGGCAAGCGCTTAACTCCTGTGCCACCGTCGCACCGTTTGCTGTCATCCACAAAGGATGATAGCAAACCTAACGAAACTGAAATTCAGACGGTTCTTCGCCCATCCTGCTGTTTTAATGATTTCTTACAGTTACTGACAGAAAGGGGATATCATTCAGAGGTCAACTTCATTAAGTAGCTCTACTCACCCACTTCACACATCTCTGGTACCGTTGCTACAAATGGTCCGTCTGGGAATTTAGGTGCATTATCATTGATGTCTTGCACTTTGATGATGAACTCCGACTTTGGTTCGAGGGCTTCCTCCGTGTTGCGGTCCAAAGCTTGTGCGTGCAGGACATAATGCGTTTTCCTTTCCCGATCCAGGCTCTTAGTGGCGTGAATATCCCCCGTCACCTCATCGATGATAAATATCGTCCCAGCCCCTTCTCCGCTCAGAATGTACCTGACGGATCCGTCGCCTTTGTCCGAGTTTGAGTGAAGCTGTCAAGAAAAATCAGACAGTGTGAGCATTCAGAAAAAAAAAAAATTAAATTAAAAAATACCTTTCTAGAACTTCTTTTTCATCCTAAAGTTTTACAACCTAACTGGAAATATTGAGAAAATAGTCCTAACGAGCTGCATTCAATACGTTGAAGGTTGTTATCCTAATGCGGTAATAAAATTTAACTTATCAGCACATTTGGAAAAAAAATGAGTGTCTTGTAAATTGCAATGGACATTTCTCATTAAAGTATGATTTCTGGAAGACATTTAATCAGGAAAATAATGGAGAAACAGAGGAAAAGAATTTCAATCCCAGCTCTTTCTGAGCGTGGACTGAATTATAATAAGGTGTCATTTACATAGAACATCTGCACTACATCTGGAAAGGAGCTTTAAAGCATTTATTCCCTGCATGGGGGTCTGTAACCCCATGCCTTCCCTTAAAAGCCACCATCATCAGACATCATTTTATTAAATATTCCTCTCTCAGACTTAAGACTTCTAGAGAATCCCTGCAGAACTGCATCTGTAGAGATTAAAGGTTTGGAGGAAATCCTTACAAGATTGTTAAAGATCAGGAAGTGTTGCCTTTTTCCAACCAGGACCCCGAGGAATGTGAGGAAACCAAACCATTGGTTCAGTCATAATTGGTACCAAGAGGATTAGGGCTTTCATGCCAGAAGCTCAGCTGGGTTGTAGTTTTAACGTTTAGAAACTCGTGTTACACCAAAGCCTAATTTCAAAATAAGAGCACTGTGGTTACTTTATGAATTAAACATTTAGTGAGTTTTAAATACCTCACTATTTACCTACAAGTTTAACTGTTTTTCATGAATGTGAAACACATCTAATCACAGTGGATAAATAGCCATTAGCCCTTTTTGTGCAGGTGAAGTTCAATAGCTGTGGCAGCCATCTTGAAAGGGCATGCCATTAAAAGTTACTACTACTACTACTACTACTGTGGTGTCTACTCTTACGCATTGACTTTAATTACATCCCACCCTTCTTTTGTAGGGTTTTTTACGCAGTCGACCAACACTTTTGCAGAAACAGCAGCCAAAACTCTTCTGGGAAGGTTTTCCACCAGCTTCATGAGTGTGTTTATGGGAACTTTTGGCTATTTTTCCAGAAGAACGTTTGTAAGGTCAAACGATGGCATCAATCCTTGCTTGCAGGCTCCACTCTAATTTATCCCAAAGGTGTTCTGTTGGGCTGAGGTCAGGAGTCAAGTTCCTCCACTTCCAACTCTCTCATCTGTGTCTCTGTTAGAACATACGAGTGCACTGATTGGTACTCTCTAATGAAATGTGTCAAATTGGTTATAAGAGTTTGAACACAGAATTAACGGGGTTGACTCCGCTTGTGAAGTTTGGAAATATAGCAAAGGGCTGCCCAATCCTGATCCAGGAGGGACACTATCTAGCATGTTTTAGCTGATTCCCTGCTCCAACATACTTCATTTTAATCAGATGGGTGTTTCTAGTAATTATACGAGCTGTAGAGTTTTGAACCAACTGGCGTTTGTGCAGAGACTTCAGCAGCAAATCAAAGAGGAGGGAATTACCAGGGTATCTGCAGGTGTAAGGGAGCCAAATTTAAGACTTTTTAAAACCTTTTTTAAGGCAACTTAGACCAAATTTAAGCTTTTTTTAAAATTAAATTTAAGCTAATATTTCCAGCTATTGCCTGGAACCGGTGCTAACCACGTCGCAAACATAGGATTAGCCATCCAGTTACCATTAAACTTGCCCTTCCCCATGGCGCAAGCTCCCACTAGCTTAACCAGCTAATGGGCTCATCTAAAAATAGCCCCCTTTCACAACCAACTGCATGTGTACGGTTCCGCTTACGCCAATATCATACACAAAAAATGCTGAAGACTAACTAGAAATTCAGGAAAACAAAAGGATCTTGTTTATTGGGTCTTTGGTAATTTAAGACCTTTGGAAACTGTATTTAACGATTATTTGTCATTTTTAAGGATTTTTAAGGCCTTAAATTTGGAAAAGCTAATTTAAGACTTTTTAAGACTTTTGAAGGACCCGCAGATACCCTGATTACAGTTGTCCAAGTGAGAAATGACAAAACTATTTACTAAGATGGCGGTGGCAGGATTAGAGAGTAACAGAGGCAGGTGATTGACATTTCGAATGTGACAGTGGACTGAACAGGTAACTGCAGTGGAATGCAAATGGTAGGACAGAGAATCGTACAAAGATGTTATTTTTTAATTTTTTTTATCTGGGCCAAACAGGAAACTGCAGTGTTCTCAATAGCCAATGAGAGGACCCCAGCCTTCCTTAGTGCAGATGTTTTACCCATGAGAAATACTTCACTTTTATTGAGGTTAAACCCAAGACCTAATGTCTGATATGCAGTTAATGAGTAAAAGAGGTTAAAGAAAAGAAGACAGAGTGGTGGATACATGTAACTGAGTGTAATCGGCATAACAGTTAACGTTCATGTAAAATTTTCCAAAGATGGACCCAAGATGGAGCGAGTAGATTATAAAGAATAGGGGAGGCAATGACAGAACCTTGAGGAGCCCCAAATGGTTCCATTTTTAGGTGTTGAAGTAAATGTACTGAACACAGGGATTGTTGCTACAACTTATATTTTAAACATTTCTTAACCCTCTGGAGGCAGGCGTTGCATATTTGCAACAGTTAAAACCTACCTACCTGGTTACTCCACATATGTATTTCATGAGCATTTTTTTACTCAGAAGTTCCCCTGAAGGACTTAGTTGTTCGTCCTTTTAACAGAACTAATTTTGAGCCTGAGAGGGTTAAGCCTGTTTCACACTGAATGTGGTAAGGAGGTGGTTCGGTTTCCAAACATCTTCTGGACAGACTCACAATCTCGTCGACTATTCGTGTGCTGATTGTCTCTGAATATCTGCTCCCACAACAGCACCAAATTATTAGAAATTTGACAAAATACGTTTAAAAACATAACTGTAAAAATAGTGTGGACTACCGTGCAATGTGAACTGACATCCCCATTATCAATAATAAAACAAAAGATGGCAAAAACAATGCAAAACAGGTTTTATTTTGAAATATACCACATTCACCTCGCTGAAATATGTCTCACTTCCTGTCTGGCTCATTTAATTTCTTTAACTTCATGGTGATCATAGTGCAGCATGCAGACTCAAACTGTTTGGAGCTCTGCATCAGGATCTGTGCTTCTCCACAGCCTGTGTGAATGCTCTGATTGGACTCCGTGATTTTTGATTCATGCGGAAACCACACTGCACCCGTTCCATATTTGATGTGAAGGACGCTTTACTGTAGAACACTGTAAACTGACATTCTTCTAAAGGTCAACCCATCTTGTTTAAGTTAATGAGCCATCCTATTATAATGTTATTTATTGCATATATTTTAGCTCTTGTCACATAAATATAGTTTAAATAATTGGGCACTGTGATGTTGTTGGTTGTGCTGTAAATACTTGGGCAGTATCAAAATTGGGACACGTTGTTTTGGAGTCCAGAGCCGAGGACAAGACAATCTAATTTCACTGTGACAAAAATATAGAGGCAATTTATCATTATAGGTTTCTATCCAAAGTCCTGAGAGCTTTAAAGAAAAACTCATGTTGACGAAGCCTCGTTATGCCGTAGGTGTTTTTCTTTAGTCCTTTTTTTTCATATATTTAGAGCAATCTCATCAAGCCTCATATAAACGGCTATCGAACACGTCTGCAGCTAGACTCGACCTGACCAAACCAAACCCAGATCTTTATCTTTATCAGGACAAACAAAGTGACAATGCTCTGTACTCTAAACTTTACATCCATTCATACACAGACGGCTGATATTTAACATGCTGAATAGATGAAGTCCTGAGGCGAGATCTAATCAAAACCTGAACTAGCAAATGAATTTTCAATTAGCGAGTCGCTGTTTATTCCAGGCCTGACTCGATGAGAGCTGGCTGTTCTTTTTGTTGTAAATATCAAGCCTGTAATTAGATAAGGAGTCAAAGATCCTGATGAATCAGATATTTAATCAGTGACTAGATTCTATTATTATGAAACACAATATACAAAGAGTAAAAAACCTGACATTGTTTGCTCAGTGGTGCCGTGAGAGAGGCTCTTTCGTCTGTTGATGCAGTCTGGCCCGCGTTCACCTGCTCTCTTTTAATTTAGTGTCAGACTCTAAGAAAAAAATTGGCCCTGCCGCCGAGGCGAGTTAGATAATCAATCCCCACCAACAAATTCATGATTTCTAGTCGGAGATTTAGAGTTATTACTTAACAAGAGTCCACATCCATATCTTCTAAAAGCATATATCCACACCAGTTCAGCGGTCCCCTACTCCACCTCATAAATGTAATTTTGCCCCGGTCAGGCTGCTAATTTAGCTATTGACTTCCCATGCAAGAGTCAATAAATCATGATCCGCAAAATGTGAACCAATGATGCATACTGTGACTATTGCCGTCCAAAATCTATGGGTGATAAAAGTGTCAACAGGTTGAGAACCATTTCACAAACACAACGAGCTGAAAGGGCAGCAGGGAAAGCTTCCTGTTGGTAAAAGTGAACACCATGTTAAGGCCAGGAAACAGGAAATTAAACAACAAAGACGTCTGCTGTAGGAACTTGTAGGTGATCTTGAGATTTTAGGTGGTCCTAAAGACTCTCAGAGACCTGACACCTCAGCAACAAGATGCAACTCCCCGTACCTGTACAAGGTTCATCCAGGTACTCTGGTCTCCTGCCACAAGAGAACGGTGCATCTAGATAACCTGTTTCTGCCTTATAAAAAACATTTAACTCATCTGGTACATGGTTGTGACCGTGCAACTCCGAATTGGAGAGAAAAGAAAGTTGTACCAATTTTAGAATCACAAAATCATAGCTCTGAACCTTCTATTCCCTTAGCACTAAGCAGCAATGACTTTATGGGATTTTTCACTAGTAAAATTAAATCTATTAGAAACAAAATCATTAGCATCCTCCCTAATGTGATTTCTTCTTCCTCAGTAAGTGAGGCAGCATCAGAGGTAACTGTAGAACCTCATCTGTGTTTGAACCGTTTTGATCCAGTTGAGCTTTCGGTGATATAAAAATATTAACTTCATCTAAACCTTCAGCTTGCATTTTAGATCCAATCCCAACCAAATTATTTAAAGACGCACTTCCTTTGGTTACTGCCCCATTCTAGATATAATCAATCTATCCTTAGTAAATGAATATGTACCACATGATTTTAAGGTTGCAGTAATCAAACCTTTACTTAAGAAACCTTCTCTGGATCCAGATGACCCAAGTAATTATAGACCAATATAGAAAAAATAGAATAGAAAAAATATCTTCCAGAGGCTAAATTAGCTATTTAGTCATCTTTTCCCGGCTTGGACATCTGGGCTCCATTAGCAGCTGTTCTCAGCTTTATTTAGTGCTTCACAGCCCTTTCCACCTTTATTAGTGATCAAGTAATAAAGGAAAATTGTTTTGGTGTCATCTAAAAGAAATGATAGTTAAAGTGTTCTTCCCCAGAGATATGAGTGTGTATTTGGCGTGAATCATATTTCCCATTGATATTGGAGGACCTCATAGACAAAAGAGAATGAATAAATAAAACATTCGGTGTTTTGGAACATTTAGTTGTTCAAAATTAAACATAAATATATTTCAATCACTTTTTTAAATTATGATAACAGATCTGAGTTGAACAGTGTTTAGTCCAAGAAGCTGCTGTCCTCTTTAGGGCGTGCAGGGTCTCAGGATATTCCGGGCTACATTTTTTGACACGTATTTTACCATCTGTTGGCATACATTATTGTTTTGAGCGTCCTTAAAATGTGGAATGTGAATTTTGTTTCCCATTTTGGGCACTATTTACTAAATAGTTGCAACCAACCTCACAGAATAACTTACATAACCCTCCCACTGTCTTTCTGGGTTACCCTGCAAGGAAAGTTGACCATTGAGCACGTGGCAGGGGTGAGGTGGTGCTCATGCCTCACCCCAGCCACATGGACCCAAGGGATAAACTATCAATCCTGCTCAGTGGTCCACTTTCCTCACAGGGCCACACCCATTACGAACTCGGGAGGGTTATAGCACATGATCATTAGTAAGCAATGCCAACCATCCTGCCACCATGCAGTCTCATTTTCCATCCATCCATCCACTGTCTGAACCCGCTTTGTCCATGTAGGTTCGTGGGGGGGCTGGTGCCTATCTCCAGCGGTCAATGGGCAATCAGGCGGGGTACACCCTGGACAGAGAGCCAGTCCATCGCAGGGCAACACAGAGACACACAGGACAAACAATCAGGCACACACACATTCACACCTAAGGACAATTTAGACCGACCAATTAACCAAACAGTCATGTTTTTGGACTGTGGGAGGAAGCCGGAGTGAACCCACGCATGCACAGGGAGAACATGCTAACTCCATGCAGAAAGATTCCAGGCCAGGAAGCGAACCCAGGACCTTCTTCCTGCAAGGCGACAGCTCTAACCACTGCGCAGCCAGCAGTCTCATACTGAAGTAGTTATTATTCTAGACAAAACACAACATCAGACTGAAATGTTGTTGTTCTTTCATACAAAGGAAGAGGACTTCCTTTTCATTTGCAATCTCTAGAACAAATCCATCGCCTTATGAAAAGTTGCATCCTGATTGCACACAGGATTTGTTGATAGCTAATCATATTTGCTAAAAAAAAATCTTCCTTTATAATTTAAAAGGTATTTTTGCCTGAAAAGCCTATTCCTAAGTTATTCTTGATGAATTTTGAGTCATCCTGCCTTGAAACAATGAGTGTGTTAATTTTGTTGAGCCGTAGCTGGACATATCTGATTTTAACACACTTCAGGACTTCGAGCAGCATGACGGAAGGGAGGTGGAATACAAATCTCTGCCATCAAGGCCACGCAGTAAACAATGAATGGAAATGTATGAGAATCTTTCACACATGCTGATCAGAGAAGCCCTGGGTTTTATAATGAAAGAAATGCATAACCCCTGCAACCTTGTTGTTTTGTCATCTCTCCACAAAGACTTTTGAGAAATCCATTTCATCAACAGGGCATCAAAACAAGGGATTGTGTTTATCTCGCCGTCTCTACGGGAAACTTTATTAAAGACGGGCGGAATAGATGACTGGCATGTGGCTGGCAGCTGGCTGGTGGAAATGCATTTCTGTGGAGATAAAAGTAATCAACCAAGTCTGAGGCCCTAAGGCCACACGACAAAAACAGCTCAGAAGGAGCAGCTCTAAAACTTTTGCCAGTTTTAACTGAATCTTCACTATTTTTGCTCGACAACTTTCCTTAATTTCCACCGTCAGGCTCCTGTCAACTCATCCCTGTAAGCAGACCTCAGATTGTTTGTGCTCACGAGCTAATTGGTGCTCACAGCCAAACAGCTTACCGCTAGAACCACTTGTCAGGTGTCTAAGTCAATTACAGGAAGGAGAGAGATTTGAGGAAGAAATCAAATCTGACAGAAATCCACCACAGAGGACATTATTTGTGCAAAGCTAAACAGTAATTTTACCCATCTTGAGAATGCTGGATGACGGATGTGATGAAAGTAAAGCCGCTGCTTGTGATTACAGCTACAGAGCTGGTCATAGTGTTGGATCTCATGAAAACTACAAAACGATTATGAATTCACACACCAATCTTTAACAATAGCTGAACTACCAAATAGTTCAGCTATTGTTAAAGGGACATTATGGAAGTTTGACAGCCAAAACATGTGTAGAAATAATAAATGTCTTCTTCATACATTCTCCTGCAATGCCCTGGTCTTGTAGAATGAGCCCTGGCATTTTTACTGTGATTGCCTGTTTTTCTGTAAAATCACAGAAAAAGAGAGATGCTCGGGTCGAGCAGGCTGCTTCATGCGCGTTCACGCTCAGGCATAGCCCGTAGCATTTGCTATCCGTAGCTTTAGCAGCAGAGAGAGAGGTAGTGCCAACTCAGCAACTTTGTCGCTGTTCCTAACGCCTAGTGATGAACCTAGCTACATTTCTGAGGACACTTAGCTACTTTCTTCTAGATATTTCCTGCAAATTAGCAACAAAATAGCCATTTTTGCTCCAAACCGTTCTTTGGACGTTGTTTCAGTTGTCATCAAGGACATAAATATTACAGACACAAAAGACGTCACTGGTGCTTTAGCTCACCTAGTAAGACGTCGGACTCTCGTGCAGAAGACCTGGGTTCGATTCTGGAGGTGAACATGGTTTATTTAGAGTTTATTTTTTACATTAATGGTATATTTTTTTACAGTAAGATGCCTACATTTTTATTTGAGACTCGTTGAACGGCATTGAATTCACAGATAAAAAAGATGTGGGTTCAACTTTCATTTTGGAACAATTTTTCAAGCAAGGGAAGGGAATGATCTGAGCATGCAGGAGGACTGACCCATCATAAACCTTTGTCGGCTGTGCTGAAGAGAAAGGTACAGAACCAAACTATTTAATTAATTAGCTGCGTGTTCTCCTGTCCTCTGTCCTCTGGGCCACACACACACACACACACACACACACACACACACACACACACACACACACACACACACACACACACACACACACACACACACACACACACACTGGACTGTCTCAGCTGTTATTTTCGTCAAGGAGTGTGCACGTACAGCATGCGCGCCTCGTGCACGAGCCTACTATTGAAGCTGCCGTTACGCTTTTGGCCTGAGGGGGCAATCGCAAGCATAAAAATTCAAAACTCCGTAAAGTCCCTTTGAGACTGGTGTGTGAATTCGTAATTATTCATCTTATGTAAACATATATTATATAAATAAATAACACATGTTGAGTAAGGCTGTATCAGATCATCAAAGATCAGATTTTGTTGTTGATCTACCAAAGCAAAGAGATACACGAACCACAGATTTGAAAAAAGGTATAGAATTGTTTAATTCATCCAAATTTTATGATTTTTTATGCAACAACTAAAATGACTGGAACATCTCAACAAAAAATAAAATACACTTGTTATGAAACCAATTTGCTGCAAGTCAAATAGCCCCTAAACTCAAATCCACCTGCTGCTGCAGCAGTGCACAAATAGCACAGTCTCACACATCCTCAGCTGAGCAGAAAGCTGCAGCAGGTGCTGCTTTAGCTGTCGCGGACAGCCAACGCTAAGTAGCAGGCTAAAGTCTTTGTTTATGGATCAGCAGAACAAGATGCACCCCTCCGGTATTTCATCTTAGTTTAGACAAAAGTCCCACGCCAATTAGACCATTTCTCTCAATTTGTCTGCCTAACAAAAACACGTGACCGCCTGGCAGAAGGCTCAGATCCATTCGGACCAGAACCTCTCGCCACAAAAACCGTTTTTTCCCCTCTGCAGATGGGCTTTTGAATGAAAATCCTAGGGCAGCCCACTCAAGTTGATGATGTGCTTGAAACATTCAGCAAACACAGATTAGTACCTACACGGGGTAGATAGCTGCTTCTCTAATTCTTGCCACTTTTTACATTAATAATTTTATCATGAGTGTTTTATTAGTTCTTATATTTGCTTATCTCTTAATTAATTTTGTTTCTATTGTACCTTCTGCACCAAAATACCACAGCAGTTTCCTAATGTTGTGACTTAGCACACATATGGCAATAAAAAACTTCTGATTCTGACTCTGCCTCTGCAGTAATACGCCAAAAGTTTTAGAAGTGGCTGCAGCTCCAACAGACACAACTCTAATTTCATGTGAAGTCAAAATAATGAGCATGCAAACAGAAAGGGGAAAACATCAGCTTCCTAAAAAAGGAAGTGCTTTATGAATAACGCAGTCACTGTTACATAATAGTGGTGCTCCACTGAGGGCCATTCAAACACACCGCTAGCTGCTGTGAGGCTTGACCTTCAAGTATGTTCTCCTCCACGCCTTTCTCATCTTCACAAGTTTTCTCCATTTTATTTTACCAATCCTGATAATGTATGTGCCTCGATGGATTGCATTACTGCTGCCTGGCCTTTGTAATGACTTGGCTGAATGGAGTTTACAGATCCGCCTAATGTATGTGGCCAGCCCCGCTTGTTTACTTTGGGCTTCTTTAAAAGGAATTTCTCTTACTGCCGGTACGGCTGGTCGTTAGGACACACACACACACACACACACGGACACACACACACACACACACACACACACGGCCTGTTTTTGATGGAGGAGTTGAAAGGAAGGCAGCATTTTTCCTGATCGATTCTGTTTACATCAAATTGATTCTCTAACAGTTAAACCTGCATAGATTCTCAGTTTCATGTTAACTTTATGACCCATCTAACCAGGGTTATGGTCTACACTCGGGCAGTTATATTGATGCAGCAAGCGACCCACGCCAAGGACGAGCAGTTGCAAACAGGAGACTTTCAAACATGTGTAACGTTCACCAATTTTAGCTCCTGATTCATTAAAATGACATCACTGTGACTGAATAGGGGTGAAAGCTATCCAAGGCAAAGCTATTCAGAAAAAAAGGAAACTGGACTTCTTTACCTTCTTTGATGTTCTCATTTGAGGTGCTTTCTCATTTTAAACTGGGAAAATGCAGAGCACCAAGCTTTTAAACTGAGGTGGGAGCTTCATTAATGCAAGCTAGTTGTGTTAGTTAGGGTCCTTGTTGTCCTAGCCTAGTGAACTAGACCAAATTCTTGCTTTGCAAAGTTTGGTCTAGGCATGCTACATTGGAACCTCCACAGCTCCTACCAGGACTCTGGCTAGCCAATCACAGCTCTCTAGAGGGGATTCAAACACATAAAGAGCTGTGATTGGTCCATAATGGTGGGCCAATCATAGTGCTCTATCTGCTTAGTGAACAAATCACAGAGCTTTATCCGCTTTGTGGGCCAATCAGGGCACTCTATATGCCTGGTGGGTGGGATGATGCAACAGAGTGAAACAAGAGTATGTCACATTCATTGTCCAGTGGAATGCGGAGATCATTTGAAAGACAACGGTAGAACCCGTCCCACAACAGAGAGCCGTCAATGGAGCATGGCCATTGTTGTCCTGCTCCACATGTGAAATGTTTTGATCACGTTTGTGACAGTGCGGAAGGCGGTGCAACACCTTTAGGGTTAGGGTGTACATCTCAGAGATAAGGTACATTCTTTTAAAAAGATGAATGCTCACGTTTAGATCAAAGATTGATTGTTAAAGAGGGACAGAGTTTTTCTATTTGCCATGAAGAGGTCTGAGGTTTTAGTTTAGTCTGGAATAATATCAAAACATCTCACATATGGAAAGCAATGTCCAAACAGCCCATCAGGAGGGAAGGGATTTGTAGACTAGCTTGCATTAATGACACTCCCTGCAGTGTATTTTCATTTTTTAAGTAATGTTGAATAAGAAGCAAAACATCCTCAATGATTTAAAAATGTCTTGTTTCATTTCTTCTAACCCCGCTAGATTCAAATAGAAGAGGCGTGGTTAATCTAGTAGTTAACTATTCTTGTAAACACTTATCATGCCATCCCAAGTGAGATGGCTCACCAAATTTATGCCATCCCAAGTGAGATGGCTCACTTGGGATGGCATAAAGTTGGATGCCTCCCGGATGCCTTATGGGTGAGGTTTTCCGGGCACATCCAACCAGGAGGAGACCTAAAGGTAGACCCAGGTCACGCTGGAGGGACTAAAGCTGTTTTTGCAGGACCATAGCGTTTGCAAAACGGGACTTGCCACGGCTCCCTGGGGAGGATTTTGGCATTTATAGTAGCAAAGCTGAAGCTAGAATGAACTGCCATCAGGCACCTCTCAAACCAAGACGGGATGAAGGGAGGTCGATCCCCCCCCCCCCCCCCCCTCCCCCCGCATGTGACGTACAGGGTCGCACATTCAGCTTCAGACAGAAGACAGGTCAGACTGATGAAATTTCTTTTTCAGGACCTTTAGCTTTGATGTGACCTGCTTTTTGTCCCGCTTTAACCGCTCAGCCAGTGTATTCACCACTCTGTCGAACAGCTGGCTGTCTCTCACCGTCTCCGTAAAAAGGCGACTAATCTGTTCGTCCGCTCGCACGCCCAAAAGCTCCATGGTCTCCGCGTCCGTCCAGTTTCCATGTTGTAGGTGGTTGAAAGATACTAGCGAGAGGCCATGTTTATCTGTGTTTATATCCCTTCCGGCCAGCACTTGGCGCGCAGTATATGTCACTAACGCGACCATCCTCTTTTGCGAGGTGGGGGCCTCCCACAGTTGCTCCAAAGGGATTAGCGGGGCTGACACACGTTTAGGCATCAGAGGCGTGGGGCTCATGCGGCAATATCACTACGAGGCTAAGCGCATCAGAATCGAGTTTTATCACCTTTCCCCTTTGCTCCTTGCAGCATTTACGAGACCCACAAATTCGGATTCATCACTCTGTAATGACGCGATGGTCTGTCTTATAAAAGAGGCTTTAGTCTCACGGCTGGCCAGTGAATGCCTTAGAACTCCCCCAGAGGAGCTGGCCCAAGTGGCAGGGGAGAGGGAAGTCTGGGCCTCTCTGCTTAGGCTGCTGCCCCCTCGACCCGACCCTGGATAAGTGGCCTAAAATGGATGGATAAAGGACACTCTTAGGAAAGAGACGTTGAAAACTCAAACGGAAATTGTAAATCTCTGTCAGAGAGACCAGATGTTTCAGCTTCCCAGATTCGTAGAGCAACTCAATGTCATGTTCTGTGTTCTTGTGGTCCCCAGACCCCTCCAGGTTCCCCTCATGTGTCCCCTTATCTTCTGTGCCCCCTTTTGGTCCCCAGCTTCTCCAGGTTTCCCTCTTGTTCCCCCTAGTCACTTCACTGATCATTAGTTTTCTGTTATTTTAGACTATCTTGTTCATATCTCCCTTTAGTGTATTGTGCTCCTTCCCCATTTAAGTACTACCCTCCCCTGCCTTCCAGTGTAATTAGTTCTGTCACTCTTAGGTCATTAGTTTATTTGTCTTTAGTTTCTCCTTTGTCTTATTTCTACAGTGTTTAGGTTTATTTACGTTCAGTAGCTTTGTTTTACAGATGTTAGGTCTGGTTTCCTCACCTGGCCTGTTCTGCTCCTCCTCTAGTCTCACCTGTGCCCAGTTCCCTTAATCGCCCAGCCCGTGTGTATAAAACCCAGTCTTGTCTCTCAGTGTTTTTCGGTCCGTTGTATGTGTCAGCGTTATTTTGTCCCTTTCGTGTTTCTCCAGGTTTGTGCTCATGAGTGAGCTTCTGTTCTGTTTTGTTTTTTGGTCGTTCAGTTTGTTCAAGATTAGGCTTGGTTTCCGTGCCTTTGGATTTCGGCGCATCCTCCTTTAAATAAAGGAATTAATTTTCTTAACCACTCCTGCCTCTGGTCGTTCTGGGTTTTCTGCATCCTGGGTCCAACCCTCCTGCTCGTAGCGTGACACTCAATCTAATGTTTAATGTAATGTAAGTGAACAGTGACTCACACCTTCAGGATTACCACCAAATCCACATTTGGAACGTGGACCGAGACAAAACCACACCCCAACGAAACTCAGGCGGGAGCGCAGGGACTGACGGTAAACTGGCTTGGTACTTTTCAACTGAGACACAAAATGTCTTCATGGAACTACATTAGTCCAGTTGCCCTTTGCTATCAAGAGTTGAACAGAAGTTGAAGGTGAGAGTCAAGATGGGCATAATTTGTTCAAAAAAAAAGACTATTTGATAGACGGGCAGCTAAAGGGAATAAGAAAGAAGGAATCCATCCAACCTTTCATGATCAGTTCCCGCCTTCACATTTTAAAGAGGGAGGGTTTGTTTTTGATTAAATCCCAGCTCTTATACTTAACTCAAGAGGACTTAATCATTTTTCTATGGGGGTGTGCTTGATTGTCTGATTAACAGGCACCGTTTGGCTGTACTCCCTCCCAATCAACTCGTCCTGAGCATCCCCTTCTCTGTGATTGACTTGAAAGTCGCAGCAAACTCTGATGATGGAACCGACCACACATCAGGAGGAAGTGATGAGGGCACGCTGCAGACGCGCCGTCAACACACATCTCGGCGATTCACCCTAATATTTGTCCTCTAGTTTGACATCTGCTGGCAGAGACTCAAAGAGAATTATTTTTCTTGCAGGTTTGATTTATTTATGTATAATAACGAGATTGCTAAAATCCTGGAAGCAACTCTGACACTAATTTAGTGTCTGAGCTTCTAATTGCTGCTAAAGTTTAATAATTAAATAAGAGACAAATAAACTGTCAGCGGATATCAGGAGCTTTCCACCTCATGCTTAACGGCGAGGGAAGAAAAATGCTCTCGTCGGTCTGCGGTGCTTATAATAAACGTATATTCACTAAAAAGAACAAAAGAATGCACTTTGGAGATTATGCATGCCTGCACAAGCAGCAGACGTGCTGTTTCCTGCAGTTCTTGAACCAGTGGGTGGCAAACTGCTTAGTTTCCATTTTTATTGGCTTTCATTTGGTCCGAAGAATAAATGACTGATCGATTGGATGGTACACGAAGCTGTTCAGCCAATGCCTCAAACGTAATTAGGAAGAATGTGTACGACTCTTTTACGCATTTTCTAATATTGTAGATTTGGTGGTTAGTGGTTGTTTAAAAGTGTACCTGTGTATTAATGTGTGTTGTATTAGTCTGTAGTGATCATGGTCATTTAGAAACATAGAACAACAACTACACAGAACGTTACTCCTTTGAGATAAATTAGGGAATGGTGTATTTCACGCTGTAATCTCCCCATGCATTGGATGGAAAATTTTACACACACACACACACACACACACACACACACACACACACACACACACACACACACACACACACACACACACACACACACACACACACACACACTTGCTCATAGTTCTTATTTTGACTAGTAAGACTATAGACATTTTTACAGTTTGACCTGACTCCAAAGTAGGGTTGTCACGGTAACCGGTATAGCGGTAAACCCCGGTAAAAAAAGTTGACAATAAAAATAACCGTCCAGTTTTTAAAAAACTATATTATCTCGGTGGGTTTACCGTGTCCGCGGTTTCAGCGCGATGACCCTTACCAGCCACCGTCGCTTCAGCTGAAGTTCCCGCGGCGCCACACGCACTTTTTAGTTTGCAACGGCACCAAAACTTTGAAGCTGAAATAATGGCCGAAGGAGGAGACGGCAGCGCCCAGGACATCCATCAGCCCTCAAAGAAGACTAAATCGGAAGTATGGGCATATTTTGGATTTCTGAAAAACGCTGAGGGACAGTTAATAGAAGACTGCTATCCCGTTTGCAGAACGTGCAGGAAACAAGTGTCTGCAGAAGGCAGCAACACTTCAAATCTCATGGCACATCTGCGTGACGATCACCCACGTCTCCACAGCCAGTGCAAGGTAAGTTAACATTAGCATTTTAGCTTAAATGCATGACGCGAGGACTTTTGGTTGACGGAGAATGCAACGAGTCACTATATCCTGCAGCCGCAGCGTCCTCTGCCAGCATTTAAACCGTGTCACGGACACCCTGTTGCTGGATGAAGCATCTTATTTGTTGATGATGAAGAGAAATATACAATTAGTGCCTTGTCATTGATTTGTTTACTTATTCAATGCCATTTATACTTGAACATTTGGATTTGATTACATAGTGTAGTAGTTATTTTAGTAATTTGTTTAAAGTGGCTATTTATTTTAAATACATATTTTTTAAGGTTGACTTGTACAGAGCTCAAGTCAAGTGTGGACTGGAGTTTTAGATTTTCATTTTGATAATGAAGAAAACAAGTGTATGAGAAAACAAGTGGTGTTTCTTTGATTTGTTTACATATTGTTTATGGTTTGAATGTTTGGATTTGTATCATTTAAACCTGCACTGACTACTGTAACATGTTCCAGAAAAAGAAGCTATATGCTCCTTTACTTGTGAAAAGTTGCACTTTTGCTAAGGCTTTGTGTTATTTTAGGTTTAATAAACACTGTTAAACCTTTTCAAAACTATTTCAGTTTGTGTAGAACAGGACTATCAATGCTTTCTGAACATATGCAACACCGTTTAAAAAATACTGCGATAATACCGAAAACCGTGATAATTTTGGTCACAATAACCGTGAGGTTAAATTTTCATACCGTGACAACCCTACTCCAAAGTATCATGTATTTTAGTGTTAAACAGTAAAACTCTAAAGTTTCCTTATATTATATTTGTGCTTATACAAGTTACTTGCATTAAATTATTTCAATACAAATAAAAAAAAACATGTATATGTATTTAATGGTACTTATTTATTTTGTAAATTTCAACAGGTGTTTCTGTTCTCAAGAACGTAATATTAAATTGGCTTAAAGCACATATGCACACATCACCAGGGCTAATTTACTAATTACCTGCAGCTCCCTGGAGGCTAATGCCCACGTCATAATTGCAGATTGTGCAAATAACATGGTGAGGTTGTTTAGAGGGTCGCAAGCATGCACTGTTCTTGATATTTGGACAAAAACTTCTGAGACACATGGACGGACCCTCTTCATTTTGGCAGGTCTGATAACCAATCCCTCCCTGTCTGCTACTCCCTCGTCGGCCATTTCATGAGTTGCAAAACGAGCTGCGAAAAACATAATGGCTGCTTGTTTAAACTGTATAAATAATCACATTATACAGGCCAAATCTATCTGCAATGGATAAAGGCAAACACACACACACACACACACACACACACACACAGCTGCCTCTTTCTCTTTAGTCGCAGATGTTTTTTTTTTTTTTTCACTCACATTTCGGCTTGAATATTCAAAGGAAGTAGAAGTGAGTCACATCACAGCTAAGCTTCGGACGGCAGGTTTTGGAATCTTATTTCCTGATATTTGAAGCACTCGCCTCTGATTGGTTAACAGCAATGCAGCTCTACCACTGACTCTGTTTGCTCTGTATTAGCTTCTTTCATGTGGTTAAGTTGCTAATGCTAACAGCTAGCTTCTACTAGTCGAGGCGTTCTCTGCTGTTTCCTGGACGCTAAACCAACATTAGCCTTCCCTGTCGTAAGTCAAGATGGGTGAGTCCATGAATGCTAAGTGACAGCGTGATGCAGACCTGTCAGGCTTTTCGTCAATTTTCTACCAGAAGCTACCGCAGGAGATGGGTGTAGGAGACAATTTTCATATTCAGCCTGCATGACAAACTCAGAGCGACCCATTAGAATCAGAAGTAAGATTTAAAAAATGGTTTTTCAATGTACCACACCTTTAATGTCATAGTTGCACCGATAATAATGTTAGGCACACAATCTGCCATTTTTTTTTCTATATGGTCCAGCCCTGGAATTAAATGTAAAACTCTGGCAAACAAGCATGAAAATGACAACATAATCATCTAACAGCTCGTTGCTTTAGCTCCAGGAAAGAGTCATGCTTGTGTTTTACTGAATTCCCAACTATTAGCTACATTTACCATCAGATCGTAAAACCCTTTTAGCATCCTGCAGTCAATCAGGAACTACTGCAAACAAGATTTAGTTTCAAATCAGTTCAAATTCTTTGTTGGAGCATTCTCCATGTTTTCTGACCCCCAAAAAAAGCAAAGTTGCAATTATCCAAAAAGTCTTCCTCCTCCAGCTAATTCCAGGCAGAATTTTCACCGGTCTGGATTGCATCATCCAAAATTACCATCCAATCTGTAACCTGTCTGCCAACTTCAAAGCATCGCACGGTGCTGACTGACACCAAACATTCACACCTCCCGTTGCAGAGTTGCCGAGTATCTGGACAAGCCCTGTCCCTTACCGTCTCACTCATGCACAAAGCTGTCATTTCCCAAATGTGTCAGCCCCCTAGAAAGGTGTCACTGGGGATTATGGGATGCCAAAGGGGGGATTATAACGCTGTTGACAGACTGGCTGCTTCACTTGTTCTAAGAAGTCATCCTGCACTTTGCTGTTTCTGAGTTTGTTTGGAAGGACATGTGATGCATTTTGTAAAATATCTAAATCGGATGTTATTTTTATTCATCTCAAATCTTGATCGACCAATTATCTTCAAAGAGGTTGTTGGTGATTCCCTGCAGAGAAGCGGTTCATTTGCTGCTTGCTAATGTCTGGAGTTTTTAATCAAGTATAGAAAAAAACAAAACAACAACAGTTGTGTATGTGTGCGTGGAATAATCCTCCTCCTCCTCTGCTGTTTTCATCTAATTAAGGGTCATTCTGTCTCTTGGACACATTAGGACAGCACACCCATCCCAACCAACATAATTAAATGTTTCTTTGCGCTTGCCATCTGGAGACCTCATCTCTTTATACATGCATGTCAAATTGATTCACTAATAATGTTTATGTTTCTTCCTGATGCTTTATTATCATCCAGGATTAGCTGTTTATGCATATTCTGATTTCATCACACACACCGAGCATTAGCATCAGCACAAAGCAGCCAAACAATGATGCACTTCAGAGTAAAGTGAACTGTTTCATGTATAAATAATCACATATTTGTGACGTTTTGGTTTCCCTAAACTGGCCCTAATTCACTGAAATATTTCCTATTTTTCTGCTCAAACAGCAGAATAAACACGTTTTAATAGTCAACAACATTTCTCTCGTGGTGTGTTGCATGAATAAAACCCCCAGGTTGATTCAATAAGCAGACATCTGCTGTTTGCTGTTCTTTTTCTCAGCCTTTGTCCAAACATATCATCGTCCTCTCTTCTTTTTCCTGTCAAATGACAGTTGAATTGCAGACATGTGTGAAGTCAGAGAGCCATTCTTCTTTTTTCCCTCCTCTCTGAGTGCAGTTGAGGATTAGCCTGCGCCTGAGTGCCTAGAATGAAGATCACTGCAGCGAGGAGAACCACATTTTCACATTTTAGGAAATAAGGAGAAGCAATCTGCAAGCAGAGGACTCACCCAGCTCCCTGTGGCCTACTATGGGACAAACAGGAACACCACCACCAACGACCAATAATAATTGCACCAAGCAGAGAAATCCTAATGTAAAACTCTAATGTAGGTCTGTGCAATTAATCAAATATGTAATTCAATTCTGGTACCAATCGATTAGAAAAACTGCAGTAAAAAAATAAAGATAATTACTATTATTTTGTCACATTCGACTCTACAAGCATGCTTATTTTATCATACCTTTTTGAATAATGTGCACTTCTGATTATTTATTTAAATTTTTGGAGTTCTAAAAAGTCACCTAGGAAAAATTGCAGAACAAGGGCAAAACACACCAGTGATATAATCAATTTTCTCAAAGATGCATCGGTTTTTGTTTCCTCAAGGCCCTTTTTCTGTCTGGAAACGGAAACTGAAATTCACTAAAATGGATCTCGTCAGTTGGTCTCTCAACGCGATTGATAAATTTTTTTCAACGATGAGAACGGGGGAAGGGGCTCCCGGATGCCCCTCCGGGACAGACCCAGTTGGACACATCATGGACTCCTGGAAACAGTGGAACTTGATCTGTCTTTCTCAGCTGTCTGTGGAGGACTCTGAAGACGTGTGGATATTCGTGGTGTTGGTGTCAGATTTCCTGCTCTTTGGTCTTGGAGGCTACCTGGCTTACCGGAAAATTAACGAGCTGTCGAGGAATATTGGCCTGATCCCGGAGCTCAGAGATGATTTGCACCGCGCTGTGAATTCACACACTCAAATGATTGTTGAGATGAATCGTAAGCTTGGAACTTTGGCCGAGATTCATTCATTGGCACAAAAGATGGATGCCATCAAGGAGAGAGTGGACGAATCAGCACGGATTGGGATAGATTCATGTCCATTATTGGGATTTTGAGAGGTTGAGGACCAACAAACTGCAAGACAAGAGAGGAAATTATTTCTGTCTGGCCCCAAAACAATTTCTAATCGGAATCTGGCGCCCTTGAGCCTGCAAGGCTCCAACGAAAACTCCCCCCTCAGAAGATATGTGGGATGTGCCATCGCTATGGCAACTCAACTCTGTCTCCTTTCCCAGCCTGGGTGGGACTGCGGGAAGGCCGCTGAAACGTTCCAGGGTTACTGCAACCCTCCAACCCTCAATGCTCCTCCTCCTATCCACACTGAGGTGACATGCGCTGCTTATCGTGGCTGCAGGAACTGAAGTGGGGATAGTCCCAACAAACCACCCCACCTAGTGGACACTTATGTTGTCTGAAGTCTGTTGCATATCTGTCTGAGGTGTTTTTTTGCAGAGCAAAGCTGCCCTCCTGGTGGAGGGTAACTCTGAAGTGCCTTTTTTTTCTCTCGACCTGAACCAATCCTCATGTAAAACCCTCTGATCTCTATTAAGGTAGCACGACTCAGGATTGCGAATGACCACAGTCACCAATTCTTGTCATGTGTCTTGCTCATGTAGGTCTGATCCCTGAATTGTGTGTACTGAAACTCTAATTTCCCTCTGGGATTAATAATTTCTCTCTGGGATTAATAAAGTATCTTTGATTTGATTTAGAAGATTTTGAATGCAGATCTCCTGTACACATTTAACCTGTCAGTGCAGGTGATTGGCTTATGCCTTTTTATTCAAATAACCATATAACAGGATACAGCTTTTATTGTGAAAAGAAAAACTTAGGGCAAAACATTAATAAATAAAACAGAAACATGGAAAATGCCTTTGTTGTTTGCAATTGTGAGTTTACAGTATAGAAATAGAACTTTTGCTTGGCAATGAAGCCATTGACAGAAAAAAAGACATTTTATAAGTTTAATTCCTCGTTTTAATGTTATTTAAACAGTATTTTATGGAAATTTCTCTCTCTCTCTCTCTCTCTCTCTCTCTCTCTCTCTCTCTCTCGCTCTCTCTCTCTCGCTCTCTCTCTCTCTCTCTCTCTCTCTCTCTCTCTCTCTCGCTCTCTCTCTCTACAATGTAGACTGTGGAAATAATCCATGCAGTTAGATTTTTAAGCATCAATGCTGCTGACTTCCAAAGTGAATGATCAGACTCCCATTGCAGCTTTTCTCTGTTTTCTTAAGTACTTTGCTGTCAGTCGATTAGAAAATTGAGTCTAATTGTTTGGTGTTTATGTTCGTTTATTGTCTAAATGTTGTAAAAATCTTTCTTTTGTTCTTAACCTAAACATGTCTGTTAAAAGAGACTTCTGCAGTAGTCTATGCTAAGTCGATTTTAATTAAGGTTTATTAAAGTAATACTAAGTTTTGACAACTAAACAACACTGAAACAGTCCAATCCTGACCCTCAAGGGACCACCATCCTGCTTCAACACACCCAATTTTAATCATTGGATATTTACCAGGCCTTCGCAGAGCTAGATGACCTGCTAAACTAGCAACTTACTCGTTCAATCAGGTGGGTTGGAGCAAGAAACAACAAAAACATGCTGGACCCTCGTGGACCAGGAATGAACGCTAAAATATTTAAGTGAAAGCCTAGAAATCAAGACATTCTGAGTATTTTAGGCTTAAAATATTTTTTTACTCTTGATATGAAGATTTGAAAGTATACACTTCCAAATTAATACAAAACATTCAACTATATTATATGAACTAACATAGTAAGCAGATCATAATATAGAATCTAGTGTTTGAGTTTCACTTTCTTGTGGATTTTCTTTTATAAAGGATAAGTAAATGAGATGTTTTCAAACTCACTGAGTAATCATGTTAAATAACATAACTGACCAAAATTATTACATCCATAAAGGAGCAGCCCTACTCTGAGTGGCATCAGTCATGCCATCTTACATAATTCTAGGAAGAAAGGTGGTCGGTTAGGGATGAGCGAGTACACCACTATCTGTATCTGTACTTGGTGTGGGCGTGGCCTAACCCGGAAGTGGGTGTAGTTTAACATGAAGTAGGCGTGGTTTACATCAATACATTATTTTAAGTCTAAAATTCATATGGATTGATCAGAAGTTGCTATGTGTATTGTTTATTTTACAGAGCAGCCTCAGAACTGAGATGAACTATTTTTGAACTATTACGGAACAAGTTTTTCAATAAAATCAGAACATTACTATTTAAGTGCATGAATTAATACATCTAAACTCATGCAGTAGGAACTAGGAAATATGAAATACTAGAACCAGACACAACTTTTTATTTTATTTTTATTTGATTATTTAAATTATAAATAATTTAAATAATTCTCAGCTGAAGTACCCTTAGTATCACTCATTGTATGAGAGAGAGAGAGAGAGAGAGAGAGAGAGAGAGAGAGAGAGAGAGAGAGAGAGAGAGAGAGAGAGAGAGAGAGAGAGAGAGAGAGAGAGAGAGAGAGAGAGAGAGAGAGAGAGAGAACCCGAGTGACCGACGCAGCAGGAGCCGTTTTCAGCTCTGTCTTGTCAAATGCACCACGTACGTTACGAAAAAAGTATCTTTAAATATTAAACTGAAAAAGAGGCGAGCTGAAGAAAACCTAGGGAGTTCTGAAGAAACGTGAGCAACAGTGAAGCAAGCACAGCGAGATCCGTTACTGTGTGTGTGTGTGTGTGTGTGTGTGTGTGTGTGTGTGTGTGTGTGTGTGTGTGTGTGTGTGTGTGTGTGTGTGGATGGGCCGGACGCGGTCTGAGCTCCCAGCTGCAAAGTTTTGTGTGTAGGGAGTGGCGGGCGCTCTATGTGACTGGCCAATCACAGATTGTGAAGACCGTCAGTTACCCAATGAGGATTTTCCATCAGCACGATTACAGATATTTACGAGTTTTACTCGTTTCATGCTCGTATTTGTCAAAAATGCTTTATCCGTACCGGATACTCGTCTGAAACGAGTATCCGGCTCATCCCTATGGTCGCCTTTGCACCATGGGGCTGCTTCTCTCAGAGTAAAATCCAACATTTTAGTTGAAAGTTAATTTGATGTGCAGGCCTTTTCTCTCTGTCAGACTTAATCCACTCTTTCATAGCTGCTTTCCCAGAACGGCAGACAACCTGGGAGGCATTCATTAATTACTGAGAATGAAACATTTTTTGGACACAGAGAAGAGCAGACAGATATACGTAATGTAAAAAGAAAGGAACACACACACCTTTAAAAATGAGACCCACATTTGTGCATCACAAGATAAAAAAAGCTTGTACAACGCTGACTCTACAACAACAGAACAGCTTGTTCTGTTTGTAACCCTTTTCTCAATAAACTAGAAGAGCAAGAAAAATGCCGAGTAAGCTTTTCAAAAGCAGTTTCCCTGGGATGAAAACAATCCTTTTCTTTTAAGTGTAAGTCAATTCTGTGAAAATTCCTACCTTTCCCACATACTGAGCATCTGGTCCCATGTGTTCTTCTAAAACAAAGAACTGGTTCCAGATCCAGCCACGTTTGGGCCTATGGTGCACCTCCGTCTCCCCGTTGGCCAGTTTGGTCTGGTTCTTGGAGGGCACTTTAGTGGGGACATGGTGGCCGGTCCCAGAGCACCTCTGGATGAAGCAGAGACAGACCAAAAAGGGACAGAGGCAAGAGGTGGTGGATATCCTCATGGTGGCGTACACGTATGGAAATGTATCCTTGTGTTCTGAGGCGGCAAGGTCCTCCCACCGCCGCCGCAGCCGCCACCACTAGCAGCCACCGCTGCTGACGGGTCCCAGCAAAGAGTAAAAAAAAATCAAAGATTCAAATCCAAAATATGGAAATATTGGTCCAAAGAGTTCCTTTAAGCTTCATGGCGGGACGACAAAGGGTTTTCCAAAAAAAAAAAAAAAAAAAAAAAAAAAAAGAAAAAGAAAAAAAAACAGCAAAGCTTTGTTTACATTGTGTTTTTATCCAGACTTTGAGTGGCTGTTCAAACAGGCGTGAACTTGAAGGGAGTTCTACCAAGAGTGGAGGTTAATCCCAAAAGCCATTCTGGATGTCCTAGAAGACAGAAGAACAAGAACAGAGTTAGAGATTAATTTGATGGACATTCGAGGCTAAATGTCTCCTAATTCCCTCCAATTAAATTGGAACTCGTAAATCTGTACTGATGTGAACTTCAAACTAGCCGACCGCGAGAACACACAGGCAGCAATAAAATTCCCTGCACTGCTCCTTCCATTTGTCCCGTTATGCCGATGATGCAAATATCTTTGGACTTAAGGAGTTACTTTGCTATTAAAAGGTCGTCTAAGCTTATAATGTCAGTGTGCTGCTTGGTGACTGATACTGCCCTCTGAGTCGTGAATCACAGCCGTGAAGCGTTGGCACTCTGCCCCCAAGGATGACTCGACTTTATTAAAAATAACTGAAGAAGGCTTGATTTGGATGTTTTAACACAGCCGGGCTCATGACGAAGCTCGGAGCATATGTCGTGTGCGGTGAGTAATAAGAGAGGCAGTGAAAAAAAACTAAGATGAGAACAGACATTAAACGACTCAAAAAGAAAAAAAAAGAATTTTTTTTTGCTTTAAATGACAAAATAAAAGACAGCTTAGCTTTTGTTTTATGAAATGTTTGTAAGTGAAAGATCTTGGCGATAAAACTAGCAATTCTACCTAGGTGAGCATTTCAGACATGCTCTGTCAGCCTGAGCATTCCTTTGGAAAAATATGCATTCCAGGTAGACCTGAAAGTATCAAGAGAGTAAATTCTCTGCTCTTGAGGTGGATTTTTAACTTAGATGTGCCTTTTTAGGTCTTGCTGAAGCGTGAAATCAGTTCTGTTTTGCTATGAAAAATGCATCATTTGACCTTGCTGTTGTGAGAAGTCCTTTATTTTGATGCCTTTACAAAAAAAATGTGACGTCTTAAGATATAAAAACGAGACAGAATCTCATGTATTGCCCAAATACTCTCTGTGTAGCTGCCCTTGACTGACTCTACTGTCAGTTTGTGGCGCAGCACCTATAGAAAATGTATGGAGCAGAAAAAAAGAGCATCGTCAATGTTTAAACGTTTTTTAAAACATGATTGTGAA
Source organism: Nothobranchius furzeri (assembly GCF_043380555.1). Classification (NCBI taxonomy): domain Eukaryota; kingdom Metazoa; phylum Chordata; class Actinopteri; order Cyprinodontiformes; family Nothobranchiidae; genus Nothobranchius; species Nothobranchius furzeri. The sequence goes on from NC_091747.1 coordinate 60,633,352, forward strand.
AAATCCTTGGGTCAGAAATCTGTGATCAGCAACCAGTGTTTGCCTTTCACAATAAAAGTCAATATTACATTAGGAAAAGGGCCAGATTGTATGTTTTATGATGGTAAGAAGACCATTTATCAAGGATCACAGTTTTCAGAACATCAACAAGTTTGACCAGGTGTATGCAGCATTTGGTCCACATTCTTTGTTGGTTGTTTTTTAGTTTCTTCTTCTAATATGTCCTCTATCTGACATTAATAATGAGCTCACTGCTCTTCACTTTAAAGGATGTTTGATGAAACAGCTTGACAATTAGATCAAAGGAAAATAAAATTCAAAGGATGAGGATTGGCAGCAAAATTTCCAACAGTGACCACATTGGAAGCAAAACATGGGGATTGATTCACATTTACAGAGCTCTGGAGTCTTCTAATGGCCAAGATGTGTGGTTAAAATTACAAACTCAATGACTATCCCAGTGCACACTGAATGTCAAGAGCTACATGCTAACAGGATAACATGATCAGCCATAAAACAAGTAGAATGAGTTTAAGGTACCTATGTGCGCAAAGTCCAAGACCATGGCTCTCAACCGGGAAGACGCGGATGACATTATCCAGGTTGGATAATAAGAGGAGTTCAGTGCCTGCCCCCTAATCGGAGGGTTGCAGTTCAGGCGTCCTTGGGCAAGGCACCTCACTGTCCTTGCTTTCTGGTGGTGGTCAGAGGGACTAATGATGTCTGCATACAGCAACCTCGCCTCTGTCAGTGTGCCCCAGGGCAGCTGTGTCAACTGTAGCTCATCACCAGCAGTGAGTGAATGTGACTGTGAATGGGTGAATGACTGCTGTGTTGTAAAGCACCTTGGGGGGGGGGGGGGGGGTTCTAGGGCTCTAGAAGGTGCTAAATGGCTGCTCATCCTGAGAAGATATAGGATGCAGTGGTAGGATGTTGCTCCTGACTGGTGTAGTGAACAGTGAACAAAGAGCTGAGCCAAAAGCGTAAGTTCTGGTTTTACTGGTCCACCTAAATTCCAACCCTCATCAAGGGTAACACAGTTTGGAAGAAGATCCCAGCTCCAAGCAGCTTAAACGAACTTCCTCCATGGGGTAACATAGCTCTAGAGATTTGATGAGGAGCTCTGAACTGGAGAAGAGAAGAGCTAAGAATAGAGTTGCTGCTCCTTCAGCCAAGATAGTTAGGAAATCCAAAGGTGGGCCCATGAACTCATCTGCCTGGGAATGCATAGGCATCCTCCCTCCCTCTCGGGATAGGGATGCATGGTTGTCCCTTTGGAAAACTTGGATAAGTAGGTAGAAAGAATGTATGTAAGTTCACTTATACGCCATAGACAGGCACTTGGATGCGCCTTTGATCCAGTGACTAATCCACAACCATCAACATCGGTATGAATTTGATACAAATTGAGAACTGATGTAAAATGTGTCACTCATGTCTATATACTGGTGAAGGTTCTCAGTCATCCAGGTCATGGTAATCCAAAAGGGTTTGAATGAAGGCAACCGGACTTCTTATGGGAGTCAAGCTTATTACCTAATAAACTTATAACCTCCAAAACAGTTTCAGTCTTGGTCTCACCCTCGTGCATCTAATCAAAACAACCATTCCCATACAATAGAGCCTAACGACTCCAACGACTCCTCAGGAGATAGGGAGGAGGGGTATTCATAGGTAGTTTCAGCTCAGTTTAAAAGCTTGACTCCCACATTTCAGTCAAAATTGACAAAACTCCTCCGACGTGAAGCGAAACATCTTCAAAAACCAAATAAGTCCAGTTGCCTTCATTCAAACCCATTTCAATCACTGCCACCAATACACAAACCAACATAAAAGCAAGTAAGAATCGTAATTAGATCACTTTTCTTATTGCATAAAACAGGATAAGCGATGTAGGCCGCATCACTTAATTTATGATGCAGGTGTGCTCACAAAAAAGCTGCTGACTCTAGACGATTGGGTGTAGCTTGGGTGAATGCATGTCACCAGAAAGCTTTGCAGCTATACATCATTCACTCCACTGGAAAAGAAGTAAGACGGACGCAAAGTGCCTGAACTGTAAAATAAAGAATTCAAGTCAATTCTGATAGAAAAAGTGAGAAAACCTGCTTCCTCCTCCTCTTCCCATTAATAGGATGTAGCACAGTTTTAAATAGTCCCCCTTGAAGCACGGAAAGCAGAATAGCAGCTTTGTGGGGATTATTGAGACGACAAATACACGCTTTTGATATTTAACAGGATATATGAGCTGAAAGACTTCAAAGTTTGCAGCTCTGCTTCTCTTATAATGCAACATCAGAGGGAAACGCTGAAAAGGGGGGTAATAATGGAAGCTCTGATTGTCACATACTATGAAGAATAATCAGAAAATATACTTTTGCATAAAAAATAATCAAAATGTCTCGAATTTTTTGACGAATCCCAACGTTTCTAACATTTGCTTGCACACTGTGCAGCTCAGTTGGATGAGCACAGGATTGTTGGTGGTGTTGACTAAGTACAGCGGCTGTAGTGGCTAATAACCACCGTCAGCCAAAGCAAAGTCTGTTCCATCAACTCGGATTAAAGCGGTGGAGGATAAATACAACACGTGTAATCTGGGAGATGATTCTCATCTACACAAGGTTGAGCTACGCCCAAATCCTGCTTCCCGTACTGTTGTATTTTAAATGATGCCAAACACACAGAGGATTCTAATGAAGCGGATGTTTCCAGTAAGCTGCTGCTGATATTTTATAGTATGGGTTGGTTTTTCCTGATTTTATAATACGATCTAGATTTTTCCGCAAAGTGCCTTTGAGAAAGTCGTGGCACCTCAGTGAGTCACAAAGAGAGCATCTTATTTTTTTCCAGTGGTTTCCCTTTAGCCTCCCGGCGCTCTCTTCAATCAGTCTCCTAATTGTCTGGTTATCACGCTGATCCCAAGCAAAATACATTTCAGGGAGCCATGAAATCAGTGGCATCTGGCTCCTTCAACAAAAAATAATTTCTCACTTTACACGATGATGAGACTGTTGTGAGCGGGGCTCGGCGACAGTCAGAGCAGATCTTAACACGATGGGTTATACACAGCAGCAGCCACACTTTCTTATTCCTGGAGAAGAGGAAGTGCAGACATGAGTACATTAAAGACGCACTCATGTAATTTACGCTGTAAATGAGTTTGCTGCTGCTGTTACTTCATTAAAACTATCTTAATTTTCAACTATAATAACACATAGTGCAACTGGCATTTGTATTTGTCAGGATAATGAGATGTTTTGTGTAAGTCAGACCTTACATGCCGCCGGTGAAGCACTTACCGAATCCAAAAAGAGTTGTTACAAAGTGTTTTGCAAGAAAATAACCTTTTTGAAAACCTACCAAAAATATGTGAGTAAAATATCATGAAGGGGTGGATGAGATGTAGATCTTGAAAAACCTTTTGGCAGTCTGCTGGAGCAAATAGATACACCAAGAGAAGGGAAAACAGGTATTAACAAGTGCTGCATTCCCTTCATTCAGCTGTGCACGCGGGTCTGGTACTTATCGGGTGTGATCTGGTGCTGATCAGGTATGGTCTGATTTGTTCCATCTGTGAAACGAGGAAAAAGTTACTGAATGGAATGCAACCCTGATAAAACACCATACTTTTGGTGAAATAGGCCAGTCCTAACCCTCGCACTAACCCTAGAGCATGATCCGGCTGAAGTTAAAGTCCCGTTAGTTGTCACACACACTGATGTGTGTACGAAATTTGTTCTCCGCATTTGACCCATCCCTTGGGGGAGCGGTGAGCTGCAGACACAGCCACGCTTGGGAACCATTTGGTGGTTTAACCCCCCAATCCAACCCCCTTAATGCTGAGTGTCAAGCGGGGAGGCATTGGGTCCCATTTTTTCAAAGTCTTTGGTATGACTAGACTGGGAAAGAACAAGTTTAAGGTTTCAGGCCCAGACCATTTTAAAAGTGACACACTCATGCCTCGTTTACTGTCACAAAGAAAGAGCTGAGCCAGAAGGCAAATCTTGATTTACCGGTCGACCTACATTCCTACCATCACCTATGGTCATGAGCTTTGGGTTGTGACCAAAAGAATGAGATTGCAGATACAAGCAGCTGAAATGAGTTTTCTCCTCAGGGTGTCTGGGCTCTCCCTTACAGATCGGCCCTCCGCTGGGAGTAGATCTGCTGCTCCTCCACACCAAGAGGAGCCAGGTGAGGATGTTTAGGATGCCTTCTGAGCACCTCTCTGGTGAGGTTTTCCAGGCATGTCCAACCAGCAGTAGACCAAAATGAAAACCCAGGACACAATGGAGGGAGAATGTTTCTCAGGGATTCCTGAGGATCCCCGGAGGAGTTGAACTAAGTGGCTGGGGAGAGGGAAGCCTGGGCCACCCTGCTTATGGGCTCGACACACGGGAGGCGACAAACAACCGCGATCAGCGAAATTCATCACTGTCACTTTTATTACCTGACACACGGGAGGCGACCCGCGCCAGCGTCCAGCCGTCTACGCGATCTGTTCCATGGCGAAATCGAAACTTCCGTTGTTTTTATTGGCTGTGTCAGGTTGGAGGGAATTAAAAAAGCGTTAGATATGATGTTTCACAAGGTGCTGCTAGAGTTATGTGAAATCTTATTTCTGATTTTACTATATAAAAAAAAAAACAGCGAATGGGTTCATCCCGTATTACAAACCAGGGCTATTCTCTGTCTATCGGGACATGCTTCAATTTATCACACGGTTTGGACCTCAGAGTAAGATGAACACAGTCACAAAAGGAGAAACGGAGTCCATGTTTGCTCGGAGATGTACGGAGCAACCCGTCCGCTCATTGGTCAGTGAATGAAACCTCCGTTGATTGGTCCTCGTCCGAGCGACAGCGATGAAAAGTTGAAAATATTTTAACTTTCTGGGATCGCGTCTCTGAGTCGCCTGTGCACGACACGTGCACTAGCGCAAAATTTCACACGCACGTTTTTCGCGTTTCACTTAGTAGGAGGGAGACCCGCGATTAACGCTTTGTCACGCATGTCTCATTGAAAATGAATGGAGGAGAGGCGATGTCGCCTCCTGTTTGTCGAGCCCATTAGGCTGCTGCCCCTGCGACGCGACCCTGGATATGTGCAGGATAATGAATTAACGGATGAAAGGATCTTTGGTCTTTGCGGAAGCCGCAAGGAGTCCGGATCATATTTGTTCCACATTCGGTGTAAATGAGGCATAGGCCTAATTACTTCCTGTCATGATCCGCCCCGGCCTCCCTGACTGTGTCTCTCCTGCCTTGATTAACCGTATTGTTCTCACCTGTCCCTCGTTACTCTGCCCATGTGTTCCTGATTTTTCTGTGTATTTATACCTCCCTCCTTGTTGCTGTCTTCGTCAGATCATTGTTTGTTCATGCGTGTTTTGTCCCGTCTCTCCCGTTCCACCATTAAACCATTTTTATTTTTTCATCCGTGCCTGCTTTCTTGCCTCCTGAGCCCTCCACCACACTTGGTCCGCCATCTCCACCCTCACATCATGACACTTCCTATAATATTGTTTTGATAATTATTTATTCAATGTAAACTGGAATCAGTTTAAATATTTAATAGTAAGTCTGAATTGAACAAAAATTGGAATTTGCTGGATTGTCCTTAAGTAGAGTTTAAAACAACTGAATTTTCCTGTTTTTAGTGACCGTTAGGAAAACTAGGTACAGATTAGATTTTAAATTAGGGATGAGCCGGATACTTGTTTCAGATGAGAATCCGGTACGGATAAAGCATTTTTGACGAATACGAGCATGAAACGAGTAAAACTCGTAAATATCTGTAATTGTGCTGAAGGAAAATCCTCATTGGGTAACTGACTATCTTCACGCTCTGTGATAGGCCAGTCACATAGAGCGCCCGCCCCTCCCTACACACAAAACTCTGCAGCCAGGAGCTCAGTCCACGTCCGGTCCATCCACGCACACACACACACACACAGTAACGAATTTCTCTGTGCTTGCTTCACTGTTGCTCACGTTTCTTCAGAATTCCCTAGGTTTTCTTCAGCTCGCCTCTTTTTAAAGTTACTTTAAAGTTATTTAAAGGTACTTTTTTGTAACGTACGTGGCGCATTTGACAAGACAGAGCTGAAAACGGATCGAGCTGCGTCAGTCACTGCTTCCGCTCTGGTCGGGTTTTTTTTCCTATCTCTTTCTCCTCTTCCTCAGGATCCACTCCCTCTTTCCTATTCACTCTTTCTCTTTCTTAAATTTTTTTAATCACAATTGTCTATTTTTTGCTCATTTTAAATATATATTAATCTGTTATGTATATATATATATATATATATATATATATATATATATATATATATATATATATGGAGAGAGAGAGAAAGAATTAAGCTAGTTTATAATTAAAATTACCATTGAAAGGCAGTCAAATTAATACTTAATTTGTAATTTAAAATTTTACTTAGGTTAAGTTTTAAATATTAAGTAAATTGAACCAATATTTAAAAACAGATAGCAGCCTTGTTTTAAGTTATATGTACCTAGCATTACAGGATTATCTTTTTAACTTTCTTATGTGGATTCAATTGTAGCTTACTAACAATTTTAATAATATTTATTCAATTTTGCATGTCACTGAAACAGCTTTAATGTTCAGGACAACTTATTTCATTTTAGTTTGATTAGTTAATTGATAAGGTATATTAAAGAGATTTGATTGGTTTTACATTTACTCATTATTTTTAAGTGTAAAAATGTTGCACCAAGAAATTTAAGTAAACGTCAGTTATCCTTTTTAGAGTGGTTCTAAAACCAAAACTCGAGATTCTTACACTCACTCTTCAATTTTCTCAACCACTTTTCCTGAGTAGGGCTTAAAGGAGCCCAATCAAAGGTTCGCCTTGTGCCCAATTTAAGACTTCAGCCACAGCACAGCCAGCCGTTTTTCCAATTCAAACACAGCCACTGATGGCACAGTTTTAATGGACTAGATGACAAAGTGAAATGTTGAAAACAGAGCCACTCTGCTCCTTGATTCCTTCCTGCAGCGAGGGAGAACAAGCTCCTGTCATCTGCTGCTAATAGATAATGTTTGGCTCTCCTGCTGAGAATTAATTCGTTGCATTTAGAGTTTTTACAGCTTCAGCTTTGTGCCGATGTCAAACAGCAGAAACACAAGTGGGGAGGTTCAAAACAGCAAACCCTCCTTCCAACCCCAGAACAAAGATGGGCCAGCCACAGAGAGACGGCCGCGGCTAAAGAGCTTGTTGGCTTTTCACCTCAGCAGAAAGGAACAAATCAAAACGTTTTCCATCCATTTACAGGACCTGTTTGTCGGCCGTGGTCTCAGGCGACGTCTCACTGAGCTCGAGTGCAGACAGTAAACAGGAGGGCTGCGGTGAGTAGTGGAAACTTCAAACAGAATATAAAAAGAAACAAAAGTTGCACAGAAAGACGTTTTGTTTTTATGGTTTTAAATCAGAATAAAACATAACTCTGAAATCCTCCAGGGGCATGAACATGAATTTATTCTAATGCTTCTGCTGATTTAAACATCATTCTACAAGAATTTGTTTTCTGTGGAAGGAAATGTGCATCCAACAGATAGATGATGGGCTAAAAAAAAAACGTTAGAAGAATGCGCCACATATGAGAACTTGATTCTTAAGGGTAAAGGTTGTAGGTGTGCTGCTTTTGAGACGGTTCCTCTAGGTTCATGACCCAGTTTGGTCCAAACTTCAAACACTAAAATAATGTCGTCTTCAGAGGAATAACCGCTTGTAGCCCAAAACATCACCGCTCCTCCACCGTGCTGGTTGCTGAAAGAGCAGCCTGGTTTCACTACGGGTAAACAGCTCTACTTTGGTCCGATCTACCCAAACAACTTTGTTGCATAATTCTTGTGGTTCATTCAGTATTCAGATGGAACTTTCCCAGCCAAGAGTCGAGTTGCCAAGTTCTTTTGGAAACGTTTTCTCCTGCACCAGGACAAAATTCTGCAGTCTTTTTCTAATTGTTCCGACATAAACTTGCACCCGTAACTGAATCTTGTAAGAGTTTGAAAACGTGCTTGGGCCTTTCCTTTCTTTGTTTACAATTTCCATGAACACTGACCTTTGACCTCGAGATTTGCTGGGTGGGTGGTCTTAACTCATTAACTGCCAATGACGACTAAAGTCGTAATTTGCATTTTTTTTACTGTGTGGGCGTCGGACGAGCCCCCGCACCACGAGAACAAACATCTCAGCTCTAAAGCCGATCTTCATCGGCGTACGTCACATGTCACGTGATCAGGAAGCAGAACATCCATGTGTTAGGAGATCGTTTTGGGCCGCTGCTGTAAAAAAAAAAAGTGAGGCGCGAACCGGAAAAGCTTCTGCCGATCGCAATTCAACAACGGATTATAAAAGAACGGATAATGCTCGAAATGCACGGATTCTTCCTGATGTAAGAGGTGAGTCTCCGCTTTGTTTTGGTTGTTTTGGCGTCGACATCATCCTAGCGCGCAACGTTCTGTGACCCTCAAAAATACAGTAAAAACGGTGAGAAACGCTGGCAGCGTATGAGTTTTTTGTTTTCAAATGTGAATAATATTTCTCTCCATAAATCTTTGCACTTCAAACTGTTTGTAAATGACCTTTAACCCTCCTCAGATTGGTGGATAGCAACAGTTGCTGTTCTGAACTAATGTTGTCCCTAGCTGGCATTGTGTTAACACACGCCTGTATGCTCCAGACCAGCAGCTCCTGCTTTTGTAGAGCTGGTCCCACTGATGAGGACCGGTAGATCAATTATTCTGGTTTTCGTTTGATAAATCATTACCCGCCATAGATTAAAGTTCAGTTTGGATCATTTTTTATTAGGTCCTAATAGGTAAAACTCTAGAGGTGAAAGAGGATGGACCTTACCTTTCACCAGGATTTCATTATACAAGTTTTTTTCCTGTCATAAAATAATCAGAACCCAATATTAAAACTAAAGGTAAGTAGATTGAGTTTACTGCACTTTTGGTCACATATTAAAAAACCGGACATAGCATGTCAGAATTGTATTAGCTCTAATTAGATGATCAATTTGACTCATATGGAAGAATAGTTTGAGCCACTGACATAAATCCTGTAGAAAAAAAAAGTTTTAATTGAACTTCAGACTGTGGAGATAAGCCTCACTGACGTGCACTTGTTCTATAAATAAGTGCTTCTCTCCTGCAGAGTTTTGGGCTCTTTGACCCAGATTATTGAGGGTGAATGAAAGCAGATTAGTCTGATCAGCCTCAGGAGTGAGGGCAATCCTCTGAATGTGTGGCACACCCTGGAGGTCCTGCAAAATTAGAGGAGACACAAAGGCTGGAGCTAAATGCCAGCAATCACTGGATTTAGCCAAGCAGACAACAGTATTTTCAGTTTTATCTCACAAAAAATACAAACTGATTCGTGTTTAAACAAACTGGAGGTAGATTTTACCCTACACACCTTCCCTCTTCTATAATCTATGCTGGGATATATGATCTGTTTTTGGATCATCACCTGATCTTAAGGTGATAACTACTCTGTCCACAGCTGACATTTCCATGCACCGGGGGTCATCAGATTATAAACCAGACAGCTCTAAGTACGTCAGCTCACACCTGCCAGGAGGACTCCACATGCATCGCTAGTCACTGCCTGTGAGAAGATCTCATTTCTGCTCCCTGAACGCACCTAATCACAGCTTAAATCACTAAAATACTAAACACTGCAGCTCTGGGACAGGTATAAGGTGTGCACAATTTTGATTTAATAACACCTGGACAATATCACTACAACATAAAACTCAAATTTGTGTTTTTTCTTTTAATTTGGGGTAATTTGATTTACTATTTCACAATTGTGCAGGACTGTGTAATTAATGATTTAATCTTGGTTCTAAATAAAGAGTGATCGTTATCAAAATGACTGCTGCAGTCTGCTTGGCAAGCTCTTATTTGATCATGCTTTCCAAATTCAAGGTTCTTAATTGCTAAAATCTAATTAGAGCTCTTTTAAGATGCATTTTCAGACTTGCCAGCACTTTATTGTGGTGATTTTCAAACATGAGCATTAAAATATCTACGCTCAAGTGTTCTTACTTTTTTACTATCTATTAAAAGAAAATGGTAAATCACACTGAGTTCCCACTTGCATTTCAAACACGTCATTAAAAGTTCAAGCACTCCCAAAGCCTTCAAAATGCCTAATTCAAGCTTTTCAAGCACCTGTAAGCACCCTGTGAGTATCAGGCACTTCCAGCCCTTCCAAAAGGCTACCGTCATTCACAACTTGTGGAGTTTTCAAAAGTGAGCATGCATATTGATGACAGAACAAGGGCAAAACACATAGGCAGTTTCAAATAGAATGTATCTATTATTTTCTAAATGACCCCTCATGCTCTGAGGTGTGACAACCAGCTATATTTTTCTGTACAGATTTATTTACCACTTACTTCTGAAAACAAACAAACAAACAAACAAACACATGTAAATCCCAGCTTTTCTCTGCTTTTACAGCAGCATGTAGTCACTCCTCTAACAGGTAGATGATTGAGTTAATTTATGTGGGATGCTTATGAGTTATTTAGATTATAAAAGCTGTTTAAATCGACCTATACAATGAACAGAAATGAAAGTATTTAGAAAATCCAGAACTGCAACAAACCGGAAAACCCAGGCACCATGAACATGAAAAAAACCAAAAAAAAACAAGAGAAGACAACTGATACACTAGAAGTACTTTACTTTTCTACAGACCCAGACTGCAGCTGTATTGCTTTTATTAAGCATACCCAAACACTCAACACCAATTTCCATATTTCTGCAGACGGATTGAATAATTTCCTCCACCGAGTAAAATTAAGCTCATATTCTAACACCTGCAAAAATGGAATTTTGTTCATATTGTATAACCAAAGGATGGTCGGCACAAAACGACTCCAAGTTCATCTAATAATCATGAGTTGACTATTTCCATATCGCTGCCCTAGGCTTGTCTTCCTGTCAAATCGAGATCTGCAGATCTGCATAGATTTTCTTGCTCTTCTAGGCTGAAATGATGAAGATAAATTTAACTTTCAAGCTGCAGACAGAAACCTTCCTGTGTGCTGTTTAAACAAAGCCGTGACCTGTGGGACAATAAGCTACCTGACTAAGACGTTTGAGAGCAAACAGCGAAAACAAACTGTATGTTTCATATTTTTTGCATGTATTTTCTTGCCATCTTGTCAAGAAGACAATGCAGTTGGGTGACATTTACTTTTGATACCATCTAATTCCAAACTACTGTTTGAACCAAACAGCTGGTGATGTTATTGCTAACAGATTAAGCTCTTGAGCGAGGTATTTTTTCCTTGAAATGTACAAGCAATCATTTATTAACTATATTTTAAAATATTGTTGCAAATTACTGAGCAATTAAATCACAATATTTCCTTCATAAACAGCGAATGTATCGCTGCTTTATGGGCTCGACACACGGGAGGCGACATCGCCTCTCCTCCATTCATTTTCAATGAGACATGCGCGACAAAGCGATAATCGCGGGTCTCCCTCCTACTAAGCGAAACGTGAAAAACGTGCGTGTGAAATTTTGCGCTCGTTCACGTGTCGTGCACAGGCGACCCAGCGACGCGATCCCAGAAAGTTGAAACATTTTCAACTTTTCATCGCTGTCGCTCGGACGAGGACCAATCAACGGAGGTTTCATTCACTGACCAATGAGCGGACAGGATGCTCCGCACATCGCCGAGCAAACATGGACTCCGTTTCTCCTTCTGTGACTGTGTTCATCTTAATGTGAGGTCCAAACCGTGATAAACTGAAGCATGTCCTGATAGACAGAGAGTAGCCCTCCCCTGGTTTGTAATATGGGATGAACCCATTCTCTGTTTTTTTTTAATAAAGTAAAATCACAAGTAAGATTTCACATAACTCTAGCAGCACCTTGTGAAACATCATATCTACCGCTTTTTAAACTCTGAACCGCTTAAATAACCTTAATTCCCTCCAACCTGACACAGCCAATCAAAACAACGGAATATTCGATTTCGCCATGGAACACAACGCGTCGACGGCTTTGCCGCTGGACGCTGCCGCGGGTCGCTTCCCATGTGTCAGGTAATAAAAGCGACAGCGACGAATTTCGCTGTTCGCGGCCGTTTGTCGCCTCCCGTGTGTCGAGCCCATTAATCAGCAACTCAGAGTAAAGTTGTGTTTACAAACAAAGCTGGCAATAATTAATCTAATAAACTCATATTTAGCTTTACTCTGTTTTTTCTTGAGTGCACAACCAAGTGATCAGGCTCAGTGTGTAACATCTAAAATGGTCCTGGTGGACCTTTAACAAGCTCTGTTCTCAGTATTTTTGATAGAATGTACCTTACAGTCGACTTAATCTATTCTAATCCATCGTGTTCCAATAACTTCCAATGACCACTGCTTGAAGTGAGGGGTGTTGGGAGTGTACCTCCGACTGACCACCATTAAAGGGATACTATGGACCTTTTTTTTTTTTTATTATTTCTTGAGCCAGTATGTGCTAAAACGACCCCGCTGGCCTCGTTGGCCAGAATACCACAAATGCAACTTCAGAGTATTCTGGTCCCTGCTGGTGGAGGGAGTTGTGAAGTGGAGTGGACCTGACATGGTGGAGCTGCAGTCTGCTTCCAGCAGGTTTCCTGCATGTTTTAGAACAGCTGATTTGTTTTATTTAGTGATGAACCACTCCTGTAGACACTAACGGAGGCTTGGGAGACGTTTCAGCAGTTAGATTAAGGTGTTAAAACAATGAGATAAGCTTCATTTTCAGTTTGACCGCAGAGAATAAACAGACACTAGGGGGTGCTAAAAGAAAGAAAAACTGCCACGTGTGCCTTTGAAGGGGGGGGACTGCAGAAGGCTTTTTTTTTTTTTTTTTTTTTTTTTTACCAGAATACAAACAGATTTTTTTTCAGAAATGTTTCTGAATTTTGCCAGAAAGATTACAAAAACTTGAAAAAAAGTTCTAGTGCCAGGAAGTGGGAGATTAGATTCAAAGTGCCAGTACAGTGCCACCGGTGCATACCAGTCCACTGAAAGCACTGCCTGTCACCATCTTTGAACTATAGCTGTATTGTTTGGGCAGCTGCAAACCACTGTAACATATCTTTGGTAAGTATTTTAAAATCAGAACAACGTTGCTTTAAGATGGCATCAAAACACATAAAGTTTGATCCATTTGGACCAAACTGACAGCCGACCAACAGCTTCATTTGAACAGACTATCAACTGAAGTGGATGGCCTCCATCTTAAAACAGTTCCAGTCCATTTTCACCTGATATCCTTAAACAACAACCAAAGGCTCCAACACAGACTCGGACATTCTCTAACACTGGTGGGTGTTTAAAATAAATGTGTTATTTAATTTGAAACACAGGGCTGCCAACTCTCACACACTGAGCGTGAGACACATGCAGTTGACCCTCTTCACATGCTTTCACGCCACACCTCCAGTATCTCACGCTAAAACAGCGCATGCACTCCCCAAATGTGCTTCATGCACTGTTACAAACCCTAGGTGTTTGGTGTTGTGGCAAGGGGTAACATAAAAACTGATGCGGAGAAAGGAGGGGTGAGGGTGAATAAAAGGGATTTATTTTACAGAATTTAACCAAAACGCACAGTCCTTCGACTGGAAAAGTTCAAAATGAATGTACTTAAACAAAACACATGAAGGAGAAACCGGAGATAACTCAAAACACCTAGGACAAACGGTCCCAGGGAAGAAAACACGACAATAACTATAGATCTAGAAACGAAAAACAAAGAGCCGGAACTAACTGAAAACCAAATCTCGACGGCTATCAATATTCTGAATATTATAACAAACACAACTTAAAGCGAGCTATAAAGTTGAAAAACGAAACGAAAAGGGCCTCACTGGGGCAGAAACGAACGGATCCTTCAAACGAACCAAGGATACTAATTACTGTTATCTGGAGTCAAACCTAGTCTATCCGAATCACAAAACCGAGCTCTAAAGCGGAAAACAAACTGAAATTCAAGCACTATGGCAGACAAAACGAGATCACTAAACGAAAACGACTAATAATACTCGATGGTGAAACAAACGGAAACAATCTATCTTAATTATCACACTTATTCACGTTCTTTATCGAATTTCACCAAATCTGAGTCGTTTGTCTCTAAAATAAAAACCGAGGAGAGAAAGACAGGGTGTTAAGCTGTGTGTCTCTCCTCGAGAAACTGAAACCAGAGTACTTTTCACTAGCGTTCCTCATCGGGAGATTGTCCACAGCTGGTGCAGAGTGGGCGGGCCGAGGCGGAGGCCAGCGCGACGGAGGACCTGTCCAAGGTCCTGAACAGCACTGAGGGAGCAGGACTGGGCCATTTAAGGTGCGGGAGCCCAGGATCTGTAACATGCACAGTGTGTGTAGGGCTTATGAAAAAAATAAAATAAAACAGATTATATTACAGCATTAGCTACTGAACAACATGCACACAAAAAACACTTAATAATTTAACTGGATTATTTCACACATAATCCCATCTGTATAATCGAAGCCGATGTGCTTTTTTCTGCTCTGGTTGTGAGACGGGCGGAGTGGTGAGCTCCACCTGCTGTTGATGGGACGGGCATGCCCGGTTCTTCCAGAACCGTGAGCTGCAGCTACGCACGCCGCCAAAATGACATGGTTTACTTAGAAATGCGACCGTGTCGCCAGCTGACGTTGACGGAGCTTCAGTCCCGAATGTTTTTCTTTTGTTTTCACTCACCAGCCACAGATCGCTGCTCTCGCTCACAGCAAGCTGGGCTTCCTACCATGGTGGCTCACTCACACGTTCCCTCTCCTACATTAGTTGGTGACGTGGTGAATGCTAATGTTTTAATTCACCGCTTCACCAGTGTGTTTTTCCTGTTTGTGAGACCAACCCCTCCTCCATAACCAGATTACTTGTATGGAAGCCTGGAAGGGCCAGAATTCCTCAAACATTTTTTTTCCTACTGGCTGACATGAATTAATATAATAGAATAGAGTAAATTGTATTAGTCCTACAGTGGGGACTAATAACCAAGTAAAATAATAAACATTTACATTCATTATAATTAAAAGTCCCTGTGTGACATTTGTGACATGTAGCTGCAACTCTTTACTGCTGATAGATAGATAGATAGATAGATAGATAGATAGATAGATAGATAGATAGATAGATAGATAGATAGATAGAGTGAAGAAGTTCATGAGAGATGGATGTTAAATTTTCCTCACTAAAAGAAAATCTGTTTTAAACAAAGGTCGGTTCCCTCTGTAAAGTCGGTGGTACGGAAGAGGGTTTGGGCGACTGAAAAGAAAAAAAGAAGAAAAGAAAGAGAATTCTGACTTTTTCCCCAGAGTAGGGCTTGTGATCACACATGATTACGCATTGCATTCTGGGATATGCGCGGCCATGTTGGAAGGCTGACGAGTGTAAAACCACCGTGAAAAAACGGTACTGTCGCAGAGAAAAAGCAGATTTGGGTGAAAGAAAGTGTTAAAAAACATTATAAAATCCAAGAAAAATGATGCGGAATATTCAATTCAATTCAATTCAATTCAAGTTTATTTATAAAGCGCCAAATCACGACAAGAGTCGTCTCAAGGCACTTCACATAATAAACATTCCAATTCAGGTCAGTTCATTAAGCCAATCAGAAATAATGTTTCCTATATAAGGAACCCAGCAAATTGCATCAAGTCACTGACTAGTGTCAGTGACTATACAGCAATCCTCATACTAAGCAAGCATAAAGCGACAGTGGGGAGGAAAACTCCCTTTTAACAGGAAGAAACCTCCAGAGAATCCTGGCTCAGTATAAGCAGCCATCCTCCACGACTCACTGGGGATCGAGAAGACAGAGCACACACACACACACACACACGCACATGCACACACGCACTCACGCACGCACACACACACACACACACACACAATGATGTGTCTACAGTTATATTGTGATGTCTTAGTAAATATTCTATTTGGTGAGATAAACTTTATTGTATTTATCCTAGTGGATCTATAATTAAACGGGTAAACTAGTAGTAACACGTCCAACGTCAAGGAAAGCAAAAAGTTATTATCAGGAAAAGGAGAATGTTTAAGTGGTTAGCAGCAATGTGCTGCTATACAGGAATAAGCTAAATAAAGACATCAGGGACCGGCATGTGGACAAAATCAGCGTTATAAATGGTTTTTATCCACATGAAAGACCCAAGACCGGAGCACCGATGACAAATTCTTGCTGCTTTTTCTAGTAAAACAATCAAAATTGTCATCCCACAGAAGACGTGTAGCAAGAGTAGTTGTGTTGTGTGTCAGCGCACCCGCATTAGCTCACCGGTGTGTGTGTGTGTGTGTGCGCGCGCGCGCATGTCGCAGTAGCAGGAAAGAGACGATGTATAAAAAACGTACACCATTTGTAACTTACCAGAATGAAAACACTCCAGAAGGTGATGTTTGGTCGCCTTATACTGTACACTGGTGTGAAAAACTGTCTGCCCCTTCCTGATTTCTTATTCTTTTGCATGTTTGTCACACAAAATGTTTCTGATCATCGAACACATTTAACCGTTAGTCAAAGATAACACAAGTAAACACAAAATGCAGTTTTGAAATGATGGTTTTTATTATTTAGGGAGAGAACAAACTCCAAACCTGCATTGCCCTGTGTGAAAAAGTAATTGCCCCCTGAACCTAATAACTGGTTGGGCCTCCCTTAGCAGCAATAACTGCAATCAAGCGTTTGCGATAACTTGCTACGAGTCTTTTACAGCGCTCTGGAGGAATTTTGGCCCACTCATCTTTGCAGAATTGTTGTAATTCAGCTTTATTTGAGGGTTTTCTAGCATGAACCGCCTTTTTAAGGTCATGCCATAGCATCTCAATAGGATTCAGGTCAGGACTTTGACTAGGCCCCTCCAAAGTCTTCATTTTGTTGTTCTTCAGCCATTCAGAGGTGGATTTGCTGGTGTGTTTTGGGTCATTGTCCTGCAGCAGCACCCAGATGGCTTCAGCTTTAGTTGACCAACAGATGGCCGGACATTCTCCTTCAGGATGTTTTGGTAGACGGTAGAATTCATGGTTCCATTTATCACAGCAAGCCTTCCAGTTCCTGAAGCAGCGAAACAACCCCAGACCATCACACTACCACCACCATATTTTACTGTTGGTATGATGTTCTTTGTCTGAAATGCTGTGTTACTTCTACGCCAGATGTAACGGGACATTTGCCTTCCAAAAAGTTCAACTTTTGTCTCATCAGTCCTCCAGGTGTTTTCCCAAAAGTCTTGGCAAGCATTGAGATGTTTCCTAGCAAAACTGAGACGAGCCCTAATGTTCTTTTTGCTCAACAGTGGTTTGCGTGTAGGAAATCTGCCATGCAGGCCATTTTTTCCCAGTCTCTTTCTTATGGTGGAGTCACCAACTTTGACCTTAACTGAGGCAAGTGAGGCCTGCAGTTCTTTAGAAGTTGTCCTGGGGTCTTTTGTGACCTCTCAGATGAGTTGTCTCTGCGCTCTTGGGGTAATTTTGGTCGGCCGCCCACTCCTGGGAAGGTTCATCACTGTTCCATGTTGTTGCCATTTGTGGATAATGGCTCTCACTGTGGTTCGCTGGGGTCCCAAAGCTTTAGAAATGGCTTCATAACCTTTACCAGACTGATAGATCTCAATTACTTTTGTTCTCATTTGTTCTTGAATTCCTTTGGATCTTGGCGTGATGTCTAGCTTTTGAGGTGCTTTTGGTCTACTTCTCTGTGTCAGGCAGCTCATATTTAAGTGATTTCTTGATTGAAACAGGTGTGGCAGTAATCAGGCTTGGGGGTGGCTACAGAAATTGAACTCAGGTGTGAAACACCACAGTTGGGTTATTTTTTAACAAGGGGGGGCATTTACTTTTTCACACAGGGCAATGCAGGTTTGGATTTTGTTCTCTCCCTAAATAATAAAAACCATCATTTCAAAACTGCATTTTGTGTTTACTTGTGTTATCTTTGACTAACGGTTAAATGTGTTTGATGATCAGAAACATTTTGTGTGACAAACATGCAAAAGAATAAGAAATCTGGAAGGGGGCAAATAGTTTTTCACACCACTGTAGCTGCGATCCAAGCGAGCCGACGACACTATGTTATGCTAGATACTTGGTCTCCGTGGTTTTACCTCTAAGCAGGAAAACGGAAGATAGCTTGTTCTCCACCTTTATTCACCTGGCGATCACGTGTGTCACCCCACAACGCAGCAACGATTTACTAGAGTTGTGTAATATAACTGATCAACTGAATAATAGATTAATTTAAGCCGTAAGAACGAGACTGAGCTCGCTTTTTACGGTAGTAACAAGCAACAAGTAAGGACTCGCACACCTCCAACGGGGTGAAGGCGTCGGTGATGACATCACGATCACAAGCCCCATTTCCTGTCAGAATTCCGAGATTAAAAGTCAGAATTCTGAGAAAAAAAGTCAGAACTCTCTTTCTTTCTAATCCTCTTCCGTACAGTAGAAATGAATAAATAAAATGTAGAGCACAAAAAGTCTCAATAATAATGAACCCCCCCCCCCACCCCACCCAACCCCACCCCTGCGCGCTCTAAACGGTCGGCGAATTGTCCGCTCCCAAACCCATGACCCCGTCTCACTCTTTGAAATGTTTAAACGTTGGCAGCCCTGGATTTGGACATAATCAGGCATATTGCAGTAAGCACCCGCCCCCACCACCACCATCTTTTCCAAAGTCAACAGCAACTTGTCCTCCTGGTACTCTAGTTTCCAAATGCCAGCTGTCCTAACTGTCAACTGCGATTACTTCATCTGAAAACATAACATTCTTCACATGACCAGGCAAGGCAAAGGTTGGAAAAACGACAGCCAGAAACCGCTCATGTTTTACACGCCACGCTAAGTTAAACTTGGCAATGACTTTTTGTTCTTACTTACGGTTTTCTTGGTGTTACATTAGAAAATGTCCGTCCTCCTCAACCCCGCTATATGTTGTTTTGCTTCTTAATGAAAGCTGGGTGGTGGATGGGAAACGTCCCATCTGTTGTGTGTTTAATGGCTAGATGTTTTGTGAGCGCTCATCCTACAGCAGGAGAGCCAGGATGGAGAGGACAGCAACCATCTGCTGGCCACTGCAGGAAAAAATGAAATAAAGAATTCAACTCCCATCACCATCATCCCTCTCCGCATGGAGCGCAGCACTCGATGAGGGTCCATCACAATTATACACAGCATTGGCATATGTCTGGATGGAGGACCACAACTCTACCGACCATTTCTGTAGTCAATCAGACTGCTGTTGATCTAGTGGTTCAGGTTTTAGACATTACAAAAACAAACATGTCAAAAGAACCTGGATTCTGTGTTGATCTTGTGGAAAAAAGATAATTTTTGGACCAATCTGGAAGTCAGATGCTTCCCTAAACACCGTCGTATTATACTCATGAGCTCCTTTAATCTTTATTAGAGTATAAACATGGCCTTCCTTCCATTATTACGACTAATATATCATCAAATACAGCAGCTTTCAAAACAAGTTGGATACTAAGCAGTTGGATTAACCAGAGTGAGTGACACACACCGTACCTACGGGCTCCTGAAAAGCTAAAAACGGCTAAATGTGCGCGTGCGGCGTGCTAAACACACGTGCAGCTTGCCCCTGATTGGTGTGAAACCGGGTTGGGGGGTGGGGGGTGCAGCTGTGGTTGGGACATTTATTACATTAACTGATGGACTTGTAAATAAATAGTTTATAAATAAGGTAGAAATAGAAATAAGTTCCTCACGCTGATAACTAATAACTAATCTCTCTGAGGACACGGTGCTAGTGCACTCTCCTACAGCACCTTGACACGACTACATAAATGTTATGCAACATTTTATGAACATCAATTTATTTACATTTGTTATAAATGCCACTGTAGAATTCTTGCTGTCAGTATATGCAAGATATTGGTATTTGGGTCTGTACTGGTTAGACTTAAATGAGTTAAACCAAGGTCTATAGCCCTTGGGTCATAAACTATGAGCTGTAAGTTTATTGGTATTTTTATACTGGGAATCAGGAGTTATTTTAGTGATCATCTTGTTTCTTATTTATTTTTGTCCTGATTGCACCCTGAGCAATTTTATGACAGAATAAAAACAAATAAAATCAACATTAATTGAAAAACCATCTTCAATAATCGAGATCTCAATTTCAGTCACAATAATCGTGATTATTATTTTTGACATAATCGAGCAGCCCTAGAGTTGACTTGTTGATGCCACAATTCCCATCTCTAATTGATAGTATGTCATTTTTATTTCATTAATTAATTGCTAATCATGATTGTGATTTTTCTGTAAAATAAACTCCCCACAACCCAGAATAAGTTAAAGCTGGCAATAAAAAATGATGGATGGGTGTTTTTCAACAGCTCGACACTGTTTGATTGAAAGAGGAAAGTGACATTTTACGTATCCTAAATCTGCATGCATGTGGACTGACTGACACATAATAATCTTATTCATTCAGGCCTCAGGCATAAGCTAGCTGCTAATTAGCAGCCACTAACATGCTTTGCAGCATCAGATGCTGCCAACTAGTTCTATAGGTTAATCGGGGCAGTGTTAACACGAGAGGACATGTGTTTGATCCTACGCTGCTCCAGAGCAGAATTAGTCTTTATATTATGCTGGATATTAGCAGAACAGCCAGTTTAACTGCATATATGAAGTAAATGTGGTCTACTTTTAGGTGCACGTACCGTATGTAAGCAGCTGCAACTATTTGGTGCTAGATGAATAAATAGATTAATTACGTTAAAGTTTGCAAATCTTCCAACAATCCAGTAATCAGTCAATTACAGATTTCAACAGCGCTTGAATGAACGACAGCCTCTTGTGAATCAAGTCATCCTATGCCAGACAAAACAAAGGCACAAGGTGGAATCAGCATGGTAATGTATTCTTATCACCTACAGCACTCGGTTCTCCTCATGTTTGAAAAGTCTAAATTTGGGTTGAGGCAACTGGGAGTTTGGCAGAATTCTTCGTTTCACAAATGCTAAAACACACAGAGCAGGTGGGTTTTACAACAAGGAGCAAGCATCTGTGCTCTCATCCGCAAAGTAGGGCTGAGGCTATTGGCATTAGCATTTCATACACAGATAAGCTTTCGCCCTCGCTGCCAGGTACATTCCCACATGAGTGGATGAAGTGTGAGAAATTTGGGGGTTTCACAGATGCTTGCCGCACTGCTTTTCAATGGCCCACAGAGACTCGTGGAGGGGGGTGTTAGGAGCAGACAAATACGCCTCGTAGTCCAAATAAAGAACATGCTGGTGATGCAAACAACAGGGACTGAGGGAAAACTACTGGTCCCTGTGAAGTGGAAGGAAAAGGTTGTGTCAGTCGGGGGTGGACTCAGCCTTAAACGCTTTTATTTATTTATTTATTTATTTTGCTTTACATTATTGTGTCAATAAATGCTGAACATCTTTGTTAGACTTTCTTTAAATAAAATAAATGAACGATGCTCTCTAAGGCCCTGTCCACACGTAGCCGGGGATCTGCCAAAACCTAGATATTTTTCTACGTTTTGGCCTGTCATCCACACGAAAACGGAGTTTTTTCACACGAAAACGGATCTTTTTAAAAACTCCGGCCAAAGTGAAGATCTGCGTTTTCTCCGTTTTGGGTGTCTGCGTGTGGACAGACAAAACCGGAGTTTTAAGGTCCGCAACGTCACTTTCCGCAACAAAAAAATGCTGACATCACGTGTGCGACCTGTGTTTACACTAGCCGACAGCATGGATGCCCTCAGAGCTGCGCTCGCTTTATCAATTGTCCAAGCGCTTTTTGCTTGTTTGTTTTTGCAAGCGGAATTACTGCTCCTTGCGGAAGACCGCAGACGAAGGACGAGGTTAAGAATGGGGGAAGTACTGCCACCTACAGGTCTGGCATGTCCTTAACAACGTATTTATCCGGGTACGTGTGTACAGAGGTTTTTTTAAATGAGGTGGTGTGGATGCAAGTTTATGGAAGGGTGGATATTCGTTTAAAAAAAAAAAAAAACGGCTACGTGTGGACTAGGCCTAAGAAAAATCATATATTTCACACAAAAACCCTACAACATTGATACCATAGAGTTTAGATCATGCATTGTCTACGTCCAGTCAAAATGGCAATGGATTCCAGACCCAGAACTCATTACAATGCATTTAGATTGCATTGGCACAATGCAGAGACATGGTCGTGAGGTCTGCAGGCCTTCAGCAATCACACATTTAATTCTATGCACAAACTTTTCTCCACAACAAACAAGGTCCATGATTTGGCAGAAAAATCTTTCAGTAAATTTGTTCAATGCCTCAAAGAAAATAGACTTCAGCCCGTCATCATAAATAGTTAGTCAAATATGACACAAGGATAAAATGATAGTTTTACTGTGCATTTTATGAAATTAGTGTGAAAGATTTGATAACGTTTTAAAGTAACACAGAGCAGTTTCCCGCTCCTCCACCCTACTGGTTGAAAGTGAAATTACAACAATCGTAAACAACCCCGCTGCCACCTGCTGTAGCTAGCGCAAACAACGAGCTAAAAACTCCACAATGTTGGACAAATAACAAGTCCAGTAGCAACAAAGCCAGGTCACCATCAGTCCTTGATTTGTAGCCTCCTTTAGCTCCGGCTCCCTCCAAGTAGCGTATGCTGCCCAAATGCCCACTCTGGTTTTAGCTCTTTGCTTCGCCTTCAAAGACATTACTCTCTTACTTTGGCTTCCAGGCTCTACCATGATGCCAACAGAAAAACAAAAGTGCTTTTTAATGATGATCAGAGAACTGAAAAGGCTAACTACTAGTATTACAGCTAAAAGCCGTAAAGCAGGTAAAGAGCGCCCCTATAGAGCATCTACCCACTCCACAAAACTATTAAGTGAAACTCTACTCTCACACACTGAGCTGACAGCAATGTCTAATGTGCCTTGTCTCATTTTGGACTCCAGCACCTTATGTGGTGTTGCAATAAAATAAATCATTCAAGTTTAAAGGGATACTAAGCAGTTTGCTTGCTTTTAGCACCCCCTACTGTCCGTTATTAATTCTCTGTGGTCAAAGCAAAAATGAAACGTATCTCCTCGGCTGTGTTATCTTTTAAAATCCTAATCTAACAGCTGAAATGTGTCCTCATACTTCATTAGTGTCTACAGGAGTGATTCATCACTAAATCAAACAAAACAGCTGTTTTTGTGATCCAAAACATGGGAAACGTGCTGGAAGCAGACTGCAGCGCCAGATATGTAAGTCTAACAGGTGGTGGCCCAGCAATCTGCAGCTGCAAATGCAGTATTCTGGTGACAGGGGTTGGTCACATGTCTTTAACTCTGTAAAGGCTCATTTTAGCACATACTGGCTCAAGAAAATGATTTAAAATTTAAACTGTTCCATAGTACAGCTTTACATTTAAGTATAGTGCACATTCCACATTACTGAAAAAAGTTGGAGTGAGTCAAACTGCGTAAATTTTATTATAACATTTAAACTGGGGAAAATGCCAACATGCTCTAGACCTTTTTTTTTTTTTTTTTTAAATAAATCAGTTTGAGACTCGTGAAAATCAAGTTTAAGAAGCTATTTCACATGTTTAATTATGTATTAAAACTCACAGAACATATCTTTCATCAATAAAAATGTATCAATTTATGGATTTGGCAAAAATAAAAGAAACTTAACTCACACTCCAACTTAAACCTCTAAACTTCTGCTGAATTTCGTGATGCATGTGTGCCTCTGAGAGCAGGATGAGTCATCCACAGTTCTTTAAAGGATTTACAGCAAATCAAAAATACCTTCAGGAATAACAAATTAATTTTTTTCTGATTGTTGGATGAGATGAAATGTGTGCTAGATGATATCAAGTGCTTCTTTCATTCGAGTGCAACATTTCATATCTTTTACAAGAGCAAAACAAGAAAAAAACACATTTTGTACAAAACCACTTCAACATTGAAACTGATTACATTGGAACTTCAGAATCCGGCTCCCAGCAAAGGCCTGTTGACTTGTTTCCTCCTAATTGCCTTCTGAGATTCATTCTAATACACGGAGAGCAATTTGACACTTTGGAACGTGATCCGACAGTCTGGCAGCGGCTCACACGTGCAGAAAAGCCCTTCGGGTGAGGAAGTGGGCAGATGTTCCAAAGTGAGTGGTTCAGTCACAATTCTGGAAAGTATTCTGAAGCAACCTGATCAAACACTGCATGACTTAATGGAACCCAACAGCAGTAATATTAATGGAGAACTGGTTGTGATGATTTACTGAATGTCTGAACACCGTTTTACTAACGGAGTCTAAAAGCATCATTATAAGGAAATTACATGAAGGCCGTGTTTAATTTCTGTAAAATTATTTAGTAGCTTGTTTTGGTTTGTGTCAGCTGTTGCAGCCATCTTGACTCAAGTTTGTTCCAATAAACAGGGGCGTGGCCAGGGAGTGCCGTGGAGTAGCACACGCCACCCTTGGAATTTGATTGGCCACCCCAGGTGCCACCCTACTGAGTTTTGTTTAAGTTGACTTACACTGTCCACAAAAGGCTTAAGGTTATAAATCCTAAAAGCAGTAGGTTGCAGTAGGGCTGGACGATAATTCAATAGTGATATATGTATATCGATCGATAGACGTGAGGTGCAATAGAAAAAAAAGGCTTTATAAAAAGTTTGATAGAAAATAAAGCTTCTGCTACTTAAGCCAATAGGGCAGCTTACTACTCAGACTTACTTCCAACCAATCACAAACGCACTTTGCTTCGTCTAACCCCCTCCCCTGTGTCAATGGTGAAACCTCTAAGGAAAGCAAAACATGCCGCAGCAAGACGAGGCTGAGGAAATTATTCCAAAAAGAGGGTTTAGTAGTTCGCCAGCATGGACCTATTTTGGCTACTATAAGTCTGACAAAAACCAAAAAACAGTTGTTTGCAGGATTTGCAGAAATGTGATACAAAGTCTGGTAACAACACCAACCTGCTTTACCTTCTAAGCCGCTCGCACCCACAAGAATACAGACTGTCTCGCTCACCGCATGGCTCTAGAACATCTTCGGAGGAATCCTCTGCTAGCTCAAAGGAAGCGAAGCAAACCAAACTGGTCTTCGTTGCTGGCGAAAAATACGACAAAGCCTCCAAGCGACATAAAGCCATTACCCATGCAGTGATGCGCTTATAGCCAAGGATATGCTACCTTTAGCTACAGTTGAAAAGCCTGGTTTCAAACAGCTTCTCGCCACTCTTGACCAGCGATAAGTGCTGGGCCGCAAGTATTTCTCCAACACAACGCTTCCTAATCTGTACAACCAGTGCAGGAAATCCGTCCAAAACGAGCAAACATGGTAACAGAAGAAAGAGACCGCAAACAAGAGGACAAACACACACAACACGCTTTAAAGACCTGCGGATACCCGACATGGGCAATAAACAAAGGAAAACAACAACAGAAAGAAAAGAACAACCTAAGCAAAGAACCAGAAACCCAGAAAGACAAGAACCAAAACCAGTGATAACCCTACCATACATCAAAGGCATAACAGAAAAAATAAGAGCAACAATGAAAAAACAATATAAACACACCAACAAAACCATACACAACAGTTAGAAACAGACTAGTGCACCCAAAAGACAAGATACCAGCTGGGCATAAATGTGGAGTCGTTTAGGAAATCCCACGCAAACTCTGCAATAAAACACACATAGGAGAAACCGGACGCCAACTCAACACACGAACAATAGAACATAGAAAGGAGTGCGAGAAAGAAACAAGTCGAGGACACACAAGAGCAGCAAAATAAGAAGCAGAAAGTACAATAAAGAAGTCAGCCGTAACAGATCACTGCACAAGAGAAAACCATATAATGGACTGGGACAACACACGGATCATAAACACCGAACAACAGAAATACAAAAGATGGGTAAAAGAAGCTATAGAGATAAGGAGACGTGGATGTGGGACCATGAACAGAGACGATGAGGTCTACACACTAGATCGTGCATGGGACTGCATCGTCTGAGGGGACAGCGGGCAGCAGAGGGCGACAACGCCCTGTGCTGCCCGCAGATAAACGGAGTAGGAAGTGACGCCACCATCAGCATCAGCTCTGAGGATGTTTTGCAGTCGGCAAACAAAACGTTAGCAAGATAAAGAGAAACCGTTCCTGTGTTTTAAAAAGAACCAAAAATGGAATTAGAAACTAGACACAGTAAGAACACACCAATGATATCCACCTTTAACATCAGTGTTCGGCCCCAGACTTACAGGACATTTCCATATTACTATTTTTTATTATTGCTTTTCATATTGACATAGATAATATTTAGAGTCCTGGTCCTCTCTCCACTGCAGTTGGTGGCGGGAATGTAATGGCTCGCCAGAAGAAGACCTACGGAATACAAGAAGAAGAAAATGTTCCTCAAGAAGAAGACGGAAAATATGTAAATGGCACAAAGTGCAGCTCAGAGATTTATAAAAATCTTTGCTGAAGAAAAAGTGGCATGGACAACACTGTCTGACGAGGTCGTGAAAGGGGCTTTATAAGTAAAGTAAAGTAATGTAAAGTCAAGTCAAGTCAAGAATGATTTGGCGCCCCCACCCCCTAGAAAAAACGCTTCGATACACCAATGCCAATAAGTATTGGCAAAGTCTGCAACTAAAAGTCTACAACATAAAATGTAAGGTCATTGTTTATAAGAGTGATTGAGTTGCGGCCATTTTAGGTTTGCTAATATTGAAAAGCCGTGGCGGCCATCTTGCATCAAGACTTGTAATCTCCCACCTTTCAGCAGCAAGTGGTATTAAACCAGCTCAGCTTTATAATCGGATTCCATTCTGATAAATATAAGTTTAAATCTACATAAGAGCCCTCCAGCTGACGAGATGGATCAGAACCGAGGTTCCCGAGTCGAGCATCACATGTCTAATAAAGTCAGAACTGAACGGATTCTGATCTATGAGAATTCAAATGCTATTAAACTTCCACAGGCCACGTTAACTCGAGCGGACAGCACCCCACGGCTTGCCTCTCGTCGGCTGCAAATCTGCAAATCAGTATGGATGCCATGTCCATCACTGCCTGCCCACACCCCACTCCCCCTCTCCATCTCCCTCTCGTGAAACACCGGCATGGTCCAATTAACGACTCTCTAACATCCTGGCGACGCACGTGAAGGGTGAGCTGGTCTGGCAGCTATGGTGCACGCTGATGTTCTATCAGCGTTTGCATGGTGACAATTACCCGGCACAACTCCCACCCTGTCGAGACACTACATGGCTTTTAACTGCATTTTAGTGGGAAAATAATACATGAGGGTCCGCAAATGAAACATTTCTCAAATGCAAATGTAGCTCAGCTGAAAATAACATTAATGGAATTAAAGAAAACGCATGTTTCACACTGCGGATGTGTGTCCATTTCCCCTGCAAAGCTGCTATCCTGTCATCAGAAGTGAATAACGCAGCTCTCTCCGTTTGAGCAGAACGCTGAGTAGCTCCCACCCTTTCTTGTGTGATCCGCTGAGTACAAAAGCGTAAATGAAATGCCTGAAGCCCAAGAATGTAAATCCAGTGGGGGGTAGGTGTGCTACAAGAAGCACCCAGGTGAATTAAAGGCAGCTTTCCCCAAAAAAGGTGAAAAACCCCGAGTGAGACCAAAACGCAGAAGCCGTCACCTCAACTCTTTTAAGCAGAGAACAAAATGAAACACTGTGAGGCAGCCCCAAGGATCCCAGGCAGAAACACATAGCGATTACATAATGACAGTGCATCCTTTAAAGCTATTTAAAAAAGGGAAACGTCTCTGAGCAAACACTCACAAATGCGAGATGGAAATCCAAACCCTCTAATAGAGCATTAACTATTCATGCTGCGTATTGGCAATCAAATGGCCCTGCTTTCACATTCTGCATGATTCCATGGAAAGAATGAACAAATATGCAGACAGAGCATCCAACTTTTACACCATGGCACTATTCTAACATGAAATTCTTTCTCCTTTTCTTTTATTATGAGTCATTTATGAGTCACTTTAGCCTCAACACAAATTTCTTGTAAATGCTGAAATATCCACATCCTTAAAGGGGTATTTCACCTATTATGAAATATGCTTTTCTGTGTAAAAGTTAGAAATAATTACTATTTAGCTCATTGTTCATTGACGCCTAGAGAAATAGAGTTGGTCTTCCAGGACTGAGGAGCAAACGGCTAGTCCAATATTAAGTCAAAACTGTGCTTTTTTTGTGAATGGTGTGTCTTAAAGCCATACAGTGCAAATTGTCATATTTTTAAATAAGCCAGTTGAGCCAGTTTTTGCTAAAATTACCCTTTACAAGGAGAATGAAAGGTCACTCAGACACCCACCTCCCTCCGTGGCCAGAATGGCACACTTGCAACTTCAGAGTGTCAGTCCGGTACCTGTGGAGCTGACATGACAGAAGTGGAGTCTGCTTCCGGCACGTTTCCTGAATGTTTTAGTTCATGAACACAGCTGCCTTGTTTCATTTAGTGATGAATCACTCATGTAGACCCTAATGAAGGCTGGGGAGACATTTCAGCTGTTACATTAAGGTGTTAAAAAGACGATTGCACAGCGAGGAGATAAGTTTCACTTTTGGTTTTACAACCGTGAATTAACAACAGACTGTTGTGGGATTAAAGCAAGCCAAAACAGCAGTTTCCCTTTAAAACAACTCAAATGTCTTTACATTATAGTACTTCACGCAATTCTAATTACAAAACCTTATTATTGCTGGCATATTTGCATCACACAGTTATTTGCGTAAATTTGAAATAGGTATTTATTAGGGACGTTGGTGCTGATACGATACCAATTCTAGTATCGTATCGGTAAAAGTTAACCAATACCAGGAACCGATACCAATGCAGTTACTTGAAAGTGGCTTCACTGTAACTTGCCATTTCTGTTCACCTAATATTTTAGTTTTGTGATGATTTCTATTCATATATTTTACTTTTTATCTACCTCACAGTCTCTTCCTATTGAAATCAGAGAAGAAAATAAACCTGTATTCCAAGTCATTGCATTTTTGTGTGTGTGGTAGAAGTATCGGTTTCGGCAATTGGTATCGGCGAGTACTCAGATCCAAGTATTGGTTTGGAAAAAGTGGTATCGTTGCATCCCCAGTATTTAGTAGTGTAGTTATCACTAGCAGCACCAAAATGTAATAATACTCAGCATGTTTGTCATTTTACCGTGGCTCAATGAGGAAGAGTGGCTGAATTCTTGTTGGAAGGTGAGTGGTTTGATCCCAAGACCCGGCTGGTCGCAGCTCATATTATCAAGGGTGCATATTATTTTACAATGGTGTTGATGTTTGGTAACAAAATCTCTATTAAATCTAGCCATGTCTACTTTTGATGCATCAAAAGGTAAATTTTAGCATGCACTTTTTTATTTCAGCCAAATTAACAAATTGATATAAAGACAATTGTGTTAATGTTTAAAATCCCATTTTGCACCCACTTAGCTAAAGTTTGGAATATTAAGAAATTCCTACTGCAAGTGATCCCTGATGCATCCGAATTATTACATTTGATTATGCTATTTATGTTTGTAATAACCACGTCATGCAAGAATACTAAATAACAAGGAGATTAAAGATGTTTTAGGATTGAACCATACTGGCTGCACCTGGAATAGCCGTTAGCCCGTCAGTCTCCGCAGGACAGGAACTATTTTTCATTATGTTTTAATCTACTATATTCACATATAGTATGTAATATATGTTTTTGTATTGATACCTAAATATCTACTATAATATCAAAATTATCAAAATACACTTTTTATTTTATTTCTACACATTTACTTAGGTGTGACAAAGCAGTTTGCAATAGGTAATTACCATTTAGCAAGCAGATTTTTCTTTTTTCAAGAATGAATTTTAGTCTTAAAACTAGCAAAACCCTGTAATTATGAAGTCACAAAAGCATAAACAGGTCAACCATTTCTCCAGACCTGTAACGCTTGTGTTGCAGCCGGTCGGTGGAGATGTTTATCGTTTATCGTGAGAGACGAAAAAGCACAATCCCATAATGCAACAGCCTCCTGCAGATGTTTGCCCACAATCAAACTTCCTTTTATAGAGCTGAGAGCCCTTAAAGGAAACGCTTTGTTGGTCATCCGTCACTGCCAGAGAGAGTAGGGGATGAATCATTCTAATGTTACTCTCAGCTCTACTGAAGAAACCCATAGTGCACTAATGTCAGCATGATGCTTGCTGGTCTCCGTCATACTGGAGGTCATAAAAGCTCAAGTTCTGGAAGGCTGTAAGAAATATAACGACAACGCCCTGAACGTTATTGTCTCGATGATATCGACAAGCGATACACGTGCAGTTTTGTTGTATCGATCAACTTTATTTCCTCATCTCTTGTTGGGTTATTGTTGTTTTCCTGCAGCAGCCAGAACTGAGAAGACCGGTTTAGTTGAAAAGAAGTTGAGATAATTAGCATTTCTGTGCTTTTAAAATGTGAGATTGTATTATATACTGTACCTTGTAAATAATCAAATCTGTCACATTCTTGGGATGTGTTGCTCAAAGTTGCTTTATATTAACAAAAACCAACAAACTGTGTTTTCTTATTGTCACCATTATTATTTCTACTGTGAAATTGACCAGTACTGGATTTTCTATTCTATTTTATTCTATTCTATGTTGAGATTTAGAAGCTAGGGTAACATATAATGCTAATTTGTTGTCTATTTTTATCTGAAACCTAAAATAAATAAATATTTCATTATCTAAATCATAAAAAAAACTAATATAAATAAAACTAAATAAATTTTAAGTTGTAATATTTTCTAGCCTTACTAGAAAGCTGCTGCATTTCCATTTCCTGTTTTGTAATCATCTCCTAACATCCACGAATGATCGATGGTTTGAATATCAGCTGATTGATCAGGCGACTAAATAATCATGCAGCTGGTCGTTCAGCAGAGGCTTTAAAGAGTTTAAAAGCTGATTTACCAAAAAGTTGGGTGACTGTTTAATATTCTTAATGGGTAGGTTGATTAATCAATTCACCAATCAATAACACAATATTTTTGGAAAAATTAATCATGCGATTGGCTAATTGACAAAACAATTATTCAGTTGGTTGATTAATCCATTTAATCAACTGATTAATTAATGAGTCAGCATTTTAATCTACTTAATTTATCAACTGATAAATGATCAAGCCCCTAATATTCAATTGGACATTTACTTGTCTGGACAATAATTTAGTCAACTGGATAAATGGCCAGCCAGTATTTTGGCATAATTGTTAAGCCAGTTGATTAAATGGCCACCAATTGATTTTTAATTAATTGACAGGACAATAACTGATTAGATTTTTGTCAACAGTTTAGTTGACTGAACACAAATAGAAAACAATTTTATCAGACGCTCACTGTAACATACATAGTTTAAAACTATGATAAAAGTAAGCATTTAATCTAAAAACTACAGAACAGGAAGCCATGTTTTGTAAAAAGAACAAAATAAAACTAAGGTTTTAATTATAAAATATTCAAGTATCAAAGGAAAAACCTGTATATCTCTTTTTTTAAAAGTATTTTTTAGCAAGAAAAGCCTGAAAGAAGCCCAATCAGAGCCAAATCAGTCATGCTGGCTGCTGATGCTGAAGCAGTGATGAGGCAGAATAAACAAAACTGATCAGAAACACTGAACCAGCTGTCTGGTTCCTCGTCACCTTATCCCAAACAGATGAATGCATATCCTGCAACCTCCCAAAAACACTATTTTGTGCACATTTCACACTCGAGGTGTTCACTCTTTTTCCCGTGAGCACGGCAGACATTCCCATCACGACAACATGTCAAAAAAAAAATCTAACACCGAAATTTCATGCATCATTTATGTCTAAAAGCCACACAATAACATCACACGGCTGCATTCGGATTAAGAGATTATTTCACCTTGCCACATACTGGATTTAAAGAAAGATGGCATCGCTGATCAGCGCTTGCCTTTTCAAAAGCTTTCATTCTCTCTGGAATAAAATCCCTGGCACTGTACGCTCTGACAGCCAGACAGAGCCAGTCAATGACCGCTTTCTGTTTGCTAGATGGAGAGAGATTGCTCATGTTTGGAGGAAAGCGTGATTCATCTTTTAAAAAGCCTTTTGACTGTGCTGTTGTTACAGTAATCCACTATTCTCGCACCTGTCTAGTCTCAGAGTGATATGACTGAAGCTGTATTGGCCTCGTTGTAGACGCCTGGGGTGAGCCATTGCAGCATGGACCATGAATCCTGGATGCACCTTGTTTGGTTTAAGCTTGCTTTGGAATAGAATGTAAAGAAAGCTTATTTACAGTTTACAACAGATGCTTATTTTTCTTTTAATCACCTGCTGTCAAAAGTCTAAAGCTTTGCAAGAATCTGTAAGCAAAATCGACCACGCACCACTGAATAGATTTTAATCTCTGAGTAATAATTGGACATACACCCAAAACTCTAGCTTTTGTAGTAAACCCAACTAAAGACGGCCACCAAAGGAAATAAAAAAGGCAATAACACGATAAATGTTCAAGGGAATGGGCTCAGATTTGGTGTCACAACTGCTGAAAGTCATCTCCAACACAAAACCCAAGAGTTAGACTTTGGGTAAAAATTTTCCCTAAAACCTTGTTATAAACTCGTGGAAATTTCAAGATGGTAACCACAGCAAATCAACAACAAACAACACAAAATTGCTCCTACCAGTTAATTTTACAGATAATGGGCTAATGCTTACTGAGGCCAAGGGTAAAAGTCAATTTGAGCATTAACTAACTGAGCGAGAACTTTGACAAACCATTTTCTTCAACTCTTGGTGTCAATCCAATACAGGATGAGTTTGGAGAACACAAAAATGGTAAATGACCTGTATTTGTTTTGCACCTTCTTAGGGTTCGACAACCCCCCAGGTGCTTCACAACACAGTCATTCACCCATTCACACACTGGTGGGGATGAGCTACCATGTAGCCACAGCTGCCCTGGGGTGCACTGGTAGAGGCGAGGCTGCCGAGCACTGGCGCCACCGGTCCCTCCGACCACCACCAGCAGGCAAGGCGGGTTAAGTGTCTTGCCCAAGGACACAACAGCAGCAGTATCTGGACGGAGCCGGGATCGAACCTGCAACCTTCGGTTTACCGGACAACTCGCTCCTGAGCTACTGCTGTTCCTGTCCATGGCTGAAACCAAGTCAAATAAAAAACATAAATAATAGTCTTGAACTACATTGTGATGTCTATGTAGCTCAGTTAGGGGTGGGCAATATAAACGATATAAGGTAGAAAGGATATAAAATTGGGTATTTTTGGCTATATCGCAATACTGCGATATCGCGATAACACATGACATCACTAAGATGTGCACCCTGCTGACATTGGGGCAACAGAATGGCAGTGACTGCATGGAGTGGGCGGAGGAGGAGGCCAATATGCCTCATGTGGCATATATGAGGATGAGGATATTTAAAAGCACGTCATTTTGACATATATAAACAGAGGAAAAAATACAAATGGCCTGTATTTGATATTGCGCCTTCTAGAGTCCTGGAACCCCCCAAGGCGCTTTACAACACAATCAGTTATTCACCCATTCACACACACATTCACACACTGGTGGGGATGAGCTACAATGTAGCCACAGCTGCCCTGGGGCGCACTGACAGAGGCGAGGCTGCCAAACACTGGCGCCAACGGTCCCTCCAACCACCACCAGCAGGCAACGTGGGTTAAGTGTCTTGCCCAAGGACACAACGACAGTGACAGACTGAGCGGGACACGAACCAGCAACCTTCTGATTATGGGGCGAGCACTTAACTCCTGTGCCACCGTCGCCCCATCGCAATAACAGTATTGCAATATATATCGTTACCGCACATGCTTCAGATTATATCACAATATAGATTTGAGGCCATATCGCCCAGCCGTGCACAAAACGTTGTGAAAACTTGCAAATATTTTTTTCCAAGTTTTGCCAAAACGGTTGTAACTCCAGCCCGTCTACGTTGGACATATGGCATGAAAGGAGGCTTGGATGAATGTTGAGGCTTTAGCTCAAATCTGTTTTCTCCTTGTCAAGTTTGGTTCATTAAAAACACACCATGATCTGGAGATTGAATCTGGTGCAAAGTATTTTTTTTTCAGTGATTCAACTCAAAGGTGAAACTAATCTGTGAGACAGACTCATTCCATGCAAAGCCAGATATCTCAGCCTTTATTTGTTATAATAGTGGTGAGTATGGCTCACAGCGTATGAAAACCCCAACTTCTAAATCTCAGACCATCAGAATAATGTGAAAAGGTTCAATATTCTAGAGACTCAAAGTGTAGCACTCTGATCAGCTAATGAATCCAGAAAACCTGCAGGGGGTTCCCGAGCCTTTAGGTGGTCTCTCAGTCTGGGCTGGATTACTGGCATAAATGGACGTTTGCACCACATTCTAATTCTTCTAGTTTCACCTGTAAAGATGAAGCACAAACAATTGTTCTAAGATGGTGATTAAAAAGGTTTGATCCTTTCTAGACCACATTAGTAGCCTTATGGGCCATTCCCATCTGTACCAGGTCGGCACAGGCCGGGTAGCCCCAGTCGGCCCCAGCCTGGCCCGGTTGTTTCCACACATCCTTGTCTTAAGCCCATGTGGGCTGATTCTACCCACCAATCAGAGGCTTGCTCTAATGGAAGGTGTGAATTTGCTGTCAGCAGTGGGTGTGTTGGCCCTGGTCGGCCTGAAGCAGACCCCCTCGAGAAGAGGGCTGAGAATGAGCCTTGGTTGGCCCGGAAAAATACCAGGCCACCCAGATATGTAAACAACCTACGCTATCCGGCCCGGGCCGACCCGGTACAGATGGGAATGGCCCATTAGAAAGCAAACACAACAGCCTAAGAGCCAATTGATATTTTCAAGGAACCAAATGTGAACCTTTAATTCGACATCATTTTGCAAATGACCATTTTTCTGCCGTCATGCTAAGCCATTTAGACCAGTGAGGATGTTTGCTCTGCTTCAAGTACACCCTAATGTGAGACTGATAGATGCACACTTTGTTCACACTTGAGTTGACACAACACCTCAGGGTACTTGCCACTGATGTCAAACAGGGAATAAAGTGATTAAAACAGTCAAGTCTGCATGGGGTTATCACAATATCTGCATCAGTGTCTCATCCACACATGAAAGCCTCTGTGCAGATGAAACAAGCACCGCTTCCCGACACTGACAATGGTGCCATTAACCCTCAAACTCCTTCAAGCCAAAAGAATCCATGATTCCAGACAGACATGCACTAATATATGAACCAAGTGTGTCAGTGGGAGCTCTTTGTCAGTTCAGAGCATCTCCAGATCAGCTCGGGATCCCTACACACTCAGGTGATGACCTGAGTGTGTAGGGAGGTACTCCATCATGTTTATAGACGGAGAGCCACCGTTAGAAGAACTAACTGGTTATCTGGACTTCCAAAGGGTAAATGATTATTTTCTGTCTGGCTACTCCAAGAATGATTTGTGTGTTTTCTAGTAAGTCACTGTAGGGCTGAGAAAATGAATCAAATTCTAGTTCTTTATTATTGTTCCCATGTTTTTAAATTACCAGCATTTTCCTTCCCATCATTTTAACCGTAACACATTTAGATTTCTCTCTTTTTAAGAATCATCTGTTTGGCGTTAACTTAATCCGTCGCTTCTTAAAGAGCAAGTCACCCCCTACCAGATTCTTACTCAACTCACACTTCCTGTTTGAAAAATGCAACAAAATGCTGTTGCCTAGCAGACCGAGAGGGCGGAGCTGCTAACAAATACACACACATTCACAACATTGTGACATCATAATTTACCATCTAACATCATAGTGTACCTTCTAGCCAATAGCGATGGCAGATTTAAATTCGAATGCAGTGCAGTTTTTGCCTGACAACGGTGCATCGCTGACAGTTTTAGGCAGAATACTTTAATTTTAACTAAGATTCACTAAAATGCTGAGTTATTGACTACAGGTGTCTACAGCACGATCAGACACTCATTTATATAGTTTATCAGCAAAAAAAATGTTGATTTGGAGTGACTTGTTCTTTAAGCTTCAACATGTTTTTTAGTGCAGCTGGTGGGCCGTGGCCTACATATGCTGCTATTCCCAAATGTTACACTTGCCAGACTAGATTGGGCAGCTGATCAGTACACCTCGTAAACTCGAGCACCGACTCGTTGGGTTCCTTTAGAACGGCGTCCTGGATTCACTTTGACACCATGAACATGCTGATGGTCAGAAGGCTTCTACATTTGGCACAAGTTTATTTATGTTTTTTTCCATGTTCAGCCTGGGATGGTTAGTTCATCTGTTAAGTCAAATACTGTTTATTGAACACACACTTGGGTAAAAGAGGAGATGTTTATAAATACCACCAAATATGTTAAAAAGAGAGAAGACAGCTTCAGCTCACTGGTAAAACACTGAAGGCATTTTAGAGCAGATTTCTTCATTTTCCAGGCCATGTAGAGCTCTAATGTGTGATGCATTTGACATAAAAGGAACCATCAACATTTGATTGACACAGATCTGCTTGTTTGATGACTAATTCATTCTCCTATTGTGTTAAATTCAGGTTTGACCTTAATTTGATATAATTCCTTTTCAACATGCTCAGATGGTTTTGTTCTGGAGTGAGAACAAACACATTTCACTCCCATGTTTGGCTCACTCTGCCCTGCTTCAACACAGCAGTCTTGAATTAAAAGGAGATTAGCAGGTTTCCGCAGGATCCCGAGGACATGCTGAACAGGTAATTCAACTATATGCAGAGTTGTGTCCCCTTTACCCAAACAAATGTGGTCCTAAACGGACTGCTAGCTGCTGCAGCAACCTCTCCAATCACTGTGGAGGATTTCTGGCTAATTCTTTTTTTTTTCTTTTCTTTTTTGCAGAATTTGTTGTAATTCAGCAACGTTGGAGTGTTTTACAGCATGACCGCCCCATTTAAAATCATAAGGTCAGATATTCTCCTTCAGGGCTTCCTGCTAGAGAGCAGAATTCATGGTTCTATCAGTTACAGCAGGTGGTCCAAGTCCAAAGCAGCAAAGCAGGCACAGATCACCACACTACCACCACCATGCTTGACTGTGGGTATGCTAATTTTGGTAAACTTCAGATGTAACAAAATACCCAAGTTCAGAAATGTCCGCTCTAGTCTAATTAAGGGGGTGGGGTGGGGGGGGGGGTATAGATTACCGTAACCTGGATGACTGAGAACCTTCACCAACGTTTAGTCTAATTAGTCTAGTCCCTGCCTAACCTAAGCCAAGTGAGATCTGCAGTGCATCAGATGTTTTGGGTTAGTTCATTATTATATTTCATCAGGAGGGGGCGTGATGTGTTGCTTTCTGAGATATTTTAGCCTATGACTTATTAACCATAGGTCTGACAGTAATCAGGTCTGGGTGTGGTAGGTGGAACTGATTTTACCATTAATGGTTGATCACAGTTTACCCATGATTTATTGGGGGGGGGGGGGGATTAAGAGCCAGAAATGTTTAATTTCCCACCATCAATCAAGTAATACACAGTTCATATGGGTGATAATGACACTGATAAACTGTTTCTGTTTCTCTAATCCAGTCCAAGTGGTTACTGTAATTAGCTGGAATGGGGAGCCCTAAAAACGTCCCAAGGCTCCAATTAAAGGAAAGAAAAACATCCAGCTTCAGCCTCGCCACTGTCTTTGTAGTCAGAGAAGTAAACAGGATTTGGGATTCATGTGCAGCGGTTAACTATCCCCA
Organism: Nothobranchius furzeri; assembly: GCF_043380555.1. NCBI lineage: Eukaryota > Metazoa > Chordata > Actinopteri > Cyprinodontiformes > Nothobranchiidae > Nothobranchius > Nothobranchius furzeri. The sequence goes on from NC_091747.1 coordinate 60,671,185, forward strand.
CATACAGATATGCGAGCAAGGAAAGCACAGAGATCCTTGTTCTTTTCTTCAGCAGTTCAGTCCAAACCTGAATGATAATTATTTCTTTTAAAGGATGCACACCAGTCCGCTCTGAGCTGGGAAGAACGGAGTCGATGCAGCATTAACCAGGGCAGCAGGGAAACTGACACTTCCCTCGTATTTTACCCACTCAACAACTGTCAGAATTTCACAGGATTCTGATGACACCATGCAGGTTCGTCAGCTTCAGCTCTTTTTCTCTCATCAACATAAAAAAAAAACTACAAGAGGCTGCAGCCTGAGTGGACTCCTGTTTCCTGCAGTGCGCGTACATTTCAGCCTGGCTTCGGTGCGGCATTAGGGATCGGGCAGCCTGAAACTCCCACTCTGTCATGCAGCATGTCTATCGCGTTGCGCGCAACACCCCTGGAGTAACACAGGCGCGCAAATGCGCTCATTACAGCGGAACAAAGACAGAACTGGTGCGCACTTTTCCACTTATCGCGCCCATCTCTGCGTTTCCGTCGTTTCCTTGAATGTCTCAGGTCCAAAACTCGCTGCTCACGCGCAGGACTTCCATCCTTTCAGCCCATTCCGGTATTGTTGCACTCAGCAGAGAATTTGCGGAGGCACACGCCCGTCTCCGAACACGCGCACAGGTCTAAAGCAAATCTCAACTTACAACACAGCAAAGAAAAATCCTCCAAACTTCTTTTCTCTTACCTGTCCGCGTGCACCCATCTGAACACACATGCCAGCAGCTGAATGGCTAGTGAACGTGCCAGAGTTTGGTCCTTATTTTCCGCTTTTCTGATGGGTTTTTTTAGTTTTAATTTTTTCGTCTCTGTCAGGTTCTTCCCTCAACCCCTGCCGTCCTCACCGGGGTAAAGCGCCTCTGCTCGGCTTGCGGAGAGCCCACACTCTTCCTCTCTCCTCTCCTCCTCATGTGCGTGCGTGCGCACGCGAAGGGGTGGACGAGCGAGCCAATGAGTGCGCGCGCGTTCTCCCGTGGAGCGGCTGCGGTGGCTCGGGCCGAGCGTGGCGCACCGATTGGTGGGTTTTCAGTTCATCCTCACCGCTCGGATCCTCTTCTCTCTGACAGATCCCGTCGTTCCCCGGTAACACGTGATTATCAAATATTGGAATCAGGAAGTGATCCCTCTCACTTTCTCTCATATCTCCAAACTCCACATCTTCCCTATGAACAGCAACAGAAACCTGAATGGCACCAGAAGTGTGCGTCATGAAATGACATTTAAACGCTTTTAATAAAACGTTTTGATCATTTTGATGCACAGTTTTGAATAAATTATTTGATGTGAAGGGTTGAAATTCCTTCCCAAAACAAGCTTCAAGCACAGGTATTTAATCAGAGCATTAAATCAGAGCAGCCTACAGACAGCTACTCATGGGAATGCCACTTTCACCATAACAGACATAAAAGGAATTATTTACGTCAATTCTGCAAAGCAAATCCACAGCAAGCTGGCTTGTAGCCGTGTATTATGATAATAGCGTGCTGAGCCGTTGGCTGCAGCCTGAACCCAACTTGTCTTTATATTGAGCTGCTCTGATGGAGACTGAAGATGGCGATGGACAGCAGCTGTCAATCAAATTAACTAGCAGCACTCAAAGTTGGAAGGACCAACGGTGCCTGTGAACGGCCGACGCGCTTCTGTCGGTGTGCTCCAGGGCAGCTGTGGCTAAATTGTAGCTCATCATCAGCAGCCTGTTAGTGTTTGTGTGAATGGGTGGATGACTGTGTTGTCAAGCGCTTTGGGGGGTTGAAGAACCCTAAGAAGATGCTATAATAATACAGGCCATTTACAAATGTATTTCTGGATTTGATGGACCTATATTATTATTGATAATCCTTCATTAACATTAATACCAAGCGGTGTGAGCGTACCCATGCAGAGGATTCAGGCGCGGATCTGCCATAAATACAGTTTCTACTATCAAAGTAGTCACCCTTTGTTGATCCAAACACTGCTGATCTCTCAACACAAATGATGAGCAGATTAAACAGTTCATTTCGATGCTTCTCCCACACAACGGGTGTTTGGATCTAACTTCCGCGTTTATTGCTCGGACTGTATCGCAAGATTTCGAAAATCCTGCGCATGCCTGTTCCCGCACCTCAGGTCTCCGCACCGGAGCGGAGCCGTTGTAGAGCGGGTACAGTATAATTTGAGTTCGGAAGCGAGCGGGCAGCAGAAAGCGGGGGCGGAGCAGAGCGGAGATAGTGGGATTTTGGGGTAAATCAGGGGTCCAGAACCTATGGCTCACGAGCCGTATGTGGCTCCTTTGATGACTGCATATGGCTCTCAGATAATTCACAGAAACCACAGTGTTAAACATAAAAAACATTCTCATGCATTTTAACATCCATCCATTTTCCACCGCACATGTTTAAGCAACACATTCTCACTCCCAGCGCGTCAAAAACAAACGCTTGGTCAGCTACCCTCCGCGTCACACCCCCTGACGCCAAAAGTGCCCTTTTTCGTCACGTATGTACGAAAAGGGGGTTGTGTCCTTCGTGACTGCAGATCTTAATGCAGCGTAAAACTGATGCGATGGGACGTCCGCTGCTGCGGCACCGAACCAGCTAATTTAACCGCACCTAAACCTTAACGTTTTGCTATTTATAACCTCACGCTCATGCTAACCTTAACCCTCTTGCTACCTAAAACGTTACTCTTACAGTTGTTGGCTTATTTTTTAATAAAACCAGGTCACCTTAAGAGAAGTCAAACGCACAGAGGATTAGAGCAATATTATTATTCAATTTTACTTTGCAAAGTGGAGACATGAAATGAATACACACCCAAGCATGGTTCACAGGATCTCTCAGAGAACATCCGTTCTCTCAGGGTTTTTATTAGCAAGCACACACAACACATCGCATCACATTCCTAAACTTCTCCATAGAGATTCAGGTGGAAAGCTGTTTAATGTAGGGAGTAAAAACAATGCCACAACTCAATCATACAAAACCAGGTGCATTCGGTCAACATTCTGTTTCCCATGGGAGTATAACTGATAACACAAACCAGCGTGGTCTGAGGAAGGTCGTTATCCTCCCTGTTGAGACGGGAAGTCTGACACAGGATAGCACTTGCATTTTAATGAAGGAACAGGTGTTTTACTTATAAGGCAGCTATGATTTTAAGAAGTGATGTCAGCGAAAACCAATTCTTCTCCATCAACAGTGACCAAGTGTTTGTTTCCCATGCATTCTGACTGTGAATTTTTGGATTTGCCGCCCAGGCTAGCGGAACGTTAGAACATACCATCTGGCAAGGGGGAGGTTACAAATACCCTCTACTTCTAACCTCCACCGTGGTAGTTGAAACCTCCCCCTCGCGTTGCCTTGGTCCATACCCGACTAATTTTATGTGGGAAACAAACGCTTGGTCACTGTAAGGGTAAAGTGTTAGCTAGCAAGATGGTCAAGGTTAGGATAGGGGTGAGGGGAAGGTTAAATAACAAGAAGATAAGGTTCAGGTGCGGTACAATGAGCTTGTTTGGTGCCCCGGCTACGGACATCCCATCGCATCAGTTGAACGCTGCATTGGGATCTTCAGTCAGAAAAGGGAAAAAAAAACCTTTTCGTACTTAAGTGACAAAAAAGGGCTTTTTTGGCGTCAATGAGCTGGAGAAGATGAGAAAATGTTGGTTTTATTTAAAATTGCACACATTTAGTTGTATTCGGTGTTAAAAACAAACAAACAAAAACTATATATATATATATATATATATATATATATATATATATATATATATTGCTCTCAGGGAAATACATTTCAAAATATTTTGCTTTCATGGCTCTCTCAGCCGAAAAGGTTCCCGCCCCCTGCTCTAAATCAAGGGTGGGCAATCCTGGTTCTCCAGGGCCACTATCCGGCAGGTTTTAGGTTTTTTTTCTTTCGTCAGCTTAAACGCACCTGGTTTGATTCTGCTGGTGATTAACAGGCTGCTGCAAAGCCTGATGAGCTGCTGAACAGGTGATCCATCCAGGACTCGGGTATGTTGGAGCAGGCAAATGACTAAAACCTGCTGGGTAGTGGCCCTCGAGCACCAGAATTGCCCACCCCTTCTCTAAAAGATCAACATAGTGGCTCCCAAGGACCAGGACTAGACACCGCTGACTTCAGGACTCATGAGGATGTAACAAGTGATCCAAATGAGCAAACACAGAGATGCCTAAAACCCAGTTCAGGTTAACTTATTTAACCTAAAACATGATTAAATTACATGTATCCATCTAAGTTAGTAGTAGGTAAGTTTGGTTTACGTCCTATAGAAAAATTAAAACACTAATTATTTAGTGAAGTGCACATGGCGAACCGAAGATCTGATTAACCATGCAGTTCTTTGAGGAAAAGGAAAATACTTCTCTTTTTTTCTTAAGTAAAAGGAAATATGCGCTTGAGTAATTTCAAGTCCAAATAGAAAATAATGACCGTGTCAGCGGATCAAAATAATAAGCAAAGACAGATATTCTCTGAACCATGGGAGCTAGCTGCATGTGCTCTTTCACATCCCACACCTTACACACGAGCTTGTGGCTGCTGCCTTTCTCATGATTAATGAAGATGGAAATCAGGGTTCTGCTTCAAAAGCTTTAAAAATAATCCAGACACGCCGAGAAAGAAAAGGTCTCTTACAAACAAGGAGTGTCTTTCAGTTTGCTGGTGGAGATATCTGAGTCACTAGGAGTTCAGTGTTACTTTTATCATCCACGATCTTAACAGTGCCATCAGCAAAGCATGGCCACCAATTACTGGAACGAGTTCAGAAAAAGCTGGAGGAGTGAGGTCAACATCTAAAGAGCGCAAGTCTGAAGATGCACAAGCTTAATTTGCTTGTCTAGCTTTGACCAAAAAGAAAAGAACGTGCCACTTTTTTACATTTGGATGAAATCTTTGCAAAGAAGCTTCATTTTAAGAAATCTTTGAATGAGAAGAGCACATCAGTGTGCTCAAAGATGTGCTCGCAGAGGGTTTAGGGGATGCGTCAGAGAAATTACATTGATTCTTTTTGTTTCCATTGGACGGGTGAGATAATTAATTCCATCATCGGAAAATCGTTGAAGCTGTTTGTTTGGTCCGGTATTTATTTGAATTTGTCTCCAGACAGAATGGAAAATCCCTAGGTTGTCTTTTGAAAATACAGATTTTGTTTGGATTCCTGCAAACGTGGCTGTTTGTTTGTTCCCAGCTTAAGGGTTTGATATTCTTAAATTACTGAAAAAAGATGGGAAGTTTTCATTTGGAAAAATTACTAAACTAATTTTAACAAATAAATCACAAAAGGAATATCAACAAAATTTCCAATACATTTTTTAACCATTTTTAAAGAAATGTTCCTTCTTTGTTCTTTTTTTTTTTTAATTTAACAGGTTTTATCGATTAATTGATATTTACATATTTACACAAAACAAAAAAAGAAGATTTGCTAGATCACATTTATGGTCAAATTGATCTCTGTGGAAGAAAACATGCCAGATTAAAAAATACGTGTTTATGTCCATGTGGACTCTTCAGAATACAGGTGAAACTAAAAAACGAGACCGTGATGTCCACTGGTGTCCAAAAGTCCATCAGTGATTGAAGTCAGACTGAGAGACCACCTAAAGGCTCAGGGACTCTTTGCCTGTGTTCTGGATCAATTAGCTGATTAGTATGACACGTTGATGCTAAACATTTCACAATATTCTGATTTAATTTTGAATTTGGGGTTTCCATATTCCGTAAAGCCAGGTTTCTACTTTTCTGTTAGTTTGCACTCACACACACACGTATTTACTGAGATGTTCTCCTTCATGCTTCTCTGTGGTGTGTCAGAGTTGTGAAGCAACTCTCCACCAGGACAGCAGAGGGCACCGCCCTTTTCTGGGCTATCCTGCCATCATTGCAATCACATCTCTAGTTTATTTACTATTGTGTGTTTATATTGTGTTTACTTATTTAATAGACTTGTTAACACGGACAGATTTGTCCCTCAGTCCCCACCGTCTCCTCGTACACTCACCACCTCCAAACCCATAATTCCCCGAGACTGATACAAATCTTCCTGCGTATCTTTGTGCTCCTTCAGTCACAGTTGTATTGTCGTGTCGTTACTTTTCCCGCAAGACATTTTTCAACCTGCTCTTGTCTGCCGCTAGACATATCCGGCTCTCTTTTTATTTAGAAATGTTAGTTTAGTCTACTCTGCCCATCCTTGTGTGATGTGGGAGATCTTTTGCGGCCACAGATAATGGCGTTGTGTGTCTTTTATAAAGTCACAGACGTCTGTGAGCTCCACTCATATCTAAACACAGACAAGTTAAAGCTGAAACAACACAAACACCCTGTGGAAGCTGGCTGCAGTGTACATGTTAAGCCCCGCCCCTCCGTGTAAATGAATGGAACATTTTCCTGACGTAGACTCCTCTAGTTTTTGTGTAGCTCTAGTTCATTTCTCTAACACGTTTAGCTGCTATTAGTTATGTAACGTTATGAAGTTCATTATTTTCAGCTCCACACAGCTGCCCCTGTACACAGTAACACCCGTGTAGAAAACGCCAAGGTCGGGTGTTCCTCAGACTGTTTACATTCCAGGAGAAGAGCCAGAAGGAGAAGAAGAACGCTTTTCAATAATCATAGTACTTAATGTGTGATTAAAGCTAGTCGAAACAGATGTTGATCAATAATAATCAAGTGAATGATCTGTGGAATAAAGTTGTCATGATTTATGTGTTTAATGAAAACAGGACTACGGCACAGACAGACTGACCCTCATCTCCATAGAAACGCATGACACATTGTTCCAACCAATCAGAGCTTTCGGCTGCCGCAAGATACTCTGGCTTGTTGACTTAAAGTGTCCAATCCGCTTTACTAAAACTTATCAACAATTCAGAGATATAAAACAAGGCAACGCCATTTTAAGCTCAGTTCCATTTTGACTTCAGTTCTATTCACCGTCATCCTAAAGAGAAGCACAGCCTGGCCAGATGTGTTTTCTTCTTTAAACTAAGAACTGTGAAGCGGGAGATTTTCGTCGTTTAACAACCAGACGACATCCTTTCAAAATAAGAACACCTGCTGACGCCGCCGATCACTACCTGGGTCGACCCTTCAGACGGGCTTTGAAACGCTGTGACCGCGGTTTCGACCAGCTCCAGCGCACATCCGAGGTCTTCAGACCTGGCATTTTCTGATCTACCTGGGAGGCCCCCACTGGGTACGTACACGGCAAAATAGCTGCTCATGTCATCACTTTATAAGCCTCGTGATATCTAGTCATAACAAAGACGACCAGATTCAATGACGTCAGCCAAAGGAGTCTGAACCAACCACACACACACATACACACACACATCGAACATCACATTCATTTCCAAAAAACACAGAGTTAGTCCTGATAGATTGTAGAATTTATAATAAAATTCTTAAATGATCCCAACTCTCTCTTTTCTTGTCTCAAGGTCAATACAGAGTGTTAAATGAACTCCCTGATGATAAAAACAACCTATTCTTCTGATTATAACGAGTGATCTACTTACAGTATATTAAAATACAACTCTAGATCGTTACATCACTCTATTTCTCTACAGTTATTTGATGCTTAAATTATGTTTGAGGGCCGATGAGTGGGCGGAGCCTTGGGGCCCACATCCTGCTTAATCAAACTTTTAACGTCAACGTGGATTTGCTTTAGCGGCAGAAAAAAACACTTTGATGCTTGTGTTTTCAGAGCATTTGCAGAAAAATGCTGAGATTGTACATTTCTTATAAATTAAGTTAATTTGTTACAGTCAGAAAGAGGAAAATACCCAAAAGAGATAAATATTCAGGTTGTTTCAATCGGCCACATTTATGAAAGAGAAGAAAAAAGACAGTAGAACATTTTATGAATTTATTTTTAAATCATGATCCGTAACGCATAGTGATCCAGTAATTTGTACCAAATTAATCGTAGTGAATCCAAAAAGACCAAAAGCAAAATGATGGATCCGATTTTCTCCGGTGCGATATTTTCTCACCTCGGCAGATTTCTGTTCTACGTTTAAACACACTCACCTTCTGCAGCCAGCACTTTCTACTCCTCTATTCATACTTTTCTTTTCAGGTTTTTTAAGTCCAAACACTGTTTTAAAACTACTTTCCACAACAGTGGCTGGATTATTTTTGAGTGTCACACTTTTTCTCTCTCTCCTTTTTTTTGTTTCATTCTGCGGATGACTCAGTCTCTTTCTTCTGCTTCCTCCTTCCTTCTCTTCCCAACCCTCGTTCACGTCACAGCCCTTGGGACAGCTGTTGAGTCTGCTTATGAATTCAGCCATGCTTTTGCTATCTCTGGATCCAAAGGGAAAACTAAATGAATAATGAAGACAGCAGCGAAATGGACGAGTGGAGGTGGAGGATAAGCACAGGAGTGAGGGAGAGGGGCCGCTTGGGACTGGGACACGATGGAGAGATGGAGGCAGGGCGACTTGTTAGTGTTCACCCATCAATTAGAGCGAGAAGGAGACACCGAGCGAATGGAGGCTGATGGACAAAGGGACGACGAAGGGGCTCACAGGTCCATAAACTAAAGAGAGCTTGCCGAGGAGACGGATTGGGCCGTGGAGATGTGGACACGAGAAGTGTGATGAGAGTCAGGAGGAAGTGGGCATGGAGAGACAAGGGCCTCGAAGGCGTCAGCTCCTCAGCACACTGCCTTCAGCTTCATCTATCATCCAAACCCAGTTCTTTCTGCCAACACAACTGTGTCTGTGGTCCACATCCAGAGCTGGCATGCATCGTCAAAAACCCTCTAAAGTGGAAGTGCTCGGTGTGTTAAACAAAGTAAACGCTCTCCTTGAAACTACACACAGGTGTTTTCATCCCAAGCCCTTGAAATGCCAAAAAAGGGAATTAAACCTCTCGAGATTTGGATTTTTACATCACTGCCAGATGTTAAGGTTAGAACTTTTCTTTTCCCTTGTATTAGACCACACCATCAGACCTAGCCGGTCATCTACAGAGCCTTTAGCTTCACACAGAAATTCTAATTACTTATCTAAAATGCAAATGAAAAGAGTGAAATTCTTGCTATTTTCTATAAACTTTTCTGGCTTTTTGGAAGCAAAATGGCCAAAAAAAAAGTTATTCTGTTTATGATTCTGTCGGTTTTCATTCTGTAACTTAAACAAAAAGTAAAATTTAGATTCTAAACATGTTTCCATCTAGAGTAGTGTTCGCTGAGTAGCAGTACTTTTTACAATGCAGACAAATAATAAATGCCAGAAAGGACAAGAAAGGAACTACGACAAAGCAGCTGCCCAAACTCCTCCATCATTTCTTCAATAATCAAACTGAAAACTCACCTTAAAACATGCAAGAAGCCTGTGACTGGGTTAAGTCTACCTCAAAACCTGATTAAAATCTAAATAAAGAGTGCTAGAAAGGCTTTCAAATGCAAGTTTCAGAGCAGAATATTAATAAATGAAAAATGTGTCCAAACCCTGAAGCTCAATCAATCTATCAACGCTTAAAGCATGATGAAAAGAATAAAACCAGCAGCACAGCAACACACACACACACACACACACACACACACACACACACACACACACACACACACACACACACACACACACACACACACACACACACACAGGGAAAACGTGAGAAAGTATAATTTTTGTATTCCTCAAAAAGAGAAAATATGATTTTCAGAAGCAAAGAAGGGGTGGGGGTGGGGGAGGGTGTGTGTGTGTCGGGGGGGTTAAAAGCCCCCAAAAGCGGACTATTTTCAACGTAGCTTCATGTTTGTACAGAAAGAGGAGACAATGTGCTGCAAAGAGATGATTTTCAGGTCCTAGATAGAAAACCTTAAGAACGGCCTCAGAGAAAATAACTTAATTAATTATGAGATGCAAGAAAAGAGAAAGGTTTGAACCTTGACAACAACAATAACAACAATGTGGGCTTTTTCATTTGTACATTTGAAGACACTAAAGCTCATATCACAGCAAAAGACAACTCAGTAGGAGAATCATGCCTTGAATCCTTAAGAACAATCAGAGAAGGGGTTAATTCCATGCTTTCGTTCTTTTTTAAACACAGAAACAGTTTGTTTACCTGTTTTGTAGCTACAGGTAAACCACGACACAGCAAGAACACACCTAAGAGAAGGGGTTACCTCAGCTTTCCATTGGATGTGTAAGCTGCTTGAAACAGAACAGATGCATTTTACGGATGGGCTGGCACCGCAAGGTCACAGAATGACGGGAACGTTGCAAGACCACATGTGATTCTGACAGTTCACACAGTAACAAGAATAATGGCAGCATGTATCCAAAAAGGTCTTTGGTGTATTCACAGTTCTGTTTACATCGGCTACAGATGTTTCACATCACACGTACTTTTTTATACAGATTAAGCAAATGGAAATCTGCACAAGGCTTTTATTTAGAAAAATATTAAAAGATGTTTTACACTACTTTCATATTTGACTTCCTGTCTGGCCTGATCTAAATTTCCGACCTTGATGCATTCTGGAAGCGTAGCACCTAAAAATAGACTCGAAATATCAGCAATGTGTCCCCACGTTTCTGGGACGCTTCCACAATGCGCCACTTATTAATAGTGCATTCCAGTTGTCCTCGGAACGCGGACTTTCCACGCAGGAAATGATGTAGTGGGCTCGTTTTGTGTTACAGCTTTCAACTCGGGAAAATAATGGATGCCACCAGTATTGTTGAGTGCTGAACCAAAATAATTTTATAACCAAGAATTTTCCGCATCTAAATAATAGTGACACGCATGCCCTTTGACAGTTGCCACATACAACCCAAAAACATTACAAACCTAATGTAAAAATATACACGCCAGGAAAAGTTAAAACCATAAACAGAACTATTCATAACAACATTAAACAACTTACCCGTGTTGTTAAATAGCAAAATGAGAGAAAACAAAACATATAAATGAGAAAACGATGATCACTACTTCCTGGTAGCGCTGGGCAAAGCCATCTTTAAATTTGAGAACTTGGGGTCCTCTGAAACCTACGAGCTCGTGGCTTGGAATTTAGAGTTCATTGCGTAATTTCCGGCTAACTTATTTAAGAAAAACAAGTTCAGAGGACAACTGGAACGCATGATTAGTGTCACTCAGTTAGCGGAAACACACCCACTGACTATGGTGGCGGCTAATTGCTATGTACTATGACGTAATGCAATGCGTACATGTGTGGCGGAAAGGCCCGACTGAGGGCCCAGATGTGGATTGTTAAAGTAGAGCTGAGTGTCGTCAGCATAGCAGTGGAAAAAGTGATTCTGAATTTACGGAAAACTAAATGATAAATGAAAGAGGACCTAGTACAGAACCTTGGGGAACACCAGACCTTCATATTTGAGGGATTTGACTTGAATAAACTTAGTGTTTTATACAACACACATATAGTTTGTTTGGAACAGTTTATGCCAAAAATAAAAGAGGCGAGTAGGAAAAGCTTCGTGTGATGCAACAACCATTTATTTTTTATGAACTACATGATCATCTGTGAGTCTGCAGCTCATTCAGTCTCACTTTCCTGGCATGTCAATAAGATCAAAGGTTCGGCAGATACCATTCAGAGGCAGTGAATGAATAAACACATGTGTCACAGTGGCAACATTGTGTATAAACACAAGACACGACCTTGCACACACAACTGACAACCTTCTGAGGCTGCATCACAGCCGACTTCCTGTCAAGCATCTGGCGCCTGTGCTGTGAAAACTTCTTTAGGTTACTTATCTGCAGGAACAGCTTCTAATTCCTGTCTGGGCAACAGCCGATGTCTGGAAACCAAAACAGAACTTCACAAAATCATAGCAAAAGGTAAAGTTCCACCAAAAACAAAAGCCGGTAAACCTACTGTATGTGACACTAATAGGAAGAGCACAATTCCGCTAATGAGGGCTGGGGAAACTTCCGCGGTTCTCCCTGACGACAAGCTGCACGACGCTTCAGAGCTTATTTGAGTATTGATCCAAAGGGCCGTTTCACTGCATGATATCCATTTCCCTGACGAGTTTTTAATGACATGTCAGTAAATCATTTTGTCAGGGGGTCTAATTGGCGACGAGTGTCTAATGGTACTCTGATTACAATGTGTTGCTTTGGACTAGTTTGCGAGAGATTAACCTGTAAGGATACATTTGTGGTGTACCAGATTCTGTTTTCTTTTTAATTACGAAAGCTCTTCCTGTGGACCCTTCATATAGGAGAGATACTTGGTCAATTAATCACAACGAAGCAGAACTGAGGGATTATGCACTTGAGTGAATCTCATTTCAAGCTGCTGACATGGGTGGGTATGTGCACAGGAACTGCTGTGGACACAGACAAATGGCACAGGCAGTGGGATCCTCCAAAGCCAGGAGACAAACATCACCGGGGTAGGACTGGGAATTTGTTTGCCTGTCGCAGCACATCTAATTTATATGTGCTTGACGAGCGTCAAGGTTACAAGCTGCCCCACCATTTAAAAGCCGTGCACCGCTCTTTCCCTCCGTGGGAATATTCACACTGAGGAGCTCTTACGCAGTCAAAACAAATTGCTGCCGAGGAATCAAACAAATCTTTGTCTTCGCTGTCGGCTCTCAAAACGCACCGTTTCCTCATTAGAATGCATTAAACATCTTGCTGACAAATCTGCTGCCTCTCAAAGGCTGCTACGGGTCTCTAATGCACAGCCGCGAAAGCACTTGTTAGATGTAGGCAGAGTGTAACAGCCACAGGAATTTGGTGTCAGTAGATAAGTTTTAGTTTTTTTTTTTAATGACGCAATGATCTTTGTAAAGAGATTTGCTTTGAAGCCACTAGTGAAGAATTGTAAATGCATTAAAAAAATAACAGATGCATTTTTTTTGTTACAGCATTGAAATAGAGCTGGTTGAAAAAAAATCCTAATTATTTGGGTTTGTTCCGCCCCCTCTCTGCAGGTCTAGGATGATGAGGGGACTAACACAAGAAAATAGGTGTAGGTGTGTAAAGGACGAGGAGGTTTAAGTAAAATAAAAAGCTTTATTAACAAAAGGTGTCCGCTGGTAAACGGCATAAATAAGGCTTACTAATAATAAACTAAAACATAAGCAGTCTCACTGCTTATGAATAAGGCTTTCTGCCAAAATGCAAGATATCCCCGGCTCAAAAGTCCTATGGGGATAAAAGAAAACTTCCACGAAGGTTTAACCCTTAACAAGGCGTGTGGAAACACGCTCAGAAGGTACCCAGGCTAATCCTGGATCCTGGATCTCTATCAACAACCTTAACCCAACCTTAAACCCAGCAGGAATGGTGTAAATAGCCTTAAACCCGACTGGTAGCGGTAGCAAAGTGTCTGTGAGCTGAGGAGAATCTCTGGCTACTCCAGGATCTCCTCGATGTCTGCTGCGTTCCTCCTTTTAAAGAGCTGGGAGCTGCTTGATCACTGATGAAGATCAGCTGCTGTCTCTGCTGGCGTGCCTCTCTCCGAGGTCCTGAAAGGGCGCTGGAGTGCTGGAGAGTGTGAGCTGGCCGCTCCTGGCGCTGTCCCTGGTGCTGGATCCCGTGCAGCGGGGACAAAAGGCTCAGGCTAGGATGAGAGGACGGACCGAGGGGACGAGGGTCGTCACAGGGTTGGTATTAAGATAACAATCTCATATGATTATTTATTTGATTTTTGAAACACGTTGCAATGACTTCTCTTAAAACGAAAACATTCATATACAAAAACCTTCCTGAATATTTCCACAAACTAGATCGTGTGCAAACCTTGTGATGTGGAATTTCCTCACTCTGACGTGAAATGTAAGCAGCTGAAACATTTGGAGAACTGCCAAAATGAATTAGTAAATAACTGTAGTACAAATCAGTCCCATGACAAAAGAGGCTTCGACTGACCTATCTATGCTGGACTTGTGCATCAAGCGGCACCATCTCTGCTGCTCCGGGTAACGACTAAAGACAGGAAATAGAGTGAGTAACAAGACTGTCGATGGGACAGATGTACTGTCACCCAATGAGGAGCAACCGCTAATGAAGTTAGAGGAGAACTTACAGAATTGAGCCGAGATCAGCTGGTAACAAGTGCACTTTTTAAATCTAGTCATTTTTAACAGATAAGGTGTAGCTTGGCAGGGTATCCGCGGGTCCTTAAAAAGTCTTAAAAAGTCTTAAATTAGCTTTTCCAAATTTAAGGCCTTGAAAATCCTTAAAAATGACAAATAATCCTTAAATCCAGTTTCCAAAGGTCTTAAATTACCAAAGACCCAATAAACAAGATTATTTTATTTCTATAAAAATTTTCGTGAATTTCTAGTTAGTGTTCAGCATTTTTTGTGTATGATATTGGCGTAAGCGGAACCGTACACATTCAGTTGGTTGTGAAAGGGGACTATTTTTAGATGAGCACATTAGCTGGTTAAGCTAGTGGGAGCTTGTGCCATGGGGAAGTGCAAGTTTAACTGGATGGCTAATCCCACGTTCATGACGTGGTTAGCACCGGCCCCAGGCAATAGGTGGAAATTTTAGCTTAAATTTAATTTAAAAAGTAGCTTAAATTTGGTCAAAGTGGCCTTAAAAAGGTCTTAAAAAGTCTTAAATTTGGCTCCCTTAAACCTGCAGATACCCTGCTTGGAGGAAATCATGGTATTTTTCTCATTCCAAAGAAGAAGCCAAAAGCTTCTTTGTTCTAACTGTTGTTTATGTTATTCACTTCCTACAGCGTCCATTACAAATATACACACACAGCCAGCTGTGTTCATTTGGTGATTTAGCTATTTCTAGTGACTTTGAGGACAGCCAACAGCTTATTTCCTTACTGAGAAGTTGGCAACAAAGAGTCCATCATAAAGAGATGAGCATCCATGCGCTCACACCGAGCGCCAATTTAAAGCCACCAATTAACCTAATGTGCTCTTTTTCTGGTCTGTGGGGGGAAACTGGAGCGCACAGAGAAACTACAAACAGTGAAAAACCGCACACAGAAAGGTCCCTCATCGCTGCGAGGCAATAATGCTAACCAACTGTTCTACCATGCAGACTTAAACTCAACCAGTAAACTGGAAATGATTCACAGATTGTTCAGGAAAACAAAACCTCTTTGTATCTCATCTTCGATCTAAAGCCTTTCCTCACACAGCAAGACTTGTGGGTGTTATTTTTTGTAACTTGAGTCCAATAAATAAAACTTAAATAGTCAAAAACATCTAAATTAAAAAAGTTATGTCCTACACACTGTTGTTTTTGGAAACAAACCTCTACTAGTGTCTGACTAGACTGAATAATGATTGAATCTTTCATGTGGAGCTAAATACATCACCAGAACTTCCTGCTCTTTGACGGATGTTCTTACGTCACTGAAGTGGACGTCTGGCTTTCTCTCACTTCCAAATAATAAAATGAATCATGATACTTTTGATAAAATTAAAGCATATGCTACAAACTGTACCCTGTTCAGGTTAATACGGGAAACTCTCCAACACGGAGTGCTCTTGCCCCTGGCAGCACCCAGAGGACTCCTGTCCTCTCATGCACACAGATCTCATTTGTAAAACCTGACTAGCCGAATCAGAACTTACTTTATGAGTTTTCCTACTGATACGCAGAATTAAATGTATGCTGAAAGTTAATTATTTTCTGATGAGTTTTAAAGCATTTCAAACAAGCTGGTGTTGGTGTACTCATCCTAATGAATGGATACTTTATTCGCCTTATTCCTGGCTTGGCTCAGGGAGGAACGATGATCCCAGCGACATCCAGTGAGATACCGGAAGTTTCGCATACCCACTAATTTGCATAGTGAGGTTTTGTTGATAGTGGCAGTCTATTTGATCCCTTGAAGGGGATTTTATGAACTAGTTATCCCCAACAAATGTACTCATGGTCTGGGTTGGGCATCAAGCATCGATTGGAACCGGTTCCAACTGTTAGTCTTTCCCAGAATCGTTCAAAATTGTTGTTTTTTTTCTTTTGATTCCTAGAATGCCGACGGAAGAGGAATCCGCGGCCGGTCTCCGTGAGAAATAAACGTGATCTGCAAATTGTGATCAACGCTTTTCAGAGCTGATCACACCAGCTGTCTGTGTGCAGCACGAGTCCCCCCTCCCCCCACCCGGATATAAACAAACGTGTCTGCCGAACTTTTACTCCCTAATGTAAACTTTAATTTGTGCAGCGTAGAGGAAACGTGTTAAAATACGTCAACAGAAGCTTTAAAGAACAAACTCAGGACGGTGGGAGGTGAGTTTGTCTCACCGCAGAAATAAAAACACACACGAAGCGTCAGCAGACAGACGCAGCCGCTCACCAACACTCGTGTGTGTGTGTGTGTGTGTGTGTGTGTGTGTGTGTGTGTGTGTGTGTGTGTGTGTGTGTGTGTGTGAGCGTCAGAAGGCTGAACAATAACCTGACGAAATTAAAGTCATCATGCTAGAGCAGCTTCTCTGTGGTGGACCACACCAGCGTCTGCCACAATAATAATAATAATAATAATAATAATAATAATAATAATAATAATAATAATAATAAATAACGTATTTTAATTTCCTTTCTGAACTATTTCTGTTGAGTTTTAATGTTTAAAACCTGTTAGCTTGTTACTGACAGCAGCTACGTTTAAGTTCCTGTTGTGACTGAATGCTGCTGCAGCATGGAGGTGTAGTTCTCAGTCATCCTGGACGTGATCATCCTGAGAGTTTTAGCTGAAAACAGCTGGACGTTTCTGGATATGTTGGAGACATTTAGCCTCTCATCCCAGAGGCTTCTTCCAGACTGGTTGTGGTCAAAAACAAACACACTGGTGGTGCTGCAAGTCTTTTTCTTTTTGTCTCCAAAACATGTTTTTGTCTAAATGAAGGTGATGTTGTTGTTCACAGAATTAAAATTCATGTTGAAGTTAAGATTATTTCATCAAGTAGGACCTGTGATTAGCTGGCTCATGTAGAACATGGAATGTCTTGAAAGATTCAGGAATCGGGAATCTATAGGAACCGGAATCAAAACGAGGAATTGGAATCGGATTCACAATCGTTCAAAGTCAAACAATGCCCAACCCTACTCGAGAAGATGTTGCAAAGTTCCCGATTGTCCAAACAACAAGAGAAAATAAAAATCGTGGCTGCAAGGCTCTTACTCGGCTCTACGACGGCTTTTAAGTAAGTAAATTGGTGTCCAACCTTTTTCAAATAAAACATGACAAGACTTCTTAGGTAGTGATGAGTTTTTAGGATTGTTCATTGCATCGCCACTGGATGCACTTGAGTTCAGAAAATAAATAAAATTCTGCTGTATGTTAGCTTCATATCATTCTCCATCCCTCTGTTGCAGTGGGCAGAGGAATTGTAACAGCGTCATGTTTGAGCTGTGACAGCCGGTGTTCACACATATTTCACATCTCTTAAAAGCTCTTAAATAGTGGATTAGTGCGAAGGGATTGAATCTTCTCAATGTAAACGAACACAGGACGGACGTTGGTTGCATTTTTCACGCAAAGGCTTATGGGGGGTATAGATAAAAGGTGGATTAGAAACCCAAATTAAAGAAAGCATTTCATTGAGCTCCAAATGTGATATGAACAAAGTAACTCTATGTTAAAATGGCATAATGATGCAGAAAATCCCATAGAGAAATATTCTCATTTATTGAGCTCCAAGTGAAAATCCAAAACTTCAGATAAAAATACCAATCACACTAATGTGGTACCAACACCATCATTCCAAATGTCAACGCTCACATTCGACAAATGTTTGTGCAAATGTCACAAATTAGTCAAAAATCCTAAAAGGGCCTTAAAACTTTTCAGACATAAGTGTTGGCCCTGGTGGCTTTCCAATACCGGAATTTGGGCACAGAAATGGACGACAAAAGACCAAATACTCTCTTTGTCTTACTCTTTTGGCCTTAGAAACCTCCAAGGGTAGAACCTCATCTAGCCCTTCTGATCTGCTTCTCACCACTAAATTTACCCACCATTTATATCTTTATTCAATAAAGGCATGGCATTGAAATGTTATCAGCTGTAAAAGCTCAATTTGAAAACTAAATGGCTGTCTAAATTGGAATACCAGCGTGGTACTTTTTTATTATTATTGTCATTTGTTACCTGCCTGTGACTCACTTTGCCCTTTGAATCATTGATGTGATCAATAATGCATCCGAGGACTGCAGATGTGGACGAAATCCAAGTCGGGAAGTTTAATATCAGGGCGAGCACGGTGACCACGAGGCATTGAATCATCCATGATGGTGGCTGGGTGAGAGACAGCCTGGCGAATGATACTTAACAACTGGTACATCAAGAAGGATGCTTTGGAAAATGCTCAAGCTGAAAACATGGATTTATCTCATGTTATGGTGAAACAGGAAGTAATGGAGCAAATCAACAATTATGGGAGTCCAGATAGTTTTAGGGAGATGAAAGCTGACACCAAACATTCGTCTCCTGCTGGATCAGATGATGGGATGAGTTGAAGACCTATAAAAGACCAGGTGCTTGAGATTTACAGAGGCTATAAACTGAGATTTTGTTATAAAGGAAAGACTTTAGAGTTTTGAAACTTTAAATAAAAATCTCTAATCTATAAAAAGCTCATATATGTACGCTCTCAAGGTGTTTTAAATTCACAGCTGTACTTTGGGACAGTTTAGGATGCTTTCACAAAATGACTAAACATCTTGGGTGTTTCTCAACGCCAAGGAACCTTGCCTTGAAGTCTTGGCCCCGCCCCGGTTGCCTGGGAGATACGTCATCAGGAGCCACCACAATGTGTTCCAATGTTCATGTTCTACCGAGGCGTGTGTTCTCCATTTATATGACATCAAACAGCAATATCAAACATGATCTCCTTGTTTTTGGTTTAATGGCGGATGGCATAAACAAACCGTGACCTTTAAAGTTTTGAGGGATTTTGTGACATTGAGCACGGCAGAGAGGCCACTCCGTGGCTGAGGTTCTCTGGGTGTGCACTAGTACACAGCAAAACTCACAAGTAAACCATTCCACTGCCATTCTGCGCCGCTGATGCCTCCAGTGTGAAGTAGGAGTAAGTGTCTTGCCCAAAGATACAACAGCAGCATCCTCTGCCACGAGTCGGGATCGAGCCTACAACCCTCCGATTACCGGACAACCCGCTCTTCCTCCTGAGTTGCTCCTGGAATCAAACTGAATTGGAGCCTTATGGGCTCGACACACGGGAGGCGACAAACGGCCGCGATCAGCTAAATTTGTCGCTGTCGCTTTTATTACCCGACACACGGGAGGCGATCCGCGGCAGCGGCCAGCGGCAAAGCCGTCTACGTGTTCTGTTCCATGGCGAAATTGAAACTTCCGTTGTTTTGATTGGATGTGTCAGGTTGGAGGGAATTAAGGTTATTTTAGCGGTTCAGAGTAAAAAAAGTGGTAGATATGATGTTTCACAAGGTGCTGCTAGAGTTATGTGAAATCTTACTTCTGATTTTACTATAAAACACAATAAGAATCAACTTCTCCTCCATGTTTGCTCGGAGATGTACGGAGCATCCTGTCCGCTCATTGGTCAGTGAATGAAACCTCCGTTGATTGGTCCTCGTCCGAGCGACAGCGATGAAAAGTTGAAAATGTTTCAACTTTCTGGGATCGCGTCGCTGGGTCGCCTGTACACGACACGTGCACGAGTGCAAAATTTCACACGCACGTTTTTCGCGTTTCGCTTGGTAGGAGGGAGACCCGCCATTATCGCTTTGTCGCGCATGTCTCATTGAAAATGAATGGAGGAGAGGCGATGTCGCCTCCCGTGTGTCGAGCCCATTACTCCTTTCTGATAGACTGTATAATGTATATGGCCTGGTCATGTGGCCATTTGCAATCTGGAAGCCAGCTTGTATTAAATCTGCTTCACATATGTTAGGACTCCTGACACATAAGTGCAAAAACTCCAACTAATTCAAGGAAACATGTTCAAAATAGAAGTGAACAGCAGCAGGTCCTTGTGAATAAAGCAAAGAAATAGAGAATGGTAAATGGTTAATGGCCTGTATTTGATATAGCGCCTTCTAGAGTCCTGGAACCCCCAAGGCGCTTTACAACACAATCAGTCATTCACCCATTCACACACTGGTGGGGATGAGCTACGATGTAGCCACAGCTGCCCTGGGGCGCACCGACAGAGGCGAGGCTGCCGCGCACAGGTGCCACCGGTCCCTCCAACCACCACCAGCCGGCAATGGGGGTTAAGTGTCTTGCCCAAGGACACAACGACTGAGCGGGGCTCGAACCTGCAACCTTCCGATTACGGGCGAGCACTTAACTCCTGTGCCACCGTCGCCCCAATGAGAAATTTAAGACATTTTGAAAACTACCTTAGAAAGGCTGTTAGTCACCTGATCCTTCCAGGAATGGAATCCAGCAACACAGAAGTAACTGGAACAGGGTCAGTTACAGACAAACGATTGTAAACTATGCAGGTCGCTTCATCCTGAAAGGTTCTAAACTCAGTGGATTTTTTTATAGGCAGCTAAAAATGGTCATAAATGGTGCTAAATGTGCATCCATCAAAATAAAATATTTCTAATACTAAACAAGGACTCGTACTGAAACATTTTGTGAATTTGTATAAAAGAACAAAAGGAAAAGCTAAAGAGATTCACCCTATAGGTACAAAGGTCTTTAAACACCTACTGTACATAAATAGGGTCATGATTCAGGAGTCTGGGGAAATCTCTGGGTGTAAAAGCCAAGGCCAGAAAACAACTTAGAGCCACATGACCTTCGAACCCTCAGGCAGCAATGCATGAAAACGCTGCCATGCCTCCATGATCAATACAGCCACACGGGCTTGGCAGCACCTTGGAATATCATTGTGATTCAACACAGCCAGCTGCTGCATCCCAAAATGTAAACCTGAAAGTCCAGAGGAAGAAATACATCAACTCAGAGCAAAACATCTCTTGGCATGGAGCTTTTTCTTTGATGGAAAAGGGAAAAGCAGTAGAAGTGTGTTCTGTGCTCAGGTGACTCCAACTTTCAGCCACATTTGGGAGGTAAAGAAACAGGAAGTACGAGTCTTCTGGGCCAAAGAAGACAGAAGTCATCCAGATCTTCAGAGAACATCGTGTAAAGGTTCTGATGTTGTAAACAGATATGCTACTAACAATGTTTCCGTCAGTGCAAAGCCTTGTTCTCCACAAAAAGGGATAGGAATGTAACAATTTCTAAGCAAACTTCCCCAAAACGATGTCCCCTTGTCCGAGTTAACCCCCTATAGCCTCAGGTGGATGTTGTGTGCCCCAAATAAAATGAAGACAACGTTTTCTGGCAGTTGAAGCGGTGGTTGTTGTATTAACTCAGCAGCTACATAGGGGACTGCAACATTCAAAAACCAATTACAATAATGACGTTTTTTATTCTTGAAGTCCCCGTCGGGGTCTGCTCAGCACGTTTCCCATTCACAGAGCCAACATCTCCGTGAATACCACGAGGCCTCCGCATCAGT
This sequence comes from Nothobranchius furzeri, assembly GCF_043380555.1. Taxonomy (NCBI): domain Eukaryota; kingdom Metazoa; phylum Chordata; class Actinopteri; order Cyprinodontiformes; family Nothobranchiidae; genus Nothobranchius; species Nothobranchius furzeri. The sequence goes on from NC_091747.1 coordinate 60,692,666, forward strand.
CCTGGTGTCGCTTTCCAAATCCTCACATGATTAAACCCAGTTAGGCATCATTGGCAAGCACACAAGTCACATTTCAGGACTGGCTTTAAGAGCGTTGTTTTCATTATGCTGAGTCAAGAGCATTTGATAAGACATAAAGTGACAAGCTTGTTTGCTGCAGCAACACCAACTAAGCGTTTGAAGGATTTGTGGCAGACGAGGAGAGCTGAAAGGTGCCTGGAGCCTGGACTAAAACTCTTGAGAGGATATCAACACTGTCAGATGTCATTCAAGTAAAGAGGAAGAAATGGAGAGACACCTGCGTCACTCAAACCTCCTCAGAAAACTAGAAGAACACATCTACTTTCAAAAGTTTTTACTTGCAAGAAATGCTCGACTGTGATCGCTTGGTTCGAGAGGTAGCGGGAATAACCGACTCAGTGGCCTAGTGGTAGAGTGTCCGCCCTGAGTCTGGGAGATCAGGGGTTCGATTCCTGGTCGGGTCATACCAAAGACATTGAAAAAATGGGACCCAATGCCTCCCTGCTTGACACTCAGCATTAAGGGGATGGATTGGGGGGTTAAACCACCAAATAGTTCCCGAGCGCGGCTTGTCTGCAGCTCACCGCTCCCCCAGGGGATGGGTCTAATGCGGAGAATAAATTTCACCACACACCTGTGTGTGTGTGTGACGACTAAATGGGACTTTAATCTTTAATCAAAAAAATGTAAAAAGCCCAATAAAGGAAATTCATTTAAACAGAAAACATTTCCCTCTTTGTTATGGAAAAACATGCTGAGTTAATTAGATTGTTTCCACCAACATTTCATCTGACTCTGCTAAAGTCCTTATTGGTTGGAGAATGCATGCATCTCATACTGCTTTACATACAGAAACACACCTTTAATTACCTTGTTTGTGACTAGAAATAAAAAGAGTAGCTCAACGGATGTAAAGCATGCTGTGAACGTACATAACAGGTGAATTTAACTTGAAAGTTGAAGCCAAAACTAAACAAAAACCCTTTTATGTATTGGTGTATTGCATAAGTTCCATTCGAGTCTACAATTCAAGTTTATTTATAAAGCGCCAAATCACGACAAGAGTCGTCTCAAGGCACTTCACATAATAAACATTCCAATTCAGGTCAGTTCATTAAGCCCATCAGAAAAAAATGCTTCCTATATAAGGAACCCAGCAAATTGCATCAAGTCACTGACTAGTGTCATGACTTGAAGCAGTCCTCATATTAAGCAAGCATGCAGCGACAGTGGAGAGGAAAACTCCCTTTTAACAGGAAGAAACCTCCAGAGAATCCTGGCTCAGTATAAGCAGCCATCCTCCACGACTCACTGGGGATCAAGAAGACAGAGCACACACACTCACACACACACACACACACACACACACACACACACACACACACACACACGCACGCACGCACACACACAATGATGCTTAAAAACTGTAAATGTAACCATGTCGTGTTCACTTAACTTAAGATGTACACAACATTCTACAGACATCAAACACATTGATTTAAATACAATTTAATAAATATTTAGTCCAAATGTTTACTTTTGAAAAAAAAAAAACTCAGATTTAAGTGCGTGGAGATAATTGCACTTAATTGTATGAAACAATTATAAATAGAGGCACATACATGGTCTTTGTGGAAAATGAGCCTATGCAATATTGGAGTACCAAGAACCTCAGCAACAAGCAAGCATCTTGATCTGTATGCAGGTCCAGCTTCAAATTCTGCACCGTGTGTTGCTCTGGAGGCAGCTTGCAATGTTTCCTAATGCCAAATTAAACCTTCTACAAACTCATGTTTCACGTGCAGCCCTTTGAGTAAATGGAAACTATGTGTTTCCCAGAAAAAGTGATGCACATGTAGGTATTTTAGGTACATTATTCCATGCACACAAGTACAAAGCATTCCTGGCAAATCCTGCTCATATTTGTTGAAACTCACAACTCTGCTTGGAAACCGTGGCAGTTGTGGGAGCATACCATTAACATGACTGTGTAATACTACCGTAACTACAGCTAAGTCATTCCTAAACCCCCCAGGTCTGAACTGTGGGATCCACACAACCCAACCCTGATGGTTCACAGAAGATGATGGCGAAGTGTTCATCAAGCCAAAAACGGCTCAAAACATCAATCTGATGGGATCTGTGGGAAGCAAGCCCAATTCACAGAAATTCCACTCAGGGCTCAAAGATCTGATGGTTGCGTCTCAATTTATCCACGATCCCGAGTGACTAGCGCTGTTCTCACAGCAGTGGGGGTAAATATAGTTTACACATGATTATTTGGGCACTAAAGAGCAAGCCCAACAACGTTTGGCACCAAAGTCACTCAGAATAATTAATACATAATAATATTTATCAAATACAGATTCCTTCCAAGCCACTTAGCAAAGCCGCATTATTTTGTATCCAACGGGATAAAACACAGTTGAAATGGCTAGTCGGAGCTTTTGAAGGCATATTTTGGCCAATTTTAAGTGCATTAATGTGGATTAATGATAATGAATTTTCTAGCTTTATGAACTGGCTCTGGTTAGAGATAGAACTCAGACAAAAACCCATGATCTAAGGACAAAGGATGATTGATGTCATCATAAAAATGGTCTAATCAAAAAAATATTCTGTCATTTTGCATTGGACAGTTATGTCTGCTGAAATGTAGAACATCTCGCTAGCCTTCTCCCCAGGCTGCAGCCTCTGATTTCTAGAGAACATTTACACCAATAGACACAGAACTTGTAATAAAATCCCGAGAAGTATTAACCTTCTTCTCCTCAGGAAGATGGTTGAGCTGCCTTAAAGCCACGTCACTGAGCTCAGATCACCTCAAACTGGTTTCACGGAACTAGAAATGAATCCACTGGACTCCAGCGACCTCCACAATCAATAGATCTCAGTCCAGAAGCGGTGGAACGAGTGATCACGCCAAAGACGTTTCTGTCTGATGAGGTCATACGGGTATGAACCACCAACATTAATATATGGACAATGGGTTTCCATAGGCTCCAATAACAAGTTTTTCTGCCAAAATGGGAGGTGGCCACCACCGCCATTTTGACTGTATCACAGGTTCCGTCAAGCCCAGACAATTCCATAAAAGGGAAGAGAGGAGGAGCTGAGGGTGGGGCTGTAAGGCTGGGATCAACTGACGACACCTGGTCGAACTAGCTACAAGCTAACCTGAAGATAACCCAAAGCTAATGCGGAGGTGGGAGCTAAGCTAACGGAGGTAGCAACCTAGCTACAGCCGGAGTTAACTGTGCACCACACCAGAGCTTCTGAGTCAGAGATACGCTGGGCTGACCGCTGGGTAAAACCGGGTGGAACACAGAGGTCTCCGAGAGCTCCACAAGCTGGCAGCCGCACAGCACACAGAAGCCGCGATCAGACAGATACGTCGAGCTGCTGGGACAACCAGCCGTCAGCCCGCGCAGCTAACAGGAGCCGCGATCAGACAGAGATGGACCGGGCTGCGGGAAGAAACAGCCGGCATTCCGGGTGGAAAACATCGGTCTCCCGAGAGCTCCACAAGCCGATAGTGGGAACCCAGCTCCACCAACATGTTATATTTCAACCCATTTTCTAAAGTGCAGCATTATGTTAAATGCACTGGGTTTTACCCTATTACATTTAAATTTCATGGTTAAACACTAAGACCAATTTGTCATGGGAGACCCTACCAGGGGCACTAAGTGCCCCAGACAACATAGCTCCTAGGATCATTAGGGCACTCAAACTCCTCCACCACGATAAGGTGACGGTTCAAGACAAATTGGTCTTAGGTGAAGGGTGAGACAAAGAACGGTTCGAAGGATCTTTCATGGCGGTTAAAACGAAGAGTCGGAGTACCCGGCCCGGAGGGTTACCGGGGTCCCACCCTGGAGCCAGGCCTGGGGTTGGGGCCCGTGAGCGAGCGCCTGGTGGCCGGGCTTTCGCCCATGGGGCCCGGCCGGGCCCAGCCCGAACCGGATACATGGGCTCGTCCAACTGTGGACCCACCACCCGCAGGAGGAACATGAAGGGTCCGGTGCAATGCGAATCGGGTGACAGACCAAGGCGGGAGCCTTGGCGGTCCAATCCCCGGACAAGAAAACTAGTTTTTGGGACATGGAACGTCACCTCGCTGGCGGGGAAGGAGCCGGAGCTTGTGGCAGAGGTTGAGCGGTACCGGCTAGATATAGTCGGACTCACCTCGACACATTGCATTGGCTCTGGAACCCGAGACCTGGAGAGGGGTTGGACACTCTACTTTGCTGGAGTTGCTCCGGGTGAGAGGCGGAGGGCTGGGGTTGGCTTTTTGTTAGCCCCGAGACTCTCTGCCTGTGTGTTGGGGTTTACTCCGGGGGACAAGAGGGTAGCTTCCTTGCGCCTTCGGGTCGGGGAACGGGTCCTGACTGTTGTTTGTGCTTATGGGCCAAATATCAGTTCAGAGTACCCACCCTTTCTGGAGTCCCTGGGACGAGTGCTAGATAGTGCTCCATCAGGGGACTCCATTGTCCTGCTGGGGGACTTCAATGCTCACGTGGGCAATGACAGCTTGACCTGGAGGGGTGTGATTGGGAGGAACGGCCCACCTAATCTGAACTCGAGCGGTGTTTTGTTATTGGACTTCTGTGCAAGCCGCAGTTTGGCCATAACGAACACCATGTTCGAACATAAGGATGCCCACCGGTACACTTGGTACCAGGGCAGCCTAGGTCACAGGTCGATGATAGATTTTGTAGTCGTATCATCTGACCTGCGGCCGTATGTTTTGGACACCCGAGTGAAGAGAGGGGCGGAGCTGTCAACTGATCACCACCTGGTGGTGAGTTGGATCAGATGGCAAGGGAACATGCCGCGTAGACCTGGCAGACCCAAACGCATAGTGAGGGTCTGCTGGGAACGCCTGGCAGAAGAACCTGTCAAGACGGTCTTCAACTCCCACCTCCGGCAGAGCTTTGACCACGTCCCGAGAGCAGTGGGGGACATTGAGTCCGAGTGGGCCTTGTTCCACTCTGCGATTGTCGAGGCGGCTGTTGCTAGCTGTGGTCGTAAGGTGGCCGGTGCCAGTCGTGGTGGCAACCCCCGTACCCGCTGGTGGACACCAGAGGTTCGGGGAGCCGTCAGGCTGAAGAAGGAGGCCTACAGGGCGTGGCTGGTCTGTGGGTCTCCGGAGGCAGCAGACAGGTACCGGATAGCCAAGCGGGGTGCAGCAGTGGCAGTTGCCGAGGCAAAATCTCGGGCGTGGGAGGAGTTTGGTGAGGCCATGGAGAAAGACTATCGATCGGCTCCAAAGAGGTTCTGGCAAACTATCCGGCGCCTCAGGAGAGGAAGGCAGCAACTCGCTCACACTGTTTACAGTGGGGATGGGGAGCTGCTGACGTCAACTGAGGCTATAGTCGGACGGTGGAAGGAATACTTTGAGGAGCTCCTCAATCCCACCAATGCGCATTCCGAGGAGGAACCAGAGCTGGGAGGCCTGGGGATGGACTGTCCGATCTCGGGGGCAGAAGTTGCAGAGGTAGTCAAACAACTACACAGCGGCGGAGCCCCGGGGGCGGATGAGGTTCGTCCTGGGTATCTCAAGGCTATGGATGTTGTAGGGCTGTCATGGTTGACACGTCTCTACAACATTGCGTGGTCATCGGGGGCAGTTCCTAGGGAGTGGCAGACCGGGGTGGTGGTCTCCATCTTTAAGAAGGGTGACCTGAGGGTGTGTTCCAACTATAGGGGGATCACACTCCTCAGCCTCCCTGGAAAGGTCTACGCCAAGGTACTGGAGAGGAGGGTCCGATTGATAGTTGAATCTCAGATAGAGGAGGAGCAATGTGGTTTTCGTCCTGGCCGTGGAACTGTGGACCAGCTCTATACCCTTGCAAGGGTGATGGAGGGGGCATGGGAGTTTGCCCAACCAATCCACATGTGCTTTGTGGATTTGGAGAAGACTTATGACCGTGTCCCCAGGGGCACCTTGTGGGGGACGCTCCAGGAGTATGGGGTGGGTGGCTTTCTGTTAAGGGCCATTCAGTCCCTTTACCAGAGGAGCGTGAGTTTGGTCCGCATAGCCGGTAGTAAGTCGGACCTGTTCCCAGTGAGGGTTGGACTCCGCCAGGGCTGCCCTTTGTCACCGGTTCTGTTCATCACTTTTATGGACAGAATTTCTAGACGCAGTCGTGGTGTGGAGTGTGTCAAGTTTGGTGGCAGGAGAATCTCGTCTCTGCTTTTTGTGGATGATGTGGTCCTCCTAGCTTCATCCAGCTCTGACCTTCAGCTCTTGCTGGTTAGGTTCGCGGCCGAATGTGAAGCGGCTGGGATGAGGATCAGCACCTCCAAATCTGAGACCATGGTTTTCGACCGGAAAAGGTTGGCTTGCCACCTCCGGGTCGGGGGAGAGGTCCTACCTCAAGTGGAGGAGTTTAAGTATCTCGGGGTCTTGTTCACGAGTGAGGGTAGGCGGGATCGGGAGATCGACAGGCGGATTGGTTCGGCGTCTGCAGTGATGCGGACGCTGAGCCGATCTGTCGTGGGGAAGAGGGAGCTGAGCCAGAAAGCCAGGCTCTCGATTTACCGGTCGATCTACGTCCCAATCCTCACCTATGGTCATGAGCTTTGGGTAATGACCGAAAGAACGAGATTGCGGGTACAAGCGGCCAAAATGAGTTTCCTCCGTAGGGTGGCCGGGCTCAGCCTTAGAGATAGGATGAGGAGCTTGGAATTCGGGAGGGACTCGGAGTAGAACTGCTGCTCCTCCGGATCGAAAGGAGCCAGTTGAGGTGGTTTGGGCATCTGGTCAGGATGCCTCCTGGACGCCTCCCCGGGGAGGTGTTTCGGGCATGTCCTGCCGGCAGAAGGCCCCCGGGTCGACCCAGGACACGTTGGAGAGGTTACATCTCCAATCTGGTCCGGGAACGCCTTGGGGTCCTGCCGGAGGAGCTGGTGGACAAGGCCGGTGAGAGGACGGCCTGGAGCTCCCTAATTGGGATGCTGCCCCCGCGACCCGGACCCGGATAAGCGGAGGAAGACGAAGACGAAGACGAAGGTTAAACACTACATGTTAAAATCTAAGCTCAGCTCGGCAGTGACCTAAAATACATAAATATAATTTTACTTACCGAAAAAAATGAAGTGGAGACTCCTTGGACGCTCTATTAGTGCAATTAATACCACAGCAAGTCATTTTGTCTAACAATTGCACAAATAATATCCAAAAAAGAATACACAAACACAGAGACTCAAAATCTTGAAACAGTTTCCAGGCCAGACCGAGGCTCTACTGAGGCCTTTTCACGGAGCTAGCTCTGTGGTCACGTGGGTCTGATGCTCATTAATTATACAGCATTTTAGGCTTTTAATACACTCAAACAGAAGAGTGAGAAAAATAATTCACCCCCCTCAGAGTTGTCATGAGTGTAAACTAGATCATTTAAACCAAAAACATGTTCTGGTACCAGGCTGTAAACATGTTTATTTCTGCTGTGAAATTGGTATTTTTAACATGGGAGTCAATGAGGATTTGCTCGTTTCTGACACCAGCCCCTAGTGGATGAGGGTGGAACTGCAATTTTTCTTACTTCCGGGTTGGCCTCAATTTTAAAGCCGCATTGTGGGGGCTTGGTATGGACCAGAACCAGTGAGTGTTGACCGATAGCTGACCTAACAGTGTCTGAGCAACTAACACCAATATGTATTCATTTGTTTCTGATTCTGTGAAATCCATCCTAAAGATTCAAACAGGGTGCCACAGCTGCATTTGTTACACCAGCTTTAGTGTGCATGTAAGATGTTCGTTGTCTTGGATCTGATGGATCCTGACAGTTGTCTTCCTCTCGTTCCATGCGGGATAATTCATGTTCAACGGGAGCAAAGCTGGAAATGACTCGATAAATATTTAAGAGCGCAGTAGGAACTGTTTACTGAAGAAAAGGTATGATGGGCGGGGGAGAGGAGGGGGTGCTCTGTGGGAAGTCAAGGCGCGTCACTTGTCAGCCATGCATGGAGTTGATATCCTCAGTGCTAATCTTTGCAAGACAGATCTGGGATTAGGGAATCAGGATGCTATCACCGGGTAATCCAGCTTGTGTCTCACTGGCTGAGGTCAAGCGTGTCAGCGTCTGCTGCTAAATGCGTCCTCTAGCCAGCGCGCCGCAGAATGACAGAAAAAAAAATCAGGTGGGATAAGCTTCTCACCTACCCTGACAAGCGGTGTTTGTAAGTCTAGTCACTGACACTGACCTTGTTGCTTGGTCTACTTCGTAGGTTTACCTCCTGTTACGTGTGCATACTGCATTATACATTTAAACCCTAAATATTTAATCCGTGCTTCCCCGTTAACCCTTTGGAAATTCCAGGGATCTAAGCTCATAAACATTTAATAATCTGTAATTGATGCAAGAATTTGAGGTCAGACGCTCTTTGCGTGTTTTTCTTTGAAGCATTCTCGTGCAGAAACTCCAAGAAAGCTGCAATTTTTCTCCTCACATCACCACATGTATCCAAACTCCTGAAGCTTATCCAGGGGTCAGGAGATAGTCCACCCTATTCTAAGAATTTTAAACCCCCCAGAAATCACACTTACAAACTGGAGGCTTTTTTTTTACAAAGCACATCCAGATAGAGATCAGAGAATTACAGTATCTTGATTGTGAACTCCCATCTCAGTTGCCTTTGCACCCGGCCCGATCAATACCAGCCACCCATTACGGTCCTTGTGTGCAACGCAGACAGCGAGTAGCGTGCTGACCTGAGGACACAGAGGCCCTTACCTCACAAGTCAATATCTGGGCTGAAATAAATACTTTCTTAAGGTCGTAGCCCCAGCTCCGGGCAACTGTGCTTTCCACTCACCAGGCACGTGAGGTTGCATCACTTTGTCGACAAGCACAAACGATACACCTTGCTTTTGAGACTGGACTTAATGGCATTTTAGAGAAATACAAGATGTGAACATGTGCAAATTCCAATGCATAAAGCTGCTGCGTACTTAGACCCGTCACTGTTTAAATTTCATCATTAGTTTAGTCAATAAAAAATGAGAAACGCAGGATGGTAAGGTGGTTCTTTTATCCACAGCAGCCTATGAAAGAAAACACTTTGACTCCTAATTCGGAACCGGGGAGAATGCTGTTAAAAGGTTAGGAAGTTTGGAAAAGGAGCCAAGTTGATGTCAAACGCAAAAAGTACGGCCATGAGGAGCTTTTTTTAATTCTGTCATCTAAAAAACTAAATGTTTTTAGCCACAGTGACCGGTTACATTTTCTCCAAAAGAGAAAAAGTCACTTTTAAATTTCTATCCTTGTATTTTCCACCATTTATCTAATGTTGGGTTGTGTTAAAAGATCCCAAAAGGAAATCTAAGCAACTCCTCCCACTGATATTAAGGCATTCCCCCAGCCAGATAAAAATACACGATCCTATCTCAGCCACTCTCGTCCAGTATCTCATTCCTTGGGTTATGATCTTCGTCTCATGGCCATAGATGAAGTCTGGATCGGAAGCTTTTAGGTTAAGCTCCTTCTCCACCATATCAGGCCGTAGTAACGCCCTCATTATCACTCTGACCTGTATGTCCAAGTCTGACTGCATCAGAAAGCACAGTCAAGGTACAAATTCTGACTCTTGTGTTAGAAAAGCTCAATGCTTTGTTGTAAGGACATGTAGCCGTTCCTTATAATTGGTCTGTATATGGTTCTGGGGAGCTACAGGTGAAAAAAAGGTGAAGATGGAGCATGAGAGCTACATCTGTGATGCGGGCGTTGTACCTGTCATGGTCTGCGTCTGCGTCTCCCTCGTGTCTCCTTGTGTGCTCCATCCCCCTCTAAAGGATCCCCTTATGTGTCTCCTTGTGTTCCTCATGTGTCCCCTGCTCTGCAGCCCCTCCAGATTATCCCTCCCAGGTCCTGTGCTCCCATTGGTCTCCCCTAGTCACCCCTCTGCAGTTTTTTCTATAAGGTTCAGCTTTTCATTTAATTTGTCTCTTTAAGTGTGTTTCTTTCCCCACCGGTTTTTGTAGTTTCCTTCCCCCTTAGAATATTGGTTATTTTTGCTAGCTCCTCTTGTCTTTAGGTTTTTGCTCTTGGGTCGTGTTTGTTTCCTCTCCCTGATTAGTTAATTGCTTTTACTAGGTTTCTCTCCCCACACACCTGCAGCTTATCTTCCTCCCATCATGCCCCAGTGTATTTAACCCTGTCTGTGTCTCTGTTTGATGTTGGGTCATTGTTTGTGTCACCCTTGTCTCGTTCCCCTCTCTAGATTTGGTTTTTGGACATCTCTAGGTTTGTTATTAGGACTTTTTTTGATTTTTGTCTCCCTGCCTTTTTGGATTTAATCTCCAATAAAGGATTTTTTTTTTTGTTAATTCTACCAACCCTGTGTTATTGAGCATATCTGCATCTTTGGGTCCTAACCTCCTCTCGGCTCACAACGTGACAGTACCGGTCTGTTGTGGTGAAGAGGGAGCTGAGTCAGAAGGCAAAGCTCTCGGTTTACCGGTTGATCTACGTTCCTACCCTCACCTATGGTCACGAGCTTTGGGTAGTGACCGAAAGAAGATGGGTACAGTGACCCAAATGAGTTTTCTAAGCTGGGTGGCTGGGCTCTCCCTTAGAGATAGGGTGAGAAGCTTGGTCATCCAGGAGGGGCTCGGAGTAGACCCGCTGCTCCTCCATATCAAGAGGAGCCAGTTGAGGTGGCTCGGGCATCTGGTTAGGATGCCTCCTGGACGCCTCCATGGTGAGGTTTTACAACCGGGAGATTGGACGTGCTGTTCCAGTGACATTTTTTTGCTCACTGGATTTCGGAATACACCCAGTAAACAGCTGTTTGTTGCTAAACTTCAACTGAAGTACCTGAAGCAGATCAAGAAGAATATTTTTGCTCAGTTGTTCGTGCCAATTCATCATGTGTGAGGACATCAAAAGAATAGCGGTGCAATTAAAAACGATGTTTCATTCCCCATTACAGAACAACGCAGCTCTAAAACATTTTTAAACAGTCACCATGCATCTTATTCAGTTTGGTCACTCCAAAAAGTAGAAATCCAGAAGAAGAAGAATAAAACCCAGACAACTGAGTCAAGATCATCAGAAGATTCAAACGTCTTACTCTAAATTTGGATCATCCAATACTTTACTTCATGACTGCAGGTGATTTTATTAAATCCACCAGAACAGAGAACAAAAGATGTTTCCTTTGAACAAAGGCCCTGTCCACACGTAGTCGGGGATCTGCAAAAACGTAGATATTTTTCTACGTTTTGGCCAGTCATCTACTCGAAAACGGAGTTTTTTTTCACACGAAAACGGATCTTTTTAAGAACTCCGGCCAAAGTGAAGATCTGCGTTTTCTCCGTTTTGGGTGTCTGCGTGTGGACAGACAAAACCGGAGTTTTAAGGTCCGCAACGTCACTTTCCGCGACAAAAAAATGCTGACATCACGTGTGCGACCTGTGTTTACACTAGCCGACAGCATGGATGCCCTCAGAGCTGCACTCGCTTTATCAATTGTCCAAGCGCTTTTTGCTTGTTTGTTTTTGCAAGCGGAATTACTGCTCCTTGCGGAAGACCACAGACGAAGGACGAGGTTAAGAACGGGGGCAGTACTGCCGCCTACAGGTCTGGCATGTCCTTAACAACGTATTTATCCGGGTACGTGTGGACAGAGTTTTTTTTTTAACGAGGTGGTGTGGATGCAAGTTTTTGGAGGGGCGGATATTCGTTTTTAAAAAAAAACGGCTACGTGTGGACTAGGTCTCAGTCCCTTAGTCATCTGTTTTGTACACACCCTACTTTTTCCTGAAACAATAACCTCAATAAATAACCTCTGAGAAGGACCTCCCCTAATAAGGGCCACTAGTAACCCACATCAAGTAACTCCAGGATCCACAGCTCGAAATTACACTCAGATTAGAGACTGGTGTGGTAATCACCAACCACTCCATCACTCTCACTCCAAACAATGCCCGGAGAAGTATCTGTGCAGGGTCATTTTGAATCCAATGCGCTAATACGGCCTGAGCAATGCGAGGGCAACATCTTAATCTCTTACCTCATTAAGCTGCATGATGTGCAATAAACTTCTCATTCCAGGCACAGAAGAGGAGAGGTAAGTCCAGAGTTACTGCCAGCGGTGGAGATGGCAGAATCCTGCACGCGCGGCAGCTGGTGAGTTCTGTGGAGGCGACAGAGAGGACGGGATGAGGCCTGATGGTTTTCTACAAGCTGGATAAGATCAGCCTGATGATCCATTATCAACAATATGTGATTTAATTACAAGAATATTTTATTGTTTACTGGGAAAAATACATTATGTTTACATGTATTTGTATAGAAATCAATCATTGGAAGATAACTTACATGTAAGAGTTTATTTGTGACTATTTGACTGCCGTTTAACAACCAATGAATACAAAAATATTAATGGGCACTATAATTTATGATTTAAACACCACATATTTAATCAACTATAATTTTAAAATGTTGGGATTTCAGTCCATTTGTTCCATTTCAGAACTTTTAGTCCAACCGTCTCAGATTCCCTCAGCAAAAACTCTCCCCAGCCCTGGTTTGAGGGCTTCTGATGGGACGTCTTTGCTTCTGCTCCATCAGACTCGGTCCTGAAGAGATAAGGCAGCCGAACAATGAGCATGTCCACCTGGAAAGGCGAGATGCTCCATCACAAAGCCCAGGGTTACTAAAGGTGTCAGTAGCTCTCCCGGTGTGTTGCACTGAAGAAGTGCCATATCCTCAACAGCACTTGGCAGATACAGAAGACCTCCTGGCACAGTTATTATGGCAGACTGCACAAACTGCAAGGTCAGGTTTTATACTCAGGCAAAAAAAATAATCAACCTGCACCGAGCGAGAACGTTACATAACCTGAACACTCTGTGGTGTCATGTTGTGCAGCACCTGAAACCAGGCTGAGGAGTGTAGCAGTGTGGGTGCTTGTAAATGGCAAGCACACATCCATTTGTCAAACAGTTGCATGCAGTAGGCAACAAATCTAACAGCGGGGACATTTAAACAGAGATTTGTCTGCGTGTGGATTCTGTGGATTGAAAAAGTGATGCTTCTGCACATTTAGCACCGTAGGGAGGTTTCTTTTGAGTGCTTTATGAGTGTGTGTGTGTGTGTGTGGGGGGGGGGGGCATGACACACAAGTGGAAAGTTGAAAGTATAAAGTGCTTCTAATAAAGATCAAGTTGTTTTTGTCCCTGATTGAATGCTTGCATGACTCAGCTTTTTGTTTGTTTTCGTTATGGAGTACTAAAGAGTACAGACGCAAGTACACTAAAGTTGTTCAAAGCATCCTTCCATTCTGGTTTTGAGAAGACGAGATTATTTAGAGAAAGGATGTAATAGATGCATGGGATGGACTTTCCACAGCCAGAGCATCATAGAGTTTAAACAGCGGTGAATGACAGCAAGTGAAAAACGATAACAAAACAAAATTTAGATTTTTGATTTTTTTTTTGTGAAAAAACAATTTAATCAGAGAAATTTGTTTGCAAACTCTAACTTTTGACCGTTCAAAGCTAGCTTTAGATAATTGACTATCAGCTGATTAATTATGTGGAAAAATCTTCAAAATCCCAAAACTTAAAAGGAGGAAATAAATAAAAATCCATGAAATGTCTAAAAATTCAAAACCAAAACTTTCGGTGTCTCATCAATCAATCAGTCAATCAATCAATCAAATTTTATTTGTATAGCCCTTTCCACTGCCTTTACAGAAGCCCAAGGTCGCTGAACGTTACATAAAAACAATAAAAAGAGCAAAAGGACAATAAAACAGATTAAAAACTGCATAAAAAGGAATTAAAATGATACAACAGAAAAAAAACAGATATGATAAAATACTAAAAATCCATATTACGTAAAAGCCAAACTATAGAAATGAGTCTTTAAACAAGTCAGTCAGTTAATGACATTCATAAGAAATGCTGACTATGAAGTATTTTCAAATCTCCACTTTAGAGTTTTAGAAAGAGTCCTTTGAGGTGTCGTATATCTACACTTTTGTTTGACTGGCTGGCCAAACTGTAGAAAATGTGTTTGTTTTGTGGGATACGGGGCCTAAGTTTTCTCACCTGTTTAGGTCACATTTTATTGTCTTCCAAAGGTTATGTTATGTCTGCAGTTTTTTAAAAGTTGCTGGACTTTAAACAGACAAAAATCATATTTCCAGCAAGGATGCGTCAACGTTTTTGTCCTCTAATAAATCCCGGTGGTATAAAAATGATAACGTCTTATTTAAAGTGTAATAAAATAAAATCCCAGTGGAGCTGTTTCTTATTGATTTTATGCACCTGCTGGAAAGTAATAAATAAAAAAAATCAAAGGGAAACATCAAACCTTTCCTGAAGTTGTCGCTCAGTAATGTCTGTGCATCCGTGTCTTCTCTGAGGACGGGGCAGGTGTTAAAACTGTGTGCTGCCCGGTGCTTAAATCACACCAGATGGCTCAGGAGGCGACACAAGAAGTAGGTAATCTGGATTTATAACCTTGGACATATGCTGAGCGCAGGGGCATCTGTTGTGATGGGGATGGCAGCTATTTTAATGAAAGCAGGAACTCTGTGCTGCCATCGCGGACGGCAGAGGCAGTGTGCAGAGCTGCACACTTACAGTGTGTTACGTCAAGGTTGCTCATGCAGCACTCGTCTTCGGCCTTGGAACCACAGAGTGGCTTTGAATCAAGCCTTAAACATGGTAGAAAACTCATGATATAGCAGTTTTTCCCCAAACATTTGTGCTATGAGATGTGCATTCACACAATATTTATTTGTGTTTTTCTCAAAGCTTGGTTAAAGCGGATGCATTTTGTTGTCGTTATTTTCTTCATTCATGCACTTGTAAACAAGCATCTGTTGCTGAGAAGGGACATGATTATAAAGAGACAAGGACATGAAAAACAGTGCCTTGTCTTTGTAAATAAATGACACTTCACATGAAAGAAAATAAACATTTTATCTTTTAAACACAGTTGAAAGTAGTTTTTTTCCCCCCAATTTTTGTCCTTAAACAAAAACAACGCTAGAAAAAGCAGGTGCTTCACAGCATATTTATTCCAACTCTTTCTATATTTCTGCAGCTGTTTTTCTTTGTGATTTCAGCTTCAGCTCATGATGTACGGCCCGCTTAAACAGAACCAGCTGCTTCAGCAACATTCCTGAGCAACATGAAAGCATCTTCTGCCACACAACTGATTCATTTCTCAGCATCAGCTGATGCTAATTTTCTGTCTACGGCGAAGCAGTTCGGTTTGACAGCAATAACGCGTCAGGCCTGCATGATGGAGGGGAATTAAGTCATGTCACTGGAAGAGAAAATGGGAACTGAAATGACTAGAAGGAGATGTTCTCGTGTAGTTTTTCCAAGGCAAGTGTCAAGACTAGAATGAATGAGATATCCATGCCGCATGTCTGCCATCTGGATGATCTTTGTGTGATAAATACTCAAAGGTTTGTTTAAATCCAGCAGTCAGGTTTGAAACTGTGGTATGATGATGTAAAAGGGAATGTTGGTGACACTAAAGATCAAAGGACTTCAGTCATTAAACATTTTATTAACAAGGTTCGAGTCTTGAAGCTGTGAGTCTGTATAGGGTTTGTTCAAATTAAGACTTGAATTTGTTAAAGAGCGAGTCTGAGTCAAGTCTAGGTTTCAGAAGGTGCATTTGAGTCATTTGAGACCTTAGAAGGTGAGGAAAAAGTCAAATCCTGGGTCTTTAGATAATCAATCAATCAATCAATCAATCAATCAATCAAACAAAGATGCTTTATTAATCCCAGAGGGAAATTAGAGTTTCAGTACACACAATTCAGAGATCAGACATACACGGGCAAGACACATGACAAGAATTGGTGACTGTGGTCATTCGCAACCCCGAGTCACGCTACCTTAATAGAGATAAGAGGGTTACATGAGGATTGGTTCAGGTGGAGGGAAAAAAAGGCACTTCAGAGTTACCCTCCATAGGGAGGGCAGCTTTGCTCTGCAAAAAAACACCTCAGACAGATATGCAACAGACTTCAGACAACACAACATAAGTGTCCACTAGGTGGGGTGGTGGGTTGGGACTATCCCCACTTCAGTTCCTGCAGCCACGATAAGCAGCGCATGTCACCTCAGTGTGGATAGGGGAGGAGCATTGAGAGTTGGAGGGTTGCAGTGACCCTGGACGCTTCAGCGGCCTTCCCGCAGTCCCGCCCAGGCTGGGAAAGGAGACAGAGTTGAGTTGCCATAGCGACGGCACATTCCACATATCTTCTGAGGCCCAAATAATTTTAGTCTTCAGTCCTGATAAATAATAGCCATGACTTGAATTTTTAAAAGATATTTCCAAAGCAAGTCTTTCTTTAGGAGGTCTTAAGATCTTAAGTCAGGTTTTAAGCTTGTCTAAACCTTTCTAGACAAAGGTCAAAATAAAATATTTTTTATTAACTTTTTCAAAACATTAACTTTTTTTGTAACCAATCTTACAAAAAAAATTCAGAGGCCCAAAAATGGCCTCCCAGCTGAATTTTGGATAACCTGGTTTAGAGGGTGAGGTCCAGTCAGTTGTAGACCATTAAAAAGGGTAAGTCTGAGTCATCTTCAGGCTTTATAGAGGGGTTTGGTTTGAATCAATATAGGGTCAGTCTGAGTCAAGCCTCACTTTCAAAAGGTGAGTCCATTCAGGTATTAAGGTGACTTGCATTTAAGTCTTGAGTCTTGAGATGGTGAGTCAAAGTCCATTTTTGAGTCTTAAGAAATTGAATCATTATAAAGTGTAAAGAACATGTTTCCAAGTCAAGTCATGAGTCTTAAGGAGGTCATTTCCTTTGAAGCCCCAAGTTTCTAGAGGGTGAGTCCATGGCAAGTATGGAGGGGGGGGGGGGGTTCAAGTTGGGTCCTGAAATGTGAGTCTGAATTGAGTCTTTCCAGAAGAGCAGTTTTGTCATGTTGAGGGTAGGAGGATTGGACCCAAAATGCTAGAACCCAGAGCTACACAGGCAGGAGCTGTTGCATAAATAAAATTCCTTTTATTTAGGATGAGGTGCAAAATCCAAAGGGGCAGGAATCTAAGCCTAGTATACAAAACAGAGTGCAAAACACAAACGCTCACTTATGAGCAGGAACCTAGAGTACAAGAGGGGAACAAGAACAACGCTGACAATGACAATGGACCAACAACCCACTGAGAGACAAGACAGGGTTATATACACAGGGGCTGGGTGATGAAGGGCATTGGGCACAGGTGAGACTAACGAACTGAGAGGAGGAGCAGAAACAAGCAGGAGAGAAACCCAGATCTAAATCCTATAAAACGAAAGTTACTAAACTAAACCAAACCTTAACACCATATAGACACAGGGGATCTAAAGATAAGTAGACGAATGATCTAAATGGAAGAAGAAGAAGAAGAAGAAGAAGAAGAAGAAGAAGAAGAAGAAGAAGACACAACACACTAAAGGAGACTAATCATCTAGAAAATCTGAACCTATAGAAAACTAAAGTGAAGTGAATAGGGGGGACATGAGGGAAACCTGGAGAGGGCTGGGTAACAAAGGGACACAGAACATGACAAGTTTGAATGATTTCTTGAGTCTTTAGCAAGTGAGTCAAAACATGAACCTTTAAAAGATGATTCCATGTTAGGTAAGATGTCCTCTCCTCCATTTCTTATCCTCAAGGCCTTTGTCTGTCTGTGTGTGCTGGGTGCACGGCTGCTTCAGCATTTTTCTGGAAAACTGGAAACCGAAACTCACTTAAATGGATCTCGTCAGCTAGTCACTCAACGCGATTGATACACTTTTTTCAACGATGAGAACGAGAGAAGGAGCTCCCGGATGCCCTGCAGACCCAGTTGGACACATCATGGACTCCTGGAAACCGTGGAACTTGATCTGTCTTTCTCAGCTGTCTGTGGAGGACTCTGAAGACGTGTGGACATTTGTGGTGTTGGTGTCAGGTTTCCTGCTCATTGGCCTTGGAGGCTACCTGGCTTACCGGAAAATTTACGAGCTGTCGAGGAATATTGGCCTGATCCCAGAGCTCAGAGATGGTTTGCACCGCGCTGTGAATTCACAGACTCACATAATTGTCGAGATGAATCGTAAGCTTGGGACTTTGGCGGAGATTCATTCTTTGGCACAAAAGATGGATGCCATCAAGGAGAGAGTGGACAAATCAGCACGGATTGGGATAGATTAACGTCCATTATTGGGATTTTGAGAGGTTGAGGACCAACAAACTGTAAGACCGAGAGGAAATTATCTCTGTTTGGCCCCAAAACAATTTCTAATCGAAATCTGGCGTCCTTGAGCCTGCAAGGCTCCACCAAAAACTCCCCCCTCAGAAGATAATGTGGAATGTGCCATCGCTATGGCAACTCAACTCTGTCTCCTTTCCCAGCCTGGGCGGGACTGCGGGAAGACCGCTCAAGCGTCCAGGGTCACTGCAACCCCCCAACCCTCAATGGTCCCCCCATCCACACTGAGGTGACATGCGTTGCTTCATTGTGGCTGCAGGAACTGAAGTAGGGATAGTCCCAACCCACCTAGTGGACACTTATGTTGTGTTGTCTGAAGTCTGTTGCATATCTGTCTGTCTGAGGCGTTTTTTTGCAGAGCAAAGCTGCCCTCCTGGTGGAGGGTAACTCTGAAGTGCCTTTTTTTCCCTCCACCTGAACCAATCCTCATGTAACCCTCTTATCTCTATTAAGGTAGCACGACTCAGGGTTGCGAATCACCACAGGCACCAATTCTTGTCATGTGTCTTGTCTTGCCCATGTATGTGTGATCTCTGAATTGTGTGTACTGAAACTCTAATTTCCCTCTGGGATTAATAAAGTATCTTTGATTGATTGATTGATTGATTGATTGATTGATTGATTGATTGATTGATTGATTGATGTCATCACAGGATGAATCCAAGTCAAATCTGTAGCGGGTTGTGTTGAGACATTTCATGAGCCCTTAGAGGGCACACATTAAAAAAAGTATCAAACCTTGATTCCAATTTACATTGTGAGTCTTTGTACAACCAAAGTCTAGGGCTGTTCCTCAGTAGGCGTACTTGTCTGAACTTGTGTACTCGCGTACCCATGAAACGTCATCAACATTGGCCCAAGTACTGTTCCAGTCCTAAGAATGTATCATGGCAAGTATGCTCAATGTTCCCTGATGAGTTATTGTTCCGCCCATTGTGTCAAGGTCCCATCGGTACATCCTTCTGTGGATTTGGAACAGCAAGCTATCCCATAATGCATTTCCTGCTTTTATTTATTTTTATGTTTTTTTTTTTTGTTATTTAAGGAAAAAGTAGACTTTTATTTTTATTTGAGGCCATTTTTAAAATGTAGCATAAGGCTATGCTTGTTGCCTTGATGTAACGAGTATGATTCTGTTCCAAATGTGGTTCTCATACTCCCATACTCGGTAGAACGTACTTGTCACGCACGCCTGAACGTACTTGCGTTTGCTATTGAGAAACAGTTCAAGTCTCAGACTCAGCTACCCATTTCTGACACTCAAACGTCGTGCATGCAGTAAAGCAACTGTTTCCAAAGCAAATGGCACAAACCTGCATGCACACTTTCTCCAATGTGAGGTTCAGAATTTTCTTTCTAATTATGCTAAGGTTATTTTGGTAAGCAGCATTAGCCTCATCAGTTAGACAGCTCTTTTAATTTAACATGTGAACTCATATTTATTTCATCTGAACTGTGCTCAAAGCAAAGCTTTATGACTAATTGCTTGTTAAATGACTGAAACACTAACAGATTCAGTTGTTTTCCTGCCCTCTCCTCAAGGAGAAACATGCAAACAGCATCAGCCTCTTGTTTAGCAAATGTTTGAATAAGGTTCACGTTACCTGGAAAACCTGATTATTTTCCCTTTTCCCATCAAAATTCATGCAATCTGATGTGACACATTTCGCTATAAAATCACAGCTAAATAAACAACAAATTGCTTTCTGTGTGGATTGATGCACCGGATCAAACACTCGTCTGTATAGGATGAATGATGAGGAGGAGTGGGCTCATGGAACATGTGAAATCAATTTCTGGGAAGGCATTGTGAAAGGAAAAAAATAATCTCTTCATGTTTTCCTATGAGAGCTGAATGGAAAATATGGATGCAGATTTCTGTGCATAAACAGAAAATACTTTAGTCCTAAAGATTTATTTTTTTCCATCAAGCAATATTATCCCTGTTTGAGTTGGAGCACTCAGGATGTGGAACTGAAGCTATTTCCCGCTCACCTGCATCAAGACGTTAAAAAATGATTAAATATGTAAAAATAAATAAAAGTACTGCATAAACAGCTTAGCTCCATACATATTTTAACACACAGCAGTCTACAAGAACTACAAGCATCGCAGTTCAACACCTGGAAAACCGATCTCTCTGACTTACTTCTAATGTAAAAAAGTAAACTTTAATTTTTTTTGTTGAAAATTTAGATTTTCTGTAAGAGATGGCTTTAAGCTAACTTCATGACCTGTGTTATATTTTTATAAGTCAAAATAAATACAACTGATTCACTGAGGAAAACATGACATTTCATGTCAATGCCATGTTTCAAAACTGATTTTAATAAAAGATAAATTATGCGGGTATTGAAATACATTTTTTGGGGAGAACAATAAAATTTCAGTGTGGATATTTTGTCATGAAAACCATTAATAACAGTAATTGCATTTTATTATCTTTTCATTATCTCACATTTATCATTAAAATCTGAAATATCTAATAATACTGTTAGTGAAAAATACAATTACAACTACTAAATATTTTAAAACTTTTTTTAAACAATTGTATGATGAATTGTAATATGTAAATGGCTAATTTGGAAAACAATTAGCTTAAAACTATTTTTCATGCGTCTTAACTCATTCACTGCCAATGATGACTAAAGTTTGCATGTTTTTACTCTGTGGGCGTCGGACGAGCCCCCACACGGTGAGAACAAACATCTCAGCTCTGAAGCCAATCTTCATCCGCATACGTCACACGTCACGTGATCAGGAAGCAGAAAATCCACGTGTTAGGAGACTGTTTGGGCCGTTCCTGTAAAAAAAAAAAGTGAGGCGCGAACTGGAAAAGCTTCTGCCGATCACAACTCAACAACAATTATGAAAGAATGGATAAAGCTCGAAACACGCGGATTCTTCCCGATGTAAGAGGTGAGTCTCCTCTTTGTTTTGGTTGTTTTGGTTGTTTTGGTGTCGACATCATCCTAGCGCACAACGTTCGGTGACTCTTTAATAAAACTGTAAAAAGGGCGAGAAACGCTGGCAGTGAAGACCTGTACCGATCAGGAAACGGCTGGCAGCGAATGAGTTAACGTTGTAACAAAACAAATATATTGTGGAGATTAAAACAATCAAAAAAATAAATAAAATGTTTATCTTGCATTTGTCAAAAAACTTCTGCCAAAAACACGTTTGGACCAAAAGCAACTATTGGACCATGCGGTTGTCGGTCTCGCCGAACTGTAGCGCTTTCCTCACTTCACCGGGTCGTCCTCTCATTACACACTCACACATTTAGCAACAGAACACCACTGGTGTGAGAGGTTTCTGCTCAGTAATATCAGAGAAGGAGAAACAGCCGGCTGCTACCACTTCAACTTTAGGACAAACTACTGGAGTCCCAAAAAGAAAAACACCATTCGAGGTCACAGAAAACAAAAGATGTTTGGACCTAGAAAACATCAACTTGTGTTTGGCATTATTGTTTCGTTCTGCATCACGGGTCTCCGGTTCTGGCAGAACCGTCTCATGGAAGATACTCGAGAGGAAGGGTGAGTGATTCTGGGACCCTGTTTGCATTTAAAACCTAGCTTGTTCTGTAGATTCACTAAAGCAGCTTTAAAGAAATAAAATCAGCCCTTGCCTTGTTAGACCCTCCACCAGAGGCTAGTATAGGACCTGGTATGTCAGGTTTCTCATGAAGGTACTAATCCTGATGCTTCATCTGGATCGTTTAAGGCTACAACAGATTTCAAATTAATTTGCTGATATTATATTTTAATTTTTCCATAACAAATGTATTATTTATGTTTGTGTTTAGAGTAATTTTAAAAATAATTCATAGAAGTCAGAGTTGCTTTGAGTCTCTAAACATCTACAGTCATGATGGTCCATCCAACCATCTATCCATCAAAAGGTTACAGGGAGCTGGTGTCTATCTCCAGGGGTCATCATGCGAGAGGCAAGAGACACCCTGGACAAGTCATCAGTCCATCACAGAGACACTTAAAAACAAGCAATCACACTCACCCTTGGGGATAATTTAGAGTCCCGTCAGGCTGACATGGATGTTCGACCTGTGGGAGGAAACCCGTGTGTCTGGAGAAATCCCACACATGGACAGAACAATCAAACTCGACACAGAAGGAATTAAAACCAAAGGCTTTCTTGTTGCAAGGTAATCACACTACCAACTGTACCACCCATTATAGTTTATATTCATTCAAGATTGAGCAAAGTAAATACAATTGTAATTTGTTACATTGCTATTACAGTTACAGTGGAGTAACTTAAAAAGGATTGTCCTCCCAGCTCCGTCAGCATTGGCTTCATAAATAATGTCTGCATCTTTAACTTTATCTTTTATGGATGTTGGGACTCAGGACCACACACAGATGTCATGTTCTGAGGCAAGAGTATAACCCAGGACATGCAGACTCAGGAGACAGAGTTGGATTGAATGAAAAAATAATAATCTTTATTAAAACGATGAACTAAGGGCGCACTGGAAGTCAGCGGGTGAGGGAACGGGAAGCAGCGTCTAGAGGGGAGAGTAGCGGAGGTGAGTATGGGAGTTGTAGTATGACGGGGGATGTACTGACGGGGGGACTTACGGTTTGGGAAGAGGAGTTGTGCGTGGGAGGGGTGAGCCGGGGTAATGTCCAGGGAATGAACGAAGAGCGGTAGAGAGGAGTAGGAGAGATGGATCTGGACCGGTATGGTTCTGGTGAGGGATCGAGGTGTGGAGGAGAGCGGGTCGGTACTTGGAGGATGGTGAACCAGGAAGCGAGCCGGGTAAAAGTCCAAAACAGCGTTGGGGTGAATCCTGATGAGAACCCAACCTGTGGTAAGTAATCCAAAATTTCAAATTATTCGAGGTCACAAGAGAAAAAAACACGAGAGATCTTAAACTAGAGAGCAAGTGAAGGCTAGAGACTACCAGTCAGTAGTAATCATCCGGCGTCGAGTCATGTCCACCTTCCGCCTCATAAGCCGGCCCAGCTGATTTGGAACAGCTGTTGCTCCCTCTCCTGAAACCAAGCACTCAGAGATAGTGAGAACATGAGACGAGTACTCACCCCGGCTCATGACAACAGAACCTGCAGAGATTTACCGCACATCAGAAATATTGGTAACATTTTTCTCCTGTAACACAGACTTCTGATGCCATGTGAATTAAGGAAGCTGGGTTCCGTCCAAGCGACAACACTTTCACGCTGATAAGTTATCCAAAGATGGCAGAGCATGAATCCTGAAGGATAGACACCCTCGGCTCTAAGAAGTCTCTTCCACCTTCCTCAGCAGAGGATATAGGAGAACCACAAACTTCCACAGGAAGGACTTCGTTTTCAACACACAAACATCAAGTCTGAAGCGTTTGGATGCCTCTGGTCTTCTGGAGATGACTCTGATCTCTTTTACAGTGATGATTGCTTCACAGCCTGTCAGATTTGCCTCCTTTTATATTTTCTTGTGATGATGAACATGAGTGAAACCAGATTTTTAGTCTCATCTGCCATCCGTGGATTTTTGGAAGCATGCCCGCTACCCATGTCTGGAACTTCATGGCAGATCCTTTACTCCTTCACACCCTTTGAAGTGCAATTAGCATTGATGAAGATCCAATACAAGCTGTGTAACCGACAATCAAAGCGTAGCAAAGTCAATTTTATTTAATTGGTAAAAATTTAACTGTGGAAGAAGCCTCTCCAGGCACTCCGTCTTTTAACGGTGACATTTCTTCCTTTTGATAAAAGCAACTTCCTGTTATTTATCGCTGGACAGTTCCTGTCACAATCATCTGAGACGACTGCTTCCCACCCCCAACACACACACACACACACACACACACACACACACACACACACACACACACACACACGTGCGCCTCTGCATGGGTCTGCATGCTGAACACAGCTACAACTCTGCTAATATTTGGACAAGAGCCTCATTGTTTGACTTTTGCTTGAAACGACTGAAGAGCAGGACAAGCTGGCGTGTGACCCCAAACCCTTACTCCTACAAGCGGCTATGCTTACCAGAAATTAGAGCCTGATGCAACAAAATCTAACTTTACTAGACAGTCTGACAGCATATTGACAATTTCCCACTCAAATTAGAAAGCTTATTACAAGCTGAACATCTGTTCTCTGCAATGAAGCTCATTATTTTGCTCCACTGTGCAGCTAAAGGCGGACTGGAAAAGTACTGCTTGCTTTCCTGCACACGTATGTGCTTTCTCACACTCCTTTTTTAATCTTTAATGCATTTTTTATTTATTTATATTTTTACATACTGGATGCATTTGCAGAACAAAATAAAAAAGCTACAGCGTG
This sequence comes from Nothobranchius furzeri, assembly GCF_043380555.1. Classification (NCBI taxonomy): domain Eukaryota; kingdom Metazoa; phylum Chordata; class Actinopteri; order Cyprinodontiformes; family Nothobranchiidae; genus Nothobranchius; species Nothobranchius furzeri. The sequence continues at coordinate 60,717,240 of NC_091747.1, forward strand.
TAATTTCAGTCTTTACAAATATGGTAGCAGGAAATGTTCTGCTTCCGTATTAAGGCCTGGCTTTCTGAGCGCTTATCACTGATGTATAAAATTCAGTGTAATTTAATGAAAGTCATGTTTTTCCTCCCCGCTGTGCAGCACACAGCCGAAGTGCATTATGTTCAAGCCAATCTCAGAACGGCAGTTTCACACACACCAGCCTGATTGTTCTTTCTCGGGGTGAGGAAGCAGGATACAAAATGTTCCCGTCGTCTAAACAGCCATTAACATCTTTGCGTCTGTATCCTTGGGAACTTGAATGTGTTTTATAATAATTATCTGTGATGATGGCATCTAATAGCATCAGTTTTTTTAGGGGAAGAGTCCAAATTAACACTTGAAATGAATCTTTAGATCGTAGTGATCTAACATTAAACTGATCTTTAAAAGTCATTGAAAGGCTGTGACATTAGCTGAATAATCTCTTCAACATCCTTCAGAAAATAATGTCGGCTTTTAGCACAAAAACACTTCATCTGAAAGTATTTTGTGATTTTGGGGATAACCAAGACCACTGAGTACAAACTGATAAACCAGTTTGGTATCACTGGCTCAGAATTAGAATGGCCAGGGATAGAATAGATTGTTTCCCTATTGATTTGGGGGTTCCCCAGGACCCAGTACTTGGACCTTCTCTGTTTAACTCATTTGGAAGACGCTGTCAGGCAGGAATAACAAAACTTTTTTTTTAAAATTAGCCAAATTTGCCTATTTCAGAGTAAGTATGGGTCACAAAAATCTAAAAATGCTAATTCTAAACCATAAACAATCAATAAATAAAAACTTTGTGATATATTAACCCTTTAACATAAAAGCAAATGTGTGTTTTTCATTAGGCCTGATGTTAAGAATATTCTTACCAATATTTAAACAATATATCACAATTTTTTGTCCATATATTAACCCTTTAACACTAACAGAAAGATAATGGGTTTATTTAATGTAATTTTGAAAAATGGAGTTCATGTATTATTAACGTAATAATTAATTTTAATGATAAAGTAAAAATTTTGTAAGGTCATGTAGTAAATTATATTCAAATGTTACAATAGTTTTTTTCTTTAGTTTATTTTTGTTTCACTTAAGTTCAAAAAGATAAAAAAGAATCATCAAGTGACTAACATAACAATGTGAGGGTTAGTAAAAAAAGATTATCCAAAATAAAATAAAAACGTGTGGATATTTCAGAAAAAGGGCAAACATTAATAGTTTAAATCATTAAACATTAGTTTTACATAATCATGCATCCATTACATGTGTTGTACATGTGGACATGTGCATTTATACAAGTTCCATTTTCATTCTTCTGCTCGTTCATTTTAGTTCCTCTAAAGTACTTCAAATAATATTGTTGAAAGTATCCAAACAGAATTAATTATGTAATTGTATGAAAAGATGCTCTGCAGCTGTGAAAAAGACTCTTCCATATAATATCTGATACAACTGGCTACATTACTGAGCAGTGCTGAGCCCTTAATGCACAGCAAAAGGTCCTTATTGGCAGAGAAACAAATATTTCTAATGCTACATTGCTAATTACCTCCAAACAAAATAGAGATTTAGGTAATTACATTTTTACCACTCTGTTCTCCCTCCCTCTCTCTCCCAGCATCATCAGCGCTCCCTGACAGCCATAAAGGGACTTACAGCTGAGATTATCAGAGTAAATCAGAAAGCCTCTTAGCCCCAGGACTTCTGCAAAAAGAGCTAGGAACATGAAAATTTCTCTTTATTTGTGTTTGTGTAAGGGTGTGTGTGTGTGTGTGTGTGTAGGGGGGTTGTTTGCGCTCCGGAGATGCACACTATGAACCCAGTGGGACGGCTTGAAATGAGTTCAGCCTTTTTTGTGGGATTGTTCTATTCATTCACCTCCAACTGATAGATGTCATCTCACGGCAAAACACTGAAGCCACAAGCTGCTGTGTTTACACTTCGTTAAATCAAGAGGTTTCCACTTGGTTCGCTTCAGTGAAATAATGACTCCAAACCTCCATTTGTGCTATTGAGCTAACGTTATGTCTCTCAGCTTGTGCTTTCTTTTAGACACCGTTAGAACTTATGATCCACTGCATTAAAAATACAAACATATATCATTTAATTACTGCAAAATGCATCACATATGCTGTACTATAGCAGTGTTGTAGGGTTATTAGCGCGTATATTATAAGAACTCTGTCATGTAACAGGTCTGATGTTATGGCTGAGTGAGAGGAACATCACATGATGAATAAGTGAGGGTCCAGAATTGTGTCACTAACAAAAGACATCTGTGGGGGTTTTCTGTCGTGAACCATTCAGTAAAGAAACGCCTGAAAACTACTTTAAAGTGCTCCATCTACAATAAGAAGTCACTTTCCTTTATAAAACATCTACAGTTTGTGTTGATTCTGCATCGGGTAACAATCCACTCCCTCGCTCCAAGGGTTTGGGGCTTTTCTCAGGGCCTTTTTGGCACCAGGCTGCAGAATCTAACAGAAAGAATAAGTGAGAGGTTTTCTGAGTAGGGTTGTTTACTTTTTTAAGTTTTTGGGAGCAAGAAAAGATAAATGAACCAAAGCAAGTTGTTGATATTTGACTCAGGATGTGGACACTCTATACTCAGAATGTATCCTGTAGTCAAGGTTGTACTTGATTATTGATGATGGTTTGAGCCATGGGCCCAACACCCTGTTTCCACTCCTGCCAGCAGACATAGGTGGGCCTCATAGGTTTTAACAGGCTCTGTATGGGTTTCCATAGGGTTTCAGTTGGTTTGACTCAAACGTGGGGCCACTATGGAAACCGTGGACAAGCCCTGTTGGTACCTATACGGTTTGCCCACATATATCCAAAAGGGGCCTACCTATGCATGGTTGCTGGGAGTTCTAAAGTAACCTGGTGAAATGATTACTCAGTCCTCTCAGCTGGAGTGTTTCCATACAAAATCTCCTCTTTTAGGACTTTGCTAAGACCTTCTATATCGCCAGTGTTTCGGTAGCGAGTGACGTCTTTCACCAGTGCCAAAATAACGTCCACAGACATACAAACCATTAAAAGTTTATTCTATCAACGTTTACTGTATTTTAATCCACTCAGAGACAGGGAGAGCAGCTGTGTGATGTAAAATGTGACGTTCAATGACCAGAAGACGGGCCATTTTTTCCTGGTGTTCCACAAGGCGCCGTATGTGGATTCCCTGCATTTTTGGGCATTTGGAGTTAAGAACCATTAATGCTGCTTATTTTCTTCCTTGAACTCTGCTTCAACAGAAACTCTTCCAATTTTACAAATGCTGTTGTTTTGGCGACATTGGCCAATATCATCAGCCAGTCAGCATGAGTTAACCATAACTCTACCAGATTTTTCCAAGTGCGTACCCTGGTTCAGGTACTCCGGTGGTTCCAGATATGGTCTGGAAAAGGGAGACAAGTGCATTTTGCAAAGGTCCGGTAAAATTACCCGGAAGTTTCCAGAGTGAAAACCGGCCTCAAATTCATTCTGTGAAGATACAAGTCATTAATGTCATCAAAAAAAAGTCTTTTGTGGTTGTTTTTTCAAGCTAAGTGTAAAGCAACCTAACTTGTGACCTGAGTCCAAGTTATTAGACTCAAATCTACACATCTGCCATTTATGCTTAAAGGAAAAATTGACTATTAATCACACGTCATTTTTAAGATAAGATTAGATAAGACTTAACTGATCCCACAGTGGGGGAATTTATGCATTACCACAGCTCAGACAGAAAGCTAAGCAGTCTAAAAGTGACCAAGAATGCCAAACTAAAAATTAAAAGCCTCTTAATTATTATTTATATGATAGCTATGGCACAATGTTGCCAATAATGTATCAGCATGATGTCCGATCAGACTTCCAGGCAGACCCAACGCACCACTCATCCACTGAATGTACAGTTGTGGTCAGAAGTTTACATACACTTGTAAGAAATATAATATAACGGCTCTACTGAGTGTCCCGTTATTTCTAAAACTCTGATTTTTCTCTGATAGAGTGATTGGAACAGATACTTCTTTGTCACAAAAAACATTCATGAAGTTTGGTTCTTTAATGTCTTTATCATGGGTTAACAGAGAAAAGTGATCACATTTGCTGGGTCACAAATATACATACAGCAACATGAACTAGCAATTTTGGTGACTTAGAAACGTGTCAGTGAACTGAGCTTCATAGCATGGCCTCTTAACTTCTTGTGAGTGATTATGAGTGACTACAGCTGGTGACTTCTCTTAGGCCAGGTAAATAGGGCTCATTGGATACAAACGCCCACAAACGCTACAATGGGAAAGTCAAAGGAGCTCAGCATGGATCTGAAAAAGCGAATTATTGACTTGAACAAGTTAGGAAAGTCACTTGGGGCCATTTCAAAGCAGCTGCAGGTCCCAAGAGCAACAGTGCAAACAATTGTTTGTAAGTATAAGGTGCATGGCACTGTTTCATCACTGCCAAGATCAGGAAGAAAACGCAAGCTATCACCTGCTGCTGAGAGAAAATTGGTCAGGAGGGTAAAGAGTGAACCAAGAATCACCAAAAAGCAGATCTTCCAAGAATTAGAAGCTGCTGGAACACAGGTGTCATTGTCCACAGTCAAACGTGTTTTGCATCTCCATGGACTGAGAGGCTGCCGTGCAAGAAGGAAGCCCTTGCTCCAAAAGCGGCACCTTAAGGCTCGACTGAAGTTTGCTGCTGATCACATGGACAAAGATAAGACCTTCTGGAGGAAAGTTCTGTGGTCAGACGAAACAAAAATCGAGCTTTTTGGCCACAATGCCCAGCAATATGTTTGGAGGAGAAAAGGTGAGGCCTTTAACACCAAGAACACCATGCCTACAGTCAAGCATGGTGGTGGGAATATTATGCTGTGGGGCTGTTTTGCTGCCAATGGAACTGGTGCTTTACAGAGAGTAAACTGGATAATGAAGAAGGAGGATTACCTTCACATTCTTCAACATAACCTAAAATCATCAGCACGAAGGTTGGGTCTTGGGCGCAGTTGGGTGTTCCAACAGGACAATGACCCCAAACACACATCAAAAGTGGTAAAGGAATGGCTAAATCAGGCTAGAATAAGGGTTTTAGAATGGCCTTCCCAAAGTCCTGACTTAAACCCCATTGAAAACATGTGGACAGTGCTGAAGAAACAAGTCCATGTCAGAAAGCCATCAAATTTAACTGAACTTCACCAATTCTGTCAAGAGGAGTGGTCAAAGATTCAACCAGAAGCTTGCCAGAAGCTTGTGGATGGCTACCAAAAGCATCTAATTGAAGTGAAAATGGCTAAGGGACATGTAACCAAATATTAGCACTGCTGTATGTATATTTGTGACCCAGCAAATGTGATCACTTATCTCTGTTAACCCATAATAAAGACATTAAAGAACCAAACTTCATGAATGTTTTTTGTGACAAAGAAGTATCTGTTCCAATCACTCTATCAGAGAAAAATCAGAGTTTTAGAAATAACGGGACACTCAGTAGAGCCATTATATTATATTTTTTACAAGTGTATGTAAACTTCTGACCACAACTGTAACTCATAACTGCAGAGTAAAGAAAAGCAGTTTCTCTAAGGTGCATTTCTTACATTTTCTGTTCATTTAAAATGTTCTGAGGTACCCAGATGGTCCGTGTCTGGATTCTAACTGGTGCGATGACCAGACTCTCTTTGGGTTTCTCATCAGTGACGTAAAATATTTGGTGTTATTTAATGACAGTCCTTTTTTCTCTCTTCCCTCTCTGCAGCACAAAGTGCAATATGGCCCAGCCAATCTCAGAATTGTGATTTCTTTGACACAAGGCTGATTGTTCCTTCTGAGGAAGCGGCAGTGGCTCTTAACAGGATACAAAATGTCCCCCTCTGTCCTTAATAACCACCGGTCTCTTTGTGTCCATTCCCTTAAAGGGTTAATGGTTAGTTTCTACCATAAAAACACCAAATACACTTATGTTGTTTAATTGAATATTATAAGCAGACATTTTTAAAGCAGTCATGTGTGAACATACATTTTCCAATGATGCTGAGTTCTATGTAGCAGTAAGAAGTGCATCTTTGTACAAATGATAATGTTATTTACCTCCAGGTGAAATGAATGATTACTGTAGGCACTTTGGCATCTTAAGTTCACTCTTATTGTCACAGGGAGGCTTTTATATACATCCATCAAAATGCTGTTGTAAATTAATTAAAAGGTGCCCAGTTGTTGACAAATATTGGTGGTTTCATAACATATGCCCATAAAAATCTGTTCTAAAATACATGGGTGCGGGTCTAAGTCTTTGGGTGATGTCATATTGGATGCCATGTTTCCTTCTACGGAAGCCCGTGATGACAAAATGCATTTACTGATTTGTAACAAGCGGTTACAAAACTTTCACCAATAATAAACATTGAAGTTTTACACATTGACCTCTTCTCTCGTTGCTAGTGGTGAAAAGAAGACCGATGTGCTCGTCATTTTGCTGGAGGTTGCACTCCCAGGGATTTTCCACCCTAATGGTTGGTGAGGTCTTACTTGAACACAAAAATAATGCTTGCTTGCATTGATTTAGGTATGCACTGCCCCCTATCGCCAGGGAAAATGCTCACCGTCACTTTTAAAATGTTAAAAGACAAAACACAATGAATCTCTGCTTTGCCTAAATATTTTACATATTTACACCGAAATTTTCCAGCATACCTTTAATATTTGACCTCCATATTAACACACCACCATACGCAGCTGAAAGCAGGAGGCTCTAAAATGGTCAGCAAGTGTTTTGTTCCGGACCTTTCTGCTTCAGCTCTGAGCCATTTGGAGCCCATTAGATCTGGAGTAAAAAATGAGGGAATGAGTGTCTGATGTTGCCACCTGACTGGGTTTGTGTGGCGAAACAGGCGACCCCTATCATCACTCTCTGTTAGGGTAATTGGACACCGAGAGCGGGTCGGCATTGATTTGATGCATTCTGAGTTGTGTCCACATCATAAACAGAACAGGAAACTATAGCTTTTACCCTCCATGATTGGTACTTTGCTAGCTTTCTATTCTTTTTTAGTGAGCATCAGTTGTTCCCCTCGTTTCTCATATTTGTGAAGGTGGAAAAAATGCATTGCATGCAACTTTATTACTGTTCTGTTTGCAGATGAGCCCTGATGTATGCCCATTTTCATCCCTACCCTAAATTTCTTGTCCTCCACAGGGGCGGATTTAGGACTGAAGAAGATCCAGGGCTTAACATGCGCACACACGTGACACGCACTAGTCAACATCATATATATTTGTCTTGTACCACATAATGTTTAATCTGAAGCTACATATTCAGCATATTCAGGGCAGAGTATTGTTCCTGTTAGTGTTTAGTGTGAGATGATAGTAAATATTCCCTTTCTTTCTCCATCAAATTTACCTGATAAGCTAACTTTAGGCAAACCATCAGCACAACAAATATTTTCTAATATGTCTCACAAACCTGAGTCAACACCAGTCTCATCAAAGCTGGGGTTCTGTCGCCGTACTTTTTGTCTAAAAAACGTCCTTATGTCCATCTTCACTCATGCGTTTCAGGCAGAGAGTGTAGAGCCGGCTGCTGAAGGGCTTCTTCTTCAGTGGTGGCGGCTCAGGCAGGCTGTATACAGACTACTGCCGGCTGCTCCCTCTCTGTTGGACTTTGGTACTGCATGTTACTTCCACGTTTTAGATCTGGGGCTTTTCATTAAAGATTCAGGGCTTGAGCCCAAGTAGCCGGGCCTAATGCCGCCCCTGGTCCTCCATCCAACGTCTAATCAGTTTAATGCAAGTTAAACGTTACAGGGTTGGAACCGGATTTTTATAATCAGGTTTGAGGTTTAAAGGATTTCTAAATGTGAATTAATTTGACTCTCAAAAGCTTTTCAATTCTAAACAAATTATATAATTAATCAACATGCAGCTTCTTGAGGTTCAGCTAAAAAAAAGATTCAAACCAGAAAGTTTTTTTACCTAATTTTACCTAAACAAAACACTAGAAATATATGGGCTATGCAAAAAAATAATTATGCGTAATCACCTTCCAACCAGGAGTGATTCTGACGAGCAAAAGCCTTCCACACAGCAGATCCTGTGAGGTCACAAAACCACAGGAGAATTGCTACATCATGCCTGATTTCAGAAGTCCACACAACAACATGCAAGAAGGTAGCTTCATTTCTCCAAAAAACGTCTCGGTTTTATTTTCTGTTCTGTTTACCTCGGCCACGGGGGTTTCACAGGAAATGATGAACTACATGTGACTTTTATTGTGAACGTTTCTGGCTGTTTTACACTTATTTGGTGTTTGACTTTACATCTGGCGTGATGTGAACAGTGGAGTTTGGCATGTTTTGAAAGCACAGTGTGTAAAAAATAGACTCAAACGTAATGATAGTGTCCCTTCGCTTCTGGGACGCGTCCAAAATGTTTTACTTTGCTGGAAAAAGGAACTCGCTCTCTATAACGGCGGCTAATTGCTGCAAAGTACATTTCGCAGCAATTAGCCGCAACACTTTCACATGTGGTGAAAAGGATGCTTTAGATTTAATTTGGAGGTAGCTTTACTTTCTGATTGTGTGGCTATAATGGTGGCCTTAATAAGTTACTGGTTGTTACAGTGTTGACCTTAATGAGCCACTGACAGCAGCTTTAACATTTCTAATGCAACTCATACATCTAGACCTTTATGAATAGTTTGCTTAAACATTCATATATTTGGCAGATGCTGTTTTCCAAAGCAGTTCATACAGAGGTGAGGCAGCAAGGCAGTGTTTACCCAAGGACACAACAACAGAATGACCAGTGATTAGCTGGGATCAAACCAGCAACCTTACAAAAACTGGACAGCCTACTTTACCTCATGTGTGATTGATGCTCAGATTATTACACAGCTGATGTTAGATTTTTGAGCCATAGCTGCATCTCCTCCTCTTCAAAGTTTCATCAGAACATTTCTAGCACATGTATTTTTTCGCACACATACACCACAGGAACTTGAACCAGAAACATGTTAGCTGCTGAGTTTGTCTTCACTCCCCGTATTGTCTGAGGAGACTTGTGCCCTGACAGGTTCGGGTCTTAAAGCAGAGTTAAGGTCCTATTGACATGCAGCTTTGAAGTGACTGTCGCTGCTATGGCCGAGCTTCAAGGCGTGTCCATGCTGCAGAAGCACGGACACCAACGTTGAGGATCGCCACAGAGAGAGAGGAAGATGCAACTACAAAGGAGAGACAGATGGAAAAAAGAAAACGTCTTAATTTTCTCAAGACGTCAAATTCAGACTCGGAAGCAACTTGAGTTAAAGCAGACGTCTCTCAGTGAGGAGAGCTTTTGTTCCGACAGTCGTCTGGCTTTTAATACGCATAAAACAAGACGGAGGCCTTAGAAATTAAACTTTTAATACAACCCTTCAAGCAATCAGCTCAGATGTTACGCAATGAAACTCGAAAACCAAAGGAGTTCAACAGAAGGAGAGAGAACAAGGAATCCAACGACAGCGACGGCTTTATGATGGGATGTTCAACAGCTGCACTCTGATATGTTTGTGTAAAATAACGGTAGAAGAAAAGAGCAGCCATGAAACCTGGTATTTCATCATGGAGAGGAGATGGTCGTTGCTCTTTTCTGAGCCATCTGTTGTTCTCTGCACCAGAAATGTAAAGGTCAGTAGCACATATGGAACTTTGTTGTAGTCTATGTGAAGAAAAATAACTCTTTTACATTTTTGAAGGTGCAAAAACAAATTTAAAGTCAGATTTTTCTAAATAAAAAGGCAAAGGAAACATTTTTTGTTTTACTGTACTAAAGGATGTTTTTCAATCTTCATGTTGAATGAAATAACTTATTTTTATGCAAATAAATTACTTACTTGATTACTTAATTAAACTGTTTGATTAAATTATAATTGAACAATTATTGTCACACTTGATTTCTGTCTTTCTTGTCAGGGAATACAACATTAGTATTGACAAGAGCGGAGAGTCAGACAGTGAGAAATACTCACACAACAGTCAACTAATTGTCCCTCTCCTTTGTTCGCATTTCTAGCTCATGTCAGAAGAGCTGTCACACATGTTCTGAGCGAATAGAATTATGTCTTTTGTTGTCATGTGAAGGGGGGAGAAAGAACAGTTCTGGGCGATGTTCACGACAAAGAGCAATCATGGCTTCATTCTTACGACGCACCAGAATCCACGCCGAGTCGTGAGGAGAGAGGAAGAAAAGACACGGCTACAAGAGGCCGAGGCGGCAGGCAGACGCTACAAGGTGTGTGTCACAGATCAAGATATAGTCTCAGTTCATGGGTGGTGATGGGGCGAATGAAGTCATGCATGTGCTTCTCAAAATGAAAAAAGTTAACCAAATAAACCAATCAGCAAATCAACATGTCTGCTGCAAAACGCTTCTTCTTTGGAGCAGTTGGACTCGGTAATTTGTTAACTGTGCATTTAGTTATTGAAATCAAGCCTTTGTCCATTTGAATCCTTGGCGTTCCCTTGCTAGAATGGAAAACAAGAGAAGCGTTGGGAGAGGTGGTCTTGTTCAGAGGCGCCGTTTGCAGTTAGGCAGGGCAGGTACCTGCTTCAGGCTTCTAGGCCACAAGGGGGCCCCAGAGGGCCAAGAAAAGTGACACTTGAAAGCATCATTAGCTGCCTCAATCCCTGCTGACTGCTCTTCTGCACATGTCTTCCCTGTTCCCCCCACCCACCTGCTAAAGACCCCCCACCCCCCACTTGAACAAAGAGACAGCAGCACACTTCCTAGTCTGCATCGGACATGAGCCCTTTTCACCCGGGCCATGGTAATCTCTCAGCACCTCTGGTTCTGGTTCCAACTGAAACCCCGAAGTCCAGTCTGACCTAAAGATGATGTCCGGAGTTTTCCCCTTTCAGGAATTATGTATCATTTATCAGAAATACATAAAAGTGATTGTCTTATCATGTACTGTCAAATAATGTGGGAAACACATGATTATTTATTTTTTTTTTGCTAAGCATGCCCCCTGGCTGTTAGAGCTCTATGCAATATGAACTGAGCGCCGGTTAGCACTAACCAATAGGGTTAGACTACCGTTTACATACAGACGTTAATCACAGCGCGTGCTCGAGCATTTAAGGGTGTTCCTCGATTGATGTAGGGTGGTGACCGTACCCATGGACAAGTAATAAAGGGGTGCATTCATGTACGAGAGGCTTTGCTTTTGGCATTAAATATGGAAATGAAAGTAGGTCCTGTAGTCATGTCTCCTAGTTAGCAGGATACCAAGGCACCTCACAAGGATGTCCTTCAATATTTAACCTAAAGTAACCAAACTGACCTCATAGTTACAAATACAAATGTGTTTAATTTTCACACATGTCTCTCCAAAAGTGGTCCAGGAAGAAAAGAGGAATCATGTGCACGATCAACACATTACGCTGCGATTGTTCTAAAGATTAAAATTATCTTTGAGCTTAGCTGAACTGCAGTAAACTGCTAAATTGTTAAATTCTGTAGTAGTACTTGATAGGTAATTTTTCATTTATCCCATATTACCTGAAAGGATGACACACGCAGAGGAATTAGATTGGTTATTCGTAATTTCCATGACCCTTTAACCTGAAATAACCACACATACACAAAGAGGAATTCATTTTACGCCGAGTGCCAAACAGTGCAGAGAAGACGCAGGGATAACCCCCTCCGGAGCTGCCCCCCACGTCTCTCTCCCACTCCTCAGTTTCCCAGGGGTTTTATTGACAAACAGGACAGAGAAGGTGGGCCGTCTCAAGTTACAGACATACAGGCTCCTCATCTCCCAGGACATCACATTCCAGAGATAACAGAGATAACAATGAGCTTACAGGAGCAAACTTTGCTTAAAGCCGGATGGACACTGTGCGACTTTTTCACTCGTAGCACTCAGCTTCGGCTCAAACTGTACGACTTCCTCGCAGGGCAGATCTCACGAGTCATGCGCTCACACTGCACGACCCAGTTCTCGGAAGCGACCTGACTGCTCACACTGTACGTCTGGTAGCAACACGTCGGCCCTAAAAATATGCTAAAAATAGCAGTTTTTACTCAACACGTCAGACTTTTTTGTCTTGTTTTGCCCGTTGTCCTTCGGGAGTGCTGCAGGAGGACACACAGGGATTTATGGGGGTTGGATGAGGAAAACGAAATAAAGAAAGTAAATCTGTGTTTTGTGATCAGTTTAATTTGACACGAACACGACAAACACGCTTTCTTGACAATCTTTGTGAGTAAAAAAACGTGTAGAAATAAAAACGAACAGCGTGTGTTATTAGGGAAATAGCGGGCGAGCGGCGTTGATGCAGGATTGCGCATGCGCCGTGAGCGGTTCTGATACTTTTTGGGTCGCAGCTGCTCGCAGCGCCGCTTCAACAGTGCGATACCCTCACGAGGGACGAGCAAAATATTAAACACGCCAGAAGTCCGTGCGACCTCACGACTGCTGATCGGCGGCTGGTCACGTGGTGTTAATCGCCTCTCGTAACCCCCTGTACATTACACGACGCTCGGCGCAAAACTCGCCCCGATCTCGTGGATTCTCGCACGACTGGAAAATCGGCTCAAAAAAGTGAAAAAGTCGCACAGTGTACGCCCGGCTTAAGACTCAAAAAGGAACATATAAAAAAAAAACAACATTAGTAGTAGTAGTAGTAGTAGTAGTAGTAGTAGTAGTGGTAGTAGTAGTAGTAGTAGTAGAAGGATTGAGTATTGAGTCATATACCTTGAAAATTGTTTATTATTGCATACAAAACCATAATGACACCTTTAATGCTAACTGTTAAACAGTCCACATAAGTCAGGCAGAAGACTTCAGTCAAATGTTGCATTTAAATCAATTTCCCTCTGGGATTAATAAAGTATTTTTGAACTGAAATTGAATTGAATAAAGAAAGAAAAATGGCTAAGATATTACTTGGAGTCCAGCTTACAGCAGAGACCAAAATAAGGGAAAAAAGGAAGTAAAGGATTTCACCATCTTCTCATTTTGTATGAAAACAAGCAGCGTGCTCTTGTTTTTGTGCTCTTCTGGCAGACCAACGTTGTTGTTATTGTCACGCTGACAACAAAGCCAACATGTCCACTTGTAGAGCACAGTGTGGACGTTCATTCATTACAGTCGTGTTCAACACAACAAATTGCATTTGCTTGTAGTCTGATCATGTTTCTCCACAGAGATTCACACAGTCCTCCTGCTCTATTCACAATAAGAGGCAGCACACTAAATCCAGGCTCCCACTGGGGCCCTAAACTGTAAATGTTTTCACACTACGCCATCCGAATCGGTGGAGTGCAGCAAAAGCGTGACATGCATTCTCTCACAGTTGCAGAGCGTTGTACCACAATCAATGATATGTGGTGGTCAGGTGAACAGGTCCTTAACCTTCACACCGGCGCAAGATGAACGGTGTCATGGGGAAAGGCTTCAACTCAGCAAGCCAGAAATGCTGCAGGTGGGAAATGGTGCCAGACACAAAGAGCTCGTCTCGTACAACACAGAAAAGAATCATGCACAGAAAATGCCTCCTTTCTTTTCTTATAAGATGTTTGGAACAGGAAACTATAGCTTTTACCCTCCATGATTGGTACTTTGCTAGCTTTCTATTCTTTTTTAGTGAGCATCAGTTGATCCCCTCGTTTCTCATATTTGTGAAGGTGGAAAAAATGCATTGCATGCAACTTTATTACTGTTCTGTTTGCAGATTTGCCCTGATGTATGCCCATTTTCATCCCTACCCTAAATTTCATGTCCTCCTTCTGATGTCTGATCTGTTTAATGCAAGTTAAACATCACCTGGTTGGAACAGGATTTTTAGAATCAGGATTGAGGTTTTAAGGATTTTTAAATGTAAATTAATTTGACTCTCAAAAGCTTTTCAATTCTAAACAGATTATATAATTAATCAACATGCAGCTTCTTGAGGTTCAGCTAAAAAAAAGATTCAAACCAGAAAGTTAACATTTTTTGCCTCATTTTATCTCCTACACCAGGTGTGCCCAACCCTGGTCCTCAAGATCCCCCATCCAGCTTGTTTTATATCTCACCATGCTGTTTCAGTGGCTGCATCACCTGTTTAACAGCTACTCAGGCTCTGCAGACAGCTGCTAATCACCACTGATTTAAAACAGGTGCGTTGAAACAGGGAAACATCTAAAACATGCTGGATAGGGGATCTCGAGGACCAGGGTTGGGCACACCTGTCCTACACAAAACACTAGAAATATATGGGCTATGCAAATAAGAAATAGCATAGCATAGCATAGCATAGTTTATTTATATAGCACGTTTAAAATGCAGCATGGGAGCTGCCCAAAGTGCTGCCTAGGCTAAAACAAAACACAACCATTACAAGGAGCTAAAACAAAGGATAAAAATCTCAATCAAAGGCAGGTCAAACATGATGAAACCTAAGAACACATTAAAACAATGATACAATAATACACTAAAACGAGTCACTGTCTAAAAGCCAAAGTGTAAAAGTGGGTCTTTAAACGAGATTTAAAAACCGCCAGAGACGGTGCCTGCCGAACTCCAATGGGCAATGAGTTCCAAAGCTTTGGGGCAGCATGGACAAATGCTCGATCCCCCCGCGATTTGAGTCTCATCCGCGGCGTGTGCAGCAGCAAAAGGTCAGCCGACCTCAACATGCGAGTGGGCACATATGGAGTGAGAAGGGCAGAGAGGTAGGAAGGTGCCAGGTCATTGAGTGCTTTAAAAACAAAAGTCAATAACTTAAACTGCACTCTGAAAATGACAGGGAGCCAGTGAAGATGTTCCAGGACAGGGGTAATGTGGCTACGTCGGTGTGTACCCGTCAAGAACCGGGCAGCAGCGGTAAATAATTATGTGTAATCACCTTCCAATCGGGAGTGATTCTGACGAGCAAAATCCCTCCACACAGCAGATCCTGTGAGGTCACAAAACCACAGGAGAATTGCTACATCATGCCTGATTTCAGAAGTCCACACAACAACATGCAAGAAGGTAGCTTCATTTCTCCAAAAAACGTCTCGGTTTTATTTTCTGTTCTGTTTACCTCGGCCACGGGGGTTTCACAGGGAATGATGAACTACATGTGACTTTTATTGTGAAAAATTCTGGCTGTTTTACTCTTATTTGGTGTTTGACTTTGCATCTGGCACGATGTGAACAGCTCAGATTGACATGTTTTGAAAGCACAGTGTGTAAAACATAGACTCAGACGTAATGATAGTGTCCCTTCGCTTCTGGGAGTTGGACTCTGCCAAGGCTGCCCTTTGTCACCGATTCTGTTCATAACCTTTTTGGACAGGATTTCTAGGTGCAGCCAAGGAGTGGAGGGCATCCGTTTTGGTGGCCTGAGGATCAGGTCTCTGCTTTTTGCAGATGATGTGGTCCTGTTGGCTTCATCAGAACGTGATCTTCAGCTTTCGCTGGAGCGGTTCGCAGCCGAGTGTGAAGCAGCTGGGATGAGAATCAGCTCCTCTAAATCTGAGACCATGGTCTTGATTCAGAAAAGGGTAGAATGCCTTCTCCGGGTCAGGGATGAGGTCCTGCCCCAAAAGGAGGAGTTTAAGTATCTCGAGGTCTTGTTCACGAGTGAGGGAAAGCTGGAGCGTGAGATCGATAGGTGGATTGGTGCTGCGTCTGCAGTGATGCGGGGTTGTACCGGTCTGTCGTGGTGAAGAGAGAGCTGAGTCAGAAGGCGAAGCTCTCGATTTACCGGTTGATCTGCGTTCCTACCCTCACCTATGGTCATGAGCTTTGGGTAGTGACCGAAAGAACGAGATCGCGGATACAAGCGGCCGACATGAGTTTTCTCCAAAGAGTGGCTGGGCTCTCCCTTAGAGATAGGGTGAGAAGCTCGGTCATCCAGGAGGGGCTCAGAGTAGACCCGCTGCTCCTCCACATCGAGAGGAGCCAGTTGAGGTGGCTCGGGCATCTGGTCAGGATGCCTCCTGGACGCCTCCCTGGTGAGGTTTTCCAGGCACGTCCAAATGGGAGGAGACCTAAAGGTAGACCCAGGACACGGTGGAGGGACTATGTCTCTCACCTGGCCAGGGAACGCCTTGGGATTCCCCCGGAGGAGCTGGCCCAAGTGGCTGGGGAGAAGGAAGTCTGGGCCTTTTGACTTAGGCTACTGCCCCCGCGACCCGACTCCGGATAAGCGGATGAAAATGGATGGATGGATGAATGGATGGATGGAATAAAAATTAAGTACAATGCACAAATATAGTAATTAGTAGTGTTTGTAGAGTCATTGCTGATTTTTTAATTTGTTCAGATGTTTTACTCTTGTAGGTAGAATTATGCTCAGTCTTTCTGCATTTTCAAAGGAACAAACTACCATATGTGACAAATCAACACTAAACGGTGGTGCTTTTGACTATTTGCACCACATAGGAAGACATTTTTGTTTTCCTTTGTTGAATATTTGATCAAATTTAGAAACAAATAATAAAACAAAGTACAATGTGGTAGTTTAGCCAAAAAGCTCTACACGGTGGAGCCATTTAAAGAAAAGGAAAACACTCATTTAAGCTGAATTTCAACATTTAGTTTATCTTTATACACAAACTTTGCCCTCACAAATAACTGAAACACTATTTTACTCTAGTTTCATACATTAAATATGATTCATACTCTAGTCAAAATGTTCTGTATTCATTAGCAAACTCAACAGTGTAACTAAAGGCTATTCATATGACACACAAAATCAAATTAAACTAAATTAAATTAGAGTAAACTGCTGCTGAATAAAGTAACATCCACCATCTGCTCCCTCGGGCGACTTTAAGACATTGTTTCAGAAAGTGTAAAATGTGGTTTATTAAACTTTTTCTAGTCGCTGCGTTAATACCTGGGACTCAAAAATCTACCCGAGCTGAGGCGGTGTGGTTTCGGTTCATGCAGACATGTTGGGAAAAACGGGCTTCCTTCTGCTCAATGTGTTGCTGTGAATTTTTAACACGTGCCTGTGGGGCAGTTTCATTAAGAAACATTCGTTTTTCGCCACATTTAAGCGCACTAGTTAGGCCGAGATAATGAAAGGAAAACATTAGGAAAAAGAAGTGTATCAGCAGGGTGTTAAGGGTAGTTTTTGTTTCAGACGTTGGGCTGTAACAAATGGTCAGTACTCGCTCCTGTGATTTTCTTTTTAAAACATGGATTGGATTTTATTTTTCATTTAGTTTAATTCATGCTCCATTAAGAAAAGGCCAAGAAAATGTGTTTTACCAAACAGTTGACCTAAAGGTCAAGGGTTAAACAAAATACAACTTCAGTGATTTAGGTTTACGGATTTCAGTTTTTAGGGATTTTCCCTCATCCACACAGGGTGAACATACAGACTCAGAGCCCCGAGAATACGTGGCCTGTATTTGATATAGCACCTTCTAGAGTCTTGGGTCCCCCAAGGTGCTTCACAACACAACCAGTCATTCACCCATTCACACACTGATAGGGATGAGCTACCTTGTAGCCACAGCTGCCCTGGGGTGAACTGAAAGAGGCGAGGCTGCTGAGACCTGGCGCCACCGGTCCCTCCGACCACCACCAGCAGGCAACAAAGTGTCTTGCCCAAGGACACAATGACAGTGACAGACTGAGCGCGGCTCAAACCTGCAACCTTCCGATTACGGGGTGAGCACTTAACTCCTGTGCCACCGTCGCCCCAGAATTTACCTTTAGAAGTTCCTTTGCCAGTTGCACCCATCAAAGAGCTTCTGGTATAAATGCAGCTGATGTTGGATGATTGGCTTCCGGGCACATACAAGATGTGTTGCTTCCAACCATATTCTCTTTCTCAAATGTATACATAAGTCACCACATTTTAATGAGCGGGAGATCCCAATCCTGGTCCTGCAGGGCCGGTCTCCAGTATTTGGTTGTTGTCAGATTAGACAAAGCTTGGAGTTGGAGAATTGGTAACAATGGCAGTAATTATGTTTGGATGAGTTAATGTGAGGTTTTCAGTTGTAAGAAAACAGTATCAACTGTCAAGAATGGTTGTGGCAACATCATGACCTGGGTCACTGGCTAGCGACCCACTAGCTCTAATCAGGAAATCTAGACTGTCAATCATGGTCACTTCCAGCAGCTAGCCAATCTCCAACCCCATCCAGAGCACAAGATACTAAAAATTAAAGCTACACTTGGCAGTTGTGCATGCTTTTACCACCCCTTAGTGTCCGTTATTATGTCTCTGTGGTCTAACAAAAAGCAAAGCCCATCTCCTCGCTGTGAGTTAATCTCTTTAACATCTTAATCCAACCGCTGAAATGTCTCCTCAGCATTCATTAGTTTCTACTGGAGTGGTTCATCACTAAAAGAAACAAATCAACTGAGTTCATGATCTAAAAACATGCAGTAATTTTGCTGGAAGCAGACTGCAGCGCCAGGTATGTCAACTAACATCCCCCACCCCCACCCCACCCCCCCAGTGTGTTGTTGCAAGTCTGGTATTCTGATCACTGAGGGCAGTTGGGGTCTGAGTGGTTTCATTATCCTTGTAAAGGGTCGTTTTAGCACATACTGGCTCAAGAAAATGATTTTCAAACATGAAAAAGTTATGGCTTTAATGCAGGACCTCTTGCCTGATCCAAAGTAGGCAATTCATGGCCTCGGATTTGGAGAACTTCCTCCAAAACTAGGAACCAAGCATATATGGTAGCTGTTTTTTTGACTGGATATAAACAGACTAACATTTCTGAAACGGCTTTTCCAAAGCTCTAATCTCAACCCTGCAAAAACAAACGAGGCAGAGTCTAAGTTCATATTAAACACAACTGGTGAGTGATCAGAAAAAGTTGCAGGTAGAATGCCAAGATCACTAATTTGCAGCCCATGACAAAAAATCAGGTCTAGTGTGTGTGTATGACCATGAGTGGGTCCATTAACATGTTGGGACATGCTAAATGAGTCAATAAGATCTAAGAAATCCTTTACCAAAGGTTTGTCAGGACAGCAGACATGAATATTAAAATCACCCAGCAAGAGTATTTTTCCATATCTGCAGGAGACGTCTGCCAGGAAGTTTGCAAATTCATTAAGAAAATCCTTGTTATAGGGTGGTGGACGGTAAATGAGTGCACATAACAATGGAGGGGAACGTCCCAATTCAAACAAACTTAATTCAAAAGACAATGGAGTTGATTGATGGGTAATCGGTGTGCAGACAAGATCTGATTTGAATATAGTCAATAGACCTCGGATATGAGAGAGGATATGCAAGAAAACCAACCAATTAAAATCAGTAGTTAAACAAATGTTGGGATTTTCCAGAAGCTTGTTGGTGGTCATGGCCCAGGTGCAATTCAAAAGGGGATGTTTAAAGCAACACTAAATAGTTTTTAACATGTTCAGATATTGCTTTGAAGGTGGTTAAACTTGAGCAACTTGACAACGGCCATCACTCATGAACAGTTTCTTGGTTAGGGTAGGGACCCTGGTGAGAGGTCTGGTGAGAGGGATGGTGACCTGGCTTTTTTGCTTCAGAACTTTTAAGCTATAGAACATCTTCGTCCAACCGTGTGGTAATTTTTCACTTTGTGGCTTATTTAGCATCAGTTGGCTCGTGTTAGCATTAGCTCATTGTTAGCACTAGCTTTAGCAGGCTGCGGCAGGGTTGTTTTTACACATGTGTAGTACTGCTTTCAACCAGTAGGAGGCAGAAACAGGAAACATTAAATATTGCTTTGACCCACTCATTGTTGGGTCGAATTTTTATATTTCATCATGAACACATTTTATCCTGTTTAGATGAACAAAATTCAAACGTATGCATCTAAATGTTATGAAAACATCAACAATGTGTTGTATAAAGTAGAACTTTCTTTAGAAACAGTTTGAATCCATCATTGAAAGCCATACAATTATAACATTTGTGTCTGTGATGAATAAGTAAATCTCTGATTGTGTATTTTCCAAAACAAAACATTTCTTCCAAGACTACCACATTTGGGACTTGGTGATATTTTCATATAATTCAACGCTGCCAACAGAAATGCCCTGAATGATTTTACACAGCATAGGAAGAAAGAGGTCCCTGAAAAACCAAACGTTTGCTAAAGTGATCGTCGTTCTTTGTATTTGTTCCCCTTAAAGCGCCGCTCCTTTTAAAGCCTTGCCTTTTGTTTGCCAATTCATGAAATTGATGCTCCCTCTTTAATAATTAAGAGCTCTGCTGCTTGCAGGCGAACATGTGTAGATTTGTTTGTGTGAATGACCACATCGCGTGTAACATTATAGTCTGCTACATCCCGGCTGAGGGCAAACGACAAGACGCCGTTTCAAACGCATGGTCAGAAACTGAAGACAGGAAAGACTGCAAATTCAAACCCCATCTTTTCAAAACTGTCCTCTCCGGGGAGCCCCTTACCGACAGTGTGTACACTTATTGAAAAATTGTTTTGGAACACAGCTGCAGAGAAATAAACCTGATTTCACCTTGGTTTTCAGAGAAGCCTCACTCGGATCCATAAACCTGTCAGTGACTGGTGGTTTGTGATGTGCACACGCAGCAGTGAAATAAAGACTGTCTCTCCCTCTGCAGTACAGCATCATCAGACATCTTGGAAGTAACCGCACCTATAGCACGGAGAAGACAGCCCATGCTGCTCAGCACCTCTATATTATCTGAAAGCCACCGAGGCGGGAGCAGCTCTCTTGCGAAGCTCTCTAACATCTCCGTCTGCAGCTGATTATTCGTGGCAGCATCTGTTTGTATTTCATCATGCTTAGAAATTAGACAGCTGGCAAAATAAGCAGAGATAGATGTGAGGTTTCTCTCGTCTGTCAGACAGGATTCTGTAACTCACTCAGGCTTAATTACATGCTGCGGACATGAAGCTCCGTGGCCAAATCCAGCTCATTTACATCAAATATCTGAGTGTCATGTTGCATTGTCTCTAAAAATACATACTTTATATATAAACTAACAGCCTGTTAGTGTTGTCCAAGAACAACACCTTCCTGGAAAGGAATTATCTGCCACAGTTTATTGATTCTTTTTAAAGAAACCGTGTTTAATTAAGGGTGCTGTTGCATAAGTAATAAAGAGTCTTTATTATTTTTCTGTTCGTAATGTTGTCACATTTTATTTGTATTCATGCCCTGCAGCTTTGGTTAAAAATACAAAAAAAAACATGCAAATTATACATAAAAGCATGAGGATCCATCAAAAATACTTTCTTTTGACTTAGCATAAATAGTGATAAACAAAGAAAATGGGGAATTCCCCTTGAAAACACTGGAATTTGAGCAAAACAAGTGACAAAACCTGCTCTTTCACAGTAAAAACAAAATTCAAAGTTAAAGTAACAACAGAAAGGTTTTTTAGACTTTAATCTAGAGCTTTAACGTTGATCTCAGTGATCGTTGGGTGAGAAACTTGAACAGATTCATATTTGAAACCACTCTGCTGCCCCAAAACACACAACAGTCTTGGGAAGTGGGTAGGTGTCCTATAGGGGGAGCTCTTTAGCTGCTTTACAGCTGTTTGCTGTGATGCTAGTGACGTGTTCAGGTTGCCAAATGTTAATGAAAAGCAAAAGATTAAGTTTGCCTTTTGTGTTGGCATCATGGCGGAGCCTGGAAGTAAAAGTAAGAGACCTGTCACGTTTGGAGGTGAAGCAAAGAGCTAAAACCAGAGTGAACGCTGGTGCGGCCTTGCTAGTTTGAGGGAGCTAAAGGAGGTTACAAAATCACAGACTGATGGTGACCTGGCTTTGTTGCTACTGCTTGTAAGTAATACATTTTTCAACAGAGTGGATCTTTTTACTTTGTGGTTTATTTTAGTATTAGCTGGCTCATGTTTGTGTTAGCTTGCTGTTGGTGCTAGCTACAGCAGGTTGCAGCAGGGTTGTTTATGACAGTTGTAATATCACTTTCAACCAGTAGGGCAGAGTGTGGCTCAAGTAAAATTTCATAGGATACTATAGGACAGGAGGTGGGCTTTGCAAACATTTCTAAATAAACATATACAATACCTGAAGGGGAAAAGCTCTGGATTGCTACTTTAATGAGCCACTGGTAGTTACCATGGTGACCCTAATGAACAACCAGCAGGTGCTTTAGTGTTTTTTTTTTATGTTAGTGGTTTTTTTCTGACTTCTTAAACACCGAAACAGAAACAAATGGTCTAGGATCAGATTATTACAACGTTTTCCACACTTCTCACATAAATATACATACATTATTTCCATGAACCCTCAGGTGATGACTCGCTAATCAGCTTAAACTAAACTTCATTTTGTTGACTTGAATTTACTCTTTCTTTCAGAAATACTTTTTGCAAATCTGTATTTTTTTCACCACTGTTGAATGCAAAATAATTAGTTTTGAAAGGTGTCATTAACTCATGAAACACGCAGACAACGACAAACAGTTGCGGAGATTTTGGGTCAGCTTGTAATGTTTTCCATTCTTTCAGATTCAGTAAAAATCAAGGCTGGTTCTTGGATATGGACATTAGTCAGCGTGGCGACAGATGGCAAACTCAAGATTTATTCTCATGGTGGAGCTGCTGCCGCTGCTGCTATGTGACTGGAATGAAAAAAAAAAGTTGCATTAATCTTCCTCCTGTCTCACACTGGGCCAAAAACCAGTTCAAGGTGGAACCAATAAAAGACAAGAATCCCAGAAATTGATGAACCAGCAGAGGAAGCATTAACCCTCGACGAAGGCGCGGCGAGCAGCAGCTCATGGAGGATGAAGGGTGTTGGAACTGGAGGAGGTCTGCTTCTCTGTTACAGCAGCTCAATCGTTCGCGAACAAATTCACTTTAAAGCATCCTCAAAACCCACAAACACCAAACAATGGCGGCTTCACTGCTGTCAGTTATTGTGCTTCTTTCCATGTTTTAAACATCGGCGGTAAGTTTAGGCGTCTGGAAAAGTTTGCAGAGTCACAAACTGTTTGTGGCAGAGTGGAATTGTTCTGAGGAGTCCAACCAGCTCTGCTGGTTTTGTGTAAATGTGTGTTTACCTCTAAATAATTCAGATTTTATGCAGCAGCATCAGAGTTTTTGTCACATCATCAGCAAACACTGGTAACCTTTTAGTCTGTTAAGCTGAAATAATCACATTTTCTCTACTTTTGCTTCTGACGATGAGCTGTGCTTCTGTCTTTTCACCTTGTTTATTTATCCACCTGCTTCTTTGCTTGCGGTTCTGGTCCTCGTGGACACGGGGCTCGTGAGCGGTTTGCACCTTTTCTAAACTCTTTCCATTCATCTTTAATAATGTAAACCTTTATGGGAATGTTTAAAAGTTTTATTCTTGACCTGCTGGAGATTGTTTTTCACCTGAATGAATATTAGGAAGTTTTTGTTTACTATGAAATTAGATAGAAATAATCCACCACTGATGCTTTCTGATGAAATCCAAGTAACTTTCTTTTGCTGAGCTCAAGAATTAGAATTGTTGATCAGTGTTTTTCGTTCATTTCTTCCATTATGTTATGATATTATACTATTTTTCATTCTATTTTCCTGAAACAGCATAAAAAACAGTTTTAGCCTAGCAGACGGTCCCTGCTGGTATTGTAATAAATTAGCTCTGCTTTCACACCCAAACATAATGTTAAAGGTTTTTGGGTTCACAGCAACTTTAAGTAGTTTTTTGCACTTGAGATCAGCTTCAAAACTTTGAGCTGCTTCATAACTTAGGGATAAAAACTAAAGAATAACTCATTTCAGAGCAAAAACCAACATTTCGACCACAGTCTCATCCACTTGTGGAAAGGCTGTGGAGCAGGTATACCCATCCTGTCTTCTACTGGACAAAACATCAGGGTACAACATAGAAAAATCTAGTCTAATATAGCATACCAAAGGACATCAATGTGGTTATTTGTCCACTGTAAGGTCAGAGGTCATCTCACAGAAATGTGCAGGCTGTTCCACCTGCCTGGAGCATTGTGTTCCCCTGCACTGGTCTCCAAACTAGGGATGAGCCGGATACTCGTTTCAGACGAGTATCCGGTACGGATAAAGCATTTTTGATGAATACGAGCATGAAACGAGTAAAACTAGTAAATATTTGTAATCGTGCTGAAGGAAAATCGTCATTGGGTAACTGACGGTCTTCACGCTCTGTGATTGGCCAGTCACATAGAGCGCCCACCCCTCCCTACACATAAAACTTTACAGCCGGGAGCTCAGTCCGCGTCCGGTCCATCCACGCTTACACACACACACACACACACACACACACACACACACAGTTACAGATCTCGCTGTGCTTGCTTCACTGTTGCTCACGTTTCTTCAGAACTCCCTAGGTTTTCTTCAGTTCGCCTTTTTTTCAGTTTAATATTTAAAGATACTTTTCTCGTAACGTACGTGGTGCATTTGACAAGACAGAGCTGAAAACGGCTCGTGCATGCGTCGGTCACTCGGGTTCTCTCTCTCTCTCTCTCTCTCTCTCTCTCTCTCTCTCTCTCTCTCTCTCTCTCTCTCTCTCTCTCTCTCTCTCTCTCTCTCTCTCTCTCTCTCTCTCTCTCTCTCTCTCTCTCTCTCTCTCTCTCTCTCTCTCTCTCTCTCTCTCTCTCTCTCTCTCTCTCTCTCTCTCTCTCTCTCTCTCTCTCTCTCTCTCTCTCTCTCTCTCTCTCTCTCTCTCTCTCTCTCTCTCTCTCTCTCTCTCTCTCTCTCTCTCTCTCTCTCTCTCTCTCTCTCTCTCTCTCTCTCTCTCTCTCTCTCTCTCTGGAATGTTGCTAAGCTGAGTCCCATTCTATCCTGCTCTGAACCTGAGACAGTTCTCCACGAGACCCAAACCTGGGTCTTGATGGTTCAGCTTTTATTCTGAAAGGAACCGTTGCAGCAGTTGGAGCAGCAACAGATTTTATCCAGCTTGTCGTTGGTTCTTTTGGTTGAAGAGGAAAGTTACGGATTGGCCACTCCGACACATTTCTAGAACACTTTGAACTGGCGTTAAAGATGACGTGGGCATAGTTTTATACTTCGGATGTTTTGGTTTAAGGTCAAATGAAAAGTTGACAGATTTACCAAACACCACCAAAACCACGCCTCCGTCAGATCTGGCAGATTCTGATTGGATCAGTGAAAGTAATGTGTCATGTCTTTGCATCTGATGTTTGGTGAGTTTAGCCCAACAAGCCACGAGACTGACTTTGGTTTAATAATCCTTGCATGAAATATTGGCTTCATTCAATTCAAACTATAACATTAATCCTGATTGGCCACCCTGCAATAATTCAGCAAAAGTAATGGTACATGTGAAAGGCCAATGCCATTAGATTTTACTAATAATGGCCCAGCAACGCCAAATAAACAAAAGGCCACATCCACCTGCTAGATGGTTGTAGGAGCGGTGGATGTGGTGCGATGGCTGTAATCCGCTATAATTGACTGGTTTGTAAAATTGCCAACCTCCACATGATGAAAGGCTGATGAAAAGGCTTTGATGCACCTTTTTTATTTTTATTTTTTATTTTTTTTTCCAAATTGAAGCCTGAGGTGGGAGTGGGAGTCACAGACATCACTCTGCAGCCAAGAATCTCTTCTGAAATGCTTCATTCAAAGCCTTCATCTGATCCTAATGAGCCACGTTAATGAGATATGATAAAACAGCCTCCCACTGAAAACCAGGATGCTCAGACAATAACAGGCTTAAAACGTTAGCAGTAAACAAAGCACAAGCAGACCTCTTTACCTACGAGCCAGTTCAGTGAATAGTCCAACTCAACACCCACGTGCATTAAACCCAAACTTGAACATCGTTTTTTTTCTCTAAATAAACTCCAAATTTTATTTTCTTCATCCTCTCATGAGTCTGTGTTCTTGTGTTCTCACTGTTCCCAGGTTGGAAGAAGTTCTGTATTCAAACTAAGCAGGGCACGGTGTTCCCTGCCACTTTCACTCACACTCGTCTATTCCCTCACACAATCATTTGAGACACCTGAGTGAGACATTCACAATTCAAGCATCCTTTGGTGAAACCTTGGGGCCTGCACCGATGCACCCTTTGCTGACAATGATGGATGCAGCCATCAAGGAGACTGACGTGGCAGGCTAAATTATATTACATTCAAACTACTTTTTTCAGTCCCTTTCAAGGCTAATGTTGCAATGAAATGAGGTGCACATCAGGGGAATAGACGCATCACAGAGAGGGAATGTGACAGCCGCTGTTGGAACGGTTTAATTGACAACCAGTTCTTGATACTGAGTAAAATTATTTGTTTTTGTTTACAGATTATTTTGTTTCATGTTTACAGAATCAAAATATGAACGTGCTTATTTGGATGTTTGTATTTATGACTCACAATCGTTGAGTGAGCAAGTAAAAGCCACAAGGACCATGGAAATCTAATTTGGTCGGCCTGAAACTGTGGAACTTTCTAGATTCATCCTTCCATCCACGTTCATGAGGAGATCCTGACATCAGTCTTCTCAGCAACCATCTTGTGGATTCCAAAGTGTTCCCAAGCTGAAAACTATGTGTAGATCCTCAAGTAAGTTCTAGTTCTACCCTGGAACCTGCTAGGGAACCCTTCATAGATTAAAAAGAAAGTAGAAGCCATCTCA
Organism: Nothobranchius furzeri; assembly: GCF_043380555.1. NCBI lineage: Eukaryota > Metazoa > Chordata > Actinopteri > Cyprinodontiformes > Nothobranchiidae > Nothobranchius > Nothobranchius furzeri. The sequence goes on from NC_091747.1 coordinate 60,743,800, forward strand.
GTCAAGTGACCTAACCACCTTAAATGACACCTTTCAACGAGGAGGAGTAGCAGCCCTATCCTGATTTCGCCCCAGAATTACGCAGCTTCTGACCCCCCGGGCGTTCCACCGGATGCGTAAGTAGCGTGTCATGAAATAGAAGTATTTTACCCACAACTTCAACTGCACATTCCTTCTTACTGGCAGCATTTCACACACGCATCAGCAACAAGAGCGACCTGGTCCCACTAGGTCCTAAAATCACCAGAGAATTGCAAGATCACATGATTATGCCAGCTGATGCAATAGCAGGCAAAGACAAAGATGCCAGCATGTAACCAACATACCAGTTTGATTTCCTGTCTGGCCGGATCAGAAATTCAGGTGTGTTCAGAATTCAACTGGTCATCCTGTAGTCTTACTGCTTTGAGCAAACATCAATATTGTCGGCCATTACTCATTCATTTCAGATCTACTGGAAACTAATTCTCAGCTGCAGAAAAAACAACCTTAAATGTTCAGGAAGTGTTTATAAAAGGTGAGGGCCAACAAGAAGAGTAGGCATTTGGGTGGAAGGGGATTTCATGGGTTTCCTGTCTCATTAGCCGTCCCTTTTTATGTTATTCTGCAGACGTGTACAAAGTTATACTCCAAATCACCACTAGGTCAAGGAAATTAAATCAACAGGAATACTGCTTCCTTCAAACCTTTATCAATACCACAGTAGAACATATCCCAACAGCTTTGTGACACATGGGCAGCGTTCAAGTTCATTAATTTGAGCGGGCAGTTCAAGTTAGTGCCACACACCATTGGGCAGGTATCACAGTCAATGCTGCTCTCTTGTAGCCAAGTCTGCAGGATGTCTAACAGGCTGCAAAGTTCTGCATGGCTAATATGTTTCATTAAACAAGACAAGGTCAGCAGTCTTAGCAGAGTGATGCATTTTACTGGTGTTCTAGCTAGCTAGGCGGTGCTTGGAAACGCTGGTTGACCTCTTTGTTGCATCCTTACAGGCAGTGGTTCACAGTCCTGCTCAAAGGAGGACGAAGCTGCTTAACTACAACAGAACGATGCTCCCACTGTGAATTCCTAATGTCATGCTTCTGTCCAATGTATTACAACATGATTAAGTTCTCCTCTCTGGGTGTATTTTGATCAGGTTCACTAGTTTCCAACAGATGCTGTTTATCTAACTGCCAACCTACCAGCACTTTAGATGTTGACATCTCAAGGGTCTGCACCTGGGTGGCTAATTCAGACCATTATAGGAGGTTATCTGTGAGGTATGTGGTTTAAAATGTTTCAAAGAAGCCAGACTGCAGTGTCAGAGTGTACTTTCTGTGTATACTAGCTAATGTTTATGATCTCTGCAAACGTTCCAAAGTTTCTCAGGGTTTCATTCAGAATTATTTGGCTACATCAAAAAAATTAAAAATAAAAATAAAAAAATAGACTCAAGCAATGAAGAACCATCGTATACCTGTGACATAATTAATTTAAGACGTTTCAATGTCAGGCAAGACTATGTTGATTAAAGCCGGGCGTACACTGTGCGACTTTTTCACTTTTTTGAGCAGATTTTCCACTCGTGTGAGAATCCACGAGATCGGGGCGAGTTTTGCGATGAGCGTCGTGTACAGGGGGTTACGAGAGGTCATTAACACCATGTGACCAGCTACCGATCAGCAATCGTGAGCTCGCACGGACTTCTGGCGTGTTTGATATTTGCTCGTTCCTCGTGAGGGTTGAAGTGGCGCAGCGAGCAGCTGCGACCGAAAAAGTACCAGAACCGCTCACGGCGCATGCGCAATCATGCATTGACACTGCTCGCCCGCTATTTCCCTAACAACACACGTTGTTTGTTTTTATTTCTACATGTTTTTTTACACAATGACAAGGATTGTCAAGAAAGCGTGTTTGTCGTGTTCATGTCAAATTAAACTGATCACAAAACACAGATTTACTTTATTTATTTCGTTTTCCTCATCCAACCCCCATAAATCCCTGTGTGTCCTCCTGCAGCACTCCCGAAGGACAACAGGCAAAACAAGACAAAAAAGTCTGACGTGTTGAGTAAAAACTGCTATTTTTAGCATATTTTTAGGTCCGACGTGTTGCTACCAGACGTACAGTGTGAGCAGTCAGGTCGCATCCGAGAACTGGGTCGTACAGTGTGAGCACATGACTCGTGAGATCTGCCCTGCGAGGAAGTCGTACAGTTTGAGCTGAAGCTGAGTGCTACGAGTGAAAAAGTCGCAGTGCACGCCCGGCTTAAATCAAACCAGATGCAGATACCTTCAACATTTCTACTCGCTAATAATAATTAGTTGGTGGATTGAACGATGATGGGTGAGTAGTTGGTTTGTGGCATGAACAATTGGTTAGTTGATTGGTAGATGTGATTCTTGGAGCTTTGGCTGGTGGCTGGACTGGTAAGCTGGTGAATGGACTGGCTGGTTGTTTGGTGGATTAGTTTGGTTGACTGGCTGAGTTCTTATTTTTGTTTGTATTGGTTTTCAGTTTAGTTGGTTGATTTGCTGCATAACTGTTTGATTGACTGCTGGCTGGATGGAGGATTTCAAAGCATTTGCAGTGGTCTCTAATAGGAATTAGTCAAAATCTATGGACAACAGAACAGTGGTGCTCTATTTCCAGGACCTACAGATGCGAGCCACATCATAGCTGAGCTTCAGATGGATGGTTTTTCAGTCTTATTTCCTGTCATTTGGACATCTTAACTGAAACTGGAAAACAGCAACGTGACTCTACCACTGACTTTCAATGTTCATGTTTTATCTTCACAAATGGCACAAGCCTGGAGGAGTTCTGCTGTGTGGTGGAGATGCTTATGCTAACAGGTTGGCATCCTCTTGCAAAGGCTTACGTCTCGGCCCGGCCGCTCCGGTCATCACAGGATCGTCGGCTAGCAGTGCCTACACCACGCTCAAGACAATCCAGCCTCTTCTCTTGCATCGTTCCACAAATGTGGAATGACCTTCCAAGCACTACCAGAACAGGGGCTTCCTTTTCAATATTCAAGAAACTCCTGAAGACCCTGCTCTTCAGAGAGCATCTTCTAAACTAGCACCCTCCCTGCACCCGTCCCCCCCTCTCTACTGTCCACTCCTTGTTCCCTCCTCTCCATGATTGATGTCAAGTTGTTGTTGTTATTGTTGTTGTTAGCCTCAAGGGCAACATGCCGATTATCACGTGTAAGTCGCTTTGGACAAAAGCATCTGCTAAATACATACACATAAACATCTATAGCTGAGCTGTTCTCTGCTGTTTCCTGGACCCTAAACCAACAGCCTCCTCCGTGGCGAGCAAAGACGGGCGAGTCCATGAATGTTAGTGACAGTGTGACGTAGATCTGTCAGGCTTTGCTAATCCTAGAGTTTCACCATGTCAGTTTGGTCGAGCGCCCGTGGAGGCAAACATCTCAGATGGAGGACCAGGAGTCAAAAAGTCATTACCTTTCAGTGATTTTTATTTTAGTGCTCACTTGTGCTCCAACACCTGCCTCATCCTACCACCAACAACGACTGACTGACTCAGCTTATGTACACTGGACAAAACTGACTAATTGGAACAAACCAGTCTACTCAAGGACTCAAGACTCAGACAAAATACAAAAAATACAAACATTAAAGAATGCAATATAAACTAAGAAAATAGTACAAATATTTACCATATTTACAAATATTAACCTTTTCAGGCCTTGTGTTTAATATATTAATTTACATTCCTTCCATTTACAAAATAGTATTCTCCAGCCCCATTTACCTCCTGCCTTCCCAGGTGGAACTAATGCATTGTTTGCAGGTGTCAGGACACAATTTCCCTGCGCACAACCATAGAGCAGGAAGAGGCAGAGGTGAGTAAATGGCTGCAGCAACAATCCTTCCTTTTCTGCTCGGTCTTACAATTAACTGTCAGTTCTATTGTTTGCAGTAACTTTAACATAATCACGATCTGTGTTCCGTTCTAGTATTGCGGGTGTCGGCTGCTGGCTGTCAGGAGGTAGCGCATGCCGACGCTGTGCAGGCAGGCACACCCATGGACGACAGCAAACACTGTCTGTACAACTCAACCAAACAATAAACCATATTTAAAGATTTAAACTGATACTCCATAAGTGTCTATTATCTAATTCTTTTAAACACACTATGTCCACTGAGAATTATACAAAGACAAATGTCAATTAAAACACATAAGGCAATATAAGGTTGACTCTGTCACACACCGTCTATTTTTTATCAGAAGCTAATGCAGGGGACAGGTGTAGGAGACTAATTTCATGTTCAGCCTGCATGAAACACTCAGAGTGACTCATTAGAATCAGAAATAATCATTAAAAAATGTTTTTTCAGTGTTCCACGCCTTTTGACCAGAATGTTTTTGTGTGTTTACTTTCCTCACAGGTCATAAAAACACTGAAATATGTTTAATAGTCTTTAATTATTATTGGAAGGATATTACATTTCCCATTATGCTGTGCTTGTTACCATTAGTTTACATAAACAGTTTCAGGGGTGGCTTCTTTCTGTTTTGTGCTGCAACAACAACCAATTGTTGCAGAATCGTCCACCCCTGACTTTAGTTTAAACCATCAGCTCGATGTAACGCGCTAATTTATCACAACAGACCACATAAACTAACTTTAAAGGGGCATTATGGAAGTGTGACAGCCAAAACATGTACAGAAATAATGAATTTCTTCTTCATACATTCTCCTGCAATGCCCTGGTCCTGTAGAATGAGCCCTGGCATTTTTACTGTGATTGCCTGTTTTTCTGTAAAATCACAGAAAAAGAGAGATGCTCGGGTCGAGCAGGCTGCTTCAGGCGCGTTCATGCTCAGGCATAGCCCGTAGCATTTGCTATCCGTAGCTTTAGCAGCAGAGAGAGAGGCAGTGCCACTTTGTCGCTGTTCCTAACGCCTAGTGACAAAGCTAGCTACATTTCTGAGGACCCTTAGCTACTTTCTTCTAGATATTTCATTAGCCATTTTTGCCCCGAACCGTTCTTTGAACGTTGTTTCAGTTGTCATCAAGGATATAAATGTTACAGATACAAAGGATGTCACTGGTGCTGTAGCTCACCTAGTAAGATGTCAGACTTTCGTGCAGAAGACCTGGATTCGATTCTGAATGTGAACATAGTTTATTTAGAGTTTATTGTTTACATTAATGGTATATTTTTCACAGTAAGATGCCCAAATTTTTCTTTGAGACTCGCCGAACGGCTTTGAATTCACAGATAAAAAAGATGTGGGTTCAACTTTCATTTTGGAACAAATTTTCAAGCAAGGGAAGGGAATGATCTGAGCATGCAGGAGGACTGACCCATCATAAACCTTTGTCGGCTGTGCTGAAGAGAAAGCTACAGAACCAAATTATTTAATTAATTAGCTGCATGTTCTCCTGTCCTCTGTCCTCCGGGCCACACACACACACACACACACACACACACACACACACACACACACACACACACACACACACACACACACACACACACACACACACACACACACACACACACACACACACACACACACACACACACGGGACTGTCTCAGCTGTTATTTTCGTTAAGGAGTGTGCACGTACAGCATGCGTGCCTCGTGCACAAGCCTACTATTGAAGCTGCCGTTACGCTTTTGGCCTGAGGGGGCAATCGCGAGTATAAAAATTCAAAACTCCGTAAAGTTCCTTTAAAGGAAGTTTTAAAAAACTCTCACAATTTACTCTGTTCTTCCCGTTCCCCAATTTTCCGAAGTTTGGTTGAACATTTTAATTTTTATACATTTTAAATTAGCAAGCTAATTGCTAATGCTAACTCTTTGTCATGATGTGGTACAGGTTCTAGTAGTATGAGTCATTCTACCTTACCTGCATGCCTTTGTTGGTTTTATGATTCCAGTTTTCATTCCTCACAGCTGGAGCCCCCAGGAGTTTGAGACTCGAGCTTCATAGCCTGACTTCTCTTTTTATTTGAAAGCAGTACAACTGAGCATTCATTACTTCTGGGTCGTATGAGGGGATTAATAACCTTATTACTCATATCGGACATGCATACAAAGAGGCCCGACCTTCTTTTAACCTGCCTTAAGCAATAGATGGAGGAAGTCCATTAATTAAATTTCATAGATTTTCAATGCACTGCAAATTTCTGCATTTGATTGAGTCTTCCTGTTAGTGTTGCTGCAGATCCATAATCAGCAGAGAAACATTGTTGATTTTTGGTTTTAAATGACCTGATTTGATCTGAATGTACTTTTAAACATCACAGAAAGGCGTAACATTTATTTTGGATTTGTTTCTCACATTTTGAACACAGTGTGTTCTTCTCTTCAAGTTGTCTGCAAAATGTTATGGTTACTTTCCTCCGCAGCTTTCCCTTCTTTCAGCAGAGGTTCTATTTTATCCACGAGAGAGTCGTTATTTAGCATGTCCATCTCAGCTGTCCTCCTTCTCACAGCTTTCCAGACTCAGAGCCATTCTCTTTTGTCATTCTAATCTTTTCTTCTGGTGCTACCACTTCGTTTTGACCTCCGGCCTGCAGTGTGTGTATTTTTCCCTACATTTTGCTTTTATGGCAAAAAATGAGGCAAGACAGTGAAGGGAAAAAGAATTTGTGTTTTCATTCATAGACTTTTCCTTCCTTATCTGGTAAAAGCTGTGGAAATTAAATAACTGCTTTTCTAAAATAGAGTAAGAAAAGATCAATGTTTGATAAAAGAAATCCTGTTTTGGGGCATTTGTGCTGCCATTAGGGTTTAATTACTTCAGGACAGCAGTAGCTCAGGAGGTAGACCTTGTTGTTTAGTAATTGAAAGGTTGCAGGATACCAGCTCCCACCAGAGAATTCTGCTGTGGTGTCCTTTGGCAAGACACTTAACCCACCTTGCCTGCTGGTGGTGGTCGGAGGGACCGGTGGCGCCAGTGCTCGGCAGCCTCGCCTCTGTCAGTGCACCCCACGGCAGCTGTGGCTACATCGTAGCTCATCATCACCAGCGTGTGAATGTGTGTGAGAATGAGTGAGTGACTGATTGTGTTGTGAAGCGCCTTGGGGGGTTTTGGAACCCTAAGAAGGCGCTATACAAGTACAGGGCATTTGCCATTAACAATTTGTCAGCTATTGTATTTTAGGCAGGGAAAAAAAATTTGAACATTAAAATGTATCTGCTTCAGCAAAACTGATGTTTTATAGTTAGGTTTTCCATTAGGATTTTTCCCAGATGGTTTTATCCTGACAACAACGCCATAGAAGCTGCAGAACCTGACACATGGAGGATGAGTGCTCCTCCTTTCATAGAAAAGGATGAGAGGTTTCCATGAAGTTTGCAACGGACCATTGTCAGTGGGATTCCCTCAAGGAACATAACCATGTGGAAGAGATGCAGATTTCTGGAAAAGCAGGGTGAACGGGAACTAACTGACCCGATCCAGAGCTGCGTTTATTTAAGACTATCCTAGAATTTGAAAACGACATTTTCAGAAAAAAACTTGAATGTATAAATATATTAATCATACAATTATAACATGTTTTCAAGCTGGTGATTGTGTCCTTTTATGACCATATCGTAAATGAAAAACACCGTTTTCAAATCAAATCAACTTTATTTATAGAGCGCTTTCACATGGCCAAAATGGACAAACAAAGCACTGTGCACCAATAAAAAGCACCACAATAGGACAGAGAAATGACCATTAAAATGCAATAAGAAATCCATAAAAAATACAATAAGAAATCCATTTTGGTGAACTATCATTAAAAGCCTTCAGTAACACTTTAGTTTAGGGAACACAAATTAACAATTAATTAGCTGCCAATTAATATGCATATTAGTGGACTACTAAGTCTGAACTAGTCATTGTTAAGCACTTATTAACAGCTTATTACTAATGCTGTAATTCTAAAATTAACTGGACACAATTTAAGAGTTTTAAGAAAATTAGCCTCCCACAATGGTTTGTTGCTGATTAACACACGCACTAAGTACCTCAAATCAATGTGGCTTTTAATGAAGCAATTCAGGGGTAACATATTCTTGCCTTCAAGTGATTCATTAATACTCAACTACTAGTAATTATTTATGAAAAAAATCTGACTTTAGAATGGGGAACATCTTGCTTACAATTGTTGTTTAGGCTCTATTAATATGTGGAGTTTGATGTTTATTTACATCATACCAGAGAATAATATTTTTGGTTATTAATGCAGAATAATTACCCCCGCTGAATTACTTCTTTAAAAGCCACATATTGGTTTGGGCTAATTAGTATGTGCGTTAATCAGCAACAAACCATTATGAAGGGCTTATTATGATGAAACTCTTAATTTATGGCCTATTAATATTAGAATTACAGCACTGGTAATACGCACCTAATAATAGCTTAATAATGACTAATTCTGACTCAGTAGTCCACTAATATGCACATGACTTGGCAGCTAATTAATGGTTAATTTGTGTTCCCTAAACTAAAGTGTTACCAAGCCTTCACGTCAAATTTTGAATGAGTAACCTTTCATGTTATTCTCCACGGAAAAGTTGAGTCATAAAAATATTTTAGTTCCACATTTCTGCTAAATTTGGATGCCTGAACATTGTTTAACCAAACGAGCTTAACTCTAACAAATGGATTCCCGAGTAGATGCAGTTAGTATTTTAGACGTGATTTAGAAGAAAGGGGAAGCAAGCACACAGGCAACAGAGAAAAGACGTTCAATTAAATAACAATAAAATAACAGGAATGGAAAAGATGCTGCTGGCTCCAGACAGACCACACAGATAAACAATAGTACCTCAGTGCACATTATCACTTTAAATCGGGCTATAGGATGTGATGTAACTGTCATGCTGCGAGCGCAGGAGGATTGCACCCAAAATGCAGAGCACTACACACCTCCAGGCAGGAGAGGTTGTTATAAAAATAATTTTATTAGGAAAAGCAAAACTGCAGAACTCTAAGCCAAAATATCTAAAGTTCTAAAGACAAAAAACAAAAGCTCACTCATGAGCCAGGATCTATAGGTCTGTAGAGGACAAAGCAACGCTGACACAAGACAATGAACCAACAACATACTGAGACGCAGACAGGGTTATATAGGCAGGGGCTGGGTGATTAAGGGAATTGGACACAGGTGAGACTAATAACAGAGAGGAGGAGCAGAATGAGCGGGGGCGGAAACCAGACCTAAACTGGGGGAAGGAAGCATAAATGAACCAAAGGGAAATACTGACTAAATAATCCAAACATAACGGAAACTTAATGATAAGTGGGGTGACTAAGGAAAACGTGAGGGAAACCTAGAGAAAACCTGGAGGGGGCTGGGGACCACAAGGAGGCACATGGGGGGGAGGACACGCAGACAAGGGGACACATGAGGAACACAAGGAGACACATGAGGGGAACCTAGAGAGGGATGGAGAACCCACGGAGACACACGAGGGAGACGCAGATCATGACAGTAACAAGTTGTCACCAGACACACCGTGGTGTGACCACCGCCATCACGGATAATTGCCATCAATATTTCACAGGGACTGTGACAGGAGGGCATGACCTGATGCAGCTCAGGAGAAATCAAAATACCTGCGCTGTGACACATCATAAGTCAGCTGCTGCAGTCCACCGCAGCAAAGGGTGAGACCCAGAAGGAAAACTCCAGACAGGAAGTTAGCTTATGGTTGTTTGTGAAACACTTTGTGGAGTTTGACCTATTACAAAGCAGAGTTACAATCATGCCAGAGTTGGTTTCGACTAAATTGCTGAAATCTTTGAATTCTAGTAAAGAAAAAATATAGATGCTGTTGTGTGTTTTCTGAACCAAGAGGGCAGACAATAGGAAAAAGATAAATATAAAAATGTATAAAAATGATGTCAAATGATGTAAAAAAAAATCAATGAATGGCTGCCATTTTCTGTAAAATTTGTTCAGACTGTGCTGTCTAGAATACTTTATTTTTTTTTACTTTTAAATAGGACATGACCTCATTCATCCACAGCGTGTGGGACGGCGCAGTAGTGGACTTCTACTGGAGAAGGAGGTGTCGTCGCACCATCAAAGAGGTGAAAGCCAGAACTGAGAAGAAATTTGTGTACTTCTTCTCAATTCTTGATTTTGTTTTTGTTTTTTGTAAGTGGCCCTAATCCTCTTCCGTATTATTCAGATTCACTTGCAGAAAAGTAGGTTATAGATGGTATAAAGTGGCAGATGTGAAGTCTTTGCTACAGTGCAGATGTGAAAATGTATGGCAGTTTCATAAGAAGAGAGTTGAATGACATCACCATCACCAGAGGGTCACCAAACATCTCAACATGCTTGTTTGACAACCAACTGGCTGAAAATGGAATTGTCTGGGATTCTGTCTTCTAACCACTAGTTACTGGGTAAAGTCCCACTTCCTGGGACACACTGGCTCCACTAGAAAGCTCCAGTAAGAGCACAACAGCTGTGACAGATTTTTCTGAAAAGAATTCAATTACACTTAAACACTATTTTCACACAGGATGAACGTGTCTGTGAAAAAGTTGTCAGTGAGGTCTTCAGGTGCATACTGGGAAGGCAGTGAGCTGCTTGTGGCCTCTGGTGCTGCGTGTTTTTAGAGCTTGGACCAAACCTTTGGAGATGTAGTGGTGGGCTTTTATTGTGGTAGAATCATGTTGGACTTCTGGGTGGAGAACTAGGGATCACAGCTGTAATGTATTCATCAATATGGACTTGTGTGCAACAGCGTGACTTTGTCATGGAAAATTTAAAGCATGCCGCCCCTCCTCCTGGCCTTGTATGACCCACATATGACCCAATCGTGCACTAGCAGTATGCCAATGTGGCACAATCCTCTAGTCCAGGGTCTTTTTGAGGGAAAGAGGCTTTTTTTCTCTCTTTTACAAAAAGCAATTATCACCAAACCACAACTCTGAATGCAGGGTTAGGGTTGGTTGTATCTCACTGTGACAAAGATGCAAGGGTGTCTCCAAAGTGTCCTGAAATGTTCCATTTCCAGTGGAATACAGACTGTAGCCTCAAACAACACATTCTCACACCCTAAGAGTCGGAAACAAACGCTTGGTCAGCCACCCTCCACGTCAGACCCCAGACGCCAAAAGTGCCCTTTTTCGTTACTCATGTGCGAAAAGGGGTTTTCCCTTTTGTAACTGCAGATCCCAATGCAGCGTAAAACTGACGTGATTAGATATCCGCTGATGCGGCACTGAACCAGCTCGTTTAACCACACCTAAACCTTAACGTTTCACTATTTATAACTTTCCCCTCTCCCTCATCCTAACCTTAACCCTAAAACGTTACTCTCACTGCGATAAAGCGTTTGTTTCCCATGCATTCTGACTCTGACAGTCAGAGTCTGACCGTCATTTTTCGTATTTGCTGCCCAAGGGGAACGTTAGAACATACCATCTGGCGAGGGGGAGGTTACAAATACCCTCTACTTTTAACCTCCACCTTGGTAGTTGAAACCTCCCCCTCGTGTTGGCTCGGTCCAAACCCGACCAATCACAAGGCGGCTCCCGCCGTTCACTTCATAGAGCGACCGACACATCACTAACGTGTTCGCTAGCAAGACGGTTAAGGTTAGGATAGGGGTGAGGGGAAGGTTAAATAAGAGGATACAGTTAGGGTGAGGTACAATGAGCTGGTTTGGTGCCCTGGCTGCGGACATCCCATCACGTCAGTTTTACGCTGCATTGGGATCTGCAGTCAAATAAGGGAAAAACCTCTTTTCGCACAAAAGTAACGAAAAAGGGGACTTTTGGTGTCAGGGGTCTGACGTGGAGGGTGGCAGACCCAGCGTTTAATTTTGACGCGCTGGGAGTGAGAATGTGTTGCCTCAAAATAAGTGTTACTCTATACAGAACACATGACCCCTTCTTTCCACCGGAGCTGTCAGCAGCACGTTACTGCAGCAGCACGTCATAGCTGCTGATAGGAACCGCTGTGGTCAACAGAACCTTTTCCACCGGAGCCGTCAGCAGCCGTCGGCAGTCATCAGCAGCGCGAGTCGGCCGCGTCTCAGGAGCAGCATGTCGCGGCCTTTACACGCCGGTTCTATTTTCTACACGCGACGCCTCTGAAACGGGTCAAGTTCGACATTTTTGGGGAAGGAAAGACAGGAAATCAGACGCGGAAATGGAGCGAAGCTTCCCAAGATTTTCAGAATAAAGAAACGTACTGCCTACCGGTTGCTTTACTTTAAAAAAAAAGTTACTAACTGTGCATCCCCGTGAGAAGTTATCACCTAGCTAGCGCTCTCCTTTGTTTTTCAGGTCCGTATTGGCGATTATAAAACGGACAGAACGTAAAACACAAACCTTTTGGAGCCATGTTGTAGTTTTCTCCTGCTTGTTGTTGTGTTTACTGACGAAGTCACTCGTGTGACTTCATACTCTGTCGGTGACAGCTGCTCCCCTGCTGCTTCGCGTCTCGTGGGAAGGGCCAAGCAGCAGCTTACGCGAGCAAGACGTGCTGCTGCAGTAACGTGCTGCTGACGGCTCCCGTGGAAAGAAGGGTTTATGCAATGTGCTGTTCCATCATCCTTATTATTTAAAAATTAGACAAACAAGTATTGTCCTGCAATAACTCCATGTTGCAAAAGATCTTTAGAAAAAAAAAGTCTATAATTTCCTCTTGTCTGTACTCATTCAAATCAGCCATTTTTGTTCTAAGTTACAAGGAACCTCTTCAAATGTTGCAGACCTCTGCAGTTCTGCAGGCAGACTCGATACCTGTGGTGGAGGGATGTCGATCAAACAATCCCAGAAATGTTTGGGAACCTGGTGCTGGTGTTTAAACGGTCTAAGAGGAGCTGAAAGGCATAGCAAGTTCATGGCAGATTCATTGTTGACTTTTTCTAAATTCATCACATTCATCATTGGTCGTGGAGAATGCAACAGTTCTAGTGTGAAGATGGCCTTAAATGAAGCTCATGTGTGCTGAAACAAGAAGATAGAATTTCTTAAAATCACAAATTGGTAAATATTCTTCTCCTCTATCATTTGAAATAAAAAAGAAACACTAGTGATGTGTTGTTCGTTAACAAACCAGCTGTATGTTCCAACTCATGTATAATAAGACACGGCTGCAAACTGAGAAATGCTCATTCTTTCTTTCATTGTGTGAATGCCAACCAGGTGTGATAACTCACATGATTTTAAAAGTCTAGCGCAGTGGTAGATTCTGTTTGGTTTGTCAACAAACATTTGGTTCAAAAAACAAATTAACCCTAACCCTAACCAGCTGAAATGTCTCCTCAGGCTTCATTAGTGTCTGTAGGAGCGGTTCATCACTAAATCAAACAGCTGAGCTGTGTTTGTGATCTGAAACATGCAGGAAACATTCTGGAAGCAGACTGCAGCTCCACTCCACTCCACAGTTTCCCCCCCACCAGCAGGGAGCAACTCTGAAGTTGCAAATGCAGTATTCTGGACACAGGCGGTAGTGGGGTCTAAAAGACATTTCATCAACCCTGTAAAGGGTCATTTTAGTTCATACTGGCTCAAGAAAATAATTCCAACATATGAAAACAGTTGCATGGTGTCTCTTTAAAGGCCAGTCAGACAGTTTTTACCATCACTGATTGGTCAGTGATGCAGAGAACAGTTTGAATGTTTTCTTTTTTAATTAATATTTTAATTTTGTTTCTGTGCAAATTAAACATTTTGTAGCTTCACTTCAGAAAATTCAGATGTGAACTGGAACTGATCAAATCAGAAAAGGAAGCTTTCACCACTTTACATATGTATGCTATCGTTTTCTACATCTGTTATTAAATTTGCATTATCTAAAGTGAAATGTGGATCAATCTAGTTGTCAAAGCTGGTATTTAAATGGTGTTCAGCCGCAGAGATGATTGCTCCAGTTCTGCATTGGGATCTAATGTAAAAGTAATCAGAGGGAATCAAAGAAGAAGGGAAGCAATCGATTCATAACTTATTCAGCTAATGTGCTGCTCTCCTTAAGGCTGCAGAACTTGGCGATGAGAAACAGAGGTTTGGAAAAAAGTAAAAATCAATGGCATTGAAGCTCTCTGTAGGTGTCTACTAATGTGTATGCAAACTGATGCAGACTCAATAGTTCCCACAATAATAAGTAAACATGGGAAGGTTGCACACTTTTCTGCAAAGAAAGTGGTTTTGCGTGAATGGCATGATGATGATAGAAAACCATCTATATGAATAACAGGTTTAAACAGGTTCTGTAATTCAGGCAAGGAAAGCCTAATGCTGCATGTATGTTACACCCCTCTGTGGCCTCAGCTAGGGAGGAGAGGGGAATAAACATAAGATGGACCAGTATAATGAAAAGTGACCCTTATTGGGGAGAAAAAGGCTAGACCAAGCAAAACCAAACTCAGAGTGTCCTTGTCTTGTCAAAAGGTTTTATTGAAAATGAAAAGAAAAAAAACCGAAAAAAGGGCCAAAAAAAAAACCCTTACCCAGAAATTACCAACGCAAAGTGTATATAATTAACTAAAAAGGTCCAAAGGACCAACCGCTATCAATCCTAAAATAAAACCTCCTTTAATTAAAAGGGAATGAAATTCAAAAAACTCAAAGAGGCAAACCCCCCCACCAAGTTTGTTTAACAAAAAGTTTGTCTGAAAGACAAACCAACTAAAAACACTGAATTAACCAAAAGTGTCCAAACCACTAAAATAGCTCAGGAACTCAGAGTCTTCAAAAGGGGAGAAATCCCCACCTGGTAATTTGCCAAAAGATGGTCTAAAAGACACACCAAAACCAAAAGTTTACCAGTTTAACTTAACTTATCCCAAAACACGCACAAAAGTCCTAAAGTTGTTTCTTCACAAGAAAGCAACTACAACCAGGTTTAAATCACCCAAAATCCACAAGGTAACCACCAAGGGGAGAGAACCACACGTTGCTGCTGCAACCACCAAACTTTTCTCTCCCCTGATGATCTCCAGCTGGCCGCTTTTGAAGAGCCAGCTGATGAGGCGCAAAGTCCCAGCTGGCGTGACTGCTGCTCTGGCGCTGTCCATGGTCCTGAAATTACGGACAGCTTCCCAAGCAGTAGCTGTCCACGGTGCTGCGCTGCTGTTGCTGCTGAACAGGGAGCGGAGCGCAGCACACCACTGGGCCCCAAAACGGCGGCAGCCGTAACAATGTAAAACAAAACAATAAATAAATAAATACATAAAGTAATGAACTGGTGTTCATTCTCTTTGTGTCAAGTGAAATTATATTCTGTTTAGCATAAAAATGTCCCAAACTTTAAGGCAAAGGTACAACATGTTGCCTGAAGCCCTGCTGAGAAGAACCCATGATAGATGGAGCGTTTCCTGTGACGACGGGTTTATTTTCCAAACACACAAAGGATAGTTCTGTTCCATAAAAATGCTGTTTTCCTTTCATTTTCATTTCCTGTGAACTCAACTGAGAGATGGCGATCTGGAAACTATTCTTCTCTGAACTCCTGTGAGGCCACTAAATGTGAATCTCAGCGAAATAATTTTGAACCTTCTGAAACAATAAAGCACCGTTTGTGCCTCGGAGTGCAGGAAATTATTCACAGTGCTGCCGTTTCCCAACTCCTATACTGGTTAAGCTATGCATGAATCATGGAGATGAAAAACAACATTTTATGCAAAAGGATTATGTTACAGTTCTAAATACAAAGTGTAAAAATGGTACACTATAATAAACCAAAGCTAAAATAAGTTATTCAGACGACTATAATTAATAAGTAAGTTGCTAAATGTGCCAGATAACCCCAGGAAGATCTCCTTTTTATTTAAGGTCTTCAGACTTAATAGAAAACCTCCTGGTTCCTTTTTTTTTACCAGGACTTTATCAAGACGATTTTCTTACAGTGATGACCTCAGCTGAGGTTATGAACCCTATAAAACATTGCAGTGTGAGGAGTGAAATGTTACCGTACTACTTCTGTTTTATTGTCAGCAGTATGGCTCATATAGTCAAAATTCATCATTCACACCATTTTAGCTCAAACGAGGGTCAATTGCTCTGTAAAACTGAGCCATTATGCAAATTGTGATGTTATTACATATTTATCAAGTCACAGCTGGAGACCATCTTTGGTTTCGAGCTGGTAAAATTGAGTTTGTACTGAATGTTATTGAATAGTCGCAACAAGACAGAGGACATCTCTTTTATTTCCCCCCACAGTGGCAGGAGTAAAGCACAGGCCTGGGGTTTTGGGTAATCTATGTAAAACACTAGAGTTAAAACACTTGCATGTGTGCTTTGATTTGTTTAGATCCCCCCATCTCTATAGGCAGATCAGAAAGACAACCTAAAGAGTGAGGTCATAAGCAAATCAGAGTGAATCTGTGTGTATTCATCACTTTTTAAGAAGATAGTCTTTCAAGAGCTATGTTGCTATTTAACAATGTAGCCTCCAATAACATTGATGAACTTTGCTGCAAACTCTGGAAACAAGTCCTTACACAGTCAGCTAGCCACTAAAGATTTGGGCCAAAGCATGACATCATCAAGGACATTTGAGCAGTTAAAGCTCCCGCCTCTGTTCCCCACCCCCTTCTGGAACCAGTGGATTGCTACACCTCGTACTGCGCATGAGCAGGAAAAGCGGAGTCTACAGGGCGAGATTAAACGATCGGCTAGTTCAGGGGTCGGCAACCTGTTCCCATCAAAGAGCCATTATTACCCGTTTCCCACAGTAAAGAAAACACTGGGAGCCACAGCAGCCGCGGCGTTGTGGGCGGGGCCTACCCTCAGACAGCAGAGAGCTGCTTTAACCGATCACAACAGGTGACAACAGCCAGTACCGGTCGCTCGTGTACATCAAAGTTATCTTTCATAAGACGATAATCAATAAAACGATTTATATAAAGTGGATCCAGAAGTTGTAGCCCGTCTCTGCTGACAATATTTAGATATTTTTCACCCTGTTGGTGGTTTTACTGAGCAGGTGCCACTTTTGTCATACGTTTCTTTTTAAAACATGTTTAGACTGTTCAGAATACAAATCCAGGCTCTGTCACGTTTGATTGTTGTAATTAAACTTTGTAGGTGTCATGTTCTGCGGGTGGAGGTGGCAGACCATGTGTGGTGGTGGGTTCCAGGAGGCAGAAGATCAGGCAGACAGATGTAAAAAATAAAAAGATGTTTAATTGGTAGGACGGGAGCAACAGGACGAACGAACATGCACAACGACAATGAACCGACAAAGACAACAACCAGGAGGGAGGTATAAATACACAAGGGAATCAGGAACACATGGGCAGAGTAATCAGGGACAGGTGAGAACAATTAGGCTAATTAGGGCAGGAGAGACACAGTCAGGGAGGCTGGGGCGGATCATGAAAGTAGGTGGGGAAGGTCAGAAAAGGATCCGATCATTTTGTTTTTCCCTCATTTACAGTGACGGAGATAACGGCGCAGTGTGCCTGGCTCTGGTGTTAATCAAGTTTAATTCGCAACAATTTTCACAAGAAAACAGAACAGGCAAAAGCAGGGCTTGTGTTGTGTTTACCGGCTAGTTCCCGTATTTGACCGTTTATTTTGACGGAGAAAAAATAGAAAGAATTACCCCGACGCATGCAGATGAACTGACATTTTATTCGTTATGCACATCGCAGATGTAGCTAAATCTCTCAAGAAAATATTCCCATCTAAACATCTGAGATGGACACTGCCCAGCGCAGCTCTCTGTCAGCGTGTACAGCACGTACGTAAGGTGCACAGCAAGCTGAAGATGTGGAGAGGGGCTTGGAGCGCGTCGCAGAACCAGAGCGCATGCAGGAAGATTCCTCCGACTGAAGCGAGTGTTTTCCAAACCCTGTCTCTCAGAGAGACTTGTCACTTAGAAAATGTTCCCTGATTATGAAACTTTGGCTGAATAGCGCTTGTTCCTGTCTCCAATGTGGCGACACATCCAGGAGCCGTCTGAGGAGAATCCCAGAATCTCACATCCTCTTCAGCTCAGGAAGCGCCTATGATTACGCAAAAGCGTGACCCATCAACCCGGTCTCACAGTAAGATCAGGTTGGACCTGTCCAGGTTTACGCAAACAATCTTTACATTTAGAATTGGCATACAGGTATACAATTAATGCAGTAAAATATAAAGCATTTTATTTAAATATCCATTAATTACTTTACAAGCACAGAGAGCTGCATCAGATGGATGGAAGAGCCGCATGCGGCTCCAGAGCCGCGGGTTGCCGACCCCTGCGCTAGTTGGATGTAGAGTAAGGTTGAATGCTACACTTGTCACTAAGGTCCAATACACAAACGATAAACCATGTTTCCATCCCCGCCCTCCTCGTCTCAGTGTTACAACCGGATCTTAAAAGTGGGAATTTGTTTTTAATGGAAACATTTGGTTATCTCCCCTAAAGGGAGAGAAATAGCGAACTAGACGGTAAGGTTGGTTAAGTTAAAGTGTTGAACACTCATTTATTCAATACATTTGCAGTGGTCTCTATTATGCTTTGTAAGTCATACTCTGGAAAACGCAGGTGCACCATTTCCAGAAACTAGAAGTGAGCCACATCACAAATGAGCTTCAGACGGCATGATTTGGAGTTTTATTTCCTGATATTTAGACATCTCACCTCTGGTTGGCTAACAGCAACACAACGTTATCACTGACTCTGTTTGCTCTGCAACGTTGATGTTTTATCTCCACAAATAACACAAGCCTGGAGGAGTTCTGCCTTGTGGTGGAGCTGCTAATGCTAACAGTTAGCTTATACTAGCCAAGAGGTTATCTGCAATTTCCTGGATGTTAACAACAGCCTTCCTCGTTGTGAGTCAAGATGGGTGAGTCTATGAATGTTGGGTGACAGTGTGACGTAGATCTGTCAGGGTTTTCTAATCCTAGAGTTTCACCATCTATTAATAAGTATTAGGCAAATGCAGGAGATAAGTGTAGGAGACTATTTTCATGTTCAGTCTGCATGAAACATTCAGAGTGACTGGTAATAATCAGATAAAAAATGTTTTTTAGTGTTCTACACCATTAAACCCAAATCTATAAAGCACCCAGAAGCATTCATCCAAATCTAAAATGCATTACAGCTATTAAATAAATCTAAGTAGCACAGTAGTTATTTGGTTTACTAGTGGTGTTAAGACCAGTTTTGACTAAGTTCCCCATTGCTACTGACAGTCTTGGCATTTAAAAGCTTCAGGTTTTGTGTTTGCTGACTGGAGGAAGGAGCGTGGAAGCCCAAACACGCTGTGCTGCTGTCCGTGGTGCTGATCTTGGTCAGCAGGAGCAGGCACTGGCCTTAGTGCTGATAACCTGCTTCCAGGACAGACAGCCAGCAGCCATAACATGCAGTTAGCCTGAAGTTTAGAGACTGGCATTAATTAAAGGCAGGGAAAGTTAGAATTTAAGCTAGCACCATATTAGCCTATGGTACAAACCGCATTCAACAATATCTGCAGCAACTTATTTTTATTTAATTACATTTTTGGTCACAATGCTCTAATTTACATGATAATTACCTGTCCAAAAATAAGTTGTGAGCCCTTGTACATCACAAGGCTCCCTCCATAATCTAAAGTCATCCCTGATGTCAACTCTAATAGCTGGTAATGAATGTCTATTGGCGAGCTTTACAGAAGAACTATTTGAATTTTCTTTGGGAAGCAGAAGGCAATAAAAATTGGTAACTTCAATACTTGTTTTGGTTGCTCCATTGAAAAATTCTCTTTTCTTCCAGTGTCACCCTGCAATGCACACTAGACTGGGTCGCATTCTCGTTGCTTGACTGTTCCCACTTGTGGATACGTAGATTTATTGGTCCACGCTCTAGGCTCTTATAAATTATTTGCTTTACTGTGGAAGCCAGCGGAGAGGCTTATTACTTATGCAAGATTCCATACTGTATATCAGAGAACAGGGTAAGACGGTCAAATTTAAGTATTTTATGTTACCTTACAAATTTTAAACTACGTACTTCAGCTTTAAAGGATAGAGTTATTTTCAGTTAATAGCATTACGTTAGCTTATTACCTGTAAGAGTGACTTAACTCGTTCACTGCCAATGATTTTTTTACTGTGTGGGCATCGGAACGAGCCACCGCACTGTGAGAACAAACAGCTCAGCTCTAAAGCCAATCTTCATCCGCATACGTCACACGTCACGTGATCAGGAAGCAGAACATCCATGTGTTAGGAGATCGTTTTGGGCCGCTGCTGTAAAAAAAAAGTGAGGCGCGAACCGGAAAAGCTTCTGCCGATCACGATTCAACAACGGGTTATGAAAGAACGGATAACGCTCAAAATGCGCGGATTCTTCCTGATGTAAGAGGTGAGTCTCCGCTTTGTTTTGGTTGTTTTTGCGTCAACATCATCCTAGCGCGCAACGTTCTGTGGCTCTTAAAAAAACAGTAAAAACGGCAAGAAATGCTGGCAGCTACGGGCTTTACTGATCAGGAAACGGCTGGCAGTGAATGAGTTAAGAAAGACAAGTTCCGATGTTGACATCTATGTCAGCAAACTTGAATCAAACTGATTACAAAAGTGAATATTTGTATTTATGCGTTCGATGAGCGCGTCATTAAAATGTGTTAAGTGGTTCGTAAGATTTTTTTCAAGAAAGGATGCACATATAAACAAACAAAAAAATATTAATCAGAATTTTCATTTATTTAGACAAACAAGAAGTAAAAGGGAGTATAAAAACAAATCCAACTTTTCTGCAAAAACTAAAGAAAAGGACACAAAATCAACCGATGCAGCTTTGAATTGCAAGTTTTCATCACAGGTGAGAAAGCTCTTTGGGGGATTATGAAAAAACAAAAAAATTAAAAATATAAAACAGCACACATTGGCAACTGTGAAATTTATAGAGCAACAGATGGTAATTAAACCTCATATATGATGTGTTCAGCAAATGAATCATCTCAGTTTTAATTGTCATAACAAAATGTGACTTCTAAACCAAACATTATGATCCCACAACTTCTAATTATTGCATTTGTTTGAATTATGGCTCTGCAAAGAGCGACGAGAGGAAAATAAAACACTGGGCTGCTCAGACAGTAGGTGAATTTCCCCGTAAGGCATGAGCAAAATTTAGGTATAAATAATGAATATATATATGTTGTTTTTTTATGCTTGCAGAGCAGCATTCAGTCAGAACTGTCAGGTTTAGCATTCAGTCATAACTTCACTTCACCAGGAATCTACCTATTGTAAACTTAAAGGTCATTTGAGTTTAGTGGTTTAGTGGTCACTCTTGAGTTATGAACCAACCATGTCTGGTTAAAATGAACATGGTTTTATTTATTTATTTTTTCTTTTGGCCAGTTTCAGCTCACATCAAAACAAAGTCATCCAATAAAGCCAGGACATGTCTAGTATAAAGACAAATGTTGAAATTTAAAGCAGCTGATACTAATTTTCATCATACTGAGACGTTTTCACTCCTCATTACAAGGTTTCTTTAGTACCGATGTGTTGGGAGTGGAGGATTAATACAGCCAAATGTCTGGAGAACAGTTTGGGTTGCTTCAATGAGTTGTTGGAGGCTTGACTCAACATTTGAATTGCTGTGAATCTGCCTGGGAAGAAGATCTAAGTCTGGATTGGGGGGTTAGGCCCATAGCTCACTGGGATGGGACCAGTCGAAGACACAGTTGCAAGAAAAGATGCTTTTTTGGTAGCCAGTGTTATTAATGGCTAAGTCAAGTTTGCCAGATTATCGATAAATTACAACAATTACACATTTCTTGCTGCAAAGTATTTTATGTATATCTGCCTTTGAACGTTGTCGCACAAGCATTTGTGAAATTTGCCTTTAAAGAGCAAGTCACCCCCAAATCAACTTTTTCTGTCCTTATAAACTACATAAATGTGTGTCTAATCGTGCTGCAGACACGTGTAGTCAATAGTTTTGAACTTTAGTGCATTTTTTTTAACATTTTAATTTTCTGCCTGTCAGTGTTGTGCCGTTGTCAGGTAAAAACTCTGCACTGCATTTGAATTTAAGTCTGCCATCGCTATTAGCTAAAAGGTACCCTAGAACATTAGCTCATACCATATGATGTCACAATGTCGTTGTGAGCCTGTGTGTATGTGTATTTGTTAGCGGCTCCGCCCTCTTGGTCTGCTAGGCAACAGCTTTTGTTGCACATCTTGTGTGTGTTCTTGCTGTGTCTTTGTAAATCCATGCTTTCGTTCTTTTTTAAACACAGAAACAGTTTTGTTTACCTGTTTGTAGCTACAGTTTCGCCGACAGCTGCCGGCTTCTTCAGGCTGACGCTGATGGAGGCGCGTCACTTCCTTCTCCGTTTATCTGCGGGCAGCAGAGGACGTTGTCGCCCTCTACTGCCCGCTCTCCCCTCTCCGACGATGCAGTCCCATGCGTGGTCCAGCGTGTAAACTCCGTCGTCCCTGTTCATGGTCCCACATCCACGTCTCCTTATCTCGATAGCTTCCTTGATCCATCTTTTGTATTTTTGTTGTTCGGTGTTTATGATCCGTGTGTTGTCCCAGTCCATTATATGGTTTTCTCTTAAGCAATTATCTGTTACGGCTGACTTTTTTATTGTACTTTCTGCTTCTTCTTTTGCTGCTCTTGTGTGTTTACGATTTGCCTCTTTCTCGCACTCCTTTCTGTGTTCTGTTGTCCGTGTATTGAGTTGGCGTCCGGTTTCTCCTATGTATGTTTTATTGCATATTTTGCATGGGATTTCGTAGATGACTCCACATTTTTGTCCAGCTGATATTTTGTCATTTGGGTGTACTAGTCTGTTTCTAACTGTTGTGTATGGCTTTGTTGGTGTGTTTATGTTGTGTTTTTTCATTGTTGCTCTTATTTTTTCCGTTATGCCTCTGATGTATGGTAGGGTTATCACTGGTTTTGGTTCTTGTCTTTCTGGGTTTCTGGTTCTTTTTTTGGGTTGTTCTTTGCTTTCTGTTTTTGTTTGTTGTTTTCCTTTGTTTATTGCCCATGTCGGGTATGCGCCGGTCTTTAAAGCGTGTTGTATGTGTTTGTCCTCTTGTTTACGGTCTCTCTCTTCTGTTACCATGTTTGCTCGGTGATATAATGTTCTGATTACTGACATTTTGTGTATGGTGGGGTGTTCTGATGTCCATAATAGATATTGGTCTGTGTGTGTTGGTTTCCTGTATGTGTTTATGTTTAGGGTCCCGTCGGTCTGCCTGGTGATTTTCATATCCATAAATGCTATGCTGCCTTCTGTTTATAACTCATAAGTGAATTTTATGTTGCCCGTGTCGTCAATATTGTTTAAGTGTTGTGTTAGTGTTTCTGTTTGACCTTTTGGTATGATTTCCAGTATGTCATCCACGTAGCGTTTCCATAGTTTTATTTTGCAGTTTGGGGGGGCGGTGGCGCAGATAAACGGAGAAGGAAGTGACGCGCCACCATCAGCGTCAGCCTGAAGAAGCCGGCAGCTGTCGGCGAAACTGTAGCTACAAACAGGTAAACAAAACTGTTTCTGTGTTTAAAAAAGAACGAAAGCATGGAGCTTTTGTTGCATTTTTCAAACAGGAAGTGGGAGTGGAGTAAGAATCTGGCAGGGGGTGACTTGCTCTTTAAGCTCAGATCTGATAAACCACAACAGACCAAAGCAGAAAAACTCCTGCAACATCTGGGCGTTTTTGTTTTACTCTACCCTTGCTCAAAGTAACATTTTCCATGTTTCCTGTCTGACTTGACCTCAGTTTGGGTATTCCCAGTCCTGAAGACATTTATGGACATTTTTTTTGTCTACCATATTATTTTTCACTGTCCTAGTGGGGACATTCTGACCTCAATGTAATAAAGTTCTGATGGCAGCAAAAAGTGGTAAGCGTAAGAAAACTTTGACGCTGATTCTTCCATCTTGAAAGTGTTTTTCTGTGGGTTCTTATTCAGGTTGTGGAAAGACATACAGTGCTCACACCATCTAAAACCAGATATCAGTGAGGATATTTAATAAAATAAGAGATTTGATACTTTTGGGCGCCATTTTTCCTGCATTCAGCCAACATTATCCTGAATTATGATCTACTTATATGTTTTAGGTAACAGTAAAAACACATCTATCCAACATTGGTGGGAACTTAAACTTCAAGGCTAAAAACCCCTCCACCACGTCCGTCGGGGCTGGATGAGTAAAAAAGCATCGATTTGTCAGAAGAAAATCAATCAGCCAGTCATTTGAGTTTAAGGTGACACAAGGTGATGCTTTTGGACAGCTGCCGCTTCCCTCTGCTTCGACTTCCACTCAGAAACAAGGACAATGCACTGTCAGATATCATTGTTCAACTGAACCAAAGCACTGAGAAAATCTCTTAAGCTGCTAACATTACTCGTGAACCATTTTGCTTATCCTCCGCTGCTTTTGAGCAGAATCGGAGACATCATAAGGAATAAAAGCTGCCGGGGTTTGACAAAAACGTGTCAATCCTTTGATGTTTTTTGCTTTTTTGAATCTGCTGAAGAATTAATAAGTAAAAAGGAAAATAAGTAGATCTGATATTTTTACAAACAGTGAATGATTTCTAACTGTCTGGAGTAAAGTAGCAGGTCCTTTAAGGACTTCTAAGCCCTGAATACCACAGGCTACTATGTTGGATCACGGGTTTTCTGGCCTTCGCTCGTGTGTTTAGGTATGTCTTGAAGCACAAATCTGTTTTCTCCACACAGCTACAGCAGAAATACAGTTACTGACTGCATAAACGAGCGCCGAATGCCGCAGCATTCACACGGGAGCTGCTAACGCCGTTTAAAATGCCAAATTTCTGCCTGGCAGTAAGGATGAGGTTTGATCCTGAGGGATTGTTTAGCGTGGCAGCTTTTCAACCATCTGTGAATGGACGGGGTGGGGGGGTCCACCTATTTAAATATTTATTTGAGATTTAGGGTGTCTCTCATTCTGCTCCTAGCCAGTCATTTTTAAACCATTCTGGGTACACAAATGGTTTCTGCCTTCTGCCACAGTTTCTGTGTAACAGCCACTCAATAAACAGCATTTTTAAATGGAACACTTCAGATCCCCCCTCTTCTTTTGTACTGACTGTATCTTCCTGTAGATTCTTCTCTGTTCATCACCTGAATGCGGTCTGTCTCAGTAACAGAGGCCATAATCGACTGTTTCAGATTTCACCTCCAAACTGTTTTTATAACCCTTTCCCCTTGACTTTCATGTCCATCCATCTACCTTCGGTACTTGCATGACTCTGATCCTGGTCAGGAGCTAGTCTCTAGGGGTGGGGTTACACCTGGGCAGGTTTCTGGGCCATCACAGAGTCACAAACAGTTAACGACTATGCAGGTCCACATTTCAAATTCAATTCAAAAATACTTTATTAATCCCGGAGGGATTTGGGTTAGCGTTGATCATGATTTTTTATCTTGAGAGGCGCTATAGAAAAGATCGATCTCTCTCTCTCTCTCTCTCTCTCTCTCTCTCTCTCTCTCTCTCTCTCTCTCTCTCTCTCTCTCTCTCTCTCTCTCTCTCTCTCTCTCTCTCTCTCTCTCTCTTCTCTCTCTCTCTCTCTCTCTCTCTCTCTCTCTCTCTCTCTCTCTCTCTCTCCTCTCTCTCTCTCTCTCTCTCTCTCTCTCTCTCTCTCTCTCTCTCTCTCTCTCTCTCTCTCTCTCTCTCTCTCTCTCTCTCTCTCTCTCTCTCTCTCTCTCTCTCTCTCTCTCTCTCTCTCTCTCTCTCTCTCTCTCTCTCTCTCTCTCTCTCTCTCTCTCTCTCTCTCTCTCTCTCTCTCTCTCTCTCTCTCTCTCTCTCTCTCTCTCTCTCTCTCTCTCTCTCTCTCTCTCTCTCTCTCTCTCTCTCTCTCTCTCTCTGCACTTTAATATCAATGTTCTGATTTTATTGAAAAACTTGTTCTGTAATAGTTCCTTTACTGTTGTGATCAAAACATTTAATCTCAACTCTGAGGCTGCTCTGTAAATTTGAATTAGTTTAGTTTATTTCAAACAAAGAAAACATACATTTTTTAAAAAAATACCACAAACAGAAAAAATACATATCATCCCTTCTTCTGTGTTTGAAAAGGAGTAGGCTGAAGTGGAAACTTATATGTCCCTACCCCTTTATACCAGTAATTTTTACTTGTTTACTAAATCTAACACAAAACCGACATTAAAACAAACAAAATGGTACAAGTCACCAAAACCACCAAATTATATGGAAAAAAAACAACAAAAGAAAAAAAAACATCTTTTTACAATTGATACAATTTACTTTTCCTTAGAATAAAGGACACTCACATAAATCATCTATTTTCTACTATATACTTGTTCAGAATATGTTTTTTATAATTCATTTAAACACATTTATATTTGTACTTACTTTAATTTCTTCTTCTAAATTGTTCCATAATTTAACCCCAATTATTGTGATACACATCTGTTTTAATGTTGTTCTAAACTTATGTATCTTTAAGTTTAGTGGTTCCTCTCAGTTATATCCTCCTTCTCTCTCTGTGAACAGTTTCTGTATTTTATCAGGCATTAATTTATTTCTTACTTTATACATTATTTGTGCTGTTTTGTATTTAACCAAGTCCTGGAACTTCATTATCCGTGTTTTAATAAAAAGTTCATTTGTGTGATCCAAATATCCTGCATTTGTTATTAATCTGATAGCCCTTTTCTGCATTGTTGTTAATGTCTGTAAATGACTTTTGTACGTGTTTCCCCAGACCTCTACACAATAGCTCAAATATGGCAGTAGCATCGTATTGTATAACATATAAGTGCTTTCTGATTAAAAATATACTTAGCTTTCCCCAATAAAGCAATGCCCCGTGCAAGCTTCCCCTAACATATTTGATGTGTGGCTTCCAACAGATTCTGCTGTCTATGACCACCCCAAGAAATTTTATTTCATATACTCTCTCAATTTTTACATTATTAATTACTATATCTAATTCATTGTGTCTTCTTTCATTACCAAACAACATAAATTTTGTTTTCTCTAAATTTAGTGACAGTTTATTTACATCAAACCATTTTTTTAATTTATTTATTTCCTGTGTGACCACATCCAGGACCTGTTGCAATTCCACCCCCGAGCAAAAAACATTTGTGTCATCTGCAAACAATACAAACTTCAAAACTTGTGAAACCCTACAAATGTCATTTATGTACATTATGAATAGTTTAGGTCCTAAGACTGATCCTTGAGGCACCCCACATTGTATCTGTCTTAGTCCTGATTTATGTTGATTTATTTGCACGTATTGTTGTCTATTTGATAAATAACTTTTTATCCAGTCCAATACTATACCCCTGAAACCATATTTTTCCATTTTTTCTCATCAATACATCATGGTTTACTGTATCGAAAGCTTTCTTCAGATCTAAAAACAACCCTATTGCATGCTTCTTTTTGTCAATGCATTCTGTTATTTCCTCATTAAGATCAATCAGTGCCTGGACTGTTGACCTATTATTCTGAAGCCATACTGGCATTCCGTCAGCAACTCACATTGATCAACAAAATTATCGAATCTTTTAACAAACAGTTTTTCTAATATTTTGGAAAATTGTGATAGTATTGACACAGGTCTATAATTTGTAAATTGATGCTTATCTCCTGTCTTGTAAATAGGAATTACCCTTGCTACTTTCATGTTATTTGGAAAAAACCCCTTTGAAAAGAAAGATTACAAATGTGTGTTAATGGTTTTACAATGCCCTCAATCACATATTTCAGTGTTTTCATGTCAATATCGTTCCAGTCTGTACTGGTTTTATTCTTCATATTTCTAACTATCTCATAAATCTCCTTCTCATCAACTGCTCTTAAAAAAACAGACTTTTTATTTCTTTCAACATACTCTGTGGCATCCGTTTGTATCTCATCAACTATTATTTTTTCCTCCAATTTACATCCTATGTTTACAAAATATTTGTTGAATTCATCCACTGCTTCATTCATGTTTGTAATATTATTTTTTCTCTCTATAAAATGTTGTGGATAGTTATTATTCCCTGTCTCTTTCCTAATTACGCCATTTAATACTTTCAGATGCCTTTTATGTTGTTTCTATTGTGCTCTAACTTTTTAATAAAATATTCACGTTTACAGCTTCTCACTATATTTATGAGTTTGTTTTTATATCTTTTGTACTTTTGTTCTGCTTCTGTCGTTCTGTTTTTTATAAATTCTCTGTAAAGTGTGTTTTTTTTATTGCATGCATTTTGTAGACCTTTGGTCATCCACGGTTTTTCTTTATACTTATTCCTCTGAATATTTTTGATAACTGGACAGTTTCTGTCAAATTGACTTTTAAATATATTTAAAAAGGTATCATATGCTTGGTCTACTTCATTTTTTTCATAAACAATATTCCAATCTTGTTCTAATAGATCATTTTTAAGACTATTTAACCTCTGTTCTGTTTTCATTCTTTTATACATATAGTTAGTTCCTTCTGTTTCATTTTATAATGACAGTCATAAGAAGCAAAAACCGTAGATGGTCACTGATATCGCTTATTAATAACCCACTTTCCACCTTTTCTTCCATTATATTAGTGAATATATTATCTATTAAAGTAGTGCAGTGTAATGTTATTCTAGTCGGTCTGGTTATCAATGGAAATAAACCTAGACTGTACATTATATCAATAAATTCCTCTGTACTTTTGTTTTTATTTGGATTTAGCAAGTCTATATTGAAATCTCCACAAATAAACACTCCCTTCTGGTACAAATTTGTAAACATCTCCTCCATTTTATTCTTAAATGTTTCAATCTAGAGCCTGGCGTTCTATATATACAGCTTACTAATATGTTCGTCTTCTTTTCATGCTTATTTCTACTGTTACACATTCCATCACTCCCTCAATAGTAGTCGTCATCATTTCTACTTTTTTGTAATTAAGATTTTTGTCAATATAAAGTGCCACCCCTCCTCCTTTTTTTCTTATTCTGTCTTGGTGGATAAAGTCATATCCATACAATTCAAAATTTCCTTCCTTTTTATGTGTTATCCATGTCTCTGATATGGCAATGACCGTAAATGGTTTCTTGAATTGTGCTATATATTCCTTGATGGCGTCACAATTTGCATATAAGCTTCTGCTATTGAAATGAGCTATTGTCAAACTATTTTCTGACTTCATCTTTATATTGAATTGTTCTTCATTGTAATAATTACATTCATGTATTTCATTATTAAAGAAATTGTAATCAGGATCAATATTGCTGTCAAAGTCCCAAAACCTATCTTTACAGCCTATATTTGTGTCAATATGTAGTTCATTTGTCATCCTGTCAATTGTAAATTTCTAATCTCCCTCACACTAATCATGTTTCAAAATCCAAATATCATTGAAAGATCAAGTCCTAAATGAAATTTCATTATCCTCATATTTTAATCTACACATTCCATTCCTCCATCCCATCATCTCTTTCACTGAAATTGATCCAAATCTTCTAAACTTTTAATCACCAGTATCTTTGCTTCTTCTGGAGTTCCATTCAATTTAACAAAAATTTTACAATTTGCAGTCCAGGTACCCTGGATCTTTTTCTGCTTTCTCAGAAAACGGGCTTTCTTTGCAATTTCTGCATTATACTTTGTCAGATGCTCATTTACATAGACCTCAGATCCTTTCAACTTTTTTGCCTGCTTAAGGAGTGAATTTTTCATCTTTCTGCTCACAAATCTCATTAACACAGACACTTTTCCCTTCCTATTCCTACTTGATAAAACATGACATGCTTCAATGTTGTTCTCACTGATTTCAATACCCTTTGAGTGAAAGAAAGTTGTTACCTGCCTTTCCACATGATTCATATCTGTTTCAGTTGGTTCCTCCCCATTATTATTTGCTACTGCTCGAGCATATGATCTAGGTTTTATATCAACTCCTGTAATGACAACATCATTTATTCTTGAATATTGCTCTAGTTCATCCACTCGTTTTTGCAAAATATAGATTTGTTTGTCCTTCTCAGCATTTTGTTGTTTCAGTTTTTTACTTCTTGTACCAAATCCATAATACTTTTCTGTTGTTGCCTGACTGTTGTAAGTTCTTCAGCCAGAAAGTCAAGTGATTTTTTAATTTCATCCACTTCGTCATTATTAATCCTCTTTGGTCCCATCTTGAAAAACTGTTACTATCAGCAGTTAAACCTGTTTCTTGGTAGCTTGTGTTGAGGCCTGTAGTCAATGACTCACCCAGTTGCTAATTGCTGATGTTGAATCCTTTAGCCCAGGTTCCTGAGTTGATGCCTGTAGCCTGTGGCTTTCCCAGATGCTGGTTGCTGGTATTTTTTCCTTTTTAGCCGTTAGTGTTTAGTAAAACCTGGGCTTCCGGGCCTATTGGCCTATGGTATATCCCAGAATCGTTGGTGGTGGTTTGTAGGCTGCTGCTGGCCTGGTGGTGGTTTGTAGGCTGCTGCTGGCCTGGTGGTGGCTTGGTAGCTGCTGCTGGCCTGGTGGTGGTTTGCAGGCTGCTGCTGGCCTGGTGGTGGTTTGTAGCTGCTGCTGGCCTGGTGGTGGTTTGTAGGCTGCTGCTGGCCTGGTGGTGGCTTGGTAGCTGCTGCTGGCCTGGTGGTGGTTTGTAGGCTGCTGCTGGCCTGGTGGTGGTTTGTAGCTGCTGCTGGCCTGGTGGTGGTTTGTAGGCTGCTGCTGGCCTGGTGGTGGTTTGTAGGCTGCTGCTGGCCTGGTGGTGGTTTGTAGCTGCTGCTGGCCTGGTGGTGGTTTGTAGGCTGCTGCTGGCCTGGTGGTGGTTTGTAGGCTGCTGCTGGCCTGGTGGTGGTTTGTAGCTGCTGCTGGCCTGGTGGTGGTTTGTAGGCTGCTGCTGGCCTGGTGGTGGCTTGGTAGCTGCTGCTGGCCTGGTGGTGGTTTGTAGGCTGCTGCTGGCCTGGTGGTGGCTTGGTAGCTGCCACCAGACAATAGACATAGCAACTTCTGATCAGACTTAACCCTTTGATGCATAATGGCCACTACAGTGGACAGGTACTCAAAATTGTTATTTGTTTTTGCTATTAAGCACAGCTGTTGAAGACTTTATTGCATTTGAGCCCCTCCATTTGGACTTCAGTAAGCCAAGCCAACATATTTCATGTTCAGAATGCATGTTGTCCACCAAGGTGGACATGTAATAAATTAT
This sequence comes from Nothobranchius furzeri, assembly GCF_043380555.1. Taxonomy (NCBI): domain Eukaryota; kingdom Metazoa; phylum Chordata; class Actinopteri; order Cyprinodontiformes; family Nothobranchiidae; genus Nothobranchius; species Nothobranchius furzeri. The sequence goes on from NC_091747.1 coordinate 60,774,863, forward strand.
TTATAAATTATAAAATTTTACAAAAAATATTTGTTGAAATTTGTTTCATTCACAGAATTTCAATTTTTGAATGAAAAAAATTGTTGAAAAAATCATGGTTGAAGATTTCATAATTCATGCATCAAAGGGTTAAAATAACGTATTGGTTAAACTACACTCATTTCCGGGTTAGGCCACGCCCACTCCGAGTACAGATATGGATACAGATAATTTAGATGGTTGAACAGATACAGATACAGATAGTGGTGTACTCACTCATCCCTAATTAATATATTTGAGGCCACCTTCACAATACTGTACAGTCAGCTGACATTTGATAAGTGAACACATGATTCCATAAACAGCACTTCATGAATTCAATTCAATTCAATTCAAAAATACTTTATTAATCCCAGAGGGAAATTGATTAAATCCCAGAGGGAAATTGATTAAACACCATAAGTGTGGTTCAGGACTAACACGTGTGTCTACAAATGGGAATGCAAAGATTCCGCTTTAAGATTAAGGGTCAAAAAGCCATTACTATGGTAATGCAATGCAAAGGCCAGAAGCGGGGAGCCAACAATTGATTTAGAAATTGACATACTGTCGCCATGACTGGTCTCTACTCCATTGAGATAAACAAACGTGCCGCTTGAAAAAGAACAATCAATTCTGCAATCTCTGGCTTAAGAGTTGAATAAAATGATTATTTTCTATGAAAGTGCCAAAGCTTTTCAACGCATTCCCAAGCGTGTTTACAGTGCAGGAGGGGTTTGGGGCTCTTGTTTGACTTTTGAAACAACAATATGGGTTTACATGTGGATTAGTGGGAAGTGAACAAAAGGACGCAAATAAAACTAAACAAGGTCTAATTTTTTTGTTATTTAGGACTAAACAGGGAACCTCCTGCTCTTTCCAGGTAATCACCAGATCTCTCTCTCTCTCTCTCTCTCTCTCTCTCTCTCTCTCTCTCTCTCTCTCTCTCTCTCTCTCTCTCTCTCTCTCTCTCTCTCTCTCTCTCTCTCTCTCTCTCTCTCTCTCTCTCTCTCTCTCTCTCTCTCTCTCTCTCTCTCTCTCTCTCTCTCTCTCTCTCTCTCTCTCTCTCTCTCTCTCTCTCTCTCTCTCTCTCTCTCTCTCTCTCTCTCTCTCTCTCTCTCTCTCTCTCTCTCTCTCTCTCTCTCTCTCTCTCTCTCTCTCTCTCTCTCTCTCTCTCTCTCTCTCTCTCTCTCTCTCTCTCTCTCTCTCTCTCTCTCTCTCTCTCTCTCTCTCTCTCTCACACACACACACACGAACAGCTATAAATCCTTCTTAAAAAGGAAGTGTCCTATCCAAAAGATAGGCAATCATAAAAAAAATATTATGGGATGTCAAAATAGTGGATCTCTTCACTTGTGCAGTAAAGAGTAAATAATATTTTTTAAATAATATTCTAAATATTTAGATTTATACAAATACATATCATGTTTAATTTTCTATATTTAGATTTAAGGTTTAATTTCAAATATTTAAATGTACTTTCATTTAATAAGTTTTGATTCCAAAAAATGTATATAGAATACATTAATGTAGGTAAATATTTAGATTTAAATTAATTTTATTTAGATGTTTTAATATTTAGGATCACCTTAAAGTAATTAGCTTGGTTTTACTTTAAGACTCAACTCATTCTAACTATGAAATTAATATATTTAGTTTTTAATCTGAACTGTTGGATAGATCATTTCAGGAAAAACAATAAATAATAATAATAATAATTATATATATATATATATATATATATATATATATATATATATATATTAATGCATATCTAAATGTGCCCCATACATATGCAAAAAGAAAATGTCTCACTAAAGTCTTGTAATAAACAATATATTGGGATTTTAATTAAAGAAAATCTTCAATTTTAGTGTGTTCAACTCAATAAATAAGTATTCAGAATTTAACACAGTTTGTATAACCGTTCTTTATATCATGGTGGATGTATTAAATGCTAAAGAACAAATGATATCTAAATAGTCAGAAATCACATTTAAAGGGACTTTTCGGACTTTTGAATTTTTATGCTCGCGATTGCCCCCTCAGGCCAAAACGTAACGGCAGCTTCAATAGTAGGCTCGTGCACGAGGCGCTCATGCTGTACGTGCACGCTCCTTAATGAAAAGAACTGCTGAGACAGTTAGCTCCGTGTGTGTGTGTGTGTGTGTGTGTGTGTGTGGCCCGGAGGACAGAGGACAGGAGAACTTGCAGCTAATTAATTAAATAATGTGATTCTGTACCTTTCTCTTCAGCACAGCCGACAAAGGTTTAAGATGGGTCAGTCCTCCTGCATGCTTAGATCATTCCCTTCCCTTGCTTGAAAAATTGTTCCAAAATGAAAGTTGAACCCACATCTTTTTTATCCGTGAATTCAATGCCTTTCTGCGAGTCTCAAAGAAAAATTTTTGCGTCTTATTACTGTAAAAAAATATCATTAATGTATAAAAGAAACTCGAAACACACCATGTTCACACCCAGAATCAAACCCAGGTCTTCTGCACGAAAGTCAGCCATCTTGCTAGGTGAGCTGAAGCACCAGTGACTTTCATTGTATCTGTAACAGCTGAAACAACGTCAATCAAACGAACGGTTCAGAGCGAAAATGGCTATTTTGTTGCTAATTTGCAACAGTAAAGTAGCTAAGAAGAAGAAAGTAGCACGGTCCTCAGAAATGTAGCTAGGTTCATCACTAGGCGTTAGGAACAGCGACAAAGTCGCTGAGTTGGCACTACCTCTCTCTCTGCTGCTAAAGCTACGGATAGCAAATGCTACGGGCGATGCCTGAGCGTGAACGCGCATGAAGCAGCCTGCTCCACCCGAGCATCTCCCTTTTTCTGTGATTTTACAGAAAAACAGGCAATCACAGTAAAAATGCCAGGGCTCATTCTACAGGACCAGGGCATTGCAGGAGAATGTATGAAGATGATATTTATTGTTGCTATACATGTTTAGACTGTCAAACTTCCTTATAGTCCCTATACAGGGTATCTGCATGTTTAAGTGAGCCAAATTTAAGACTTTTTAAAACCTTTTTTAAGGCCACTTGGACCAAATTTAAGCTATTTTTTAAAATTAAATTTAAGCTATAATTTCCAGCTATTGCCTGGAACCGGTGCTAACCACGTCGCAAACGTGGGATTAGCCATCCAGTTACCATTAATGTTCCACTTCCTGCCACTAGTGTGCTCATCTAAAAATAGCCCCCTTTCACAACCAACCAAATGTGTACAGTTCCACTTATGTCAATATCATACACAAAAAATGCTGAACTAACTAGAAATTCACGAAAATTTTTAGAAATAAAAGAATCTTGTTTATTGGGTATTTTGTAATTTATGACCTTTGGAAACTCTGTTAAAGAATTATTTGTCATTTTTAAGGATTTTTAAGGCCTTGACTTTGGAAAAGCAAATTTAAGACTTTTTAAGGACCTGCAGATACTCTGCTTTAATAACACATTGTTCAGGTCTTTAAGAAATTATATCAGACATTTTGCAGCAGTCGAAGCTGTTTTATACATAACGATCTCTGTTCTGGCAGTAAATCAGCTCTGACGGTGTTTTATTCAGAAATGATCATTTGTCTCACGTTTGAAAGCTTATAAGATTTCCTGAAACATAGCAGCGTGGCTGTGGATGACATCAGCAACCTGAAAAAGAATAATTTTAGGGGTCGAGGATGTAACAAATGGGATTTGACATTGCAGATCTTTTAGAAATACAGTGTGAGTATTCAGACATTCAGAGCCCGATTCACGCGTCAGAGGAATGATTTACTCACCCACAAACGCTGACTACAAGGGACACCGGGACCCGAAATACATAACAAATTCAGAGATTTACGTGACAGTGGTTCTATCCAGGGGAGTTTGTTATTGCAGAGTGTGGCGTTTTCTCAGGAAAAGATGGTTTACGCGCTGTCCGTTTAATCTCAGCGTCAGATGTGCAGACCTTTAACTCTCATTGCTTCCCAGTTGCATCATGTCAACGGAAAATGTCAGGTCATTGCTTTCCATGTGTCATTTAGTTGCATTTTACATTTAGGCAAGAATGTATCTGCTGAGTCCACTTTTGAATTTCAGCATCAACAAGAAGGAGGTGGAAGAAAAAGAGCCGTGCAGTCAGACAGAATCTACAACTAAGTAGTAAAAATAGTGAAATGAAATTTTTGCTGTGTGTTTTTTCCCCCCAGCACTTCTGAGACATGCACAAGGTGACTTTTGGTGCTGGAGCTTTGTCATTTCACCAGCGGCTATATTTCATGCAGACGGTGACATGCTCATGCACGAGTATTTTCTCTTGGTGCCGGGATAAGTACTCAGAGCCTATGAATTACAAAAAATGAAAATCATCACAGGTAACATGTAGCAGTAGACGTTTAAGGTTATACTGAAAATACGAAGATATAAAATATTGCACGTATGTTTTTATTTTCAATTAGACAGTTGCTGAGATAAAATGTGTCAAGGTAGCCGAGAGTCAAGCCTACATCCTCCAAACAGATGTCCCGATATTTTCTGGTAAAGTTCATGTAAGTCAACCATTTGTCTGCTAGCCGAATATCCCATGAACCACTTCACGGATTTAAACAAAACTATCAGAAGCACATAACTACACATACGTCTACAATTAGCTCATTCACTGTCAATGACAACTAAAGTCGTCATTTGCATTTTTTTTACTGTGTGGACGTCGGAACGAGCCCCTGCACCGTGAGAACAAACATCTCAGCTCTAAAGCTGATTGTGCTGACACTTCCTGTTGTCAGCCAGCTGGGTGAGGGCGGACGCGGCTACTGACGCGCTTCTATTCATAAATCAAACCTCTTTTTGTCTGTGCGTTAGTCTTGTTTATTTTCTTTTACAAGCATTAGCTGGCGTTTTACATGATGCGGTTCCAAGGATAGCAGTGCTCCCAGTTGATCGTCACAAAAAAAGAAATATATCGTGCCATGGTGTCGCGAGCGGTAAAACCCGTATGCTCATCCCGCCACCCATGCGTAATTGGCTCTCCCGAAACACCTGAGGACCCACTTAAATCACATGTGACGCACCAGACACCACCACCACCACAGATGAAAGCCCAACCCACAAAATTAATGGCTCCTACACTGATCTTTATCCGCGTACGTCACACGTCTCATGATCAGGAAGCAGATCATCCATGTGTTAGGAGATCGTTTAGGGCTGCTGCTGTAAAACAGGTGAGGCGCGAACCGGAAAAGCTTCTGCCGATCACAACTCAACAACGGATTATGAAAGAACGGATAACGCTCGAAATGCATGGATTCTTCCTGATGTAAGAGGTGAGTCCGCTTTGTTTTGGTAGTTTTGGCGTCGACATCATCCTAGCGCACATTGTTCTGTGACTCTTACAAAACAGTAAAAACGGTGAGGAACGCTGGTAGAGAAGGGCTTTACCGATCAGGAAACGGCTGGCAGCGAATGAGTTAAAGACAAGATCTTTATATGTGTTAACCTGAGCCTTCCAAACTGAGATGGTCACCAAAGCCAGTTGAGTGGTGCGAGTACAAAAGGTGTCCCCGTTCTCAAGTGTGAACCATGGCCCTGCCCCTTTTGCACCTATGATCCCCCATTTAGGCAGCCGAGAGCCATGACTCAATACTTCCTGTCCCAATTTGACATTTACTTGCTCACTGGTATACTTGAAGCCTTATGTGCACTTCCTCCAAGTGCACTTCACAGTGTGGGTATTGGGACGGAGCCTAATCTTAGCAAATGCTAAATTGACTCCTCCATTTGACTCCTCAATTTTGAAGCCAACAGTTGTTGAAAACACAAATTCTGAGTTCTAGCATAAAAGGGTTTGAGTTTATTATGATAAGTTATCACGTTTATTTTAAAAGTGCCTCTGCACGACAAGTTTTATGGTAACTCAATGAGCTAAGCGAATTGAATGCAGCACTTTTTCTTTGCATTTCCTCTTTAAAGTCCAACTAATCCTTGCTAAATAACGGAACTAAAGCACAAAGCATTTCTTACCAAGTCATGCTATAAAGGACTTTGTCATAGTAAAACCAAACAGGAAACTCTAGACTTGGAACAAAACCTGACATCTTTTTGTCATCCAGTACATGTGTGCATACAGCTCATTCATTGCCCATGACGCACCAATTCCAGGCACCTCACAGCAAGAGATTCGGTAAAAATGGAGATTCATTAAAGTTCATTCTGATGCCTCGAGGGAAATCAACAGTGATAGAGTCCAAAGGCCTCACTATAATCCACTCTTCCCAGATATGAGTAATGCAATCTGGAGAGCTTTATGAGTAATATGGTGGGAAATATTTAGGCTGCCAAAAGACTGCGGGGGACATTCATTGAAGAGGGGAATGATTGAAATGGACAAAGACCTTTTTTTTCTTGGGCTTGTCACAGAGATCCTGATGTCCCTTAAGTCGAGCCCCTCAGCTGCCTTGGGCGGACGACTTGAATTATGAATGATGTCAAAATGGAGTCATTACCTCACTGCATTTATTCATCAATAATAACCCATTGGTTTGTGCAAATTTCCGTGTAGGATTGCGTTGATTGGTTAGATATGATTAATGCAACGTCAAAACATCAACGGGAATCAAGTCAACAGATCGCCGTGCTCGGGACCACTCGTTAATCATACCTAATGTATCTTTGACTTTCACGTTTGCATGCTCGTCTAAGAAATTAGGCAGGGACAAAGTTGGCTTCTAATGACTCCACTTTATGTCCAAATAATTAACGTTTGGGATGGCAGGTCTATTTTCCACCCCAGGTCCCCAAACCTCAGAAGGACGGGTTCACAACGAGAAAGCGCCTTTTCAGCACTTTAGTGGCCACGCCTGTGATTTATGGTGTGTTGTCAAGATTTCATTTGGAAAGAAGCCAATCATCTTCATTTGGCCTTTGGTCTGTTTGTACTGTGCTCATTGGTAACGCACAGGCGGCTTCTTTTGCATTATTTACGAGGGGTAATGATCTTTTTCAGTATCACTGTATTAGTCAGATGCTTAGGATGTGAGCTTTATACGTGATTACTTATTAAAGAGAATGCAATTCTCTGTCTTTCTGTGCATGTCCAGAGTCCATTACTTCATTTGGGTACAGCCTTTTACTGGGAATTTTAGGTGATGCCTTACAGCTTTACAAAGGAAGCTAAAACTGTGAGCTACATGGAATTGTATTGTTTACTTATTTTCCCATTTTAGGAGAAGAATTTCCCTCAGATGAAATCCAGGCCAACACAGGTTTGCCCATTCTGTCATGCAACAATAGTTTCAATGGTCCTTTTAGCAATAAATAGCAATAATAGCAGCTTTTCCACAAAGAAGTGCGCAAGCTGGCAAACATATGAAGTGCTTTTGTTTCCAGCAATAATTACAGGGAGGCGAATGGAACTGAAACACTTTCTTTAATTCCCAGAGGATGCCCTGCAAATGGCAGCAGTGTTCAGAGGAAAGGGACCGTTATAAGATTTGTTTTTGAGCCCTGAAAAGCTGCCAGAACGTTAGCTTTACGGTGTGAGTGACTGCATAAAGCATCACAGCATTTAAAACCATGAATACGGTGCATTTTAATGAGTCACACTGGTGTTCTTTATACCATTTTAGGCCTAGATTCTCCCAAGAAATTGAAAACGATATAATTTTACCCAGTGGAGGCGCTATTTTGACCATTGGAGCAGATAAAGTAGCAAATCTAGTTTTGGATGGATGATAAACAGTGATATAAGTCATGAAACATGTCCAGCGTTATTAAAGATGCGTGTTAAATTAAACAATACTTCTGATTTAAGCGCTTTGGATGTTTTAAAAATGTAATGATGATTTATTTTGTTGTTAATCTTAAAACTAAATGAATGGCCGGTATTAAAAATTCTTTACAGCATCATTTACACCAAATAAAAAGCGGTGCCTGAGACGTGACGCATGTTGGTTTAGAGGTTTAACAACAAGGCCATTACAGCAGACTCCAACTTCACGCTCCATGTGCCCAAAACAAACAAACTGTGGGACAGATGGAAGACGAGAGCCTCTTCACAAAGGGAAAGAAGCGCCTTATTTACATTAATTTGCTCGGGCTTAGCACAACATAGGATTTTAAACTGTACCTATACGCAGAAACCAGTGATGTGTGCAAGTGATGCTTTAGACAAAGTGAGAGTGCTCGTAAACGTCGCCATGATGGCGGTGTAATCCCATGGATGATTACGCGTAACTGCAACAGGAGTGGCGCTTTGTACACATGTGAGCTGCTAAATGGATATGTGTTGGAATGAAGCTTTCAGCAGTTATCTCAGCTAATTGATGTGTGACACAATTGCTGATTATTTTAGTGGTAAAAAGCAGCTGGTGGGAAAAATAATTAAAGTGTGAGGGTTTTAATAAAATGAGGATCTACTCGTGTGACACAGTGGTGTTTTCATTGTTATTGAAGCATTAAAAACCTTTTGAACAAGTCTTTTCTGAGATACAGCGATTGTTTGATTGGATTTTACCAAAGTATTGAGTTCCAGCACCGTCGCCTGCAGTGAGGAGATCCCTAACCCCAGGAATTAAACACAGAAAGGGTTAATGTCATTAACACCGGGTGACACCGGGTGTCATTCTCGACAGCTCACTTTCTTTTCAAGCTCACATTAATAACATCATTCGGTCAGCATACTTCCATCTACGTTCCATAAACCGTCTCCGTCCCTCACTGACCCCTCACACTGCCGCCATTCTCGTCCACAGCCTCGTCACCTCCCATATCGACTATTGCAATTCACTTCTTTATGGTCTCCCCAACAAACTCCTTCATAAACTGCAACTGGTCCAACCCGTATTATAACCAGAACCCCTTCCTTTCACCACATCACCCCGGTTCTCCAGCAGCTTCACTGGCTCCCAGTTAAATTCAGGTCCTTCTTCAAAATTCTCCTCCATACCTTCAAAGCAATCCACAACCTCTCTCCTCCATATATCTCAGACCTTATAAGTATTCACACCCCATCCCGTTCACTCAGATCTTCTTCTTCCATCCATCTTGCGGTTCCTTCTGCCCGTCTCGCTACCATGGGTGAGTTCCGTCTCTGGAACTCACTTCCCCCAGACATCAGGAACATCAACAGTTTTACCCTTTTCAAAACAAAACTCAAAACACATATGTTTAACGTACGACCTCTGATTTTATTGAACTGTTTCTCTCTTTGTTTTTTCTTGTTTGGGTTTTATTATTGTTTTATTGTATTTTATTACGTGTTTTCTGTCAAGTGACCTTGGGTGTTCTGAAAGGCGCTTTTAAATAAAATGTATTATTATTATTATTATTAATTAATAATAATAATCTGAGGGAAGCTTCTTGTCCAACATTTTCCTCCTCAAGGACCCTGTTCTTCAAAGTAAACAAACCTCACGCGTTCTTTTGACCTGGACGCGAGAGTGTTTCGTAACATCCGCGAAGCATAGCAAGCAGCAGTTAGCTGCTGTTATCATCTATGGGTGCGTTTCCACCAGCCACAAAGCATCATGGTTTGGATGAGGAAGGACGCATTGCTCTGCTGCATTTACACATTGAGATGTTTCACACTACGCTACAAGCCATCAAACCCCTTGCTTGTTATCATGTGAACAGCTGGAATCAAGCATGGTCTTCCTTTTGTGGCCTTGCTGTCCCAGCTTTGCTACTGTTTTACGTCTGAAACGCTCCCGGCAGGAAAGGAGCTCGTGGGTAAAACACTTCTATTACGTTGCTTACGCATTCAGTGGAAACACGGGGTGCGCATCAGGAGTAAGCAGCATCAAAGCACATTTGGACACATTCAAAACCTTGCAAAAAGCCAAGATATTAAACTAATTCATTAATTAATTTCAATGACAGGTAATATAGTTCTGCTTTGCTTTGCTAAAAATAAATGTGAGCTCAGGAATGGGTTAAGCCAGTGGGACTAGATGCAACAAAGTCCAGCGGCTGAACAGCACATAAAGCTGGAGCTTAGCTGCAGCAGCAGGCCTCCTGGCAGCATCTTGTGAGCTGTCAGTCATTAGAGGAATGACTGAGTCTGCACAGAAATGACTGATTTATTCATTCCAAAATGAGGGGGACTGCACACTGGAGACATTACCCATTTTTCTCCAGTGGGATGCAGGGTTTGGATCACACTCTACCGACGAGGGATGAGAAGATTAACCGACTGGTTCACGGGCGTGCAATGTGCAATTGTATTGGTTGCGTGCAAAGCAGTTTTTTTAGATTAAATTTGAATGCATTGGTTTATTACATATTTTTACTCATAAAATTATCTGTTATTAGATTCTGCAAAGTTATTTCTTCAGGCATTTAAATAAAAAATAATAAATACTGCATTTTTGTGTAAATCAAAATGTGCTAATGTTTTATGGAAACCACAATTTATTGGCATTCAAAGCATTAAACTAAGAAACAGGGTTGAAAAAGTAGTTGTTGCTTAATTAACTGCATGCAAAGACTTCATTCAAAATTTAAGAATTTCGTTGAAAGATTTTTTGTTGCTTATTTTGATAAATTACACTGAATTTAACATCTAATGAACCCGAGCACACAGTTCAGAATTGAAAAATACATTTTGAAGTTTCCAATGACACAAAATAAAAATATTTATCTATATCTTTCCAAATGTTCAACCTGCTGTGGTTCACAAATGTGAGTTTGCACCTTCAAATACAGAGTTTATATGGTCGTCATGGTCATGAAGCATCACCACACACAGTACTTGGATGAGTAAGTTGACTAATAAAAATGCATCTGCTGTTCATTCTTCTTTCGGTCTTTGACTCTTCATCTGGTGCCACTCCTAATGTTTTCCATCCATTTTCATCCGCTTATCCGGAGTATGTTTTTCAGATGATGAAAACCTATTTTTGTAGTGTTTTATTGTGTTGGATAAAAGTTAGCTCAGAGTCAAAGGTCATGCGCAGGTTACTCACTTGAGGTGAAGGAATAAAAGTCGGTGACTGTAGCTTTGGTAAAAGTTTCTCTTTCTGAGCCTCAGGGCCAATGACTAAATCTGTTTTGTCCCAGCTGAGCTGGAGAGTTTTCTGACATCCAGGAGTTGGTGTCCAAAATGCAGTTAAAAGGGGCATCCAATGGCCGTGTGTTATCGAGAGACACAGAGCTGTCCAACTGTGTATAACTTGCCTAAAGCCGGGCGTACACTGTGCGACTTTTTCACTCGTAGCACTCAGCTTCAGCTCAAACTGTACGACTTCCTCACAGGGCAGATTTCACGAGTCATGTGCTCACACTGTACGACCCAGTTCTCACATGCGACCTGACTGCTCACACTGTACGTCTGGTAGCAACACGTCAGCCCTAAAAATATGCTAAAAATAGCAGTTTTTACTCAACACGTCAGACTTTTTTGTCTTGTTTTGCCCGTTGTCCTTTGGGAGTGCTGCAGGAGGACACACGGGGATTTATGGGGGTTGGATGAGGAAAACGAAATAAAGAGAGTAAATCTGTGTTTTGTGATCCGTTTAATTTGACACGAACACGACAAACACGCTTTCTTGACAATCTTTGTGAGTAAAAAAACGTGTAGAAACAAAAACGAACAGCGTGTGTTATTAGGGCTATAGCGAGCGACGTTGATGTAGGATTGCGCGCGCATGCGCCGTGAGCGGTTCTGATACATTTTGGGTCGCAGCTGCTCGCAGCGGCGCTTCAACAGTGCCATACCCTCACGAGGGACAAGCGAAATATTAAACACGCCAGAAGTCCGTGCGACCTCACGACTGCTGATCGGCAGCTGGTCACGTGGTAAATGGTAAAATGGTAAATGGCCTGTATTTGATATAGCGCCTTCTAGAGTCCTGAAACCCCCCAAGGCGCTTTACAACACAAACAGTCATTCACCCATTCACACACACATTCACACACTGGTGGGGATGAGCTACAATGTAGCCACAGCTGCCCTGGGGCGCACTGACAGAGGCGAGGCTGCCGAGCACTGGCGCCACCAGTCCCTTCGACCACCACCAGCAGGCAATGTGGGTTAAGTGTCTTGCCCAAGGACACAACGACAGTGACAGACTGAGCGGGGCTCGAACCTGCAACCTTCCGATTACGGGGCGAGCACTTAACTCCTGTGCCACCGTCGCCCATAAGGTGTGGGTTAATCGCCTCTCGTAACCCCCTGTACACTACACGACCGCTCGGTGCAAAACTCGCCCCGATGTCGTGGATTCTCGCACGACTGGAAAATCGGCTCAAAAAAGTGAAAAAGTCGCACAGTGTACGCCCGGCTTAACTGTAAAACTCTGTGTCGCCTAATGACGCTGCCAAGTTGAAGCATTTACAGATTAAAAAGCACTGGGCCTAAAACCCAACCCAGGGGCACGCCACATATAGTTTCATGGGCCTTAGAACAGCAAGTATCAAGACTTACCATAGAAGTCCTGTCTGTGAGATAAGTAGTAAACCATTTTTTGACAGCACCAGAGGAGCCGACGTGTTTAACCCGGCTGGGTTAAAAGAATGTTGTGGTTCACTCCAGATCCAGTAGAACCAGAACTGTCACCCTCTGTGTGTCAAAATTTATTCTTAGATCATTTAAAGCACTTAAAAGGTCTGTTTCTGTGCTGTGGTTTACTCTAAAACCTCAACTGGCTCCTCTTGATGTGGAGGAGCAGCAGATCTACTCCGGGCTGACTGACCCTATCTCTATGGGAGAGCCCACACACCCTGCGGAGAAAACCAATATCGGTCGCTTATTTCTACAATCTCGTTCATTTGGTCTCTACTCATGACCATAGGTGAGGGCTGGACCATAGCAGTATTATTTCCTCATTAGCAACACCTATTGTTTATCAGGAGAACTGCAGCAGCATCGATTTAAGTTAGCTCTGCTCTCCTCATGATAAACTAATAATTCAGGGGAAAACAGGTTATGCAGGAATTAGAAACACGTAGTAACACGCTTGCTTACCACAGGTTTTTAAACTTTATATTATGCTGTAAAAGTTTGTGTTTGTCAATCATAAGTCTAGTTTTAACAGTGTAAAGCTTAAAATAACTGGCTGTGGTCGTTGCTTTGCTTTGCTGTTTTACATTCAATCTCAATGATTTAATTTAAACGTATTAGTGAATAAAATCCTATAGTGACTAATGGCTAAATAATATTACTAAAGGCCAACACATTCTCACACCCAAAGCGTCAAAATACGACGCTTCGGGACGCCCCAGCGCGTCAGGAGACGACGATCAGGGACACGTGGCTTCGCTGGCGTCAGTCTGTGACGCCCGGGGTCACACGGACATTATTTGACTATTTAACCTTCCCCTCACCCCAATCCTAACCGTAAGGTCAGCAACTGTGACCTTAAGGTTAGGATTGGGGTGAGGGGAAGGTTAAGTAGTTCACAAGTCTTTCTAATGTCCGTCTCACCACCGGCGTTGGATACCGACGCTCTGGGACGCTGCGTCATCAGTGTGTCCCTCATCGTCGTCTCCTGACGCGCTGGGGCGTCCCGACTCGTCATATATTGAGGCTTGGTCACACGCGTCATATTTTGACACTTTGGGTGTGAGAACGTGTTGTAAAGGCAGATTCATATCGAGGTTTTGGGCTAAAGCTTGCATTGGTGCATTTGCTCGTTTGTAACAAAATCAAAGAGAACAACAGGATCAGTGATAAAGGACGGGGTCATATCATGAATAAGTGTTAAATTGTTTAATATGGTAATTAAGGGTTTAATCATATCATAATGGTTTTAGCTGTCTCATTAATCTTTAGTGAATCGGATGGTTTGAAGTGTGTCAATGCATCATACTGCTACATATCAAAGTGCACAGACCTAAGGGAGACTATACAGGGAGGCAATATCTTCAAATTCAATTTTACATGGAATTTTTTTACATTTCTTAATTTATGCAGCCATTTCCCTCCAACGTGGCTCTCGGAGAAGGGCCGATTTTACCCCCGTGTAGGTGAAGTGATAGTTAAAGAACATAATCCTCAGCTGAAGGACATAACAGGTTAAGGGGGTGCTAACTAAGATGTGAAGGTAGCGTGATAGATCTGCAGAGTTTGACAGACCTGTTGATCATTTAGTCACCGCTGAGCCTCTCTCACTTTCTAAATTCTCTGCTGTTGGAACAACTTCAGCAGCCTAGTGATGGATGATGGTGGTAATGCTCCAAGAAATGTTGCTTCCCAGCCAGGAATGTGAAAAAAAAAGAAAAGAAAGAAAGCAAATGTAGGATTATTAGCTTTTAGATATGTTCCTTTCTGTACGATTTAATAGTTAGCGCAGTCGGCGGTTACCCACTGACGTTCCTGTAACCTCTGCTGATTTAGTGTCCTGCTAAGGAAGTGTTCTTATTTACATTGCTGATTTATCGCAGGTCTGCTCCTCTCATTAACAGTTCACTTTAATCCAGGACAAACTCTCTTATCGCGGTTTAATGAGCGGGTGATTCCAAGTGACAACAGAGGCATCGCTGATATTTATCACAAACAAAAGAGCCAAATAAGTCATCAGGGAAAATGTCACGGAGAGCTGCAACCTTTCATGGAGGGGCTAACCTTTGAGGCTCCGTGGCAAGATGGAGAGTCATTTGGTGGAGGTGGAGTAGTCCTGACTCATAATGAGGACCGTTGTAGTGTGTGTGGCAAAAATGAACTCAACTGTAGGTTAATAACAAGGGAGCATCACTTGTGACCTACTTAGTGCTGCAGAAGCCGGCGCACAAGCTTCTGCATTTTGCGATATTGAGTCTCAGAGCGGCTGCACGGTGGCGCAGTGGTTAGAGCTGTTGCCTTGCAGCTTTTTGGGCTGGGTTCGATTCCCGGCCTGGGATCTTTCTGCATGGAGTTTGCATGTTCTCCCTGTGCATGTGTGGGTTCTCTCCGGGTACTCCGGCTTCCTCCCACAGTCCAAAAACATGACTGTTAGGTTGATTGGTCTGTCTAAATTATCCTTGGGTGTGTGTGTGTGTGTGTGTGTGTGTGTGTGTGTGTGTGTGTGTGTGTGTGTGTGTGTGTCTCCATCGTGTTGCCCTGCGATGGACTGGCTCTCTGTCCAGGGTGTACCCTGCCCATTGACCGCTGGAGATAGGCACCAGCCCCCCCGCGACCCTACATGGACAAGCGGGTTCAGAAACTGGATGGATGGGTCGCAGAGCTTCCAGGGACTGAGACCTTTGAGAAATGCAACATATTTATCAATGAATATCTTCAGGCTCACTGGGATTATTCAGTCAGCAGCTTCTTATTACCAAAAGCAGGAGATCTAGACTCAGACCTGACATTGCCGGGTATTTTAGATGTATTCTGACCTTCGAGTGTTCCCCTGCTCAGCACAATCTGCAATTGAATTAGTTTGTTTTGTTCTGTTCTCATATACGCCCACGAGCACACCGCGGGATTGAAATTTTATGTCAGTCCCGAACTCCTGAGGCCATTATTGATGTTTAGGCTTTAAACGTCTACGCTGCAATCCGCGGGAGGCTCTCGTCCCAAACAGATGACTGTGAACTCTCTATCAGCAATGCGTTTGGTCATCGGCGCACACCTTTCTTCTGTAGAGTATGTCTGCAGCTTAGCCTGCATGATAAAACATATCGCCCCAGGTTGAAGTCATAAAAGTAAAGCTGCTGGGCCAGAAAACCACATTTTCTGAGTAGGTAATCATGACCATTAATCATGTTGGCACAATTCTCTTTTTCGTCAGCCAAAAAGAATAGGTATGGGCTGAGGACTGTAGGTGAACACACACACACACACACACACACACACACACACACACACACACACACACACACACACACACACACACACACACACACACACACACACACACACACACACACACACACACACACACACACACACACACACACACACACACACACACACACACACACACACACACACACACACACACACACACACACACACACACACTCTTTTTTCCTTCTTTTCTGTTGCTAGCTCTCATTTCTTTTTGTGGTTATCTTGTTTTCTGTGTCTTTTGTAAATCATCAACCTTGTAACTAATTATTCCTCTAGGTCCAAGATATAAATAGACCTAAAATATATCTATATATTTCTATAATCTATACAGAACATGTTTATTTTTTTTATTAAAGCTCATCATATGATCTTTTAACATTGGTGTTCAAGCTTGGTCCTGAAGAGTGACTTTCCACCATGTTTTAGTTGTTTCTCTGCTCCAACACACCTGATTAAGTGGTAGAATAACCTACAAATGCATTTTACTGATGTACAAAAATGACTCCAATCTTTAATTAATAAAGTCACGTGTTTCATGCCAATATTAGGCCCTGTCCACACGTAGCCGGGGATCTGCCAAAACGTAAATATTTTTCTACGTTTTGGCCTGTCATCCACACGAAAACTGTTTTTTCACACAAAAACGGATCTTTTTAAAAACTCCGGCCAAAGTGAAGATCTGCGTTTTCTCCGTTTTGGGTGTCTGCGTGTGGACAGACAAAACCGGAGTTTTAAGGTCCGCAACGTCACTTTCCGCGACAAAAAAATGCTGACATCACGTGTGCGACCTGTGTTTACACTAGCCGACATCATGGAAGCCCTCAGAGCTGCGCTCGCTTTATCAATTGTCCAAGCGCTTTTTGCTTGTTTGTTGTTGCAAGCGGAATTACTGCTCCTTGCGGAAGACCACAGACGAAGGACGAGGTTAAGACCGGGGGAAGTACTGCCGCCTACAGGTCTGGCATGTCCTTAACAACGTATTTATCCGTGTACGTGTGGACAGAGTTTTTTTTTTAAACGAGGTGGTGTGGATGCAAGTTTTTGGAGGGGCGGATATTCGTTTTCAAAAAACTGGACTAGGCCTTAGTCTATGAACCTCTAAAGTTACACTTGCATGATTTTGCATTGATATCTACTATAGATTCATTTAAAATGGACTAAAACCAATTTAAATTAGCAGTTAGTTCAATAATGTAGTTGGACTAAACAGTTTTTCTTTAAAATAAGATTCTTTAGAATGATCTACAGTAAGTAAATACAATTATTTTCACAAAACCAGCATTAAATGATCTCAGCTTCATGAAAATACCTTGGAGTTCACCTGGACAACAGACTGGACTGGAGAAAGAACAGCGAAGCCGTTTACAAGAAGGGACACAGCAGACTGCACTTCTTGAGGACGCTTAGGTCCTTCAATGTCTGTAGCAAGATGCTGCAGATCTTCTACAAGTCTGTTGTTGAGAGTGTCATCTCTTCAGCCATCGTCTGTTGGGGTAGCAGCATCAGAAGCAGGGACCTGAAAAGGCTCAACAGCCTAATAAAAAAGGCTGGTTCTGTTCTGGGGACGACTGTGGAACCACTGGAGGAGATAATGCAAATGAGGATTCTCCAGAGAATCAAGAAAATGATGGACAACCCTGAGCGTTCTCTTCACAAGACTGTCCGACAACAGAAGAGTGTCTTCAGTCAGAGGCTTCTTCAGTTTGGCTGCAACACTGACCGCTACTGGAGATCCTTCCTGCCAACAGCCATTGTAATATACAACAACTCTTTGATGACTTGATTATTATTATTATTCTGAGCTACTACAGCAATCAATTTCCCTCTGGGATTAATAAAGTATTTTTGAATTCAATTGAACTGAATATAAAAAAAACATAATTTAAAGAGCAAGTCACCCCCAAATCAACTTTTTTTATATGAATGTGTGTCTAATCGTGCTGCAGACACGTGTAGTTAATAGTTTTGCACTTTAGTGCATTTTAGTTAAAATTTTTATTTTCTGCCTAAAACTGTTGTGTTGTGTCGTTGTCAGGTAAAAACTCTGCACTGCATTTGAATTTAAATCTGCCATCGCTACTGGCTAAGAGGTACCCAAGTACATTAGCTGGTACCATATGATGTCACAATGCCATAGTCAGAGTGTGTGTGTGTGTGTGTGTGTGTGTGTGTGTGTGTGTGTGTGTGTGTGTGTGTGTGTGTGTGTGTGTGTGTGTGTGTGTGTGTGTGTGTGTGTGTGTGTGTTAGCGGCTCCACCCTCTCGGTCTGCTAGGCAACAGCATTTGTTGCATTTTTCAAACAGGAAGTGGGAGTGGAGTAATACTCTGGTAGGGGTGACTTGCATTTCAAAGTCTACAAAGTAATCAACAGGTTCTCTGATTACTGCTCATTTCATTTGAACATGACCTACTGCCTCCTCAGGCCACAAGAGGTATTGCACATACCAGAATAGAGAATGTGTCATTTCCTGAATTACAAATCAAAGCATTGGCACCAAAAACACTAAAACGTTGATGAAAACATAAATAGGTTTTTATTTTAGGAGTTGAAGTAGTAAACAACCAAGATGTGAGGCATTAAAAAAAATACACCCAAGCAGCCCCTAAAGCCTGCCTGACAGCACCAGGAAGGAGGAAGGAGATAACTGGAGAGCAATTTAATTGCTGCAGTGGCTGATTGGGTGAGTGCAGACAGGTGTGCTGAGTGCAAACAACAAGCAGGTGTGATAAACCAAAGATAAGAAAAGGTAGCTGTGGGTGTGTTTTCAGATTAGATGCACCACAAATCCAAAACAAACAAGAATAAAAGCCAAAAAAAAATCACAAAATTAACCCTTTTGATGCATTTTTACTGAGGCAAATAAAACATTCTTTTGCAGATTTAGAGTCTTCCAAGCTCCCAATTCAGTCTGCTAAATCCATGTGATGAAAGCTTGTGTGTGTTTTCATTATTTCCATGCACAACAAAAGAAACAGGAAAGGGGCGAGCATCGGGTACTTAACCCTGCCTCTGAGACATAAAGACTTTCATGATAAGGCTTGACAGCAGGGGGTGATTTTATGTTCACCAGTGACTTCTCAAATGCTGCACGGAGGAGATAAAGTCTCAGTTTAAGCTGACTCCAATTCTAAATTAGCTCCAAATCTAATAACTTCTCCCGTGATTTAATTCCTCCACATGAGGAAAGTCATTACCCAGTATCACCGCAGCATGTCAGCAATATTACCAGGAATCTGGGATGAGGTGGGCTCTTTTTTTTAAAGGCATCTGGGAAAAGAAGGAAACATGCTTTCCCCACCTTGTCATGGCTCAATAACATGGGAGCACAGTGCAAACAACAACTAGCACCAGCTGCATTATGTGTGCGACCTAATTTTACCCTAATCTTCCTGAGCTTTTACCAAAGTCCCAGAAGGCACAGTGGAACGACAGCGTTTCAGAGCACGCAAATTTGAAGGCTGCCACGCTTAAAGTGAAAAGCAAAAATTACTCATCTGAAGTCGCTTTCTGTTGTCTTGGAGCATTTGTGTTCTGAACACAGGTGATGAATTTTACTTGTTTCCAAGGCAATTTGACTTGTATAGTTCCTTTAGATCGATTCCAGTCCTGAAACTGGCAGAGTGGCTCGCCTGTTTCAAGGTATCGACAGAGAAAACAAATCACTGCTTTGTAAGAAGTCAAAGGCTTATTTTCACACCCAGAAGACACACATTTTACTCTCTGAACCGATTGTTTTGCTGTAGTGTTAAGCACTTTAACTCATTTAAAACCAAAGTTTCTTTGATATTTATAAGAAAATTCAACTGAAAAAATCGTATGAGATGCAATATTTGTAAAATGTACTATTTTTATCCCAGTTTGAGGCAGCTTTAGCATGACTGGAATAATCGTTTTGAATACAATGATAATCTGTACTGAATGCACTGCAGGTACATTATAATGTTGTCCATGCATTACTAAAGCTGACTAAACTCACATAATGTTGATTTAACCATTTCGTACGGTCCAAAAATGTGTTTTAAAGTCACACAATGCAGTTTCCTGCTCCCCTGCCCTACTGGTTGAAAGTGGAATTCAACTGTTATGAACAACTATTCTGTGGCTAGTGCTAACAACAAGCTAACACTAACACGAGCCATGATCCACACTGTTGGACAAAAATATTTTTACTTACAAGCCCAGTAGCAACAAAGCCAGGTCACCATCAGTCCATGATTTTGTAGCCTCCTTTAGCTCCCTCAAATAAGCGTAGGCCTTGCTGATGTTCACTCTGGTTTTAGCTTGTTGCTTCACCTCAGACTTCTTCTTAATCTTCTTCTTGTGCTTTTGATTAAAAACTGGTAAACTGACAATGCTAACTGCTAGCATAACAGCTAACAGACATAAAGCAGGTAAAGAGCACCCATAGCACACCCTCTTACCCTCACAAAACTATCGAGTGCGATTTTTGGCCAGATGAGGGCTGCAGAGTGGTGTCAGGAAAAGAACTCATCCACTATAACGTCCACTATAAAACAGCAGCTGATTGCTGCGGTACATTTTGCGGGTCTTTCGAGACATTTTCACGTTCGGTGGACAGAAAAGGTTACTCGTCAAAGTGAAGAAATGCTAAACTTGGAAAAAATGTCTTTACAGTCGGAATGAACCAACATCCAAAATGTGAACGGTAAACAGCCTCTCATAAAGCCACAGGTAAGACCGTAAATGTAACTTTTAGACACAAACCTTTTCAGAATAGCTGGATTAACCCTTTAATAGTTTCACTTTTTAAATGTTGCCAGCCCTTAAGTGTAAAAATGAGAAGTAATCTATGCTGTCAGAAGTCCTGCTACACTTGAAGAGAAATAGCCCCCGAACAAGGCCAGATCATAATATGGACAAACTGGGCACAAGCCCAGGGGCCGACAGCCACAAGGGGGCCCACGCTAGCAGCAGTCTTTTTTTTTTGTCCAGCAGTCTTAACGTTGGAGAAAAAAGTGAACAAGTAATTAAACTTGCGCCCGCATTTTCTAAGTTAACACACATTTCTTTTAACAACGGTAGTTTTTGCATCTTTACTGCTTGCTTCAGCCCTCTCCCCCCTCCCCCTGCGCAGCGGCCGCAAACTCACTGATGCGCTGATCTAAACGTTGAAAGAACCATTTAATTTTCTGTTCCTCACTTCTGATTACCTTCAGCGGTATTTGTTTGTTGCAACCAGGAAAATCAAACTTTTTTTATTTGACTATTTTTCTGTCCTGTCTGTTTATCATCTTCCTGGATCTCCTCTCAGTCCTGAAGAAAAACTGCTACCTGGCTTCATATTTTCATGTCATGAGTTACCTTTGAACTGCAGTTCTAAAAGATCTACCGACCGCAAAAATAGCAGAGTGTGCGCTGCGCGCCGGCCACACCAGTGCGCTCCAGGTGATGCACTCACTCCGCAGCAGCAAAACGTATCAGACACAAATAAAAGTCAGAAAGCATGAAAGGATATGAGCCAACATGAACAATCACGTGTTAAATTTGTTTTTGAGGTGGCGACACTTTTGATACTGTTGCTGTGGCCGTTCTGAGGACGCATTTGTCTGGAGCGCGTCAACGATCAGAGCAACACAAAGTCAATAGCGCCCCAGTGCACTGTCACTGATGGCTTTTGAATCTCAGCTTGTCGGGAATCTGGACTTTGATGACCTTGTAAATGAATTTACAAATAGAAAGCACTTGTTCTGAAGGCAAGAGAGGAGACCAACAAGAGGAGACAAAAAGAGGAGTAAGGAGACAGGAGTCAAGAGGAAGAAAAAGACAGGAGACAAGAGGAGAATGGGCTCAACACACGGGAGGCAACATCGCCTCTCCGCCATTCATTTTCAATGAGACATGCGCAACAAAGCGATAATCGCAGGTCTCCCTCCTACCAAGCGAAACGCGAAAAACGTGCATGTGAAATTTTGCGCTCATGCACGTGTCGTGCACAGGCAACCCAGCGACGCGATCCCAGAAAGTTGAAACATTTTCAACTTTTCATAGCTGTCGCTCGGACGAGGACCAATCAATGGAGGTTTCATTCATGGACAGGATGCTCTGTACATCTCCGAGTAAGGAGAAGTTGATTATTATTATGTTTTATATTGTAAAATCAGAAGTAAGATTTCACATAACTCTAGCAGCACCTTGTGAAAAATCATATCCACCACTTTTTTTAAACTCTGAACCACTTAAATAACTTTAATTCCCTCCAACCTGACACAGCCAAACAAAACAACGGAAGTTTCGATTTCGCCATGGAACAGAACGTGTAGACGGCTTTG
Source organism: Nothobranchius furzeri (assembly GCF_043380555.1). NCBI lineage: Eukaryota > Metazoa > Chordata > Actinopteri > Cyprinodontiformes > Nothobranchiidae > Nothobranchius > Nothobranchius furzeri. The sequence continues at coordinate 60,796,923 of NC_091747.1, forward strand.
CCGCTGGCCGCGGATCGCCTCCCGTGTGTCAGGTAATAAAAGCGATGGCGACAAATTTCGCTGATCGCGGTCATTTGTTGCCTCCCATGTGTCGAGCCCAGAAAGGAGACAGGAGACAAGAGGAGGAAGGAAACAGGACTCAAGAGGAGGAAGGAAACAGGAGACAGGAGACAAACAAAAACATGCAGATATTTCTTCTTTGCAAACTCTTCAATAACTGTATAAGCTTTTAAATAATCCTGCATTACTTTCTGTTGTAGTGTGACAGTAGGATCTCTTTTACAGCAGACTCTTGCCCCCACTGTCCCACAGATTGACAACATTTTTGTTAGTACAGACAGAGACAAGACATGAGCACTGTGAGGAAGAGAGAGAGAGAAAATGAGGAGAAAAGAAAGAAGACAGAGGAAGAAAGATATGTGAGTGGTGCACAGCAGGGGCCCTAAGCACATTGTGCCCAGGGGCCCCTGCAATGATAATCCGGCCCTGCCCCCGAACCTGGATTAATGATGATAAATGTGGATAAATGACCTGCACTTGTATAGCACCTTTCAGAGTCAGGACTCCAAAATGCTTTACACTACAGTGTATCATTCATTGATTCACACACACACACACACACACACACACACACACACACACACACACACACACACACACACACACACACACACACACGCACAAATATGTTAATACTGTCTGGTTGAATGTGAGGAAAGAGAACCCATTTAGAAAACACCCACTGGATTTTTTGTCAAATGAAACATTTTCAGAGAACAAGAGAATAAATCTAATCTGAATCACCAGAAGGCTTGTAAATATCACATGTTTTAAACAGATAAACTGATGAGAACCGTTAAAAACTCTAAACATGAAAGGTTTGATTAAAAAACTGAAGTCATGTCCATTGCCATGCAGACAGAATCAAATCAAAACTTCAGCCAGCAGACGTTGGTGGAGCTGGTGAAGGTGTTTAGCCTCTCCAGTTTGCTTCCAACCACTTTGCTACACCCGTCCCCACACCGTGTTTCTGTCGCTTCAAATCTAACTGACTAATCATGAAGAAATGCCACCAAAGTGATGTTTTAAGGAGCACTTTACACACTAGCGGAAGCAGACATGTTTCACAAGGATTTTTCGTCAATTGCTGAAAACAAATCAAGTCCTCCATCTGTTCTGAGACTTTTTACTCCAACATTTTAAAAGGTTGATCTTGTTGTTTACACTACCAAATGGTTTCTTTGTCTTTCCACTGTACAAGGATTTCTTGTCATTGTTTTTTAACAGCAGAGTCGAGTTGAATTTGTTTGGCACCAACTGAAAAAGAGAGAGCCTTTCATTATAAAAAAATGTAGTAAAATGTCAGTTAGGGATGAAATTCCTATAGATTACAGCTGTGTTAATGTATCACTACAGCGCTAGGCTGGTTTAAATCCTACCTGTCTGATAGATTTCATTTTGTAAATGCACATGACAAATCTTCATACTCCAGGGTTACTTGTGGAGTACCACAGGATTCAGTGCTTGGACCAATTCTTTTTACTATATATATGCTTCCAATTGGTCAAATAATTAGACAGCACTGTTATGCTGACGATACTCAGTTATATCTGTCCATTAACCCGTATGAACCTAATCGGTTAGTTAGATTACAGGCTTGTCTTGAAGACAAAAAATTGGATGACTCAAAACTTTCTGCTTTTAAATCAAGACAAGACAGAAGTTCTCATCTTTGGACCTGAAATTCAGAAAAGGAAATTGCTTAGTCAATCACCTGACCTGAATGGCATTAAATTAATCTCCGAGAACAAAGTAAAGAACCTTGGTGTTATCTTTGACCAGGACATATCATTCAATTCCCAGGTTAAACAGGTATGTAGGATTTCCTTTTTCCACCTTCGGAGCATTGCTAAGATTAGAAGCATCCTTTCCAGGAGCGATGCTGAAAAACTAGTTCATGCATTTATTACATCAAGACTGGATTACTGTAATTCATTACTCTCAGGAAGTCCACAGAATGTAGTTAAAAGTCTTCAACTTGTCCAAAATGCTGCAGCTAGAGTTCTGATGAGAATTAAACAGAGAGATCATATCTCTCCTGTCTTAACTTCCCTACATTGGCTACCTGTTAAATTCAGAATAGATTTTAAGATCCTTCTTCTCACATATAAAGCTCTTAATAATCAAGCTCCATCATACATCAGTGACCTGATTGTTCCATACGTTCCTAACCGAGCACTTCGCTCTCAGACTGCAGGTTTACTGGTGGTTCCCAGAATATCTAAAAATAAGATGGGAGGCAGATCTTTTAGCTATCAGGCTTCTCTCCTGTGGAACCAGCTCCCAGCTTTGATTCGTGAGGCAGACACCTTGTCTACTTTTAAGACTAGGCTTAAAACATTTTTATTTGATAGGGCCTATGGTTCAAATTTTATGTTAGCCCAAATCTGGACAAGTGGGGGAGTAGAGGGAGGTGGAGTGTACAGTCGGTACAGACGACTCTCCCTTGCCCTGCCTACAACATGCCTCCATCTAAAAGGCTAGGCTATCCAGAGTTATCTCTGTAGTTATGCTGCTATAGGCTTAGACTGCTGGAGGACACACTGACCACTTTCCACAATTGACTACTTTCTTCTACAATCTGGTCTTTAACTGTATTATTTCCTGCTATTTCAGCTGTTAACTTTATTTTTTCTCTAAGTATTTTTCTCCTCAAAAGAAGCTACAATGATGTTCTGCTGAGCTGTGGTGGCCTCATGGAGGAGGCCATCGTCTTGAACACTGTTGCTAATCACTTAAACATTCTCCCTCTCCTGATAATAACTTTTAGCTTTCCTTGACGTTGGATGTGCTACTACTAGTTTACCCGTTTAATTATAGATCCACCAGGATAAATACAATAAAGTTTATCTCTCACCAAATAGAACATTTACTAAGAAATCACAATTTAACCATAGAAACATTACTTGGTATATATGTTGTGTATGTGTATGTGTGTGTGTGTTGGGGGGGGCTGGTGTTGGTGTACGCATGTGTCTGCTCTGTCTTCTCGATCACCAGTGAGTCATGGCGGTGACTTGATGCAATTTGCTGGGTTCCTTATACAGGAAACTTTTTTTCTGATTGGCTTAATGAACTGACCTGTATTGGAATGTTTACTATGTGAAGTGCCTTGAGACGACGCTTGTCATGAATTGGTGCTATATAAATAAACTTGAATTGAATTGAATTGTATCACAGATGTAAAAACTTAAAGTGACAGAATTTTCACGCTGAATACGCCCTCTAAGTGCTGAGTCATGTGAGAACAATGAATGTCTCATTTTGAGCTGCATGTCAAGCGGAGTTCAATCAGTGATACGAAATGAATTTAGTATCGCCACCATTATTCTTATTGTGTTCAAGTAGCGGGTAGCAGCTGGGTAATCACACCTGTCTGCTGGAGGCATTTTTAATCAACAGCTACATGGAAAGTGCAACAAAGAAATCCTGTTAAATTTGAAACCCAGATGGAGACCATCCGGTGTTTAATGACCCTGTTCAGGAACGGCATTCTGTTTATGTGCCTCAGCCTCCAGAGTTATTCTTGAGTGTGTCACGGCTTTTAATAAAATCATGCAAAGTGATGAATTGTTTTTTATTGTATCATATACTCTTAATTTAGCCAGCAGTTCTTGTTTTGTCATCAGATTGTTTATATTTAGGCACTAACTTCCCACAAAAATAGAAGTAATGTACTTTTACAAACTGCATGATGCTCAGCGGAGCAACGGCCCATCACAAGGGACCAAGACCTTAATAAGAATACACATGGTCTTGCACATTAGTACCAAAACTGATTACAAGAAATAACAGCTCCATAGCATGACAAATGCCTTTGCACATGCGCAAAATATTTGTTGCAAAGTTTTAAAGTAATGGCGGCAGACTGGAGGCTCAGGAGGAGGGTGGTAACAGTGTTTCTAAGGTTAGGGGCTAGTGTGTACATGCATGGCTTGGTTGTTGGGAATTCGGAGAATTACTAGTCACGCCTCATTTTGGTTTCTAAACCCTAAAGTGATGCTGACAGCCTCAGTGATGGGGGAAGATCTCCAAATTTGTTGCAACTCTTCCAAGTTTTTGTAGGTCATGAAGAGCATACTGAGGTGTAAACTGGTTCACATTCCTGTCTGAATCATTTGTGGGCAACAAATGTCCAGAAGTCAGCAGGGCTTTCTCCAACTGGAAACTTTCCCGTGGTCATCCAAAAGTTAGAAAGCTCTATGTTTGTGTTTCGCTTGTTTATTCAATACATTTGCAGTGGTCTCTAATAGGAGTGAATGTCTTGTAAGATGTACTCAGAAGAGAAAAGGCACAAATATGCCTGTTTCAGCAAGTCCAACTCAGCTGGAGGAGAAAGTAGCTCCTTGTTTCCTGATATTTGGACATCTCTCCTCTGATTGGCTAACAGCTACACAACTCTTCCACTGATTCTGTTTGCTCTGCAATGTTGATGTTTTATTCCCACAAATAACACAAGCCTGGAGGAGCTCCACTGTGTGGCGGAGTTGCTAATACTAATGGTTAGCTTATGACGTTTCCTGGACGTTAAACCACAACTATGGCAAGCCAAATGAGCATATATTCTGATGTCAGGATATCAGCCAGAATTGTCATGAACATGTAAGCCATTTCTGTCCACTAGTTAACTAGTTAGCCATGTTTGTGTCAACTAGTTAAATATCGAGGGTAAAAATGTGCCCACTAGTTAACTAGTGACAGCAGAAATGCGCACTAGTTAACTAGTGACAGCAGAAATGCGCACTGGTTAACTAGTGAACACATTTAGGCTTCAGTAGTTAACTAGTTGACACAAAAACTGCTCACTAGTTAACTAGTAAAAGCAGAAATGCATACCAGTCAGCTACTTGAAGGTATTTGTCTCACTAGTTCACTAGTGAGGGTCAAAATGTGCACACTAGTTAACTTGTGGTAGACATAAATGTGCACTAGTTAACTAGTGAACACATTTTGGCTTCACTAGTTAACTAGTTGACACATAAATGGCTAACTAGTTAACTAGTGGACAGAAATGGCTTACATGTTCATGACAATTCTGGCTGATATCCTGACATCAGAATAAATGCTCATTTGGCTTGCCATACACAACATCCGTCCCTGTCATGAAACAAGATGGGTGAGTCCATGAATGTTAAGGTACATTGTGACGTAGATCTGTCTTTTGGTCTTTTCAAATCCAAGTGAACATAATTTTGAAAGCACAAATAGTGACCATTTGAAAAATGATACAATTTAAAAGCTAGGTTCTAAAAAAATGCTGGATCCATTTTCTCCCAAAGCCACAGCCACCAATATATTTTAAAACATTTCTCCAGCCCTAAAACGGCTCCTCTGTAGTCTTAGCTTTTCTTCCCTGCATTTATGACCTCACCATGCAAGTCGTCTGCATAATGTAGTAGGCTGTGGTTAGTTTGGCATACTTTAAATATTTCTGAACAGAGTTGGGATATTAAGAGGGTTTCTGAACAATAAAATTGCCAACCTGTTGTCAGTATTGCTCGGTCTCTTTATAGAGAAAGTCATTACGTGCGAAAAATGCTGAACTCTCCAGGACTATTGCGCTTCAAATATGCATAAACAGCAATTAAACAAACACACACACACACACACACACACACACACACACACACACACACACACACACACACACACACACACACACACACACACACACACACACACACACACACACACGACCAGTTGTCCAAAGCTCTGGCTTTTAATGTTGGGAAAGTGACTTTCTGGCACAGATATAAAATGTTGTCAAGTAGGCGACATCAACACATGCAACATAGACATTACAACACAGTAGGGTTGTCACGGTAACTGGTATAGCGGTAAACCCCGGTAAAAAAGTTGACAATAAAAATAACCGTCCAGTTTTTAAAAAACTAAATTATCTCGGTGGGTTTACCGTGGCCGCGGTTTCAGCGCGATGACCCTTACCAGCCACCGTCGCTTCAGCTGAAGTTCCCGCGCACACGCACTTTTTAGTTTGCAACCAAAACTTTGAAGCTGAAATAATGGCCGAAGGAGGAGACGGCAGCGCCCAGGACATCCATCAGCCCTCAAAGAAGACTAAATCGGAAGTATGGGCATATTTGGGATTTCTGAAAAATGCTGAGGGACAGTTAATAGAAGACTGCTATCCCGTTTGCAGAACGTGCAGGAAACAAGTGTCTGCAAAAGGCAGCAACACTTCGAATCTAATGGCACATATGCGTCACCATCACCCACGTCTCTACAGCCAGTGCAAGGTAAGTTAACATTAGCATTTTAGCTTAAATGCATGACGTGAGGACTTTTGGTTGAGGGAGAACGCAACGAGTCACTATATCCTGCAGCCGCAGCGTCCTCAGCCAGCATTTAAACCGTGTCACGGACACCCTGTTGCTGGATGAAGCATCTTATTTGTTGATGATGAAAAGAAATATACAATTAGTTCCTTGTCATTGATTTGTTTACTTATTCAATGCCATTTATACTTGAACGTTTGGATTTGATTACATAGTGTAGTAGTTATTTTAGTAATTTGTTTAAAGTGGCTATTTATTTTAAATACATATTTTTTAAGGTTGACTTGTACAGTGCTCAAGTCAAGTGTGGACTGGAGTTTTAGATTTTCATTTTGATAATGAAGAAAACAAGTCTATGAGAAAACAAGTGGTGTTTCTTTGATTTGTTTACATATTGTTTATGTTTCGAATGTTTGGATTTGTATCATTTAAACCTGCACTGACTACTGTAACATGTTCCAGAAAAAGAAGCTATATGCTCCTTTACTTGTGAAAAGTTGCACTTTTGCTAAAGCTTTGTGTTATTTTAGGTTTAATAAACACTGTTAAACCTTTTCAGAACTATTTCAGTTTGTGTAGAACAGGACTATCAATGCTTTCTGAACATATGCAACACCGTTTAAAAAATACCGCGATAATACCGAAAACCGTGATAATTTTGGTCACAATAACCATGAGGTTAAATTTTCATACCGTGACAACCCTACAACACAGTGGATATCTATTTATCTTTTTACCTTTAATATCTATAAAACTGGTTTAGGTCCTTTTGCATTTGCTAAAGCCCATTAGCTCTGAACCACATAAACACAAACAGGCAAAAACGTGCCAACCCTAACCCTCTTCCGCTTTTCACAAGTGGAAAATAATCAGTTTAGATATGTTACTGGACAAGGAAAACAATAAAAACTGGGTTTTCTTAGACAGGATCGGCTGAAAAGCTGTTATGCTCAACCTGATAGTTCATAGTTTTAGAAATCGATGACAAAATAGTTTTTTGCGCCAATCCATGGAAAGAAGTGAAGCAGATGTGATAAATAAGGATACTTTGGTAAGTAAGCTAACTTCTTTTGTGTGCTCATACTGTGTTTTTGTCTATAAACCATTGTTTAGTTCTTTTCTTACACAGTTTAGAAAAAATAATTGTTTACATGTTTCAGCTAGTAGCCCGTGGATAAATGGAAGTCACACCACCATCACAGTGATCTCTGAGAGTGGTTAGAGCTAGCTGAAACATGTAAAGTAAACATCATTTTTACTAGACTGTGTAAGAAAAGAAGAAAAACATGGAAGTGAGCTAGCTGTCCAACTTGGCTGACATGAATTTTACTTGAAGGAACATGTTCTCATGTGTTTTACGTTTGTTAGTGGTTTAGCAATATTTCCACAAGGCTGTTTATCCCCTTCATTTAGAACAGCCTTGTTTATTGGCTGCACATTTTTATGAAGTTTAGCATGCAAGCATCACTCAGTCATGTGACCTTCTGAAAGCAGAAAATGTCTTGACAGTAAATGATGTGTGGTCAAAATTACCGGACAACAACTAAAGATGAGAAGCTCACTAGTATAAACGATCCAAATGCCACAAAAGAAACAGCGGCAGCTTCTGCAACAGGCTAAAGCCTGATTTCTGCTTCTCCGTCTGCGTCAGTGCGGAGCACACGCAACGCCATTATCCGTCCTTGCGTAGGGCTCCGGCAGGCATGCAAGTACGTACGGAGTCGAGCCCACTTTTTTAAACATCCGTCGAACGAGACGGATTACGCAAGCTTGTGATTGGTCAGGACGCCGCTGTTGTTTACAGCGCCACCATTGCAAAGAGAGCCGAGTTTAACTAGCGGCAGACACGGAGAAGCTTGAAGAATACCTCGTGAAAAAACTCTCAAAATATGAAAGTTTCATCCTCCCGTGACTGGAGGAGTGAAAAGATCCGCAGCAAGCATTTTATTTGTGGACGGAAATGACAGGAAACGTGGGTTTAGAGGTGAGGAGCGCATGAAGAGGTGGAGGAGAATGAGAGACAAATATGTCCGTGTTAAAAGTCTCTTATATATACAAAAAACACAATATAAACAAACGATCTTGGACCGATACATGACAGGATACCACAGAACAGCGCTACGCCCTCTGTGGTCCTGCCGGGCAATTGCTTTGCAACACTCTCCAGGAGACGGAGAAGTAAAAGAGTAAAACGCTTCCGTCAATCCGTGCGTGTCTGTCCATTGAGGAGCTGACGGAGAAGCATAAACCAGGCTTGACAGCCGCTACACACACAATATGGCCAAGTTTCTAGTTTGCTAATGTAAAATCACTGGAAATCAAGCTTTACCACCTCAGAACCACAGTTAACTTCCACAAAGACGTCAGGGACTCCAACTATTTGTGCTTCACTGAAACTTGGCTGAACGCCGCAATGCCAGACTGAGCTGTAACCCTCGTTCTTTTTGCTCCGCATAAATAAAATGACGTACTCTTAAAGGTGGACTTTGCTTTGTGCTTAACGTGAAGTGCTGAACTTGTGTCACCCCAACAATGGTCTGTCTCGACTAGTGAGTTCAGGTAAGAGCTTTAGGAGACGATAAAGTAGCAGCTCAGGTCAGATTTCACTAAATTGTACAAGTACAAATGCACTCCCGCCAAAGACTATTGAGTTACAGCATAATTAAATAATCATTATTACATATACTTGGGGGAAAACTGAAGATTGTCAATGCAACAATTTGTCCATTATGTCCCTGAATGTGACATAACTTTACACATATAATCATTTATGGACATCAGATAAATAAACCTCTATGAGCAAAAGATATTTCACAAAAAAACTAAAATAAAATAAGGCGTGGATACTAAAATGTTCAGTCAACAACAGCTGAGACAGAAAATAATAATAATAATAACATTTAGCATACTAAAATTAAACATTCCTTTCTGAGTAGATGTTCCCATCTTTAACAACTTAGTGGTTTTGCGCTGAGAACCTCTCTTTGAAATCCTGCTGTGCTGACAGCGTTGCATCACACTTAAGCCTCAGTATTGTCCTATGTAGGAACACATGAACAGCCAGCCTCACGGAGATGTTACAGTCTTCGTCTCTCGTTGTTTACCCCTTTGTTGCTCCCTTCACCATGGTCTGTATCATAAAACAACGTTTACAAAGATCAGCTTAAGCTACGTGTCACTGTGTATTAAATCAAACACGCCTAGGCCGCACATCAGCCTGCGTGTTTATGTGTTGTTGAAGAATATACCTGTGTCTCATGCATTGGTGTGTGTGTGTGTGTGTGTGTGTGTGTGTGTGTGTGTGTGTGTGTGTGTGTGTGTGTGTGTGTGTGTGTGTGTGTGTGCGTGTGTGTGTGTGTTACACATGTTTCTAGTAGGTTCAAGCAATTCAACTGGAACTTTTATTCTTGGGAAACATTTTGCTTTTCATTCAATGAGCTTATCTGTACATACAAGAGAGCACTAAGCTTTCAGACTGTACCGTAAATGCTCTGTTGGCATTGATGGACACTCAATTGCTTCTCATAGGATGAGAAATCCTTCAAAAAAGAAGCTCAGCGGTGGAGAGGCTCTCCCACACTTGCTTTTGCCTGAGGCCACCTGCACTGCCATGCCTCGGATGGGCAACAGAACCAACCCTCAGCGAAACATGTGGGATACTTCTCATCATTAAACATTCAGATCTAAATACGGATCATTTCTCAGACCTAAAACCCATTTTTAACTCCACACACCAGCATGAGAGATATCTTCCAAATCAAAAACAGACTAAAAAGCCAAATCAGCATGTATCCATGTTTCCTTTGGACAACCACGGTTCCCTTTGAGTGCTAGCAGACATCCAGTGATTGAAGTCTCGTGGTAAGCTTGACTGATTCTCTTTACTGGGGGGGGGGGGGGGGGGGGGAATAGAAACTCCCACAGAGACATTAAACTTTATTGCATGCCAATGACAAATGCTCCAACAATTTCTAATATACCCCCTGATATCTAACAACTCTCAGATATTTCCTTTGGTTTTCTTCCAAGCTACCATAGCAACAGTATCACCAAGTCGCTGCAACAAAATAATAAAAGGGATAATAAGCACCATGGTGCCAAGTGAATCAGCCACAAGTCTGTAAAACATGCATAGTTGCCTCACACCATGAAATCTGATACCTACGAAGCAACACTTCTGCTCTCACCTTTTCTTTGCGGCTTGGCCCAAAGTTCCGGATGGAGAATTTAGAGACGACCGACTCCTCAGGTCGTGGATGCTGTGCTGGAGTGCAGATGTTAAGTGAGTAGACGCAGCAAAAAGCACCGAAAGTGTGGAGACGGGAAGAGGATGAGGAAGGAGAAGAAGGTGCAAATGCTGAATTATGGATGACGAGGGGTGAGAGAGTGAAATTCATCTGCTGCCACTTTTGCTCCGTAGATGGCAGAGTGTGAATCTTCCCCGACACGGATCAGATGGCAGAGTCCAGGGAAGGGCTGGGTCAGTGCAGTGAGAAGAATAGAGGTTGTCTGCCAGGACTGGGAGGGTGGCGGGGGTAAGGCAGACTGTATTAGACATAGAATTGGTTAGGACAGTCGGTGATTTCATTCGAAACTTTTCAGCTTAGATGCTGCAGAGCCTTTTTACCATTTTTACTGTCGAATAAAGACAAATCCAGTCCTTTATTGAATCAGGTAATCAATACCTGCAGAACGCTTTCTCTTCTGTTCTCTTCTGTTTTGTTTTTCTTCTCAATCCATTCATGTTCTTCCAAATGCTTTGAGTAACTTCGTTTTTATTTAACAGACGATTTGCAGTTGACTTGGGGTCTTGCAAGAAAGTTATTATAAAAATAAAACTCACTTGGCAGAGGCAAAAATAAATAAAAACATCCATCCATCCATCTTCTGAACCCGCTTGTCCACGTAAGGTCGCGGGGGGGCTGGTGCCTATCTCCAGCGGTCAACGGGCAATCAGGCGGGGTACACCCTGGACAGGTTGCCAGTCCATCGCAGGGCAACACAGAGACACACAGGACAAACAATCACACACACACACATTCACACCTAGGGACAATTTAGACAGACCAACCAACCTAACAGTCATGTTTTTGGACTGTGGGAGGAAGCCGGAGTACCCGGAGAGAACCCACGCATGCACAGGGAGAACATGCAAACTCCATGAAGAAAGATCCCAGGCCGGGAATCGAACCCAGGTCCTTCTTGCTACGAGGCAACAGCTCTAACCACTGCGTCACCGGGCAGTGCCCTAAAAAAAATCAATAGAAGTCAATTTTGTTGAAAATTTTTAAACGAGAACACTCAAAAATTTGTTTATTGACATTTAATTACAACAGCGCAGACCAAATTTGGTGAGTCACTACGGATTTAGTGGAAAAATCTAAATTGAGACATTGACAGTGAGCCGTTTATAGCCATCGTTTATGTATTTCTGATGGCAAATAAACATCTCAGTCTTGTCTGGGTTTGCATGACCTGTAAAGCACATTTTGACATGTTCGCTTATGGAGAAAATTAGCAGTGAAAACCAGGATTATTATTACAATCCAAGAAATCAAACTGTTGCGTTTTGGCAAAGGCAGTTTTTTAAAAAAAAAAAAAACCTAACTAAGAGTTTATTTATCATGGTTATTTACGTTATGATTTCTACAATTACAATAATTCTCATTTAATTGTGTATAAAAACAAACAACTTATGCAAGGCGATTTTATTGGATGCATAAATAACGAACAGTCCCTTCAGGAGCCCTCTGGTTGTGTGTGAATATACTGAGTGATGGCTTGACATTACAAGATGCTCTCATGAGAAATAAAAGTTAAAACATTGTTCACACGTGCAATAACATCCCAACATTCATTTTTAACTAGATGCTTTTTCTTGCCATGGATCATGACCCTGTTGGTTGTGTTTTAGCTCTGTTGGCTGGCTAGAAGTGTGTGTTCATAAATGGGAGGAGTTTATTTCGGCTGTAAACACATAAGTGGGAAGAAAGGCTTTTGGTACCAGACATTTGTCAGCCTCTAGATCAGGGGTGATAAGAAATCCTGGTCTTCAAGGGCCGCCAGCAAGTATGTTTTAGTTGTTTCCCTGTTTTAACACACCTGATTTTAAACAGCAGGTAATTAAAAGGCTTCTACATTGCTTGATGACCATTGAACGGGTGATTCAACCATTGAATTAAGTGTGTTGGAACAGAGAAACAACTAAAATGTACTGGATGTCGGCCCTCAGGGATCGGAGTTGCCCACCCCTGCTCTAGACGGTGCCTTCAGATTAAAATAACTCAGGATTGATGCTTTAACAAGGCACATTAGACACAAATTCCTCTGAGTCTGCTGAACTGACAAAAATGGTAACTTCAAGGTGTTTGTGATGAAAGGTACAGGCTGTTGGACTGCGGGATAGAATTTGTTTTTCAGTTTTGTCTTCGTTCAAGTTTAACAATTCATTAGAGGATGGATTCTGGAGTTTGTTTTTGTACATCTGAGCTTAGATTGGATTATATAAGAACCTTGTAGAGCCACCTTTATTTTCTCTCGGTATATAAAACTAAAATGTATAAAGGGCAGACATTTCCACCATGAATGTAGTCAGTTTACTTGTTATAAGTTCCACAGGGGTCTGTACTCGATCATTCTGCTTTCTCTGTAAAAACAATATCAGATCCCAAAACCTGTTTTGTTATTACTACACCAAAACGGTTTGATTTATTTATTTATTTATTTGTAGGAAGAGGGCCAATACATATTAATGAACATTTCAATAAATGTAAATATGCCAGATTATAGCCTTGGGCTAATTTCCATCTGCAGACCCTCCGGAAGGTTGATGTTAGACACAAAGTAGTGGAAACATACAGAGATAGTATTTACAAGTCACGTGACAGAGACAAAAACAGTCATCCCATTATACTAACACAAACAAATGTCAAGGAAAGTGGACACAGAGGACAGCATAGATAACAATAGCGGAAACACATCAATTATAATGCACAAACCCCGATACTGCATATGCCCTGACTGTCGTGAGATTACATTCACCCATTACACTAGCTGTTGTTTCCCTTTTAATAATGTACCAACTCTTTTCCAGGACAAATAAAAAACATGATAGCATGTGTTTGTTGCTTTAAAATAAAACAAAAGTAAAGTTTTCACAGAATCAAGTCCCATTACAAAAGTTATAAAACAGAGTTGTCATTTTGAGGTACTAATTGAAGCTGAATAGAGTCAAAGTCAGTCAGGACATTTAAACCTGGCTTGGTTTCACTCAGTTTAAGACTTAGCTGTTACGTTTTTTTGCTTACCGTCTGAAACATTTTAAACAGGGTTTATTTGAAATATCCCATAATCCCACTCTTCCTTTTCTGTATTCATGTCAACAATCACAAAACCACCCATGCTGATTCTGACACGAACCTCAATTCTGAGTCAGAAACCTCCGTACTCTATTACTCCACGCTAAACAGCATCTACCTTAGAGTAAACAAGCTGAAAAAATAAAGTGCATGTCTACAGACTTCAGCCCATCCCAGACAAAAGCCACTTGCTCTTCAGTTTGAAGCCCATCTCCTCTCCTATTTCCTCTTTAGTTACATTTCATTCCATTAACACCCAACTCGGCTGCCTCCATTGTGCTCCCGTGTGAAAGCAATACTTTCCAGCTTAATACAAGAAACAGGTTGAACCATTTCCTGCATTGATTGAATGTTTCAACATACTCGGCTTTGTGTTATTGCAGTTCATTTTGAGGGTTACAGTTGATGGATGATAGACAAACGATTGGTGAAAAATCCAGTGTAAAGAAACCACATCAATGTAAAGTGCATGGTTGCTCAGTGGTTAGCACTGTTGCCTCGCAGCACAAAGGTTGCAGGTTCGAAACTCGGCTGCAGCCTTTCTGCGTGGAGTTGCGTGTTCTCCCCGTGCATGCGTGGGTTTCTTCCGGGTACTCCGGTTTCCCCCACAGATCACAACATGCTCTATAGGTTATAAATTGTAAGTCGCTTTGGATCAAAGCGTCTGCTAAATAAATAAACATCAGTGTGCAAAAATAAAAGCAGTTTTGCATTTTTACACCCTTATACTCGGAGTGTCTATCACCCACCGTTTGTATGAAGTAATCACTTTTAAAAATAGGTTGATGTGAGATTTTGGCCTTTTTAACCTTTTTAACCCTAACGCCCCCAAAATTGGGGGCCTCTACAAGTTTCATGTCCCAAACATCTACAACTGTCCACATTCTCCAAACAAAACTAAACCCACTACCAAACAGCCCAGATGGGAAACAAGGCCATTTGACATTGTAATTAATTAAGATACAACGATATTTTAACTTTATTTAAGAAGAGCATCTGACCTTCTCTGGTGTCTGCTGGGGGAAAAAAAAAAAAAAACCTTGAACAAATGTAGTTGAGGACCCCTGGAATAAATAAAACAATAGACTCAATCTCCTAAATGGAATTTGAACTCACAACCTCCATCCTGTCAGCACTTTCACACAGGGCAGCTCCTCTAAAATAAAGTTCAAGCATTATTTTATCTTAATGTATCGAAAACCAAAAATTGCTTTGTTTACAATCTAAACTGGTTTGATTGTAGCTGTAGCTGTGCTCGGGGAATGCAAACAGTCACTGACACTTGGGGCATGAAGCTCCACAGCCCCCCAATTGGGAGGCGCCAGGGCCCAAAGAAAAAAGGCCTATGGCCCAAAGGGTTAAGGTGTTAAATTACAAAACACTCTTACCTGTTGTTGATAGTATAGCCTTCTGAATGGTCTCTGATGGGAACATAAATTTGTACCTATAGTAGAAGACAGTAAAGAATCAACTTGGAATGAACTAAAAATGGCTTAAATGGCAGCAATTAAGACATGGAACACAGGAAGGACATACAGTAGATCATAACACAAGCAGAAGCAAAAAGGGAGAATAAAGAAACTTGGGACTATTGATACAGGGAGGAGTAATTACTGGAATGAGGCCCTGTCCACACGTAGCCGGGGATCTGCCAAATCGTAGATATTTTTCTACGTTTTGGCCTGTCATCCACACGAAAACGGAGTTTTTTCACACAAAAACGGATCTTTTTAAAAACTCCGGCCAAAGTGAAGATCTGCGTTTTCTCCGTTTTGGGTGTCTGCGTGTGGACAGACAAAACCGGAGTTTTAAGGTCCGCAACGTCACTTTCCATGACAAAAAAATGCTGACATCACGTGTGCGACCTGTGTTTACACTAGCCGGCATCATGGATGCCCTCAGAGCTGCGCTCGCTTTATCAATTGTCCAAGCGCTTTTTGCTTGTTTGTTTTTGCAAGCGGAATTACTGCTGCTTGCGGAAGACCACAGACGAAGGACGAGGTTAAGAACGGGGGAAGTACTGCCGCCTACAGGTCTGGCATGTCCTTAACAACGTATTTATCCGGGTACATGTGGACAGAGTTTTTTTAAAATGACGTGGTGTGGATGCAAGTTTTTGGAGGGGCGGATATTCTTTTTTTTTTTTTAAATGGCTACGTGTGGACTAGGCCTAAGAAGTAACTAGATGATTAGCAGATGAAGAACAGGTGTGAGAGGGTGCTTGATAGGCTGAGTGAAAACAATGACTAAAATAAAATTAGATGTGAGGAACGAAGAAAGTAAATGAAAACTCAAACATGCAACAATGAACAAACATAATGAAGATATCCACAGAAAGCACAAAGATATCCATTCATCCATTATCTATACCCACTTTTCCATGCAGGGTTGCATGGGGCTGGTGCCTATCTCCAACCGTCTCTGGGGAAAAAAGGTGGGGTACACCCTGGACCGGATGTCAGTCCATTTCAGGGCAACACAGAGGCACGCAGGACAGACAACCCTGCCTAAGAACTATTTAGACAGAACAATTAACCTGACGGTCACGTTTTTGGACTGTGGGAGGGGACCGAGGGGAGCCCAACCATGCACAGGGGGTGCATGCATCAGGCCCCAGGCCAGGATTTGTACCAGAGACCTTCTTGCTGCACCACTGCAAGCCCCAATACAGAGATAGTAATTGCTTTTTTGTTGTTGCTTGTTTTTCATAAACCACATCTCAAGTATCAATTATGCTCAATCACCTTCTTGATTTCTTGCCACGCAGACAGATAGCGACCCTGTGGAGCCAGTTTGACACGGCTTTAAGATTTGTGGAGTCTGAGGGCCATTATTTAGGTCACATTCTCTCAGCTGTAAATCTATTTCTGCCATTTACCATGAGAAGCACATCATTGAGATGATTGCCTTTTGGAGGACAGCTTTAACACATCTGCCAATAGAAATCCAGGAATCGGTTTGCTCTGTATCCGCCTGCGTTTCGGCAAAGGACACGGATAAAATCGCCTCTTTGTTCATCTCAATCTATACAATGAGCCATTCCGTCTCCTCAAGTGTGCATCTTTATGTTGGGCGCTTCTTCTCACTCTCTGAGACTGTTCTCGAGTTTTACACCTGTGCGTTCATCCCTGTTAGGTTCAACAGGGCAGAAACCCATCTTCAGCTTTCCCTCCGCTACCTCTGTCCACAGTTATATCTCCTGTCGCTGTCAGTTTGCCGGGGGAGGCGGGAGGCGGCGACAGATCCTCCTGGCCCAGTCATGCGTTTGTAATCATTCTGGCTGCTGCCGCGCTGATTGGTGCTCCTGCGTCGGGCCCTGCTGTAGGTGACTGATCAGCTGCTTTCTTGGATACACAAGTCTGCCATTGATCAATTGCCCCATTAATCCAGCAGCAGAATGGATAATGCACAGCTAGGGGGTACGCACTGGCGCACTGACACAGGCACATGTTCCCGCTTTGCACCCCTTGTAAAACAACCCCTCCGGTTGTTTTGGGGAGGAAGAAGAAGCCTAACACGGATGATGTCCTCCACATCCATTTGCATAATGTGCTACCTATTTTAGAGATTAATAACACCGTAGAAAGAAAGCAGCAAAGCTTTCATTCTGGGTTGCACTGAAGATAATGAAACAATCATTCACTCCATGTTTGAACTTATACCAACTAGATTTTCTAAATTATTTTAATAATAGTTTTTTTCTAAAGCTACCAGGATACACTTGAGCTGTTTCACTTGCAGGTAGGACTGGTGTGTGACGGCTCAAGGCTGAACTTGGCTCGGCACTTTTCTACAATGAACAGGAAGTTGGAAATATTTTCAAATGGATCCTTTGTTAAAGGCAAAAAGTCAGACAACGATATCTCCTCCCTGTCAACGTCTCGAGCTGCAAGGCATCAGGTGCCAAATAAATGGTTCACCCGCTTTTACACAAAGCTGTTTTTACTTGTTGTGAAGGTCCGCTGATGTGTTGTGTAACAACTTTGAAGGTCCTGAAAGTGACCGAGAGATTTATTTAAAAAGTGTTTATGTGCAAAATCTCCAGATTAGGAGAGGTCTTATTAAAAGTAGCTTATCTGATTTATTTCAAACATTTCTGGCTGATTTGAAGAGGGAAGAATAAAGAGATCAAGAACAATCCAAAACAAAATTTAACTCCTTTCATTAATACCCCCTTCATAGCTCTTAAAGGAGACAGAGGTTTGTGGTTTCCCACCGCTTCATTCTGGTCATCTTTTATGTTGTTTTGAGCGTCCCGTTTTTATTGGATCTAAAAAAATGTTAAAAGTCTGAAACAACATGAAAGCGCCTCCGAGTGCTGGATGGTGACATTTGTATTTTTGTCACATTAATTTGCATCGTTAAACGTTTGTATTCAATCAGAAAATGGCCTCATTAATTTCTATTTAAAGGGGCGGGGTTTAAAACAATGTCAAGTTTGGCTTCTAAAATAGCGTACACTCCTTTCATTAAACCAAAAAAAAAACATGATGTACTTACTTAATGCTGGAGATGTACTTACTTAATGCTGGAGCGTCCTGTTTATCCTGCTGATTATGACGAGTCCGTGACATCATCGTTCATTAATCAGTCATTTATCTTGTAAACAGAAAGCAAATGATTAAATATGTGGTTATGTAAAGTACTTCTACAAATCAAACACACTTAAAATCCAATTAATGATAAATCTGTATCTGCAATAATGTTTACATTCCCTTAACCATGATGCAATTCTTCAAATTGGTGATAGTACTGATGTTTTATACACGCTCATCCTCATAGAGTCCTCACTCAAGTATCACACAACCTCTACTTTAGACCCCAAACTCTCCTCTTTGGAGGAACATCATCAGTGAAGATCCATCACCTTGACAGAGTCGTCTGTGAAGCTCTGGACAGGAATCAAATCAAAGTGAATCTCTGAAACAGTCCATTGGTTTTCTGGGCTTGATAACTTTCTAAAAACGGACTCCATTATTACATATACATTGGCTTTTACTCTGTCAAATTGACTGCAATGAGCTTGACTTAATTGGATGTTAATTAGTTTGAAATTGACTAAATTTAATTGCATTTGAACTGATCTTGATTCAAATCATTGCACGGTGTCCCGAGATGACTTTCGCTGGCACCATACAAATAAACTGAACTGAATTAAACTAAATGTGAAGCAAAGTCTCAGGTAGGCTGAGGGAATGCACCCATGGATTTAGGAGCTGATGAAAGGTAGAGGGGAGCACTGCGGAGGATGATTGCATTAATCACACCCTGAAATGACAGCAGAGAAGGGTAGTTTCAGCATTCAGCTGGAGCTAAATCCCAGACTCACTCCAGCCAAAAAACACTACTGTCTGCTGTGTTAAATAAATAACATTTTGTGAGTGTGGCTGTTTGTGAAAACTCAAATCTGGCACACTTAAGTGTGAAAAAGCTCAACAAGTACAGAATGAAAAAAAATAGGAAATAGTTTTTTTTTTTGAGAGAGAACAGTCAGGCGTGCTGGCATTGAACTAAATATAAAAATAAACAGATAAGCAGAGAGAAATGTGTGGAGACGCTTGATCCTGTAAGAGATTCTAAAATCTGCACAGCTTATGTTGTTCCTTGGATGGCGATGGGTGGCAAAAAATGTTTGTGAACATTTTTTAAAGAGATTTTATTTTCTTAAAGTTCAACACGTGAACTAAAACAGCCCACTGAACCCGTTCTAATGTATAGATATCATTTTCAGCTCTAAATTCAAAAGTCCAAACTTCATAAGAAGTAAGATTTAGAGCTCCATTGGTTTTAATTCACTATGGCTTCAGGAAAAGCAAGACAAGTGATGGCCAAAGTATAAAACAGAGGTTCTTCTTAACTTTAACCGTTTCCCTTATGGAACCTGCCCTGCATTTCTCATCATGTTGAATCCTGGGTATATGCGGGCTTCAGCGGTTGACAGTGTTAGTCAGAGATGAAGCAAAACAGATATAAAACCCTGCTCCTCACTTATTGTCTGAACCCACAGTAAAAGCTTCAAGTTAAAACACTCATCAACCAATTAGGACCAGAGCACATGAACCATTGGTGTGAAAAAAGCCCGTGACTTGGTTTTGTATTATTAGTGCGGCTTACAGTCCAAATATTCACATGCACGGTTTACAACTGGATGGGTATGTATGCATGCATAGTTTGTCATGTCCATATGGATGACTAAAGCAAAGGCTCATGGTGAACACTATGGTGGGGTGGGGGGGCTTTGTATGTGCTGAACAGTGCCACTTAGTTAAGATTTGATTTACAGACCAAAATAAAAACAAAATAAAAATGTAATAGAACCGCTGTCCTTATCGTAGAGACTTTGTTTGGATTTTGTCCTCCTTCAGTCATGTGAAGGCTGGCTGCACAATGCCACACTATGACCACATGGAATGACCTACCAAGCACTACCAGAACAAGGGCTTCCTTTTCAATATTCAAGAAACTCCTGAAGACCCTGCTCTTCAGAGAGCATCTTCTAAACTAGCACCTTCCCTGCACCCGTCCCCCCTCTCTACTGTCCACTCCTTGTTCCCTCCTCTCCATGACTGATGTCAAGCTGTTGTTGTTATTGTTGTTGTTAGCCTCAAGGGCAACATGCCAATTATCACTTGTAAGTTGCTTTGGACAAAAGTGTCTGCTAAATACATAAACATAAACATGTCCACAATAATAGTCTAGCATCCGTAAAAGGCACAGTATGTAAGAATGATCACAAAACTCTCTGATGTCTCGGTCATGTTGGAAGGAAGGTTACGTTCTCTGCTGTCAGCTTTTATCCTTTTAAAATGCTCAAACAGGGAAATAGCCTCTGTTTACAATCTGTGTAAGCCCTTTGAGATTGCCAAGTCCACGCCCAAACATTTTTAATTCAACACCGGCAGGCTAAAGGCTACGGAGATGTTTAAAGAACCAACACCAGTAAACAGGAGCCACCCAGAAGTTATTTCTTGTACCTCTAAGAAGCTATGGCCTTTACTATAAAATCAAGTGAAGCAGACTAGGCTAGAATTGAGCTAACAGTGCTAACAATGAGTTATTAACACTAGTCAAATTCAGGTCCATCTTCAAAATTCTCCTCCATACCTTCAAAGCAATCCACAACCTCTCTCCTCCATATATCTCAGACCTTGTAAGTATTCACACCCCGTCCCGTTCACTCAGATCTTCTTCTTCCATCCATCTTGCGGTTCCTTCTGCCCGTCTCGCTACCATGGGGAGCAGAGCTTTCAGCCGCTCTGCTCCTCGTCTCTGGAACTCACTTCCCCCAGACATCAGGAACATCGACAGTTTTACCCTTTTCAAAACAAAACTCAAAACACACATGTTTAAATCTGCCTACAACCTCTGATTTTATTGAACTGTTTCTCTCTTCGTTTTTTCTTGTTTGGGTTTTATTATTGTTTTATTGTATTTTATTACGTGTTTTCTGTCAAGTGATCTTGGGTGTTCTGAAAGGCGCTTTTAAATAAAATGTATTATTATTATTATTAGTCCTCTTGAAAAAAAATGTCAAGCTACTTTTTCAATGACCAAAAACTTGGTGTTACAGTGGAATGAATATGTGAAGTGAATAATAAGTTAACACCAAGATGGCAATTAACAGCATTCCCTCCAATGCCAGAGGCATACTACTGTAATAAGTGTAGTAAGTACTCCATACTGTGAAATGCCCAAGACAGTGGATATGTGTTTATCAACTTGCTGTGTTTGATTGACCGTGTGCTGTTTCTGTGTTATATAAATATTTTATTGTTTTTATGATGTTATCTTGCGCAGCACTTTGTTTAATGCAGGTTATGTAAATTAACTTCACAAATAAAGTTGAGTTGAGTCTCGAGAAGCTTACCGTTAGCATTAGCAACTGCACCACATGGTAAAACTCCTTCAGGCTTGTGTTACTTGTGCAGATAAACCATCAGCGTTGCAGAACAAACAGAGTCAGTGGTAGAGTTGTGTTGCTTTTAACCAATCAGAAGAGAGATGTCCAAATATCAGGAAATAGGACTCCACATCCTGTCGTCTGAAGCTACTTTCTCCTCTGGCCGCATTCTTCATGCTGAAACAGGTACACCGGAGCTTTTTTTCCCCAGAGTAAGACTTACAAGGCATTAATTCCTATGAGTGAAGGACTTCTTTAAAATCCCAACAACACACCAAGAAGAATAATGAAACTGTATGAGAGTTATAACTCTGTATGCCTTTATAACGTTTGTAATAAATCACTTGTGTGTGTGTGGATAGGAGTTGGGGTTCGGGGTCCTGGCTTGACTTGGACATAGGCAAGATGGACCTCAAGGAAAAAAAGGTTGGGGACCAATGCTCAAGATGGTGCATTTACAATTACCAGAAGCATACGTATGGCATGGTAGTGTCATTTAAGGTTAAAGAAAACAAACATAATTGGACCAGCTTGCAAAGAACAAACTCTCCTTATGTACTTGAGTGGTTTAAATACCACTGAGAAGATAATTAATCTGCAGTCATACTGAACTGTATTTGCTCTCTTTTCCTCATTTGCACACCTTACTCTGCATTAGTGCCTAATGAGTGAAATCTTCCTGCAATCCATGTGACTTTTGTTTACCAGGTCTGCCTCCCTTGTAATTAGGATCTGTAAATCTTAATGAACTTAAAACAAATATGCAAATGTTTCAGTGTGTGCATAAAATAATAATCAAGTCACATATTTGCACTTCAGTTGAATGTACTTTTAAACATAATTACTTTTCACCTGGTAAATGTTATTATTAGGGATTCCAGTGCATAAACAGAGGCACCCTTGTTTTTGATATTTCAACGTGTGTTTTTTTTTTTTTCACATCCCGCAGCTTGGACCCAAAAAGTGAATTGTGCATCAAGACAAGCTGTAGAAGTGAGCAATGATTTGACTTTTAGTGACAGAGACAAAAATGTAAGTTTGCAATAAACTTCCAGGAAACCCACCATAGACAACAAAAGGAGTTTAGTGGATACCTTCATCTCTTTGGAGCTCCATGATTCATACAGACCTCACAATTGAAACTTCATTCAAAGTTAAAACTGGTTGAATTGTTGAGCTGTTGGACTTTTTCTAACATATTAACATAACATCTAACATAACAGATATCAGCGGCAAGCCCACAGGCCCGCCCGCAGCCTCCCACCCCCAAGCCGGCTGAGCCCGGAGCCCAGAGACCCGGGACCCAGGGGCGACCAGCCCAGCTGGGGACCCAACAGAGCCCAGGGACCCAGACCCCACTAGGCAGCCAGCGAGATTAATCAGGCAGACGCTAAAAATCTTAAACCCCCTGACCCGGGAGCCATGAACACTCAGGCAGACCAAGGCACCACACTCCACAGCAGGTGTGGCAGGGGGAGGGGAGGCGAAGATGTATAGCAGCAAAATAAATCCCAGGGGAGGGGAGGAGTCAAAGGCCCCACCTGACATATACAGTCATACACAAACACAGTCACACACTCCCTCCCTCATGCTCACACATACACATACAACCTAACACTTACAAAAATGCACGCCAGACACCCACTCATGCTCCCCATGCACACACTATTCTCTCTGGTCCCGGTACTGCTGCACATGGGGTACAACCATCACCAGTTCCCAGAGTTCAACCCTTTCTGCTGGGGTGCTGATGAGCAGGCTCCCCCGCCCAACGCTGAACACAGCAACCCACCACCCCCGACCCCAACCAGACGGCCAGATCCCCCTCCTGGCCTCCAGCCCCAGGAAGCCAAGCAACAACAGAGGCGTGCTAAGACCCCTAGTCACCCTCCGCCTGCTCCAGTACAGTGTTGGTACGTGTTGATGAGGTGTATTCCATGGCTGTGTGTGAATGTGAGACTGCATGAAAGCATCTTTGAGTGTCCTTAAAAAAAGGGCCATATAAGTTCAATGTATTATTAAAGTTGTCATATTTTAGCTCAAAATCTCTTTAAAACTGAAAGTGGAAGGTTTTCTTAACCTTTTATGTATCCAACATAAAATGTAGAAACACAACACGTTTTTGTAATTTTTCTTTTGATCTCGGTTTTATTTACATTTATTTTACAGCTCATGCATCTAAAACTTGCAGTTTTGTCTCAACGTAGAATTTTCCAAATTTAATGTTTGGAATTCAGGTTGCAGAAATTCTAAATTCTAGTTTCTACATTAGAGCCCTGCTACTTCTCCTGAAGTTCAGCTCCCAGAGAGTAGACACAACTGAGAAAATACACACACAGCACGTCTCAATCATTAATTATGAAGATAAGGCTGAATAATGCTCTTGCTCATTAGCTGCAGAGTCTCTGGGTGTGTTTGTGTGCTGCTGCATCCTCCCTGGACAGCTGCAAGGTCACCGTCTGCACTAGCACTCCATGATGCGCCCAAACCTCTTTGCTCTATAATGAATAAAATCAGCCAATCATTACACAGCAGTTAAAACACACCGGGTTAGAAATGACGCCAGATACTTTCAGGCAGTTACTGCGGCTTCTTTTTGGGGGTAAATCTTCTTTTTTTTCTCTTTTTGTTATTGAAAGCGCGCTGAAACTCCACACAGAAATGCTATAAAACACTGCTTCACTGCTTTTTGTGCACTCACATCTATACTTTAACTCGGCCAATTGGGCACGCTGAACATTGCAGACACAAGTAAATAAATGTTTTAGCAAGCGGATGAACAATGAGGAAGGGAGACGCAGCAGCCTCTCCTACGAGCTCTCCATCATTCTGTACTCTCCCCCATGATGATTGAGGCCAATCAGTGGCATCAGCACCGACCTCTTTGCTCTCCCCTCTCCTCCATTTGTGACCCGTTGTAGACAGCATTAGCCTTCCATTTAGAGTGCAATTCTCCCTGCAGAGTCATCCCACACTACCCTGCATCTAATTGAGGTTTTCTGAATCCTCTCCTCCTCCTTGCACGTGGCTCAATCACGCCAAGATCGTATCATCCATAAACATTGTGGCTTTATGCGTGTGGGGTTCTGCCTGCAGGAATGCTCTCCTGTTGCTGAGTGGAAATGTTTTCCACAGCTTTGAGATTACACCTAGGTGTTTTTATTCAAACTGAAACACCCAAACATGCAGAAAGCTGCACATTTAGCTTTGTAGTTAATTGAATTTGATGACATTTCACACATTAATTTCCACTTTCTGTTCATCCGAGCTTATCTCTGAATTCATATGATAGAACAGCCGAACCGGTCATTCCTATTTCCGAAAGTATTGAAGTCATTTCTTTTTTATAAGGTCAAAAAATCAGTGTTGCTCCTGTTATCCACAGCCTGGTTGGTGGTGTTTAATCACGTGACTGAACTATTTATTGAAATGTTTCTCAGCAGAAACGTAATCAAAGGAGTTTGGGGTCATTTTGATCTGGGTTTTTGAAACTATAAATCATCACAATCTTACTCTTTTACCTGAATGGCCTCAGTTTGGAAAGACATTGGTTGTTTCTCAATGTCAATGAACCGTGCCTTGATGTTTTGGCCTCGCCCCGGTTGCCTAGGAGATACGTCATTGGGAGCTTCCAAGACGTGTTCCAATGTTCATGTTCTACCGAGGGGTGTGTTCTCTGTTTGTTAGCTGTTTAGCTAGCTGAGCAAGGATACACGGGAGGTGTCTTGTAGCCTAGCCTTGGTCAATAATTACCCACAATACACCGCAGTACTTTCAAAAGGACGGCGGATCAGAAGCCGGCAGCTACTTCGGGGACAATTTTCAAGTTTAAAAGTAAGTCAGCTAATTTAAAATGTTTTTATTTTAGATCTAAAGAAGTTATCTATGGTTGGTTAGATGCTTAGTAGTTGCAGCTTCGGTGGCTAGCGGGTAGTAACTCACTTATATATTTAATTTAATAAATATGTACACAATTTAAAAAGTAAAAGTCTTGTTATATATTTATATTGAAACTAATACATATCAAATATAACATTATCTCTTGTGTCACGTGACGTACGTGACTGCCGTGGAAGCCACGGTCACGTGATGCAAGTCTGTTCCATTTAACCGTTTTCTTTGACCAAGGAAGGACCGTGTCCTTGCAAGCAAGGCGCCTGGCCTCGCAAGACATCGCCTCGCAAGGCCAGGCGCCTTGACATTAGAGCCATAGTTGACATCCCGGAGGGCCTGATGAGATAGTGGCTAATCCAAGAAATCCAAGATCTTTTACAAGCTTTAAAAGCCTAATTCGATAAAACGTGATTTATGCAAAAACACCTAGTTAACAATTATGTTTTTTTTTTAAGATAAAGTCAAGTTCACATTCCAGGCCTACTCCACATAAACAATAACAATGCCAAAGAAACAATTCCCTTTATTGTCTTAAACCTTTGAAATCCTTGATAGATGAGCTGGAAACGAAGGATAAAACATCAGGAAGCTTTTGTCTGTTTCTGTATGTCCTTCTAAGTTTAGTGGGACGGTGAGAAGTTAAGTGCCCGCCCGATGACTGGAGGGCTGCAGGTTCACACCACACTCAGCTTGTAGAAGCTGTTGTGCCCTTGGGCAAGACCCTTATCCTGCCTTGCCTGATGGTGGTGGTCGGAGGGACCAGCGGCACCAGTGCTTGGCAGTCTCGCTCTGTAAGTGCAATGTAGCTCATCATCACCAACATGTGAATAGGGGAGTGTCTTATTAGTTGTAAAGCACCTTGAGGGGTTGTAGAACCCTAGAAGGTTCTACATAAAAACAGGATGTTTACCATTAATCAAAAATTCTAGACGAAAGCAATTTGGTCAGACTTTGTGTCACGATGAGAGGATGGTTTGGACCCAAAATGCAGATACCCAGGATACGTACCTTTTCTGTGACGATGTCAGCGTCGCTCTCCGAGTTGCTGTCATCATCCCCGGGTGAAGCTGGGAAAACAAGCAGCGCCGTTTTACTGTGGAAAAAAATGCTCCTGGGTGCTTTCCTTAGCACTCCTTTAACCATTCCTTCATTCGACTTTCCAGCATCCATCCTTTCTGGTTGACTAAAGCCGCACCTCATTATAAGTCGCATGGTTCAAAGCGTGGGAAAAACTAGCGGCTTATAGTCCGGAAAATATGGTATACATATATATTCATGATGTGCAAATATCTCACCTCTGACTGGCTAACAGCAATGGAACTCTTCCACTGCCTCCATTTGCTCGTCAACGCTGATGTTTTCTTCTCCAATAATAGCACAAGGCTGAAGGAGGTCTGCCAATTCATAAAGTTGCTAATGCTAACTGTTAGCATTTAGCAGCCATGCTCTCTCCTGGATGCTATATCAATGATTTCTTGGTCGAAAGCTAACGTGTGTGAGTCCATTAATGCAAATATTCAGTGGGACACAATTTCTGTGGCTTTTTCTGATTCAAACGCTTCGCTGTGTTTTTGCCATTGGCGGCAAAAGCAGGAAATAGGGGTAGTGACTTACACTTTTATGTGTTTCTCAGTGAACCTCAACTTTGAATACTTCAGCAATAAATCTGGTTAGAATAAATTCCTGTTTAAGTAGAAGCTAAATCAATTTCATGTTCTTGTTCATTTAGTTTAAACAGAATAGATATTTCTAAGTCACTTTGAATATATTTGCAAGGGTAGTATTTCCCTAGCTACAGGCTGAAAGTGTTCATGTTACATTTTCTATTTGGTCCAGAGCATCTATCGTCAGCCTTAGAATTTGGCTTTGAGGTGGGAATAAAAAACAGTTTCAAGCATCACAGATAAATAAAAACTCAAGCTATCTCCTTCGTTTGTCTTTTTGAAGTTGTTTACAGATATTGCCAGCTCTATGTAATCTATTCTCAACACTGCGTGTGAGATACAAAGTGAATTTGGAGCTGAGTGAACGCAGTCTGCTCTGCATATGTGAAAACTGTTAGGAGCTGAAGTAAAAATGCAGCTGATCAGTATCAATCCTGATCTTCTCTCATGAGGATGTCTTCATTTTGTGGTGTGACTGAAGAGAACGAGACATGTCAGTGAATGATGGAATGCAATTTCACAACCAAGCTTATCCTCGTGCACAATTATCCCTCAATAAAATGTTTCAGTCTAATTTAGAGAGCTGAACGCAGCCTGCGGAGCTACATATCTGTGAGTCAGGACAAATCAGGTCAAGTTCAGTCTCAACGCTCTTTAAACAGAAGAAGGAGTTTTAAGAAAACAAAAGACACAAGACCAAAGAGAGGGGAAATGGATACATAAACTAAAACCAAAACGAAAATACAGAATAAACTCAAAATGTGAAATCTAAAGAAGCCAGGGGAGGATTCTTGTGAGATTAGATGTTGCAATTAAAGTAGTTTCAGTATGTTCCCAAAACATGAAATCAAAGCTTGACCTCCTCTTTAATGTAGTTTCCTGCAGATGTGTCTGATACATAATTAAGCTCATTATTGAATGTGAAATATTTAAAACGCACATCAGTCGGTGCCACAGTTGTATAAACCAGTTTTGATGTTTCAATAAAGTCCAAAGGACCAAATTCTGAGTTGCCATAGCTCATATTTCTCCCAAAATTACATATACATATATATATATATATATGTGTGTGTGTGTGTGTGTGTCATGGTCTGCCCCCTCCTTTTTGTATCTCCTGATGTTTCTCCACCTTCTCTAGCTTCCCTTGTGTGTCTCATAGCGCCCTCATGTGTCCTTTGTCTGCGTATCTATATTGTGTCTTCTGTTTGTAGGACTTTTTATCATTCCCTCAGGTCCGGTGTTCATTTAGTTATCATGTCCCTCCAGTTGCAGCTCCAGCCTCTTGTTCCCCAGCCCAGTATATGTGTGTGTGAGTTATTTATGTCTCTGTGTGTGTGTGTGTGTGTGTGTGTGTGTGTGTGTGTGTGTGTGTGTGTGTGTGTGTGTTAGTCCTTCCCGCAGCCTTTTAGTTTGGATTTGTAGTTTTAGGTTTATCTGTCCTCCTTTGGTTCTGTTTCCCCATTTAGGTAATTATTGTCACCTGTCTTCCCTCCAGCCCTCAATCCACACACCTGCTTCCTGTTCCCTTAATTACTCCTCCCTGTTATTTGAGCCATGTCTTGTCTTTGTCTTGTGTCGGTCCATTGTGGTAATTCTGTCAGTCTGCTCGTGTTGTCTCTAGTGTTTTGATCTCCTGCTCAGATCTTTTGATATATTGGTTTTTTGGCTCCAGCCCATTTGGATATTTTTTTGTTTCATTCATCCTAATAAAAGGATTTTACTTTATATCATCTCCTGCCTCGTGTCATCTTGGGTTCCTGCATTTTGGGTCCTACCAACATTTTTGTCACCTAAATGTTTCAGTTCAACAAATACATTTCATTTAAATTAGTTTAGACGGTTTCTAATGGTTACCAGAACAAAATTATCCAAACAAACTTGACTTAACACGAAACTGCATGTAACGGCCTTCTAAACAACGGAGACTCTTGGTGGAGACAACTACATTCAGCCACGTATTGAAGAAGATAGCACTAACACTTTGACACCAGGTGTCGGATGAAAACACCCTGTGTGAAAACGTCAGTTTACGTAGCTGATGTCTCTCAGCCGTAGAGCACCTGCTGAATAAGCTCAGACGAAGGGCACAGCGCCTCATTAGAACGACATTCAGTCATTTGTAATAACTGGTAATGAGTCTCCCACATCACTGTGGGGGGATTTGTCCCACTCTTCTTTATAGAGTTGTTGGAATCCAGCACCATTAAGGGTTTTCCTGCATCTGTGGTGGATGTAAGGTCAAAGCTCAGATGTTCTCCTTCAGGATTTCTCAGGCAAGAGTAGAATTCATGGTTCTGTTATTTGCTGCAAATGGTCGACTCTACACGAAGAAGCAACAAAGCAGGCCCAGACCATGACACCACCAACATTACGTTTTACTGTTGCTTTCCCCAGGGATTTAGTAGATGTACCACTCTGGCCAGATCTGGTCATGTCAGAACCACACAGGACCTTTCTGTTGCTAGAGCTCACCATTTCAAGTGAGCATGGTATGGAGGCTGCCAACGAAGCAGAGCATTGAACTCCCCCAAGCCCCTGGTTCATATATGTGGACGACACATGGGTCAAAATTCTCACACAGGTAGAATCGGGAATTTTTCCATTTTCCGGGAGGCAGGATGGCGAATTTACAAGTTCCTTCTTTGAAGCTTTGCTGCAGCCTTTTCTTTGTGAAGTTTGCATGCCTCCTCGTCTTTAATAATGATTTCCATTGTTAGAATCTAAATTCAGTCAGGTGTTCTTTTTTCCCCTCCATCTTTTTGGTCCCTGGTGGCTGTTTCTCCAGTTTCCATCATTTCGCCAGCTTCTTGTTCCAATTAGCTGGTCCCACTAGCTTTTTCCTCCCAATTAGCACATGCTTCTATTACCTGTCTACCCTCGGTTGAATTTAAAACACTGTCTGAACCAAACACCTGCATTACTAATACAGCAACACACCACTGGTCATTTTTCTGTTTCAGCTTAGTCCAGATGGATCTCTCCTATTGTAGAGATTTCACTTTGAGTATTCAAGGCAACTCATTTGTAGGAGGTTAATAATTTAGAGCTGAGCTTAACCACCCCACAACTTTTGAGCAATGTGCCTGAGTGCAACGTGTTAAACTTGACTTTATTTAAAGTAAATCCAAAGCTTAAACCTACCTAAAGGGGACATTCTTCCAGTTGTAGCTTCATTATCCAGGTTGCAGTCGGACTTTGTATTTAGGTTAATGATCTTCAGCTCAGCCTCCTCTTGTTAACTGTATTTGTTTGCCTAGCCAAAGATGAGTTTTAGAGTTAACCCAAAAATGTCCTAAAGCTTACTGTTAGGAATCCCAAGGCGGCCACTCCAATGAGTTCTGGGTCTAATCCCAGACGAACAGGCCTGGACGCTCCAGAGGAAAGCAATCAGCCTCCTAAATGACTTCAGCTGACTTGTTCTCAGACTCCTATGGTTGACTGTTTTGCACCTCTTCTTTAGCGGTGCTTACAGAAATGTCCATACTTTACACGTCCTTTCCACTTATGATGTGAATCATATCATTGTACCTGTCTGGTGGAATCCCTTGAACCCATCTGTAGGCGAGTACAGATTTGTGTAACCATGCTGAATATATCTGTTGCCGTATCCGCCCTGCCTTTCCAAACAAGGGACCATTGGTACAACAGATATGAAAGACCAATAATCAAATCAGGAGCAGAAGAAGAAAAGATAGTAAGCAAGGAATATTGTGTAGCTTAGGCAAATCAATGATTTTTGTTTGTTATGACCAGGAAGATGTAATATTCTATATAAATATAAAACATTAACCTGCTAGGTCTTTATTTTATGTCATTAGAATATTCTTTATTTTAATTATCAGAAGATTCTTTATTTTAATTATCAGAAGATTCTAGGATTTAATTCAGAAGATCTAGGTTCTTTGCTTTTTCAGTGATCAACCACACTTCGTGTAACTTCAAGAAAGAGTCAGGTTTGTAAAAGTAAGAATTTATTTTATAAACAATTAAAACATGACTGATTAAGCATTTACTGTGAGTGCATGTAACTAAATGTGATGAAGGAACCTATGTGTTAACGCCATGTCAGTCAGAGCTTCCTTATCAAAGTAAGCCGAGTTCTGGTGAAAAGAATTTGGTTTGCTCTAAGCTATTAAGTTCTTATCATCAGAAGAACATCAGATGCAATCTGTCATGTCTACTTCAACCATTTTGGAGAGACCCTCTTGGTGAATCCGAAAGTCGCAGGGGTCGGCTGATCTCTGGCACCGGAGGGCTGTAGAATACCGTGGTACCAACTCTTCAGTCCATAGATGTCTCAAATCATAACAGCTGGATGGAACCATGCATCTGGCGGACTCTTAAGGAGTCTAACGATCTTAGCTTTGTTTCTGCAGGAACTGTTTGCTCATCAGCTTTGCAGGTGCAAAAAGGTTTTGACGACGTGTCAAAATCTTTGATGGTGAAAGAGGTTTACAACAGATGGCCGGTCTGAAGCGATTCTGTAGAACTGTCGAATCACTCAGGAAGATCCAGTTTTAAGGTTTTGATGTTATGATTTGCACAGCCAATCAGAGGCTGACAAGTGTGAGAGATGTTACCAAGAAAACTCAGAAAAATGCCTTCTTGATACAGGATGTTCTGACTGGTTTAATACTATGTGTGTCAGGGTTTAACTTAGCCGTACTTGTTATTGTGTGAGTGCAGATGTGAGGACCTCGTCGTCAAAACATGTTGAACACATGGCAGGTTCTAGTAGACATAAACATAACATCCATTCAGTGAGCACAGATTAATGAAGCATTTCCATCCATCCATCCATCCATCTATCCATTTTCATCCGCTTATATGGAGTCAGGTCGCGGGGGCGGTAGCCTAAGGCAAGAGGCCCAGACTTCCCTCTCCCCAGCCACTTGGGCCAGCTCCTCTGGGGGAATCCCAAGGCATTCCCTGGCCAGGTGAGAGAGATAGTCCCTCCACAGTGTCCTGGGTCTACCTTTAGGTCTCCTCCCGGTTGGACGTGCCCGGAAAACCTCTCCAGGGAGGCGTCCAGGAGGCACCCTGACCAAATGCCCGAGCCACCTCAACTGGCTCCTCTCGATGTGGAGGAGCAGCAGGTCTACTCCCCTCCCGATTTACCAAGCTTCTCACCCTATCTCTAAGGGAGAGCCCAGCCACTCTTCGGAGAAAACTCATTTCGACCGCTTGTGTCCGCAATCTCATTCTTTAGGTCACTACCCAAAGCTCATGACCACAGGTGAGGGTAGGAACGTAGATCAACCAGTAGGTCGAGAGCTTCGCCTTCTGACTCAGCTCTCTCTTCACCACGACAGACTGGTACAACGCCCGCATCACTGCAGATGCAGCACCAATCCGCCTATCGATCTCACGCTCTAGTTTTCCCTCACTCGTGAACAAGACCCCGAGATACTTATGGACAATCCATGACTGGCACAGATGTCCAATAACAAAATACCACTCGAATTCAGATCGGGGGGCCGTTCTTACCAACCACACCTCTCCAGGTCTCACTGTTGTTGCCCATGTGAGCGTTAAAGTCCCCCAGCAGAACGAGGGAGTCACCGGAAAGAGCGCTTTCCAGCACCCCCTCCAAGGTCTCCAAAAAGGGTGGGTAGTCTGAACTGTAATTTGGTGCATAAGCACAGACCACAGTCAGAACCCGTCCCCCCACACGTAGTCGGAGGGAGGCTACCCTCTCATTCACTGGGGTAAACCCCAACGTACAGGCACCAAGATGGGGGACAACTAGTGTGCCCACCCCTGCTCGGCGCCTCTCAGTGGGAGCAACTCCAGAGTGGTAGAAAGTCCAACACCTCTCAAGGAAACTGGTTCCAGAGTGAGAGCCATGAGTTGAGGTGAATCCGACTATATCTAGTCGGAACCTCTCAACCTCACACACCAACTCAGGCTCCTTACCCACCAGAGAGGTGACATTCCATGTGCCAAGATCCAGCTTCTGTAGCTGAGGATCAGATCGCCAAGGGTGCCGCCCTCTACTATCACTCGTCACACACTGCACCTGACCCCTTTGGCGACTCCCACGAGTGGTGAGTCCATGGGAAGGGGGACCCACGTTTCCTCTTCGGGCTGTGCCCAGCCAGGCTCCATGGGTGAAAGCCCAGCCACCAGGTGCTCGCTAACGTGCCCCACCTCCAGGCCTGGCTCCAGAGGGGGGCCCCGGTGACCCACGTCTGGGCGAGGGAACACGGTTTCTATTTATATAATTCATCATAAGAGGTCTTCGGGCTGCTCTGTGTCTGATCCCTCACCTAGGACCTGTTTGCCATGGGTGACCCTACCAGAGGCAGAAAGCCTCAGACAACTTAGCTCCTAGGATCATTGAGACACTCAAACCCCTCCACCACGGTAAGGTGGCAGCCCAGGGAGACATAGTATAATGAAGCATTTCATTATACTATAATTATTATAATCTAGATAATCATTAATAAACATTTGTTTATTACTACTTATAAGTCTTGGAAGAAGTTCATATTGATTTAGGAAATCATTCTTAATTTAGCAATTGATTCGAGCTGGAGTTCTTCCTTCTGTGGAGGCAGGCAGATGGGACCTCGGGAAAGAAAGTTATTGTTTATCTTTCAGACTTGCAGAATCTGAGTCCCAGCTGGTATGAAGGCAGGCTCATTTAAAGGGAACACATGCAGTGTTATGTCTCCTTTCTGACCAGATGTTGAATAGATGTTGAAAGGTCAGACTGTACCTAAACTGACCATTGCTGGACGTTACAATTGTTATCAACAAAAGCTTCACTCAAAGATCAGTAGAATATAAAAATGTCAACCAATGTTTGTTCTTCCGGTATCCTGAATTGAGTTCATGAATCAGCTCACTATCACCTCCTAACCCTCGTGACCATAGGTCAGGTTGCTTCATAGATTGATGTTTGTGCAACTTCTCTGTCATCCATTGCATGATAATCGTGAAGGTTCAGTTGGAAGCAGTTGGACTTTTCTTGTTTATCTTGACATTTATCCTCTCATCCAAGAAGCTTCTTCAAGATGGACCACCAAAGATGGTCCCCCAAAGCTGGACCACCAAAATGGGACCACCAAAGATTGACCAACATAGATGGACCAAAATTAGGGTGTTATCTCTCAGCTAAGATTCTTCTTTTTCATGATGAACTGGAGCAAACCCATCATCCAGACAAAGCCCGGATCGGCTGGTCCATCTATCATTCCATCCTCCCACCTCTTGTGAGCTAGAATCACTGGAACATGAACTCTTTTGCTCAAATCACTCTCAATCTGAAGGGAGCATTCCACTATTTTCCAATGCCTAACTTTTTTCCAATTCCATCTCTTAACTATCAATCATAACAGCCATGGAACAAATAGCGATGTGATGTTCACGAATGAACTGAATGTTTTGAATGGGTTTTTCAAGTGGACAATGAGAGCCGAGTACCCGTAGAGAGCCATTCATCTTGTCTCCCGGTAACAAACCTCCCCGAAAGTCGGCAAAGCGCACCCACTCAACCCCCACTCACTGCTGTGACGGACGTCGGAGGAATGCTACCCAACCGCCGTGCGCCCTCACGGACACCGAAGGAACATGTTGCTCTTAATAACCCTGCCCCGCTCTTTTGGCTTTGCTTCCTTAAAGGAGCGAGTTTTTTGAACGGCTCTTTGAGGTAAATGACCGACTAATGAATGCCTCCCATGAAAGAGCCATAAATCCCATCACTAGTAGCAACCCTTCCCTTTCATCGAGTCACAAATCTCCCCTGACACTCCTCTATTCTCCCTCCTGGTGCTTTGGATGGGTTATAAAACAATTTCAATCAAACTATAATTGTTTACTTCAATTAATATTACTTTAACCCCTAGATTTAGCATTCCAAGGAGAAGAAAGTTAAAACCTATGATATAAATGAATTGGCCTTGTTTAGAACACAGTCCGGTTCATATTGTCATATGTTTCCTGGGGATTTTGTTATTTGATATTTGTTGTGGCAGAGTGACCCAGTTGCTAAAACACAATGAGTCAGTCTTTGGCAGTCTCATTGTTCGGAAGGAGGACATCATCTACCTGCTCAGTAATTACTCTGCCTCCCTTTTCTGGAAGAGCATTCAACGAAATACAAAGAGATCCCCGATGTAATGTTTGATTGGACAAACTGACATAAAGGGCAAGGATGACTCAGTGTTTCCATTGTTTTGTTTTGTTTTGTTTTTTTAGTGTTGGTTCCCTTTTTTATAAATTGCAGGATTTTTCATCCACATAGATCTTGTTATGCTACGACACAACTTTTAATTATTGTCCCCGCAATAGAGAGAGGCCAACCGTAGTGGTATGTTTTAATATTTGTCATTCTGAGCATCATTGTGTATCTCATTTTATTTAATTGGCAGCAATTTCAGAATTGTTTTCAAATCTCTCATCCAGTTCATAGAACATAGTTTACTCCCAAGTTTCTGCAAAAATTAAAAAAATGGTGCCTTAAATCTAACACCCTGAGTGAGACAGACCATCTGACAACTTGAAACTGCCTCGTTTGTATATCCCTTTGATGCATAATGGTCACTACAGTGGACAGGTACTCAAAATTGTTATTTATTTATTTTTGCTATTAAGCACAGCTGTTGAAGACTATTGCATTTGAGCCCCTCCATTTGGACTTCAGTAAGTCAAGCCAACATATTTAATGTTGAGAATACATGCTGTCCACTCAGGTGGACGTGTAATAAACTATGTGTAATTTAAATGTTACAAAAAATATGTAAATATGAAATTTGTTTCATTCACACCTAAAGATGAATGAAAAAAAATTGTTTAAAAAATCATGGTTGAAGATCTCATAATTCATGCATCAAAGGGATAAGCTAATGCTGATTACCTAACTCAGTTCACATGGTGCTTGTGGAGTTGTTTTGTGTTTAGAGTATCATTGAATGGGTCCAGAACTTCTTGAGATATTTTGCTAAAAAAGAAAAAAAAACATTCCTTTTATTTATTTATTTTATTTATTTATTTTTTATCCCCACGCAAAATCCCCCTACATGCATTTCCTATTAAACATTTATGGTCCTCCCTGATTCCTAACCTAGGTGACACCTGCGAGGTTCTGTACCGAAATAGAAATAAAATTCTTACATTTGTCTTTTTGTGTTTACATGGCCAAAGGCCTCTTTTGCCAGACAACGTAAAACACCCTATTTCAGACACAAATTTTGGAAATTTTAACTAAAAAGAACTGAACATTTATGTGATTGTCCCATAGTCAGCTGTGAAATGTAAAAGAAAAGCTCAGAATTGTGTTCATTTATGTTGAAAACAGTTGATATCCACACTTTTGATTCTTTATTTTCCTTAAACCCTACGCAACGTCCTCGTTAACAACAACAGGACCCATTTGGCTCCTTGGAGACACATTTTAACTGTGACAGACAGAGATGAAGCAGGTCACTCTTCACGCTGAAAGATGATTTTCCGACTGAATGACAAAATGACACGTTGTTACCAGGTAGCATTTTCCCATGTCAATACGACACACGGGTGATTTTCACCTCAGTAAGACAAAAGGAGAGATGCTGTGACACCAGCTGTAGGAGAGACAAAAGATTGATGGCTTGGACTCTGCAGGGAGAGGACAGAAATGACATGCAAACTCTACATGATAGTCTAAATAAAAGTTCAGCAGCAGTTTGTTCTTTTGTCAAGGTCACCATAATCGAACTGTGGTTTTTAAATTAATTAAAAATGTTTGAAATACAAAGTTATTCATCTCACTTCTAATAACCATATTCCCTGTTTGTTACGTTCATATCTAGCATTCTAATCTAAACTTTCTTTTTACATGCTTTATTTATCTCAAATATGTGATTTTAATGTTTTGAGGGGCGATCACCTAAAGCAAAGTTTATGAGAACAAATAATCCCTGAAATCAGATTGAACTGAAAAACCCTTTCAGGTGAGAAGTTAAACATGTCAAAGGATGAATACGGGGCGCTCTTAATTGATCAAGCGATTAAGGGCCCACTGGGTCATTTAAAGAGAATCTTAACTGACCTATCGCTTTGGTGTTTGAGCCAGATGCAACAATAACCAATGTTAATAAGCTAATAGCTGTTAGTAGAGTCATTTTACCAGAGATAGGACATTTAAGCTAATTTTAAATCTTGGAGTAAACTAAAATGTAGTTTACAGAAAAAAAAAACTTTAAATAGAACATGTTTCTCCCTTTTTTTTTAAAGATGACACAAACAAAGTTAACTGTGGCATTCTTAAAGTAGTTCAAACAAACTTCAGACGTAAAAAAATAAAAATAAATAAAAAAAACTTTGCAGAAGCAGAAATGATCTCTGTACCCTTACGGTCGTAGAGGATCTCATCACTTTCTGGCTGCCCACCTTTGCTTTGAAGCTCCTTTTTTTCACGTTTCCCTTCAGCCTCATCAAATAAACATGAATCTGTCAAATGTTTCTAAAGAACAAAGACTATCCAACTTCGTTTGTACTGCCTTTTTTTCAACCCGATCATTAAAAATCAAATTTAAACAATAATCTTTTACATCACTGTTTTATAAATAATGCTAGAAACTCTAAACTTATTTAAGAAAGGAAATTATACTTCAGGCAGTGTCCAAATAAGGTAGGGAATAGCTCTACATTTCATATATATATATATATTGGTCTCATCCTTCGGGTCTTCTACCAGAGTCCTGGGAGATTGAGGGTCCTGCAGTATCTTAGCTGTTCCTAGAGCTGCACTTTTCTACACTGAGATGTCTGATGTTTTTCCTGAGATCTGCTTTAGCCACTCCTCCAGTCTGGGGGTAACTGCCCCGAGTGCCGCGAGGACCAAGGGCACCACTGATGTCTTCATCTCCAGGCTTTCTCAAGTTCTTCTTTGACGCTCTGGTGCTTCTCCAGTTTTAAGTGTTCCTTTTTCCTGATGTTTCCACCACTTGGATTGCCGCATCAACCCGAACGGCTCTCGTCTGTTGTTTGTCCACCACCACAATGTCCGGTTGGTTCGCCTACACCATGTTGTCCATCTGGATCTGGAAGTAGATATTTTTCTACGTTTTGGCCTGTCATCCACACGAAAACGGAGTTTTTTCACACGAAAACAGATCTTTTTAAAAACTCCGGCCAAAGTGAAGATCTGCGTTTTCTCCGTTTTGGGTGTCTGCGTGTGGACAGACAAAACCGGAGTTTTAAGGTCCGCAACGTCACTTTCCGCAACAAAAAAATGCTGACATCACGTGTGCGACCTGTGTTTACACTAGCCGACAGCATGGATGCCCTCAGAGCTGCGCTCGCTTTAGCAATTGTCCAAGCGCTTTCTGCTTGTTTGTTTTTGCAAGCGGAATTACTGCTCCTTGCGGAAGACCACAGACGAAGGACGAGGTTAAGAACGGGGGAAGTACTGCCGCCTACAGGTCTGGCATGTCCTTAACAACGTATTTATCCGGGTACGTGTGGACAGAGTTTTTTTTTAAATGAGGTGGTGTGGATGCAAGTTTTTGGAGGGGCGGGTATTCGTTTAAAAAAAACAGCTACGTTTGGACTAGGCCTTAGCCTCTGTTGCTCTGGTGTTCAGGGCCTGTATCATGCAGACATGACGAGTGCCTCTGTGATGTCCTTCAGACCAGATCCTTCTAGCCACTGGTCGGATTTTGTGATATCAGCCACCAGTTATCTGTTAGTGGTACATTTCATGTAGGGGCTTGTCCTCCCATGGTGGTATTTCCAGTGCCTACTTCTCTGTTCCTCATTGGCTGAGACATTCACTGAGCACGTCATCTCTTGAGCCTTGTCCTGGATGTACTTATGGATCATGGACGTCTCATCCTGGATAGTGGCTCTCACACTCATTAGTCCTCAGCCTCCTTCCTTATGGCTAAAATACATTTTTAAATATAATTCCATTAATTATGAAATACACTAATAGAAATGTACCTGCAGTAAGTTTTAGAATAAACCTCACTTACATATACGGACATGGGCCTCCCGAACGTTTGAACAGAAAGCCGATCTACTTCTTTTCTTGTATCTTGAAGATGTTTAGTCGTTAACGACTAAAGTACAGATTCTATCTGTACTTCCTTTTAAAGTCCCATGATTGAGCCCATTTCTCTCCTTTAAGAGAAATTAGGATTTCAGCTTCTGCATGGTCTTAAGGAAAGCTGTGACATGTACTTACTCTCTAGCTACGTACATAATGAGATTCTACTAACCCGAGTCTGATACTGATGAGATTATGGTTCACACGCATGATATTGCTTTTGTATTTGTGAAGTTTCATTCATTATGTAAATTGGATTCTTGCAGTGAGCAGGTGGAGGCTGCAGCTGGGAAGTTCCCAGAAGAAGAAAAAAAAATAAATAAAAAACATCAAGCGGGCTTTACCGTAGCTCCAGTAAAGCAATGGCTGACTGATCCGGCAGCCAACCATCTGCACCTCCAGCCACCGATGACCTAAAACGGATCCACATGGTTCTGGTTATTACTTTACCTTAGACCTCACGGGGCATTTGGATTCTGCTTCATCTGGTTTCCACCATCACTCATGTCCAGACCACAGAGAGGTGCCTCTGGAGTCGATACAGATTAAGGCGGTGGGTTATTTTCTGATGACTGCTTATTAATGAAAGTAGGGCAGGCTGTTTGAATAGCCTTTGGCTTAGTTTTGCATACAATAGGGATGTAAAAAAAATGTCTTTACACAAATATTTGAACCACCATCTGTTATTTTTAAGGTCCCCGTTGAACCGTGTTTAGTTCATGTTTAAACTGGTTAGCTAAAAGTGCATGCTGCTCATCTGGGCTTGTGAATGTTTCTTCCAGGTAAAGTAGGGCACTGTTAGAGGAGACATATTATGCAAAATAAATCAATAAATAAAAAACTTTCGTGCTACAACGTGGGTCTCTATTGCTACTATAAACACCCCAAACATGAAAAATAAATAAATAAATAAATATGCCGTTTTCAGTCAGCATTTGCTTTAAGGGAATCCTAATTATCTAGGGCCATTTCAAAAAGTCCCTGATTGTGATGTCACAATGAGGGAAAGTAGCATTAACACCCCCCCCCCCTCCCACACACACACACACACACACACACACACACACACACGTCAACGCTGGAGTAGCCGAGGCTCTACTCCATGCCCCTCCCAGACACCCAAGCTCCTCACCTTATAGTAGTAATCATTTCTTCTTCTAGTCAGTAATAGGGGATAGGTGGGTGTGGCTAACATCAAACGACTCATTCTGGAAGGTACTGAAACTGCCAAGACTGAAGCTAATTGATATTACTTTATGTGAAAGAGATTTCATGATTTTAAACTTAAAATATATATGTGTCCCATGCAGATAATTAGAAACACAAGGCTGATGAGAATCTGTGTTTTTAGAAATATTGTGCCTATTTTTTATTTAACCAACACAATTTTATTATCTTGAGAAACAAAATAGTAAATGCATAACTTTTACAGCATCATAACGAGAATCTGCATCTGTGTCAAAGGACATTTTTCACATTTAATTGCTGATAGAGTTTCTTCTTAGCTAAAAATGGAAACTGTAACAAACAAGAATTTTCTGATCTCATTAGCACCCTTGTGACTAAACAAGAGATATTTTTGCTGTTAGCTTTTATCAAACAGACCTTAGAGCTGTTATATGTCATTTTCACTTAGATATAAATGTTTCCATGAGAAAAAAAAAAAAAACTTTCCTCCTTCTAACAGCTGTACGCTGGTTGGTCCAACGTCTCAAGTTAAACTAACCCCGGCTTTCCACAGCAGCCGTCAGCAGCACGTTACTGCAGCAGCACGTCATAGCTGCTGATAGGAACCGCTGTGGTCAACAGAACCTTTTCCCCTGGAGCCGTCAGCAGCCGTCAGCAGCGCGAGTCGGCCGCGTCTCAGGAGCAGCATGTTATGGCAAGCCAAAACCGCCACAATACGCCACTTTCCCAACCCGTCTAGTTAAGAAATGGCGAAAAAAACGCCGTTTGATGTGCCAAGACGTCGTAAAATACGGCGAAAACTCTGCCAGAACGCCGCAATTTACGCCGTTCTGAACGGTCCCGTAGAACCCATGTCGCGGCCTTTACGCGCCGGTTCTATTTTCTACGCGCGACGCCTCTGAAACGGGTCAAATTCGACATTTTTGGGGAAGGAAAGACAGGAAATCGGACGCGGAAATGGAGAGAAGCTCCCGAGATTTTCAGAATAAAGAACGTACTGCCTTCCAGTTGCTTTACTTTTAAAAAAACGTTACTAACTGTGCGTCCCCGTGAGAAGTTATCACCTAGCTAGCGGTCTCCTTTGATTTTCAGGTCCGTATTGGCGATTATAAAACGGACAGAACATAAAACACAAACCATGTTGTAATTTTCTCCTGCTTGTTGTTGTGTTTACTGACGAAGTCACTCGTGTGACTTCGTGCTCTGTCGGTGACAGCTGCTCCCCTGCTGCTTCGCGTCTCGTGGGAAGGGCCAAGCAGCAGCTTACGCGAGCAAGACGTGCTGCTGCAGTAACGTGCTGCTGACGGCTCCCGTGGAAACCCGGGGTAAGTTTCAAAAAAGTGTTTAAAAATCGTTAATGTAAAAAATGAGAATTTCCCGTGTTCCTTTATCTTGATGTTGCCATCACTTGGTATTGCCACATCAAACCTAATGGCTGTCCTCTATCCACCACCGCAAAATCCGGTTAGTTCGCCATCACCATGTTGTCCATCTGGATCTGGAAGTCCCACAGCAGCTTGGCTCTGTCTTTCTTAACCATCTTAGAGGGAGTCACCCACTTTGACCTTGGGGCTTCCAGTCCATACTCTGCCCAGATGTTCATGTACGCCAGACCTGGGCATTTTACGGCCCGCGGGCCACATCCGGCCCTTTGGTTGACTTTGACCGGCCCGCGTAAGGTTAATTGGAAATTACAAAATAAATGTATTTTCTCATTTTACCTCATGCATGGGCTAAGGCTGCATTGCTTTTATTTTGAAGTTGTATTTTACGTGCACAATGACGCAATACGTATAGCAACAAGTGCCCGCGGTTGACATGGTGATTGTAGCCTGAGAAATGTCCGCTCATGCAAAAAAAAAAAAAAAAAAAAGGAAGATGCCGAATGCAGGATTTTCAACAAAAATTGGACTGCTAAGTATTTTTTTTACTGAAGTCGGAGGTAAAACCGTGTGTTTGGTTTGCGGGGAGGAGATTGCCGTGTTTAAGGACTACAATTTGAGTCGGCATTACGACAAGAAACACTCGGAAAAATACAAGAACTTGTCTGATGCTGAGAGGGCACGGACATCCGAAGCTTTGCTAGCAAAGTTGCAAAAGCAGCAAGGCTTTTTTACTAAGCTTCACACATCCAGGGATGCAGCAACCAGGACCAGCTTTGTGATATCCCACAAAATAGCTAAAAACAGCAAGCCGTGACCAGGAGGATCGAGGACATTGCGGGGAACCTGGAGCTTCAGCTGCAACGTGAAGTGGCAAGTTTTGACTTTTTCTCATTAGACGGGAGCTGTGATGTCCGGGACACAGCCCAGCTGCTCGTATTTGTCCGGGGGATAACGGACTTCAAGCTCACAGAGGAGCGGGCAGCAATGCGGTCGATGAGAGGGACAACGACAGGGAGTGATCTTTTTACAGAGGTAAATGCGTGCACGGACACTCTGGGATTGAAATGGGAGAGACTGTCAGGTGTCACAACAGACGGTTGTCCAAATCTTAAGC
The DNA here is from genome assembly GCF_043380555.1 of Nothobranchius furzeri. Taxonomy (NCBI): domain Eukaryota; kingdom Metazoa; phylum Chordata; class Actinopteri; order Cyprinodontiformes; family Nothobranchiidae; genus Nothobranchius; species Nothobranchius furzeri. The sequence goes on from NC_091747.1 coordinate 60,839,816, forward strand.
CGGGCGTACACTGTGCGACTTTTTCACTTTTTTGAGCCGATTTTCCAGTCGTGCGAGAAGCCACGACATCGGGGCGAGTTTTGCGCCGAGCGGTCGTGTAGTGTACAGGGGGTTACGAGAGGCGATTAACACCACGTGACCAGCCGCCGATCAGCAGTCGTGAGGTCGCACTCTGGTGTGTTTAATATTTCGCTCGTCCCTCGTGAGGGTATCGCACTGTTGAAGCGGCGCTGCGAGCAGCTGCGACCCAAAAAGTATCAGAACCACTCACGGCGCATGCGCGCGCAATCCTGCATCAACGCCGGCCGGTCGCTCGCTATTTCCCTAATAACACACGCTGTTCGTTTTTGTTTCTACACGTTTTTTTTACTCACAAAGATTGTCAAGAAAGCGTGTTTGTCGTGTTCATGTCAAATTAAACTGATCACAAAACACAGATTTACTTTCTTTATTTCGTTTTCCTCATCCATCCCCCATAAATCCCTGTGTGTCCTCCAGCAGCACTCCCGAAGGACAACAGGCAAAACAAGACAAAAAAGTCTGACGTGTTGAGTAAAAACTGCTATTTTTAGCACATTTTTAGGGCCGACGTGTTGCTACCAGACGTACAGTGTGAGCAGTCAGGTCGCATGCGAGAACTGGGTCGTACAGTGTGAGCACATGACTCGTGAGATCTGCTCTGCGGGGAAGTCGTACAGTTTGAGCTGAAGCTGAGTGCTGCGAGTGAAAAAGTCGCACAGTGTACGTCCGGCTTTACAGGGAAAAATGTCGGACTTTTGAAACGCATGCAAGATAAAGTGACAGAAATCGATGCAGATCAAAAATAGGTGTTTTTGCATTGAATTATACACCAACATGTGTTGTGCAAGTCAGTGCTAAAAATCAACCATGTTACTGATGTTGTTACTAAAATAATAAACTTCATCAGGGCGCGGGCGATGAATCACAGACAGTGTGTGGCTCTTGTGGAGGACTCCACACAGCTGTCAGCTGGCTCAGCCTGGGGAAAGTGCTGAAGAGGGTTTGGGACTTGAAAGCAGAGATTCAGGATCTCTGCTGGATTTCTACTCTTCTCTTAAGGAGGATTTTCCAAACCTGAAGAGACATGCTCAGAAGATGTTGGTTCTCTTCAGCTCTACCTACATTTGTGAACAAACATTTTCAATGATGAAGTTTACAAAATCCAGGTAAAGATCCTCTCTCACTGATGATAATTTGTCAGCTGTGCTTCGCTTCTCCACCTCAGACATTCAACCTGACTCTGATGCACTCGTTAAAGCCCAGCAGAGACTAGATTTCTCTCATTGAATAAGAAAAAAATCGCTTAAAAACACAAAATCAGGTGTTTGGACCACAAATGTAGGCAACTAGCAGTGAACTGGGACACTTTTTTTAAACCTCTTTCTCAAGATCACAGTTCAGTGATTTTATTTTACAGACAATACTGTGTGTCTGTAGAATGCTAAGAACCTCTTTCCAACAATATTTGAAACTCAGAATGTGTTTTGGAGTGAATGTGACTGAAACTGTTAACTAATATAAGTCACAAATGTTTAACAAAAACCAAATGTGCACACTTTGTTTACCATTGCCTTGGGAAATTTGAATAAATCACATTTTTGCAAGCCAACCTCACTTTTTCCTTTTTGCTCATTTATAACATATAGTCTACTCTTACCAGCTTGAAGAAACAATGGTATTTACTGCTTTTTATAAAGAAATACCATTAATATTATGCATAATTGACTTCAGCCTTTTGGCCTGCGGCCCTCCACAATATTTTCTATTTCTCATGTGGCCCCATGGAAAAAATAATTGCCCACCCCTGATGTACGCAATGCGAGACACTTGGTTGTGGCGTGCCATGGATGCTTTCCCTGCCAGTATCTTACACCCTGCAGTTATATGGTGGACTGTCTCAGGGTCCTCTTTGAATAGCCTACACCTTGGGTCTTGTCTGGTGTGGTAGGTCTTAGCTTCTGTAGCGCTGGTGTCCAGGGCCTGTTCCTGTGCAGCCATGATGAGTGCCTCTGTGCTGTCCTTCAGACCAGTTCTTTCTAGCCATTGGTAGGGTTGCGTGATGTCAGCCTGTAAAGCAGGTAAAGAGTGCCCCCTATAGAGCGCCTACCCGCTCCACAAAACTGTTAAGTGCTTTATCTGGCCAGCAGACGGCTGCACAGTGGTGTCAGATATGAAACTGGTCAAGCTTATTACTCAACGATCACGGAGATGAATGTTAAAGCTCTAACTTTAAGTATTACTTAAACATGCACATGCATTAAAAGGTCAGGGTTCATGGAAATCATCACCAGAGTCATACCTGTTGGATTCCTAAAGATCTTAACTGTTAAAAATGCTTTTAGTGTAAAGTATTTAACCATTTTCAGAGCGTGGAGAGCAGGTTGCATCTTAGGAACATTAAATAAAAAAGAAGTAAATTATAGAATCAAGCTCCTGCACTGTTGCTTTCACCAAAAAAGAGGGCAGACATGACAGGAGATCAATTTTTACAAGATTAACGTCATCATTTGGTTCAGAAACGTCATGGATTCCTTAGGTTTACAGCATTCGGTGCTGTTTCTACATCATTTCATTCCTTGTTTGTTATATTCATTTAATTAAAGTATCAAAAATAAAACTGACAAATGTGGGTCATCTACTTTTGCTCAGATTGTCGATAACCTGCCTTTTTATTTGCCAGTATCCTTCTCAGTGTGGAGATATAATAGATATTTCTGACTTGGCCACAGAAAAGTTTAATTTCTTTATTCATGAAGTTAAAAAATAAATAAATGCACCTGGTTTGCAAACTCAGCCTGTGAAAGTCCTTTCATGCATATGTTTCTGCCAACTGCCTCAGTCACAGTCTGTGCACAACACCCCCCCCCCCCCAGTCAAAAGTGCACAAGAAACACTCAGTCCATATTTATTCATAAGGGGAACCGTCCCTTCAAATCCCTGTTCCTTTAAATCTTTATTCTGCTTGGACGATATTCCCTCGGATCCCTTTTCAGATTGCGGGATGAGTGGGATGTCCTTTGAAGCAGGCCAGTCACTCTGTAAACCCATGCTCTGCTCTGCTACTCTGCCATAGAAGATAAGCTCTCAAAGTGAATAATGCACCTAAACCAAAGAGCGTGCTGTGTATTTATTCATCACTGGCCTCTTTTATAGCCCTCCTGAGTGTTTCGTATGTTGTATGAAGCTATGATAACTCAGCTGAAACCAGCTGTTTTACTGAAATTATATAAGGCCACAAGTTACGCAACCGCTCTATTGTAAGAAACAGGGATGGATGTGTCGGTTTAACAGCTTCTTTAAGAGGTGAAAGGTCAAAAGAACATGTCTACAGTAAGACTGCTGCGCTTCATGCCTGTAACCTTCCTCCTGATCCATCCTGACCTTTCATTTAGAGCGAAACCAGCAGCATCCATATGGCTGATTAGAGGAACAGCGACTGGGAGTGAAACAAAACTTTAATGCACAATAGAATATTTCCCCTTTGACATTCATGAACTCGAGACTGGTAGAGAAATTCTCTTATCTACAGAAAAAAAAGGTTTTTTCAAGACCGTATTTAAATTTCAAGTTGTGCAAAGACTTTCATACCCATATTTTCAGATGCAATAGGAACACATTTTGATTGAAGAAGAAGAAGAAGACGAAGACGAAGAAGACGAAGACGAAGAAGACGAAGACGATGAAGACAAAGACGAAGACGAAGAAGATATAATTTCTATAGCGTCTCTCAAGATAAAAGTCACGAGGTGCTTCACAAAAACAAAAACTGTAAAAATATGAAAAATAATTTAGAAAATGAATAAAAATATGTTTAAAATGAGCAAAAAATAGACAATTGTGATAAAAAAAATTTAAAGAACAAAAGAGAGTGAACAGGAAAGAGGGAAATCTGTGGATCCTGAGGAAGGTGGAATAGGTGGGGAGAGCAGAATAAAGAGAGAGAGGTGAAGAAGGTCATACAAAAACCAGCCTGAACAAGTGAGTCTTCAGCTGCTTTTTAAAGGAGACCACTGAGTCCACTGATCTCAGGCTCAGGGGGAGAGAGGTCCAGAGCCTGGGGGCCACAGCAGCAGATGATCTGTCACCTTTGGTCTTTAGCCTGGTGCTGCACAACCAGTAGGCTTTGATCACTGGACCTCAGGGACCTGCTGGGGGTGTAGGGACTGAGGAGATCACCAATGTAAGATGGTGCTTGTCCATGTAAGGCCCTATAGACCAGAACCAGGATCTTGAAATGAACCCTGAAGTTGACTGGCAGCCAGTGAAGCTGGAGGAGAAGCGAGGTGCACAAGGGATGCACAAAGGACTTAAAATCTATGGGTGTTTCTCAATGTCAAGGCACCTGGCCTAGCAAGGCGGTGTCTGGGCCAGACGCCTTGCTTATGAGGACGCTGTCTATTTATCACGAGCCTTTTACTTTTGGTTAAATTAAATATGTAAGCGAGTTAGTACCTGCTAGCCACCGAAGCTGCAATTACTGAGCAAGTAACCAGTCATACACAACTGCTTTTGATCTAAAACACATTTCAGATACCAGCCTGATAGCTGCAATTAGTTGACTTGCACATAAACTAGAAATTTGCCCCTGAAGAAGGTGGCAGCTCCTGATCTGCCATCCTTTTGAAAACACTGCACTGTACTCTAGGAAATTTTTGACCAAGGCCAGGCAACAAGGCACCTCCTGTCTGTGCTCACCTAGCTAAACAGCTAACAAATGGAGCACTGGCACCTTGGTAGCTCATGATCATAGAAACACATCTTATAGTTCCTGATGGTCTCCTAGGCAACCGGGGCAGGACCAGGACATCGAGGCAAGGTTCCTTGACATGGAGAAACAAAACACACACACACACACACACACACACACACACACACACACACACACACACACACACACACACACACACACACACACACACACACACACACACACACACACAGAATCAGTTATCTGATGTGTTGTCTCAGATAAATGAAATTAAACAATGAAAAAGCCAATATAACAGACTTAACCAGCTGCAGTAAGTGAACCAATCAGGAGTCTCCCATCCTTGCATTAGTGCTTCAGATTAATTCAGTAGCAACACATCAGAAATCCGTCCCCTCTGCTCTCCGGGGGTAACACCAACCTCAACAATCATCAGGAGTCAATCTCTCATCTGAAGACGTGCTAAAAAGATAAGGTCACACTTCTTTTTTACACCTAAAATAATCTCTGAATCGAATAATGAGCACTTACGAAAGTCTTACTTTTAAGTTTGACAGTCTTGATAAAATAAGATGAGGGTCTTTTGAAGCACCATAGCACTGCTGCCACCTTCCTTTTAGTCAGTTAAAATGATGGATGGTGAAAAAGTGGTAACCAGAACAGTTTCTGAGATTTAACCTCTAGAAGGTTAACTTTCAGATTTTTTTCACCAAACATTTCCTCTTTTTGTGTAATTATAAACGGTTTAATCAAAAACAAAAGTAACAGCAAGGCTGTCATCTTTATTTTTCACATTCGTTTAATGTAAATGACTTTTATCTTTCTTATTTTTTAACTGTTGCAAACTGACAATGTAGAATCTGTCTTCAGATTGTTGGGCGAACAAACGTAAGGAACGTGTTTAATGTGAGATGGAATCCTAAATGCAACAAACGCCCTCTAGTGGCTGGTTCCAGGAAAACGTTTAAGTGCTGGCTGGTCCTGCGATTTATACTCTGGAGCAACTTATATACCAAACTATGTATACTGCACTGCTTTTTATATGACCTTCTCCACCACTCTCTCTTTATTCTGCTCTCCTAACCTATTCCACCCTCCTCAGGATCTACTAATTTCCCTATTTCCAATTAGCTCTCTCTTTCTTAACATTATTTTTTAACCACAATTGTCTATTTTTGCACATTTTAAATATATTTTTACACATTTTCTAAATTACTTTTTATATTTTTACATTTTTTGTTTTTGTGAAGCACCTCATGATTTTTATCCTGAGAGGCGCTATAGAAATTATATTTTCTTCTTCTTCTGCGGACCGGCTCTGCACCAGGAATGAGCTCCCCTGCCCTGCCATCACCTGCTGGAGACCGCTGCGGGCTGGCTCCGGTCCAGGTTTCAGCTCCTCTGCCCCACTGGGAGGGTTTCAAACACCACCATCACCTGCTGCAGCCTGTGGCGGGGTGCTGCGGGTGCTTTCCCCAGTTGCTGGGAGGGTTTGAAACACTGCCATCCTCTGCTGGAGACCGTAGAGCGCTGCTGCGCCCTGGTTGTTTATTCTGTTATTGTTACCGGTACTTGTCTTGCAATGTGAAATGCTTGGTCTCGGATTTTGTAAGAAAAATAATAAAATTTCCCCCAAAATGTGACTTATAGTCCAGTGCGACATATATATGTTTTTTTTCTTCTTCATTAAACATTTTATGGCTGGTGCGACTTATACTCCGGAGCGTCTTATACTCCGGAAAATACAGTAACTGACTGTGACAAGCAAAAAGCATCAAAATCCATTTATGAAAAGCGGAAAAGGAATAATTAATGAATTAAAAGCTAAATATATTCCTAATTATAGTATTGAAAGCCAAAAGGGTCCCAATTCTAGTATGGAAACCAAAATGTTCATAAATTGGTGCGAAAAGTCTAATCCATCCCAAGTTATGTTTGTGGATGAAAAACCAGAAAGCCAAAATGAAATTGTTTCAGTATGGAAAGCAAAATGCATCAAAATGCAAGTTAAAAGTCAATTGTACCCACATGTGTGTACCGTAAACCCACTCTGTGGACTAAAACATCTTATGAATAGAACACCAGGGACTAAAACAAGGCCAGCTAAGTAGCAAATGGTGCTTTTTTGTCTTTTTCCCGTTGTGCCAAACCACAAACCCAAAGACGAAGTAGGAACAGGACCATGACTGACCTTTTTTTACACATTTAGACATTTTTGGGACCTCCAACAACAAGCTAAACAAATTCAGCCCAAATATGAAATACACCAACAGATTTGAATATTATTGTGCATGTGAAAAAAACAGTCTGTGCACATATTTATTTCATGGTTTCCTTGGCTTGTGAAGTCACAAGCTGAGGTGTGTGAAAAGTTCTCTTTGAAGGAGAATAATTTGTTTTATTCAGACATTGTGCTGCTGCAGGAAAAATGAATCATATGAAAAATGTATGGACCTTAGGTCTGTTCGAATTACCTGCCAAAATGTTTCATGACTCCTAATGTGCACACAGCTGAAGGGAAGGTATGGTTACCATTAAGGTGATTCATAAAATCTAGTAGCGCCAATAGAGCAGGAAAGCAAAAATTAGTCCATCAATTAATACCTGACAAAGCGCGAGTCTCTTCGTTCACGCATCTCCGCGGCCGACTGTTCCCGTGCACATTTTGCATCGGTTTGCATCTCAGAGAGCTGCATTTTTTGTAGCACAAGTGTCCATGCAGCTATGAGGTCTGCCCATGAAGTGCTCAAGCTGCGTGACTCACCACATTCTGTGGTTATTACTCCTTTCTCTGGAGCCAGCCCGTCTTTAGCACACTGGAGAAATGAGATTTAGACAGCAGAGAGCTCCAGGGTCAGACTCTGTCAAAGCCTAAGCGTCTGCAGAAACGAGGAGAAAAAAGAAAAAGAGGAGACAGGAAATCAGTGCTTTTACACTGAAACAACACACACGGCTTAAATCACATGGCTGACACTGCAATAGGTGAAACATTACCGCCTGGGTTTTTATCCACGTCGTAACTTCCTGCGTTAAGTCAAAGCCACTTTCAGCACAAGAGACGAATGAATTATTAATAACTCATCATCTATAGAGCGACAGCTCTGCAACACTAGAACGTTTTTGGGTTTAATTTCACCGTGGACTGGAAAACGTTCAGGCTGCAGCCAACTTTCTTTTCATGGCAGCAGGAGGAACATCTTGTGGCCTTTTCTGGAGAAAAGAGAAAAACATCTGAAGGGGAGATTTTTTACTTTGATGTCAAGTTGCCAGCTCTGACATCCTTTCTTTCTTTCTTTAAGCTGATTCTCAGGGTTATGCAGCCTGAGATCCATCTGATCTGCTCACAGAGGTTTCTCTTATTCCTCCCTGCTGCAGCGTATTAAAACATACTGAGTTTTTTTTTCATATCTCATCGTAACACCTTGATCTTGGTGAACTCCAACACCTTCACCGTGCTGTTCTTGTCCCTGCCAGGTCAAAACAAGATCTGTTTCTACCCCCTGACTCTTTTCATTTTGCATTATCTTACAAAATGTATTATTTGTGAAAACTTTTCAGTGATTTTATTTATTGTTTTTTTGTGCATATTATCTTGACTTGGAGAAACTCAAATGTTCTGTAAAAATGTCCAAAAATCCAACAACATTTTTTAAATAATACAACAAATTTTATATTTTACACTCTATGTGTGAACAGCATAAGAATCTTAAAGACAATCATATTCAAAGTAAATGTTAAGGCAGCTGACCGTGGCTTGTTAGGGTCACCATGGTAAGACCGGCTAAGCGCCACACTACCAGTTTCTGTGTGAAACAAAGACAACTATTTCAAATAAATCTTAAACTAAGGATGTGATGTGCATTTTAATGCACGCTGACCCTAGTCCAAACCACTGATGCCAACCCTGACCCTACAGTTAGTCGTGTTGATAACTTATTGCGCCTTTGTCCGGATTTCAGTGTAAATCCTAATTTATACTTCTCCGTCTGCGTCAGGACGCCACATTGTGTCGGCGCATGAGCTCTCCAACTGGCTTGCTGACGAGACGTTCTGCGAATTTTAATTATCCGTCGAAATAGACCGATAACACAAGCTCGTGATTGGTCAGGACACTGCTTCCTATTCATTTGTCAACAACAGCGCATTTGCCGCTTTAATAATAAAAAGATATTTGGCGGTAGCTATGGAACAGATTGAAGAACGACCTGCAGACAAAGTCTCAAAATATGAACGTTTATACACCCGTGGCTGAAGGAGTACAAAGATATGCAGAAGCCTTTTATTTGAGGACAGAAAAGATGAGAAATGTGAGTTTGGAGGTGCCGACCGCATGATGAGGTGGAGAGGAATGAGCGCCTAATTTGTCCGTGTTAAAAAGTCTGAAATACATTTAAATAATGTTGTTACGAGCTTTGTGAGCTGCGGTCCCCGTGTGAAAAGTCCAGCTACCCTCTGGGCCATTTCAAGACTTCAGGACTGCTATTCCTGTTGCTGCCTTAGCACACATACAGTTCCCTGCTGCAGACAGTTCAGCACCATGGAGAGCAGCTCTCTAGCAGCAGCTTCCAGCTGGATCCCATCAGGCCATGATGATCCAGCCTTTAAAGACTGGTGTTTGTCACCTGTTCAAGGGGACTCAGATTTAGTCTGATGTCCTCCATAGCTGCTGAGTAGCTTTGGTATAGAAGAGCCTTTGAGATGCTTTGTGATAAACTTTGAGAGCCTATCGCTTACAGATGCTTTTGGCCAAACTTGTTGTCTTGCTCTGATAGTACAGCTTGCTAGTTTCACTTTATTGGAGTGATCTCTTTGAGATTACTTTCCTGTTTATCTTACTCACTAGCTCTATTTTTGTTGGGTTTTAGAACAACTTACTTTAGTTATAATCCCTGGAAATATTTTCATTTCATGGTGATTTATGTTTAAATCTTCCTTTAGTTGAGGGACTATTTCAGTTAAATACATTATTTTGTTAAGTAGGCTACTCTCTCATCCTCTTCTTTTATTCTGGTGTAGTACCATCTTACCTGTGTTACTCCTTCATGGACCTCCTAGCTAAGAAGGGGTGTAACAAAAGTAAACACAATAGTAAACAAACAATTGTAGACCATATATGTGACTATAAAAGTGGTAGGATACCTCAAAATATCACCGTGCCTTCTGTTGTCCTGGTTTGTACCAATCCCCAGCTGAAGGAGACGTCTGAGTGCAAATTATCTCTTCCAATGCGTGTGCGTCTCTCCCTTAGGGAGCTAACGGAGAAGTAGGCTTAAGTCTTAAAAAATGTCCTATAAAAGGACACAATTAGTGAAATATGACCAACGTTCATGTATGCTCTGTTTATTTGATACAAAATGGTTAAGACTGTAAAAAATAGCTTTGGAAGAATTTGAAAAAAGTTGAATGATGGGAAATCATAAATGTTAGGAGGACGTTTTATGGAACATTTCATGTGAATGGAGAAACATAAAAACAGCATTTTAGTCATGCAAACTCCAACTTTTTCAAACTGTTTGCCATGGTAGCCATGTAATATAATCATCATGCAGCTTTATGCTTTTTTATTTTATTTTTTTCCCGTGTCCTGTCTGGCTGTGAAGCAAACAGAATTGATGTCTGAATGCTGGTGACAACACTTACAGATTTACTCTCAGGTGGAGCATCAAAGCGTCTGCTTTTAATGTCACGCCTGATACTTAAAACTTTATTGTTATTGTTGTTGAATGCATTGTAATTCCGACCAGACACGGAGACAGAGGTGAAAGAGAAAGGAAAAGACAAAAGGTGGGGGGGAGGGAGGGAGGGGGGGGGGCACAAAAACAAACAATAATGAACAAGAATCTGCTTCTAGAGCTGCAGAAAGAGACAAGAAAAAAAAACTAAAAAAATAAGGGACACAACAACAATACAACAAGATCAAGCTACCACTGTGTCAACTTGATGAAAATATTAAAACAACATTGTTTAACTGAACAATCACACGATATTAAATCACAGTTCATTTAGTGCCAACCATAGCCTTAAGACATTTGTTGAACGTGCCCAAGTCCATACTTATGAGAGCACCATGTGAGCACCTGTGTGTGAACACGCGCTTGTTTATGTAAGGTTTTTCTATAGGATCATCCAATATAGAGTGTGAGGGGCCACAGATCTGCCCCCCAAAGATGCATAGGAGATGGGAGGAGCTCCAAGTCTCAGAGATCCAGGATCTGCCCCAGAGCGCAGGGACCCAAGGGAGACTGCGACCAGAAAAGCCCCTGCCCCCCTCGAGAGGCGGAGCTTTATGCTTTTAAAAGACAAAGTACTATTCCGGGATGCATCTGCACATATGCATATTTAAGTGAAAGCTGTTCATCATGAAAACATAAATTATAATGGAAAATGATAAATAACAGTACCGAAGGTGGATTTTGATTGGCTTCACAAATAAATAGAGAAAAACTGAAACTTTATTGATGCAGATGTAGCATCATGAATGGCCTTATATTTGTGACAAAGGTCACACTTTGCTAGCTGGGTCAAGCCGTAACTTTTGCTCTACAGATTACCCGCCAGGAGCCATGATGTCTGCTGAACAACATCTTTATCTGCTGCTTTTCCGTCCCAAGATGAAGGACACTTCAAGATTTTACAATAATAATTTTTAAATAATAATTTAATAAACTTTTTGACTTTATTACTTTTTATTACAATCCTCATAAATAATCATCTTGGTTACTGAAATGACTTATTATGATAATCAGTAATGTGTGTTCAGTAAACCAGAAGGTCACTTGCACGTTGACCACCTCATGCAGAGGGTGTATCCAGGGAAAGGTAACCACCTCACATGTCTTTTCTCCATAACATCAAGCTTTCTGACGCTGAGAGGGAGTGTTCTGAGGTTTTGTTAAAACCAAATCTCCGCAGCTGTAGTTCAGTTCTTGAACCCACCAGAAGACGAGGGACGGCCGCCAAGTGTCTGCTAAGCATTCTGTCACGCCGATAGAATTGCTTCGAATGAACGCACCTGTAACCAGCTGACGCAAGAACTCCTTCAGAGTTAAGCCAGACGCAAGCTCAACACTGTGTACCCTGCGACAACTTTGGACCAGAGAGTCGGTACCACTCGGGTCTTCTCTACCTGACCGAGTACCCTGAGGCTGACAACATCCTCTTTGACTTCCGGATCCACACAGAGGGTCGTCTGATGAGTGAGGTAGCACACAGATTGTGTCTGATGCAGTTTTCTCTAAGAAACAACTGAGTTAGCTGCAAAACAACATTTCCCACCCAGAACGCGCTTCTCTCTCTGAAATAAACCTTCTGAGATTCATTCACGCATCCCAAACCTCGCATTCCACCTTAGTTTTCCATCCAGACACAGGTTTGTTTAACTATAAGTTTTAATATCAAGCTGTTTCAAATTGTCATTTTTAAAAGTGTTAGTAATACATTTTTTACTTTTAAAAACCTGACTCTTCTTTGAAATGAAACACAGAATGGTGTATATTTGGTTATTGAATCAGGGTATCTGCAGGTGTAAGGGAGCCAAATTTAAGACTTTTTAAGACCCTTTTCAAGGCCACTTTGACCAAATTTAAGCTATTTTTTAAATTAAATTGAAGCTACAATTTCCAGCTATTGCCTGGAACCGGTGCAAACCATGTCGCGAACGTGGGATTAGCCATCCAGTTAAACTTGCACTTCCCCATGGCGCAAGCTCCCACTAGCTTAACTAGCTAATGTGCTCATCTAAAAATAGTCCCCTTTCACAACTAACTTAATGTGTACGGTTCCGCTTACGCCAACATCATACACAAAAAATGTTGAACACGAACTAGAAATTCACAAAAATTTTACAGAAATAAAGGAATCTTGTTTATTGGGTCTTTGGTAATTTAAGACCTTTGGAAACTGTATTTTAGGATTATTTGTCATTTTTAAGGATTTTTAAGGCCTTAAATTTGGAAAAGCAAATTTAAGGCTTTTTAAGACTTTTTAAGGACCCGCGGATACCCTGTGAATAAGCAAAGATTCATTTAAACTTCTGATTCAATAAATAAACTTTTGCTATTAAATTTAATCATCTTAAATTAAACATTAATCTTTGGATTAAAATATAGACCAAGACCGTTAGTGAATGAACTTCTATCGATTGCATTAATATCCTAGATATTTGTGCATAATATAAGACAATATGCAAGTGTCCGATCTTTTCTCAGGATCTAACCAAACTGAAGCAAACAGTGTTAAATCCTAGTATGTAGATTAACCACGCTACACTGATGATGACACGATGAAGAACTTGAGGTTGTAGTACTACTGTGTTTAGCAGCAAGCATGGAAAGCGGTGTTGTTTTTATATTTAGGCACTTCTGTCAACCTTCACAGTGTACAGTTAAGGAGAGGCTTATCCTGATGTCTTTAGCTAGAGGCAAGCTGGAGGATATTTTCATTAACCCGTCCTTCAGTGCTGAGGCACTCGCAAACAAGAATAATAAACACACAGCCCGGATCGAAACATAATTACCAACTATCTGTAAATGCAAAGAAAGCACGGTGGATAGTTTTATGCTTTTAGATCCCACTGAGTTTCATATGTAGCATTTTTAAGTCATTATTAGTTCTTTCTTAACATGCAACAGAGGAAAAAGACTGGTGTGGCGTAGCAGATGGTTACAAGAATCAGGCATAACTAGTTGAGCATCAATCTGACATTTAATCCACCTAGCACAAACATTTATCATTTTAGCTGTCACCGTTCTTCCTCTGGAGAAGTACAGTGTGAAATATTCCCCCTAAGCTGTTCTGCAGGCGATTACAAAACTAAACTGCAGCTTTATGGGGACAGGAGAGGTCATTCCAGCGCGCTCCATCCCTCCCCTCTCAAACCATCGTTTCTGCTGCCTCTTAGATTCCTCAGACTTCTTCTTCTCTTTCACTTCATCACTCTATTGCACAAATGCATCCTGCCAGTGATGGTTTCATCTGGGACTAGTACGTGACCTCCCGCTCCTTGCTTCACTGTGCAAGGACAGATCTGGTCAAGTGCAGGCAGCCTGAAGAAATCCAGCAACTTCTGTCCCAAACCAATGCCACAAAAGCATCCCTGCATTTGTGTAGAAAATCCACAGACAACCAGGGTTTTGGAGATCTGAAGATGAGTTGAAGTAGATTTAAATAATCAATTTCATCTTTTTTATTCACATTATTGTGAGGTCACCTCAATGCATTTTTATTGTTCTTCCAGAAACACACTTTGATATTTATATTGGGTGAGAAATTGCATAACGTTGCTTTGGATATTTGACCCAAACTACCATAACGCCACTAGGCTTGGGTGTTATTCATTTTTTAATAATGTTAAAACCTTCCAACACGATACCATCTGTCTAGACGAGGTCCTGGTTCCAACTTATTACTCAACAGGGTCATCTCAAAAACATTAAACAGGAGGTAATTGATTTGGCGGAGCGTCAATGAAAGTATGTTCTGATGGAGTCCAGAGTTGGATGGTAATCAGGTATACTGCACTCTCCAAAATCCCCAATTCCGCCTGTTTATACAACCATTTAGAGCACTTAAAATTCATTTTTGTCTCATATTTTTGCATAAAAAGATGCAAAAGAAACATTTTTGATGGCCACAAATAAACAACTACTCCAACAAAAGGTTTACAACGAATCACACAAATCCTAGATGTTTTTAAAACGATGGTGTGCTCCAAAAGAATCATGTCACTTCTAAAAGTCTGATTTAAAAGGCCTGATTTAAAGTTGTTTTTGTAGGTCACAGTCCAAACTGGTCTTTTATTTTATAGACAACACGCTCTTTACAACAGTCAGATGGGTGTTCAGTTACAGACTGTAACTTTTGTAAGGGTTCCTTCTTCTCAACTTCAGACGGCAGCTGCAATAACTGGCTCTGAGCATAAAAATAACATCACACAAAACACAAATACTGTTAAGGAGTTTAACAACCCACAAAGTCGGCATGGTGGAGTTTGTTAAATTGAAATGCACCATCTTTCTGGAAAAGCAGCAAAAGAAAAGTCTGAAGGAAGTTCGATCTTCTTATATCCTAGAAATCTGGACAGAGTGTAGCCAAAGCAGAAAGGTTTTGCTCTACATGTTGTTTTAGCTGCACTTCATTGGAGTCTCAGTCATCCACAACACTCCATCGATGTGACAGAGCCGAACAACAAAGATCGTGTACGCTTGTTGGGCTATTTAGACTTGGGTGCTTCTTTGAGTCAAGAGCAGATAGCTCTCATGCCTTTATTCTATGGCGCGGTATGGGGGCCAAAATTAAGACTACTACCCAGCAGCAGGAGGCTATATAAATTCTGAAGCAAACTACCGACCTGATTAATGATAAGCTGGCGCCGGTAACTGAGAGGCTGGCACTGCTTACTGAGAAATAGCACCTTTACCGGCGTTACTACTAGATACGCTAGGGACTAGCAGCCCTCTGCTTGTCATTGACTGGTTCAAACATTCCCTCTGATGTCTATTAGCATGGATAGGCTAGCGTTAGCCTGGACGGGCTGGTGTTAGCATTGGAGAGGCTTGCCTTTAGCGTGCCTAAGCTGGCCACTAGCTGGATTTCCTACCTCCTCGACGGACCCTTAGCATGGATAGGCTGGCGTTAGCATCGGAGAGGCTAGCCATTAGCATGTCTCGGAGAGTCACTAGTCAGCTAGTGGCCAGCCTAGGCACGCTAATGGTTAGCCTCTCCGATGGGTCTCTCTACGGGTCGTGGCCAGATTATATATTCCCATTTAGAGGATATCTTGCCAGGCTACTCTTCCAACATAATCTGTGAGGATTACATTTTATAAACAATGCTGTTTGGGATATCCCCAAACATCTAATTACAGTATGACTGCCCGACCCCAGACATTATCATGACGGTTTTATTCACAGCCAAATTAATTACTTTCTCTTTCTTGGGTCCACTTGAGGCGTGTCCTGCTCACAAAAGCCAGACCTAAAAACACCTCCCCTGGGGGCTCCATAAGTAAACAACAAAACCACCCCAGCTTTCAAAAACGTGGTGGCCTTAGGACACCAGATGAGCTGGTGGAGGGGTCTGGAGGGAGGATGGACCAGGCTTCCCTGATAAGAATGCCAACTCCACAACTCAGCAGGATAAGTGGATGACAACAAAGTTGTAAGCTTTAATTGGTGTTGTGCTTTAATTTGAGTTTATTTTTAAGTCCAATCTGAATTGCTCATTAGCACATCAGCACTGCGTTGGTTGTTACAACCTCACATATTTATATAGTTTCCATCCTTGTCCTCATTTTTATCTCTGGTAATTCATTCTTCTCATTTAGTTTTTAAAAATAATCGCCCTCCATCGAGCTGTTTCTATTATGTTTCACGTTTTATTGTGAAATAAACATTTGAAACCATCATAACAGTTATTGTACATCTGCTGTAGACTTCAGTTCCATTTAGTTTGTTTTGTGTGTCTTAATTAGTTTTTTTTTTTGTATTTTAGATGAAAATCAACATGCTGAGTAAAGTGTGCAGAGTTGCAAATGTGTAAATTTCCATAATTCCCTGCAGAAACAGCCTCTTCATCAGTTTGCACTGCTTCTTTGAGTAAACGGCTCTGATGGTCCAACAGATGGCTGAAAAGAAAATAACTCTTTTGACCACAAAGACAATCTGCAGGGTTTCACTGCAAACACTAGAAAAACCAAAGAATCCTCGGGAAGAAGAATCTGTTCCATTTAGTTTCCGATAAATCTAACAAATTCTCCACGTAAGAACAAAACAAGCACCGATTAAGACCGCCGCTTTGTTAGAATCTGTTTAGTCAAAAACAACCTCACTTACATTTTCTTAGAGCCTTTAAAGGTTTTACAGTCTGGATGTAAATGGTTCTGTTCATGATTTGACTGAAATGTAAAAGTTCATTCCAAGAGTATTATCTTTCCTCTTTCTATTATTTATGCTCCTGGAGCATATCCCATCCACCCAGGGAAACCTTGAATTTAAATAAAACAAATGTAGAATAATGTATTGGTATTCGATGGTTTGTTTGATCCTTCTAGGCACCTTTTCTTTACAATTTTTTATCATTTAAAAGAAACTATTTGG
The DNA here is from genome assembly GCF_043380555.1 of Nothobranchius furzeri. Classification (NCBI taxonomy): domain Eukaryota; kingdom Metazoa; phylum Chordata; class Actinopteri; order Cyprinodontiformes; family Nothobranchiidae; genus Nothobranchius; species Nothobranchius furzeri. Next base: position 60,856,640 of record NC_091747.1, read on the forward strand.
GGGTCATAATCGAACCTGATTCACTCCAGTGATTCAATAAAAAAAGTTAAATTGACTTTTGATGGAAAAAAAATAAAATTTAAATTATTTTTAGACTTAAACAAAGAGATAAAAACTTAATAACTCAAACTGCTTCTTGAATGACCTCATTTTAGGGAGATACAAGAATGATGACTCAATTGCTCTATAATTTTAGAAATGTACCAGTCATGATCCACGAGCCGAGGTGTGTGCTCCTCCTCACTTAACCATCTTTGAGGTTCTCTTTCCACAGGTGAGGAGCGGAGGGGACACCAGCTGTGCTGCATTCGTAATCGGAGGCTCGGGTATAAAAGAAGGATGGAGACACCGCTCGATGCAAGATGATTGCTACAGTTTTGGTTAGCTCCAGCCTCTCGTATTCGCTTGTTCGCTCGTTTTGACTTCTCGTGTTTGGATTATTGGATTTTTGACCTTGGACTTTTTTCTTGGATTATGACTTTGGACTCTCCTCTGAACCCCTGTCTGCTTGCACCATTTAGGAATACCATCACCTCCTTCACCAACTCCGCCGAGAACCCTGGATCTTCAGGACCACGCCCCATCCTCCTCCACAGCTCCTGCTCCTCTCCTCTCGCTTCCTCACCCTCCCCGCCCTCGCTCACCTCGGCTCATCACCTGCCCCGCTGCTCGCTGAGCTCGAACTCTGGACTAACGCCTTACGGCACCCTACTCACTGGACTTCCAGTGCACCTTTAGTTCCCGTTCTCCAAACAAAAGACTTTATTTTTACTTACCTCCTGAGTCCCCTGTTGATGCCGCATGTCTTGGGTTAGACGCCTCCCGCAAGTCATGAAAGTACCTAATATTTGTGTAATTGTGTAAGATCATTATTATTTATAACAGTTACACATAAACACAATTTTAAATGGCTGAAAAATACCTTTAAAGGCGTGGTTTACTCGTTTAAGCAAGCCATTTGCAGTGGTCTCTATGAAGGATGAATGCCTTACAGGCAGTACTCAGGGCACCGAAAAACCCACAACCCCCTGGCTCAGCAGGTACAAGTCTGAGCTTCATACGGCGGGTTCTGGACATTGATTTCTTACTAAACAGAATATTAAGAAATCACAGCTTAGCCATAGAATACTACTTGGTATATGTGGTGTGTGTGTGGTGGTGTGTATAGGTGTGGGGTGTTTCTGTGTGTGGACACATGGGTGCAAGTGGGGAAATTGTATAACTATAAAGGTCTAACACATTCATATGCATTTATATTTATTTTACATCTATGGGAGACATACCAAATACTTGCAAAATGGTAAATATACGTTTTGGCAGCATTTTGTATTAAAGAAAAATGAAAAAAAAAATACATTTGTTTAAAAACTGAACATGTTTTTCACTAAGGTTGTGCATAATTCTGCAATAATATGTTGTTCACAGCTATAAGTTTATATACTTTCCAAAAACTTTGATCCTTAATCACCCTCTGCAGTAACTCTTCCTGTGGCCTCAAGTCGATCATTAAAAGAAAAAAGATTAAAAAAAAAAAAAAGATGCTTCTTATTAACTCGGATTTTCAAGGACTGGTACTGCTTCTCAAAACAAACCCATACTGTGCCAAGGTGGGATGTTTGCTGGGGATTCGTTGTGGGCAACGCTCGTGCTATGAATTAATGATCCGTGAAAACTGAAGCATTTTCCAGAATGGACCCAACTCAACTCAATCTTTATTCATGGAGATCATTTAAAACAACAAAAATGATAACGGTGCTGAAAACAGATACAAGTGAAATATACACTGTCCAAACTAAAATATACAAAATAAGGATGATAACTACTCGAATTAAAGGCCAAAGAAAAAGAGATGCATCTGTAAAAGACATTTGGAAATGTCAGGGGGCTGAGCAGATCTAATCTACCATGGCAGGTTGGTCCAGAGCCTGGGGACTCTGCCACCTCTGGTCCCCGAGCCTGGTTGTGGTGACCTCCAGATCTAGCTAGCTCACTGGCCCAAGTGTCCTCATTGGATTTTAAAAGTTCAGCAGAACCCCAATATTCTGAGTTCCTGACACAACAAGAGAAAAAACAAGTTTCACAATCCCCACATTGACCAACACGGAGTGTCACTATTTTTGTTGAATAGATTTTTCTACCTTAAGTGTGTTCCGGAGGCAGGTTCTAAATTTCGGGAAGCAGAGTTTGATCGGGAGATTCTTCCATTACGCTGCGTCATTAACGTCTGGAGTCGGGTGCTGTCGTGTCCGTAGCTCTGTTAGCTCGGTAATGTAGACCTCCTGGTGCTGTGTAGCGACATGAATGGCCTCATTTGTGACCCAAAGGTCACACTTCCTCAGCTGGGTCACGCTGTCCTGGCTGAACTGCTATTTACAGATTATCCATCACAGGAGACACAAAGTCTCCTGTAAACCATCTTTAATCTGACTGCCTTTTATCTGACTGCTGTTCCATCCACAAGACGAAGGACACTTCAAGATTTAAAGGAATCATTTTTAATAAACTCTTTTCACTGTCCTATTACAAGGTTCATAAATAATTATCATGGCTCATTATAAATGTATTTAATTACTGAAATGACTTATTATTATTTGGTTAATAATTATTATTTATAATAATCAGTAATGTTTAACAGTGAAAGAAGGTCATGTGAACGTATACACATCATGCAGGACAGACATCAGGTTAAAGGTAACTGCACTCACACGTCTTTGTTCCATAACAACAAAGCTTTCTATCTCTGAGAGGGCGTGTCCTGAGGTATGTAAAACCAAACTCCTCAGTTCAAGTTCAGTTCTTGAGCTCACCAAAATCTCTCCGTGGCATGAGAGAGTCCCAGAGGATCGGGTCGGCCGCTCGAAACCTCTACCAGAGCTTTTCTCTCACGCTGATAGAACTGTTTCAACAAGAAACGCCATCTGCAACCAGCTGACGCAAACTCCTTCAGGGTTAATTTAATAATAATAATAATGCATTGAACTTATATAGCGCTTTTCTAGACACCCAAAGACGCTTTTTCACACACTCTCACATTCACACACTGCTAGTGATGGTAAGCTACTTGTAGCCACAGCCGCCCTGGGGAGGTCTGACAGAGGCGAGGCTGCCATTTGGCGCCGTCGGCCCCTCTGACCACCATTTAATTTAAGATGCAAAACCCTCCACCCGTGTGCCTGCGGCAACTCTAGGACCAGAGAGTCTGTAGCACTGGTCTCCTCTACCGGACCGAGTACCCAGAGGCTGACAACATCCTCCCTTGACCTCCGGATCCAAACAGAAGGGTCGTCTGAAAGGTGAGGTAGAACACAGATTGCGTCTGGAATGCCTGTCATTAAGAAATAATTTAGCTTAACTGCAAAACAACTCTTTCACCCAGAATGCGTTCTCTCTCTGATAGAAACCTTCTGATACTACATTCACACATCCAAACACACACATTTCATATTTAGTTTTCACCCAGACACAGGTTGCTTTAATAACACGTTTTAATATCAAGCTTTTATTATGAATTGTCCTTTAAATTGTTAGTAATAAATTCTTAACTTTTTAAACCTGACTGTTCTTTGAAATAAAACACAGAGTGGTGTATATTTGGTCACTGAACGAGCAAAAATCTCTTTAAATCGTCTGAATTAATAAATACACTTTTGCTATTAATTTAAATCTCTTAAATTAAATATTAATCTTTGGATTAAATATAGACCAAGCCAGTTGGTGTACAAACTTCTATCGATTATATAAATGTCCGTGGATATCTATGTATAATATAAGTTCATAAGCCGAATTGTTTGATCTTTCTCAGGATTTAGCAGAGCTGAATAGCAAACAGTTATAAATCCTATAAATCCTAATTATATAGATTAACTACGCTACAGCTGTCTAACATAGAAACTCCTAAACACAAACTGAACAATGTGGTGTATGCTGTACAGTGCAGCGAGGAATGCCCAGACCTCTACATCGGAGAAACCAAACAGCCACTTCACAAGCGCATGGCACAACATAGAAGAGCCACCTCCACGGGACAGGACTCAGCAGTTCATTTGCATCTAAAGGACAAAGGTCACTCTTTCGAGGATGCCAACGTTCACATTTTGGACAGAGAGGACAGATGGTTTGAAAGAGGAGCAAAGGAAGCCATTTACAGTAAGTCCACTGTGAGCAACCATCTTTGAACAGAGGCGGTGGTTTACGACACCAACTGTCTGCCATCTATAATCCAGTTTTGAGATCCCTTCCCAGATGCCTCAACGCCCACGCATATTCTGGGCCATCTGACCTCAGGAATTCACATGATAGGGTGGGGCCAGGCTTCACAATGAGCTCACCCGAAACTGGCTGAATAGGACCCACACCCACCCTCACACCTTGGTTCATGTGTTTATGTAGAAGATCATCAGGGGGTCTTTTGTTCCCTCTTCGGGGGGAAACTCCCACTGGGTTTGAATCTGGGACTCTCCACCATTTGACCTTAGAACTGAAGAAGCCTCTCAAATGAAAGGTGAAACATCTTCAAGCAACTCAAAGAAGTCCAGACGCTTTTCTTTCAAAGCTCCTTAGACTACAATGACCTGGATGACTGAGAACCTTCAGACAATCCTAGGTAACAACAGCCCAGTCAAATGACAACTCTCTGGTAGGGATGGGGGATCTCGTCAAATGACAAGTCTCTGGGAGTTCTAGTGTCAAATAAGAATCAAGCTAATTTACGGCGTAAAGCACACACCCCATATTTGTGATTTTTTTGACTGAATGTAATTGACTGGAGATTTTGTAGCTCTGTCAGAGTGAAGGCTGTAAAAAACTGCTGCCACCTAGCAGTCGAGGCTTGAATTGCACCACACAAAAGAAATATAGTAAACGTTTGTGTGTAAATTATCAATAAAATATACACACAAATTTTAAATATTGATTTAGTATTAGTACACAAAATATCACATCGATATCGGCCCACATCGATGCCTCACTAGTTTTAACATCCCAGAGGTACGTTTCCCATTTAAGATTGACACAATTATTTATCCTCAGGCAGCACAAAAACTGCTATATATCATTTTTATGGGTGTTGAGTTACATTTTGAAGCGGAGATTTAACCCTAAAACACGCTTCAAGTACTGCCAGGTCTCTTGGAAGCGGATGATATTGTGCAAGTTGCTCAAAGCTTTTTTTTTTGGGGGGGGGGGGGACTACCAAAGTTGATTTTGGCATTGTCACGGTGTGCCGGTGAGTGGAGCGGAGGTGAGGATCCAAACGCAGGGGAAGCAGGCAGGCAGGCAAAATGACAAGAACATTCAAAAGGTTTTAATGAGACATGCAGGACAACGACACAGTGAACCGACAAAACACACAGAACTGAGAGGGTTTAAATACATGAGGGCTGGGAGCTTGGTTGATTGGAAAACGAGAGGCAGGTGGGAGCAATTAACAGGGACACATGACTGAACAGAACAGGGAGACAGGACAGGGTGTGACAGGCATACAGGAGACTGCATTTTGCCAAAGTATGCTATGCTAAGGGCAGCAGTAGCTCAGGAGGTAGAGCGGGTTGCTCAGTAATTGGAGGGTTGTAGGTTAAATCCCAGAAGAGAATGCTGCTGTTGTGTCCTTGGGCACGACACTTAACTCACCGCACCTGCTGGTGGTGCCAATGGCATCCGTGCTCGGCAGTCTCGCCTCTGTCGGTGTACCCCAGAGCAGCTGTGGCTACATATTAGTTCATCACCACCAGGGTGTGAATGAGTGTGTGCATGGGTGAATGACTGAGTTATAAAGCGCCTTGGGGGATTCTAAGAAGGCACTATATCAAATAAAGACCATTTACCATTCTTTTTTATCTTTTTGAGAACGCTTCAGCCGATAAGATTTTTGTTTGTATAAAAAATAACCATTTATTGTATTTATTAGCTTAATATATTTTATTTGGTATAAAATGTTTTTTTAAGTAAATTATATCCTTCAGACACCACAAAGTAAGCTGCAGTCCTGTCAGCACTTCCTTTCTTGCATGGTTATTTGTTTTTTATTTCAATGAAAAACATTTACCATCTAAACATATGATATCATATACAATTGCCTCCTTGTTACAGCATCAGCGAGTGAGCTGTTAGCTCTTATCCACTGAATTGGATTTTTCTTCCTGGTAAAATAAAACTGACAGTAAGTAATGAGACAAAACCAATAAGAAGTCAGTGATGAGGAAACCCGTGAAAAAAAAAAGTTAACATAATATTGGAGTCTTTAATGATCGTATGAGGTTCATTAATTCAAAATGAGCCACTACAGAAGAGAAAATGCTGATAATGTAATTATGTTATCCTGGAAGGAGTTTATTTCTGTTCACTCAGCCCACTTGAGAAAACTAACATTACAATGGAGTAAATAACACCCAATGACCCATACAATATATGAAATGCATGGTATTTCACTCCATAAAATGAGCCCCATAATCAAAGATTGTGCTTTAATTTAATGCATATTTCAAGAGTGCATTTCTTGACAAGTGACGATATTAAGTCTTACTATTGAAAATATGTAGGCCAAACTATGAGAAACCCAGTTTGTCAAAAGCAGCTAATTCGGGTTGTGTAATCCACACGGGGAAATCGTGTTTAGACTAAGTATAAAAAGTGACAACCATGAGAGCAATGAGAATGATGCTGCTTTCATCAAAGAAACTGCTGAATTATTCACCCAAATTAATGAAAGTTCATAAAAAATGCAGGTCTTTGACATAGTACCGCCTCTCTGACAGACACATCACAGCAGAATTAACCACCAATGTGAAATACTGAGAGGTCCTTTTATTATTAAAGATCTCCAGAGTTTGCTTTCTCTAAAAAAAGGAATTAACAAGTGTAACTGAGGGACCCACGAAGTCCCGGTTTTCTTAAACAAAAATCTGATTGGATGTTGAGTACTTTGTTGACATTTTAGACAAGCAGAAAACAAGACGTGGATGAAACCCGGATACTTCCATCTCCACATGATGCCTAAGAAATGCTATTTGATTTGGCTCTAAAAGGGCCTTTTTATGTTTCGTAAGTGGGTGTAATATAAATGTTATGTGTTCCTGTCTTAATATTCTTCCTCTTCTTCATCACATGTTGGATTTAAGTAAACATTTGTTCACATTTCTCCTATTTTCTCTCATTTTAGTTGACATACTGATTCGGAAAAGGGTAGAAAGACTTCTCTGGGAAAGGGATAAGGTCCTGCCCCAAGAAGAGGAGTTTAAGCAACTCGGGGTCTTGTTCACGAGTGAGTGAAAACTGGAGCGTGAGATCCTCCTTGAACCGTCACCTTATCGTGGTGGAGGAGTTTGAGTGCCCTAATGATCCTAGGAGCTATGTTGTCTGGGGCACTTAGTGCCCCTGGTAGGGTCTCCCATGGCAAATTGGTCTTAGGTGAAGGGTGAGACAAAGAACGGTTCGAAGGATCTTTCATGGCGGTTAAAATGAAGAGTCGGAGTACCCGGCCCGGAGGGTTACCGGGGTCCCACCCTGGAGCCAGGCCTGGGGTTGGGGCCCGTGAGCGAGCGCCTGGTGGCCGGGCTTTCGCCCATGGGGCCCGGCCGGGCCCAGCCCGAACCGGATACATGGGCTCGTCCAACTGTGGACCCACCACCCGCAGGAGGAACATGAAGGGTCCGGTGCAATGCGAATCGGGTGGCAGACCAAGGCGGGAGCCTTGGCGGTCCAATCCCCGGACAAGAAAACTAGTTTTTGGGACATGGAACGTCACCTCGCTGGCGGGGAAGGAGCCGGAGCTTGTGGCAGAGGTTGAGCGGTACCGGCTAGATATAGTCGGACTCACCTCGACACATTGCATTGGCTCTGGAACCCGAGACCTGGAGAGGGGTTGGACACTCTACTTTGCTGGAGTTGCTCCGGGTGAGAGGCGGAGGGCTGGGGTTGGCTTTTTGTTAGCCCCGAGACTCTCTGCCTGTGTGTTGGGGTTTACCCCGGGGGACAAGAGGGTAGCTTCCTTGCTCCTTCGGGTCGGGGAACGGATCCTGACTGTTGTTTGTGCTTATGGGCCAAATATCAGTTCAGAGTACCCACCCTTTTTGGAGTCCCTGGGACGAGTGCTAGATAGTGCTCCATCAGGGGACTCCATTGTCCTGCTGGGGGACTTCAATGCTCACGTGGGCAATGACAGCTTGACCTGGAGGGGTGTGATTGGGAGGAACGGCCCACCTAATCTGAACTCGAGCGGTGTTTTGTTATTGGACTTCTGTGCAAGCCGCAGTTTGGCCATAACGAACACCATGTTCGAACATAAGGATGCCCACCGGTACACTTGGTACCAGGGCAGCCTAGGTCACAGGTCGATGATAGATTTTGTAGTCGTATCATCTGACCTGCGGCCGTATGTTTTGGACACCCGAGTGAAGAGAGGGGCGGAGCTGTCAACTGATCACCACCTGGTGGTGAGTTGGATCAGATGGCAAGGGAACATGCCGCATAGACCTGGCAGACCCAAACGCATAGTGAGGGTCTGCTGGGAACGCCTGGCAGAAGAACCTGTCAAGACGGTCTTCAACTCCCACCTCCGGCAGAGCTTTGACCACGTCCCGAGAGCAGTGGGGGACATTGAGTCCGAGTGGGCCACTCTGCGATTGTCGAGGCGGCTGTTGCTAGCTGTGGTCGTAAGGTGGCCGGTGCCAGTCGTGGTGGCAACCCCCGTACCCGCTGGTGGACACCAGAGGTTCGGGGAGCAGTCAGGCTGAAGAAGGAGGCCTACAGGGCGTGGCTGGTCTGTGGGTCTCCGGAGGCAGCAGACAGGTACCGGATAGCCAAGCGGGGTGCAGCAGTGGCAGTTGCCGAGGCAAAATCTCGGGCGTGGGAGGAGTTTGGTGAGGCCATGGAGAAAGACTATCGATCGGCTCCAAAGAGGTTCTGGCAAACTGTCCGGCGCCTCAGGAGAGGAAGGCAGCAACTCGCTCACACTGTTTACAGTGGGGATGGGGAGCTGCTGACGTCAACTGAGGCTATAGTCGGACGGTGGAAGGAATACTTTGAGGAGCTCCTCAATCCCACCAATGCGCATTCCGAGGAGGAACCAGAGCTGGGAAGCCTGGGGATGGACTGTCCGATCTCGGGGGCAGAAGTTGCTGAGGTAGTCAAACAACTACACAGCGGCGGAGCCCCGGGGGCAGATGAGGTTCGTCCTGGGTATCTCAAGGCTATGGATGTTGTAGGGCTGTCATGGTTGACACGTCTCTACAACATTGCGTGGTCATCGGGGGCAGTTCCTAGGGAGTGGCAGACCAGGGTGGTGGTCCCCATCTTTAAGAAGGGTGACCTGAGGGTGTGTTCCAACTATAGGGGGATCACACTCCTCAGCCTCCCTGGAAAGGTCTACGCCAAGGTACTGGAGAGGAGGGTCCGATCGATAGTTGAATCTCAGATAGAGGAGGAGCAATGTGGTTTTCGTCCTGGCCGTGGAACTGTGGACCAGCTCTATACCCTTGCAAGGGTGATGGAGGGGGCATGGGAGTTTGCCCAACCAATCCACATGTGCTTTGTGGATTTGGAGAAGGCTTATGACCGTGTCCCCAGGGGCACCCTGTGGGGGACGCTCCAGGAGTATGGGGTGGGTGGCTTACTGTTAAGGGCCATTCAGTCCCTTTACCAGAGGAGCGTGAGTTTGGTCCGCATAGCCGGTAGTAAGTCGGACCTGTTCCCAGTGAGGGTTGGACTCCGCCAGGGCTGCCCTTTGTCACCGGTTCTGTTCATCACTTTTATGGACAGAATTTCTAGACGCAGCCGTGGTGTGGAGTGTGTCGAGTTTGGTAGCAGGAGAATCTCGTCTCTGCTTTTTGCGGATGATGTGGTCCTCCTAGCTTCATCCAGCTCTGACCTTCAGCTCTTGCTGGGTAGGTTCGCGGCCGAATGTGAAGCGGCTGGGATGAGGATCAGCACCTCCAAATCTGAGACCATGGTTCTCGACCGGAAAAGGGTGGCTTGCCACCTCCGGGTCGGGGGAGAGGTCCTACCTCAAGTGAAGGAGTTTAAGTATCTCGGGGTCTTGTTCACGAGTGAGGGTAGGAGGGATCGGGAGATCGACAGGCGGATTGGTTCGGCGTCTGCAGTGATGCGGACACTGAGCCAATCTGTCGTGGGGAAGAGGGAGCTGAGCCAGAAAGCCAGGCTCTCGATTTACCGGTCGATCTACGTCCCAATCCTCACCTATGGTCATGAGCTTTGGGTAATGACCGAAAGAACGAGATCGCGGATACAAGCGGCCGAAATGAGTTTCCTCCGTAGGGTGGCCGGGCTCAGCCTTAGAGATAGGGTGAGGAGCTCGGACATTCGGGAGGGACTCGGAGTAGAACCGCTGCTCCTCCGGATCGAAAGGAGCCAGTTGAGGTGGTTTGGGCATCTGGTCAGGATGCCTCCTGGACGCCTCCCCGGGGAGGTGTTTCGGGCATGTCCTGCCGGCAGAAGGCCCCCAGGTCGACCCAGGACACGTTGGAGAGGTTACATCTCCAATCTGGTCCGGGAACGCCTTGGGGTCCTGCCGGAGGAGCTGGTGGACAAGGCCGGGGAGAGGAAGGCCTGGAGCTCCCTAATTGGTATGCTGCCCCCGCGACCCGGACCCGGATAAGCGGAGGAAGACGAAGACGAAGACGAAGAGATCGATAGGCGGATTTGTGCTGCATCTGCAGTGATGCGGGCGTTGTACCGGTCTGTCGTGGTGAAGAGAGAGCTGAGTCAGAAGGCGAAGCTCTCGATTTACCGGTCGATCTACGTTCCTACCCTCACCTATGGCCACGAGCTTTGGGTAGTGACCGAAAGAACGAGATTGCGGATACAAGCGGCCGAAATGAGTTTTCTCTGAAGAGTGGCTGGGCTCTCCCTTAGAGATAGGGTGAGAAGCTCAGTCATCTGGGAGGGGCTTGGAGTAGACCCGCTGCTCCTCCACATCAAGAGGAGCTAGTTGAGGTGGCTCGGGCATCTGGTCAGGATGCCTCCTGGACTTCTCCCTGATGAGGTTTTCCGGGCACGTCCCACCAGGAGGAGACCTAAAGGTAGACCCAGGACACGGTGGAGGGACTATGTCTCTCACCTGGCCAGGGAACGCCTTGGGACCTCCCCGGAGGAGCTGGCCCAAATGGCTGGGGAGAGGGAAGTCTGGGCCTCTCACTGGGGCGAGGGAAGTCTGGGCATCTCGCCCTAGGCTACTGCCCCCGCGACCCAATTCCGGATAAGCGGATGAAAATGGATGGATGGATGGATGGATGGATGGATACTAAAACCCAACAGCTCTCTTAAATAATGAACATTAAATCATCCTCATTTCATATAATCTTTGCAGTCCAAATGTTCCCAAATATTTTATTTTTGCCATTTCAAATTTTAATGAAACACTTTTTTTTCTGCATGTGGATGACATATTCGTCGTTGACAGAAACAACATAATCAACACCTAGCTGGATGTTTTAGGATGGATTCCGTTTAGTGATTGGGTCAAAATAAATGTTCTGTAAAAGGTCAGAATTTGAGATGACACAGACCTTCAATAAGCAGATGTTGCACCAGACATTACAAAACCCCACTGCTCTGGAGGTGCTGCCTGGTCCAGAGATGATGAGCCTGAGTCGAGGATGAATCCAACAGTCGTGATATTTTCACATTGGTTTACTACTTAGGGTGAAAAAATGAAAAATGGCACTTTTGATTACAAAAATTAAAAAAAAAAACTGTCTAGAACATTTTATTTTTAATTTTGCCAATGAGCTCTTTTTGTTTGTCTTTTATTTTGTTGGAATCATTTTGGTCATGATCAATGTTGTATACAGAAAACCAGAACAGTTGCAACGTGGAACCCTTCAACTTAACCCTAACAAAGGTTAAAAAAAACAGTCATTTTTCCTTGAAGATATTTAGCTTTTCATATGGGAAATTGTATCAGTTCTACACAAAAGCCTATCATTTAAGCACCGTTGTAAGATCTTTGTGCACAAAATCGTTCTTACAAATCACTTCTTCTGCGACCAAAGAGTCTTTCCTGTTCTGGTTCGACCTTCAGTTCTAAGTCCTCACCCAAAAAGCAAATTCCCCATAATTATATATCATGAGGCTACATGATAAACACCCAGAGAGTGTGGTGGACCTTCGAACCCTGAAGGAAGGTAGGTGATGTCTCATTAATTGTGTGCACACTAGTTGAGGGTCCATTCACATTAAGTTGTCTACTGCAGCTAGCTTTCATCCACCAAGGTCACATTGTACTGAGAAATGTCAATTTCTATGCAAATGCCTGCGCATAATTGGAAATACAGTGCTTTGATTTTTCCACAAAAGGACTAAAGGAGTTCTGAACACAAACTCCATGGCTTCTCAGCTCAGGTATAGATTCCAATGCACACCTTTATCTAAACCTTATAACTTCTGACACAAGGTCCAAGTTCTGATTTAAAATCTCATCAAGCCACCTGTAAAACAATGGTGGAACGCATGTTTTCTCTTAATGCTACAATGTTGGGGAATATGAGAATGTAGAGCAGCCAGAAGGTCTTCAAGTTGAAAGAAGTAGAGGCAAACTGCAGCACAGGAACATTTTTCCAGAGAGCCAAAATGCTTCTCCTGCATTTATTTCACCTCTTTCCTTTTACAGATCACCAGATAACAAAAACAAAAATCCCCAAGCCTCCAACTGGCTTCCTTTAAATACCCCAGCAAATCACACCTGCAAACAATCCACCCCAATCATCAGTGCTCCAACATTAAATCCAGAGGGAAATAAACATCCACATAAAGGTACCTAAATGTTAACATAAACAAAAGACAAAACTGTTTTTACAATACAAAAAACATTTTCACACTAAGACACACTAAGACACATTTCAGTTAAAATATCCCCCATCACAGTGCCAGCAGACTACAGAAATAAATTACAGGGACGAATGGGAAATCATCCCTACCACTTCGTCACAGGGAACCATTGGGGAACTAAAGTCATGCCCATCTTTCTCTGGCCCATGGGTCCTCCGTTAAAAAATGGGGTTAGGGTTATATGGGGTTCCATTTGTAAAGTCAAACAGTCATAATCTAACAGCAATATTTTTGGTTATTTAGCATATCATAAGAGAAAAAAATGGGAGTTCACTTTTTCAAAGTCATATTTTCACCATGTTATTCATACATTTATAAATGTTAAAGTTTCCAAATATATATTTAGTTAGCAAGCTAAATATTTAATTTATAGTCAAATATTTATTTTTGCAAACTAAATATTTAGGTCTGATCTAAATATTTAGTTTGTAAAATAAATATTTAATTCACTAACTAAATATTTAATTTACTAATTAAATATTTATTTTGGAACTAAATATTTAATTTGTAAATTAAATGTTTAATTTGTAAATTAAATATTTATTTTCCAAAAAAATATTTAGATCCCAGCTAAATTTTTATTTTGGAGCTAAACATTTAGTTTGCAAAATCAGTATTTGGAATATGAATATTTAAGTCTGACCCAAAAATATAAAATATAGTGTGGAGCTAAATAACATTTTGGAAAATAAATATTTAGCTGGTACTTAAACATTTAGCTAATATGCAAATTTGCTTGCCAATAAGCGGAAGTTGTTACCAAAATAAAAGCTGGATCTCGCTAACCTCTTTATAAACTCTTGCTCCGAACCAGAACTTGTTTTATCTCCGGTTCTATTCTTCTTCAGCCAACACGTTGGACATGTTCAGAAGAATATTTATTTCCCAAATACTGATTTTGCAAACTAAATGTTTAGCTCCAAAATACATATTTAGCTAGGATCTAAATAATTTTTCGGAAAATAAATATTTAATTAACAAATCAAATATTTAGTTCCAAAATAAATATTTAATTAGTAAATTGAATATTTAGTTAGTGAATTATATATTTATTTTACAAACTAATTATTTAGATCAGACCTAAATATTTAGTTAGCAAAATAAATATTTAACTATAAATTAAATATTTAGCTTGCTAACTAAATATTTATTTGTAAACTTTAACATTTATAAATGTATGAATAACATGGTGAAAATATGACTTTGAAAAAGTGAACTCCCAATTTTTTCTCTTATGATATGCTAAATAACCAAAAATATTGCTGTTGAATTATGACTGTTTAACTTTACAAATGGCACCCCATAGGGTTAGTCCACGGAGATATAAAATCTATTTGCTGATCACATTTGATATGTGCCATGGATTTAACATATGATGTCTGAGTTTAAAAGACACGTTTGGTACCAGGAAAGTTTTCATTTTCAAACAGCAGCAGAAGTTACCTTAGGTTTTGTGTGAAAACACATAGAGGTCTTGCCAAATTTACGTCATCTGGAATATGCAGCATCTGGTCTGCAAGGGCGTTGCACCCGTGGGGGATGTGGGGGTTTCAACACCCACACTTTTCTTATTGAGATCGTTCAACACCCAGGAGAGAAATGTGTGGGGAAGGGAAGGAATGGCTGGTTGGGCTTTGCCCTCCAGGGAGCCAGCTCCCCCACTGGCCCCAATAGGCACCTCTGTTGTCAAAATGCCACCCAGAGCATGGAGACCCCAGCCCATCCTGCCAGGGCCCAAAGCAGCAGCATCACAGAGCCTCACAGAGTCCGAGGGCACCAACCCAGCCCCACCCCAGCAGAATATCTACACCCATCCCTGCATTTGCACAACTTTTAGATTTTATAAGACATAGGACATCCAGGTAAGTTTGGGTCCTCCCCCTCCTGGACTTCACCCTCCCCTGTGATGGGACAGCAGAGGAGCCGAGGTCTACCTGGTGGCCCCTGAACGCGAGCCACACTGCTGCATGTTCCTGCCTTCCTCCCGGCAGCATACATGTCAGGACCCGACTCCCAGGGCCCCGCCCAGATCCCCACACGGGGCTGGCCACCCCCACACCCCGAGCCCCCACCCAGAGCCGCCCAGGGGCAATGCTGCTGCCAGGCAGTGACCCATGGCCACCGCCAGGACCTCCAAGGGGCCCCACTCACAACTGCCAGTAGTCCACCCCCCAAGGCAGACCCTCCACCCCCTCACCCACATCATCCCGCAGGACAATATCAATGGTCCCCCGTCATCGCCAAGTGATGGAACCGATCAAAGGAGCCCAGAGAGATTGATTTGAAGTGGAAGCAGAGGCTATATCAAGTGTAATATGATCTAAGAAACAATTTCTATACTGGATGATACAAAGAGATCTATGTTTTTCCAATTCAAGAGGATAGTTTTCTTAGCGATGCAATTTGCAGTCAGAACAACTTGAGCCAAAGATGTTTCAACCGGGACATCGTCCAGGTTTCCCAGTAAACAAAGAGAGGGGGAGGTTGGGATGTGACATTCCAGACACTTTGACAGGTCTTCACCTACTCTACCCCAAAATTCCTGGACAGGTGTACAGGACCACAGTGCATGAATGTAATTGTCAGGAATGTTGTTTGTGCAGTGTGTACAGGTGTCAGACGACACAAACCCCATCTTGAACATCAGATGACCTGTATAGTGTACTCCGTGTAGAATTTTGTACTGAATTAATTGTAAATTGGGGTGTCTGATCATTTTAAAAGTTTTTAAACATGTTTGGGACCAGAAGTTCTGGTCAAAGCTGACTGATAGATCCACCTCCCATTTTTCAATAGGGATTGCAATTTTATCGTCTATTTTGGACAGTGTCTTATATACTTTAGACGGTAGTTTGGGGGGTTTGAGATTATAGAAGTCTAATACCCTTGGTGGTGTTTGTAATTCAATTTTATTGAGTTTAAATTTTTGTTTGACTACAGATTTAATCTGGTGATATTCTAAAAAAATATTCTTATCTATTCCAAATTGGGAAACTATTCTATTAAATGGGATGAAGTCCAATCCATCATATATGTGTTCCAGGTATAGGATTCCTTTATTTTTCCAGTCCGGAAGGTTCATCATTTGGTTATTTTGCAAAATATGAGGATTATTCCAGATAGGTGTGTGTCTGCATGGTATTAGTGAAGACTCTGCCAATTTTAGATGCTCCCACCATGCTGTCAGAGAGGTGCTGATACTAATACTTTTGAAGCCTTCGTGTTTTCTTATGCTTGAGCTAATAAATGGTAAGTCTGAAAGCTCTATCATATTGCAAAGTGTCTGTTCTATATCTAACCAGTACTCGTCTAATGGGTTATCTTGCAACCATCTTGGTATATATTGCAGCCTGTTGGCTAAGAAATAATAATAAAAGTTGGGTAGATCCAGTCCTCCTCTGTCTTTGGTCTTCTGAAGCGTTTTAAAGCTAATTTGTGGAGGTTTGTCCTGCCAAATGAATTTGGTAATTGAGGAGTCCAGAGATCTAAACCAGTCAGCTGGTGGCTTGTTTGGGATAATTGAAAATAGGTAATTTATTCTGGGTAAGACCATCATTTTAATTGTAGCAACTCTCCCCATGAGTGATATCGGTAAGGATTTCCATCTTGCAAGATCATCTTCGACTTTCTTTAAAAGTGGGAAGTAGTTTAGTTTGGTTAGACCTGCCAACTTGGGAGAGACATTAATTCCCAGGTATTTGACATTCCCTGTCTCCAATTGTGTATTAAGTAAATTGACAAAAGAGAAATGAATTGGTAGAACTATGGATTTTAACCAGTTTATAGAGCAATCTGAAACTTTTGATTAAGAGTTTCAGTTCTACTGAATGGGAGAGAGAGGATTGAGAAATCTGGAGAAAGAGTAAAACATCATCTGCATAAAGACTGATCTTATGTTCTATTTTCTTACACTTTATCCCTTTAATACCTGTTGTTTGCCTAATTGCTGCTGCTAGTGGTTCGATAAAGACATCAAACAGTGAGGGGGAGAGTGGGCATCCCTGCCTGGTCCCCCTCTGAAGACAGAAGCTAGCTGATATTTGGTCGTTTCTCCTGACACGTGCAGTTGATGAACTGTATAATGTTTGTAGCCAGTTTATGAAGAAGTTCCCAAAACCAAATGTATGTAAAGTTGCAAATAAGAACTTCTAGTTAACTCTATCAAAAGCCTTTTCTGCATCTAGAGATAATATACTAGTTTCTGTGTTTCTACTGTAAGAGAATTCTATCAGATTAAGTAATCTACGTGAGTTTGTGGTTGACCGTCTACCCTTGATGAAACCAGTTTGGTCAGGGTGTATTATGAAGGGGGTTACCTTCTCTAATCTTGTTGCCAGGGCTTTACAAATTATTTTGAGATCAACATTAATAAGAGAAACTGGGCAATAGCTGGTAGGAAATGCAGGGTCTTTGCCTGGTTTTAACAAGAGACTAATTTTGGCTGAGTTCATGTTTGGCTGTAATCTGCCACTCTCTTTGATTTCCCTCACCATTCTGAAAAATGTTGGAGCCAGAATGATCCATAATTCTTTGTAGAACTCTGCTGGAAACCCATCTGGACCCGGAGCTTTCCTATTAGTCATGGATTTAAGGGCTTCCTGGAGCTCAGCTGATGTTAGTGGCGAGTCCAGGACTGTCATTTGGCTGTCTTATAATTTAGGAAGTGTTATCCTGTCAAGGAACTCATTGATCTTGCTCTCTAATGGGTTTATCTGTGGTGAGTAGAAAGTTTGGTAAAATTCTCTGAACGTGTTGTTTATGCTTTCAGGGTCATAAACTATATTCCCTGTTGAGTCTTTAACAGCAGATATGGTAGTTTTCTCTTTATTTATTTTTAATTGGCTAGCTATAAATTTACCTGATTTATTACTATGTTCAAAGTTTTCTATTCGTAGTCTTTGTGCTAAAAAGTGTCTTTTTGTCAATAATTCCATGAAGTTCTAATTCAGCTTTACGTAATTTGCTCAGCAACTCTTCTTCTGTGGATGCCTCTAAAGACTTGATGATTTCCTCTAACTCCTGAATACGTTTGTTTTCTGTTTTTATCTTATGTGATGAGAAAGAGATTATTTTACCTCTCATCACTGCTTTTCCTGCGTCCCAGAGAACAGATGCTGATGTTCCAGGCAGGTCATTATGTGCTAAATATAAAGCCCACTCCTTTTTAAAAAATTCAATAAAACCTTCGTCTTTAAGCTGTGGTGTATTAAACATCCAGTTTTTGCTTGGTGGGATTGTCTTCTTGTTTACCAGAGTTAAAGAAACCGGAGCATGGTCGCTGACAACTATGGGGTGTATCTCAGTGTCTGAAATGTCAGCCAACAATGAGCTGCTGACTAGAAAATAATCCAAACGTGAGTGAGAGTGATGGACGTGCGAAAAAAAAGTATACTCTCTACGGTTAGGATGAAGAGATCGCCATGCATCACAAAGCCCATAATCACTCATGTACTGTTTAACTATGTTAGTGGATTGCCAATTGCACTGAGTCCCAGCTGTACTGAGCCTATCTGTTAAAGAGTTCATCCAAAAATTAAAATTGCCTCCAAGTATAAGTGGACAGTCCAAGTCTTCAGAGAGTACAGAGAAACATATTATGAAAGGATTCCCCAAGATCCGGAATGCCGCAAACGTTGGATCATTGTAATAAAACGCACTAGTAACCGGGTTAAAATGAAGCTGTGGGACCCCGAGAGTAAAGATTTTCGTTAATGCAGCGACCACTTCATATCAGGTACTTAAACCAACATTTCCTCAACTGTGTATGGTATTTATTTTAAATGCTTTTATTATGATTCTTAGTGGGCTTCCTAAACTTATTTTGGCGTGGTTTTTTCTGTCTTATTACTCATATTAACAAGTAAACGTCACGTAAAACGTTGCCTCGTGAGTTCTGTGTGCTGCCGTTTACGTGTTTTATGATCACAGCGATTAACCAGCTATGCTGTTTTTAATTTTTTAAGCAATGGTTGATCAATTGTCAGATCACACATATAAAAAGCACTTTGGATTGCTATTATATGTCTCACCGAGACAGATCTCAAGACAAATCCTGAGATGCTCCTCCCTGACATTTTTTTTTTCACAGAAAAAAAAATCAAACTAGTGATTTCTCTTGGCGTTCAGTTTATACATTCAAACAGCACAGCACTCTATTTAAACTACTTAGATGTAAATCAATGTTATTTGTCCATCCATCCATCCATTTTCATCCGCTTATCCGAAGTCGGGTTGCGGGGGCAGTAGCGTCGAGAGGCCCAGACTTCCCTCTCCCCAGCCACTTGGGCCAGCTCCTCCGGGGGAATCCCAAGGTGTTCCCCGGCCAGGTCTGGTAAGAAGTCCGCTCCAACAGCTTCTGGCATTTTTAAAAAGTATCCCAGGGGCACGGTAAGGGTCGGAGATGTTTATTCCATTTAATTTTTGACTATATAAAATGATTTCTTTGGTTTTAAAGTGTGAAGTAAACTCCGACAAAGTAAAATCCAAGCTGATCCCATTCATTTTGTTTACATTTGTTGCCTGCCAACATGGCGTTTACTCTCTGAGAGTCACGTGACGTCCGGAGCTCTATAGGAGTGTCCAATTGAGAGTGTGAGGGGCCACAGATCTGCCCCCCCAAAGATGTGTAGGAGACAGAGGGAGCTCGAAGTCCCAGAGATCCAGGAGCTGCCCCAGAGCACAGGGACACAAGGGAGACCGCGACCAGAAAAGCCCCTGCCCCCCTCGAGAGGCACAGAGGATTGCCCCGGGGGGCCACAATCAGCAGCCAGCAGAGTCCCGGGGATATCAGCGGCAAGCCCACAGGCCCACCCGCAGCCTCCCACCCCCTAGCCAGCCGAGCCCGGGACCCAGCGACCCGGGACCCAGGGGCGACCACCCCCGCCGGTGGACCCAACAGAGCCCAGGGACCCAGACCCCACCAGGTAGCCATCAAGATTAATCAGGCAGATGCTAAAAAGATTGTAAACCCCCTGACCCGGGAGCCGCGAACACTCGGGCAGATAAAGGCACCGCACTCCACACCAGGTGTGGCAGGGGGAGGGGAGGTGAATGTGTATAGCAGCAAAATAAGTCCCAGGAGAGGGGAGGAGTCAAAGGCCCCACCTGACAAATACAGTCATACACAAACACAGTCACACACTCCCTCCCTCATGCTCACACATACACATACAACCAAAGACTCATAAAAATGCACGCCGGACACCCACTCATGCTCTCCATACACACCCTATTCTCTCTGGTCCTGGCACTGCTGCACATGGGGTACAACCATCATCGGTTCCCAGAGTTCAACCCTTTCTCCTGGGGTGCTGATGAGCAGGCTCCCCCGCCCAACGCTGAGCAAAGTGACCCACCACCCCAGACCCCAGCAGACAGCCAGATCCCCCTCCTAACCTCCAGCCCCGGGAAGCCAAGCGACAACAGAGGTGTGCTAAGACCCCTGGTCCATAGTTACAAAGAAAAAAACAAAATGGACAAGGCATGTACCAAAATGTCAACAACTATGGGGTGGATATTGAATTTAAAATACATTAAATAAAAAATAGTTATTTAAAAGGTGTGGTTTAATGAAAACCCATATTTTTTTATTTCTGATTGTTAACTCTCAGTTTTTCATGCAAGCTAAACATGAAAATAGTCTCCTACACCTATCTCCTGAATTATCTTCTGATAGAAAGTAGTCAGTAAAACTCTAGCACTTGAAACGTCTGACAGATCTACGTCCCACTGTCATTTCACATTCATGGACTCACCCATCTTGAACAGGGAAGGCTGTTG
Organism: Nothobranchius furzeri; assembly: GCF_043380555.1. Taxonomy (NCBI): domain Eukaryota; kingdom Metazoa; phylum Chordata; class Actinopteri; order Cyprinodontiformes; family Nothobranchiidae; genus Nothobranchius; species Nothobranchius furzeri. The sequence goes on from NC_091747.1 coordinate 60,877,259, forward strand.
TTGGTTTAGCATCCAGGAAACAGCAGAACACGCCTCGGCTAGTTTAAGCTAATTGCTAGCATTAGCAACTTCACCACACAGCAGAACTCCTCCAGGCTTGTGTTATTTGTGGAGATAAAACATCAGCGTTGAAAGTCAGTGGTAGAGTCATGTTGCTATTATCCAATCAGAGGCAAGATGTCCAAATATCAGGACATAAGACTAATGCCTGTGATGTGGGCAAGTTTTAGTTCCAGGAAATGGTGCATTGGTATACCCCTGCCCCACCAAGAATGACTTACAAGGGATTCCTACTAGAGACCACTGCAAATTTATTGATTAAATGAGTGAACCACTCCTTTAAAGCAAATAACCTATTCTCCTGCGATTTGGTGATTGTGCAAGTCTAAACACATGGACCTCGGCTGTGCCACACCATGTTTGACACACTGCAACAAGCTAAGCGGGGCTTGAACATGCAACCCTCCATTTATGGTGATGTTTAAATTTTCTGCCAGCATCACAGTTATGCCAATTTCTTTGTTTTATTTATATGAAGTTGGAACATTTTGTTCAAAGTTTCACAAACAGTACGGTTTCCAAGGGAAAGGGAATACAGACCTTCTGGAGCAGATGACGATCCCAACAGCATCCTCTTTTAGGTCATATCAGAAACGTCTGTTTTCAGGGCGACACACACCAGTTAAAAAAGGAAACCCAACTCCATAGTCCATCTCTTTAGTGTGCTAAGACTTTCTGCTTGTGAACGTGTTACTATGATCTTCAAAGACACATCAGAGAGAATCTACTGACACATGACTGTCACATTTAATCATCTTTCTGAAAGTATAAACCATTAGTTCATGTCTTGTGTTTCTTTACTACTGAAGCCATTTGGCTATTTTGGAGCCCACGTTGACAGGAGGAGATGAAACCTGTCCAGTGGTGTTTGATTATGCATTAGACTGGCTGTCTCTTCCCATATAGGTGTGTGGAGCATCTCTCCAGGCGTCGTCTTTCATCTGGAGTTCAACATCCTCCAAGCTTTAATTTAACTTTATTTTTTATTGTTATTTCTCAAACACAAGAATAAGAACAAGAAGAATGGATGCTGACTTTTAAGTAAAGGAAATGATGGTGTAAAAATCTTTTAAACCATCTCATATCAAAGCTACTAAAGAACTGCTGCAGGCGGTACCCGAACGCCGTATAGGTGATATATTTCTGGGATGAAGAACAGAAAGCATCATGTGTCAGCTGTCTGCAGTGTGCTGCAGGCTCCCTCTTACCCACCATAGGGTATAAAGTAGAACTAATTGTCACTGTTCTATTTTCTTCAAGGCAAATTGCAGCTCCTTCTGATTCACTTTGGAGGCAGCATCTCTTTTAGGTGATTAAATCAATTTCCCTCTGGGATTAATAAAGTATTTTTGAGTTGAACTGAATTGAATTGAAATGGGTGAATCCGCATGATGCACTGTGCTGTGGCACGAAAGTGCACAGATCATGTATTATAGTTTTGGAAAGAAGCACCATTAATGAACAATTTACCACAGTCCAATTGGGGTTTTTCCTGATTTATTCTGACCACACTGTTTGGAGTGGTGCATTATGAGAATTACCTTATTACTACTACTTATTCTGTCCTTCAGCTGCAAGTCAGCTTAGCTGGTTAGTGTTTAATGTTTGTAGTAAGATGAGTTTGACTCATCGTTGTGGTCTTTGTCCATGGAGTTTGCATTTATGTGTGGGCTTTCACTGGAAACTCTGGTTTCCTCAACGTCCAAACGCATACAAGTTAGGTTAGCTGGGGACTTCGTCCCAGCTGAGTGTGTGTGTGTGTGTGTGTGTGTGTGTGTGTGTGTGTGTGTGTGTGTGTGTGTGTGTGTGAACAGTTGCTTGTTATGGCCAAGTGATGGACTAGCAGCCTCTCATCCAATGACTGCTATAGATAGCAGATAGATAAGATATAGATGGCGCCTTTTCTACAAATAAATATTTTCAAATCAAAGTCGTTCTTTTTAGGACCATTAATTGATGCTCCGAATGTTCTGGACAGAGAAGCAATGAATGTAAATTTATTTTAAATAGTTATTTGGTTGTTTGTATGAAAGTTGTCAATAAAGGTTTTTTTTAAGTACCACACTGACCCGCATCCCAGCATGTGTTGTGGTGGATGACGCAATGCTCCACATCCCAATTCTTCAATTATTTGCACACTATGCACTCGAAGCCTTACTGAGCACTCCCTCCACGTGCACGTCATAGAAGACCGTAGGTCGCAGTGCAAGAATTGGTATTGGGCCAGTGACTGGAGATGTGACCTTTGCGACCTTAAACCAGAATTAGACTCACTATCAGAAGGGTTTTATCGAATATGTGTGAGAAATCACAACATTAGGAAATCGCTGTGGTACTGTTGTGCAAATAAAAAGTTTACCGACTAAAATTAAAACCAGAATGATGGCTTTCCTGCCCTCACGTTTTTTACTTGAATCCCAAGTGCTTTGAGTGCAGATCAGCACAGAAACACAAGCTTCACTCACACGGATCGAGCTTTGTGTGCCCAGAAACCCATCGCTTTTAGAGCACTGGGGGAAACTGTGGACTAAGCATGACGTCTCTTGCAACAGAGCAGTCAGAGGTGACCCCAGAGAACAAAGCTGTGTTTGGAAGATATGGAGATCAGTGTGGTCATCCATGATGGCCGCTCTTCTACTTTTTGACCAGCGTGTTTGTAAATCCACTCTAACTCTTCAATACAGTGCAAACGGCATTCACAACACATAAGCTTCACCATTAGAAATAGAAGTGCCTCCATTATTTAGCATTTTTAGTTATTTTCAAGAGAAATTAGACTAAGACTGCAGAGAAATGAACTTTTGCTTTACTCATTTTTGGTATTTTTGGTCCAGATCTCATTTGTAATGAAGTATTAATCCAATGAGAAACAATCTTTACATTTTAGAAAAACTCGACAATTAGTTAATAAAACAATATTTTCTTGACTTTTTTCTTTCTTTGAGGCTAATGTTTGGTAATTTATGAGTCAGAAATGCCTGCTAATCGGATGCATGAGTCAGAAATTTCTCATGAATAAAGCTCCCAATCATCTACTCCCTTTGTTCCTTTTATTCAGTTGAAATAAAAGGGAGAATGTAAAATTAAAAATCTTAAATTTAGTAGATTTCTATTTGTCAAGTGTTTCTTCTTTCTGTGAGGCGTCTACACTTGAAAAGACCAGACTTTGTCTTCACTCAGATATGTCTTTATTTGACCAGTTTCAGGATCATCATAAGTCAGTGTCAGTATCAGTATCAGCATCAGGTGAAAACCTTTAAATACAAAAACAGAACTGTTTAAAGATCGCACACAGAAAAAACACAATGCGTTTTACAGCTAACACAAACTTAAAACAGTCCAACCAACATCTGTAATTTAAATAGAAGGTGAGTACTTAAGTTCTAAGTAAAAGTATACTTTAAGGTTTAAACATATTCTAGTATTTAAATTAAACAAGAAAAGTTTTATTTTCTCAGATTTTACTACCTTATACATCTTTACTTTCACAGTTACTTTTTTCAGTATTTAACCTGTGTTTTTTTTAAACATTTTAATTAAGGTTTTAATTAAGGGTTGTTACAAATAATCTTATTTACATTTGAACTAAATTCACTAATTGCAGGATTTAAACAAATAATCTTGGGTTACCATTGGCCCTCTGGCCAGTGTGAAGATTGCATGCACAGCTCATGTGCAGACACTGTGCAGCAGTCAGCATGAGGAGGAGACAGTTGACCTCTGCCAGGTCAGCATGACACTATTAGGTTAAAGCACTGTTCTTTAACTGTAAATGTCCCAAAACAATATTGATCTCTCTCTTTTGCATTTTAACAAACTTGTTGAGTCTCACATTTGAAATTTTAGTCGTCCTGCCATGTTTTCAGAAATACATGCATCACCACAGGGAGGAAAACAAGACTGGTGGAGAGAAACTTGGTCTGAACAACCCAAAGTGAACAAAAGGTGCGGAAAGCATCATGTTTTAGTCTTTAAATTGAAGGATTTTTAGGACGCATACTGTAATTTTTGACTAAATGCAACAACAATCATAGTTTGGGTTTAAGGAAGTTGATTACTCGAACAACAAGGAGAATAACGTATGAAAATGGGAATATGGAAGTCTGGGAAAGTGTTTCACCTTTTTTCCGAGGAGGATCTAGTACCGGTGTGTGTCCGTAACGTTCCTGGTGGGAAGTTTAAGCCTGTGGGCAGGTCTTCGTGTCTCAGCTTTTGACAACAAGCAGCTGAAAATAGTTACGCACTGGCTCCAGAGCAATAAACCTTCAACAGTCCTCAACTTTCTGCCTTTGTTCCAACACCTTTGAGAGAAAAGTCCTTATGATTCTGTTCCCTGAAGGTGCTTTCTGAGATCTTGCCAGAGCGTTCAAAGTAACTCCGACTGATGCTGCCCTATCTCAGTGACAAGACTGGCGAGGGAGCAAAATTTCCCTCCTTCCTTTTCTTCCTTTATTATTTTGCACAGAACAACAGTTAGCTGCGGAGGTCCAGCTGGCTGGAATTCAGATGTTTTCCGGGCTGTTAGTGAGAGAGCCAGACTGGATTTGGTTGCAGCGCTACAAAGCTGATCCTCAAAGTTTGGAGGGATTCCCTCACTCAAACCCCTAATCTCTGGGAGAGTGAATCTCCTTCTTTTCTGCTGGTGGCTTCTCAAACACCAATATCACTTGAGTCACACTGCCAGACACTGACGAGCAGTGAGGGACACACAAGACAGGAGAAGTTTTGGAAGCAAACAAAGCGGAGTAAGTTAGCTGTAAAGCCATTTTCTGATGTGTCATCATTGTCCTCTTCCAAACCTTCACCCTGCTCAACCTCTCATTTGGCTTGTTTGAAAAATCACCTTATTACAGTGAAATTAACCAGAGGCTGTCCACTCACATTCTTCTTATATGTGAGAAAATTAACTTTTTACTCCAAAAGCAAGTTTTAAAGCCAACTAATAATTGATGGAGGCATTTGCCAAGGGCAGCGGCCCCTCTCTGTGCGGGCTGCAGAGGCTACAAAGCATGGCGACCTGAGTGGGACCTGCTTATGCAACGCTTGGACAGTAAGAAAAATGGGAGGCAAAATCCTGCAGTGGTTCTCTCATTACTTAATGAAGCAGCAAAATGCCTTAATGAGTTTCATGCGTCCAAAATGTGGGAAAACTCAAGTTATTGACAAAAGTGTCAAGTTGTGCAAAACGTAAGAACATGTGCCACTTCCAGTTTATGCTTTGCTTTCAGGAAGTTCCTCAGTGAAGCATCTCCTTTAACGCCATTGCCTCGGCTTGCTCATTGACCAATTTGTTATTTAATTGGGAAATGCAAAACAAGCAGTCTAAGCAAGTGAGAGATGGGTTCCTTTTCAAATAAATATTTAATTCCTACCATTTTTTTAAGAAAATCTGCAAAGTTAATTGCTATTGTATGCTTGCATTTTCATCCACAATGGTTATGTGATTGCTCAGGGTTAGTCTGTGGCAGAAAAGTCCAAGCTGACAACGAATCCACTGCAAATGAATGCCAAACAAAACAAAGTCTTAACTTTCAAAAACATTTGCCTGCAAAGCATTTTCACATATTCCAATTGACCCCGTGTATTCTGATTACTATTTGCATGTGTAATTTCTTTATTTTAAGTCGGAGCTGTATGAAAACCGCAAAAAATAACTAATCTTTTGACTGAGCAGAAATCTAATCAAACTGCCTCTGTGGGGCCCAGGGATGAACAGGCGTCCTGTCCAGAGTGTCTTCCGTCTTTCGCCTAACGGCTGTTGGAGGTAGACATCAGGTCCCTGTGATGCTACTGAGACAAAAAGATGACTGAGTGAGTTTCCATATTTATAAAGAAGCACAACATGTTGTTTTCCGCTGGAAAAGCAGCAGAAAACATAAAAAGAAAAAACATCCAGTCTGATGAAGGTATAGAGGAAGACCACAAGGTGAAGTGGAAATGTCTGAGGTGAATAAAGTGCTGTGTAGGCGACCTGATGGCTGAGTGGTTAGTGGACATTCTTCATTGACTGAAATGCTCCCAGCTGACGGCCAGCCGGCGGGACCTTTGGAAGTTCCCAGCCCTCATTTGCGACGATTTATTTTGACAAATGACAAAAATCAACAACTGAATCAGCATAAGTGAAAATGTGATGATGCAGCATTTTTCTCATTTTGTGATCATGTCAGATTAGCTGTTTTGTGAAGATGAGCTTGGCCAGTAACAGCACCCTTTAGACTTTAGAGGAATGTAAACAGCTTTTTTGTTGATGTTGTTCTGTTGATGTTGATTTTTCCACAAAATTTACAATACATTATTTGAATTTTCAAAAATGCCCAGAGAGCAAGACAGGTGAAGAACCATCAGTGACGGCGTGTGCTGATAGGCAGGGACGGCAATGGCCTGGGGTCACCGGGGGTCTCGAGAGGGCCAACAAACTTTTAACAAAGTAAGAAAATATTTTTGTTTCACCTAAATGTCATTTTCCCCCGAGAACATTTCTTGCAGCTTTCTCAGTTTTTTCTACATCAGACGACGCAACGCTGACCAATAGCATAGTACACTTTTATTATTTACCTGTGTTTTTGACTATAATCTGCATGGTTTTCTCAGATTTGTAGCGTGTGAAAATTAACACAAATATTAGACAGCATCACAAACAGATTGGCCCAAAAAATAAAAATAAAAATGCATCACCAAAAAAAAAGGTCACATGCTCAAATATTTTGTTGGACCGCCTTTAGCTTTGATTACAGCACACATCAGCTTCTGCAACGTCACCACCTGTATTTCCATCTAGTGTTGCATTAATGTTTCACCAAGATCTTGCATTGACGATGGTAGAGTCTTACCGCTGCACAAAGCCTTCTCCAGCACATCCCAACAGTTTCATGCAAGCACACAGTTAGACGTGATTAGGTCAACATCCCATGGATGGATTGCTCCGACAGCTGTGTGTGGACTGGGCTGACTCTGAGTACTTTGGGATGGGGGACAGACCCAAGGCAGCATCAGCACAAATAAAAAAAATTACAAAACCATTGAAAAAAAACCCATCATTTTGGGGGAGTATAGAAAAGTCAGAGCATACTATTTAAACACTACTTATTAAAAATAGAAAAACAACCAGACTGTGTCAGACATGAATCCAATCTGACCTAAGTAAAGTTTGATTTCAGTCATTGGTCTAGTTTGTGAAAACTAATTAAAGTCAAATCTAATGCATCACTGGACAAACAGACTGCACTGAAGACAACCAAATTGAAAGTTAGTGGACACCCATCATTTGATGCAGTGATGAAGAAACGTTAATGCAGTTCTGATAATGGGTCTGATCCCTCCCACAGGTGGTGTTAATAGATGCTGTTCTATGACTGTTGAAGTCAGGACATTGCCTTGCGATGAGCTCTGCACCCCGGGGAGTTTTTAATTCTGCTAAAGAAAATAAGCAAAGTTTATGGTTTTCTGTTTCTCTGAGTGATGGCTGCATGCTGCCGAGACCCGTCACTGGTTTGCTGCCATGACACAAATGTCACTAACAAGGAAGAGGTCTTTTTTTTTCTCTCTTTCTTTTAATGTAATTTCCTTAAAGACAACACGCTCAAATAGTCGTGTGTGTTTTTTATGGTCTGTTGGATGAACATAGCCTCTTTTCCCTTCCTTGTGATGTTTATTTAAACCAAAGACACGTTTTAGTCACATCCTGTACCATCTCACTTTGTATTAATGTTTCCCACTAGATATATTCTGATATATACATGGTGCATAATAAATGGAATCAATACAAACCTGAAATGTTAATTTTACACTTCAGCTCCCCTGATCTCTGAATGTTTCCTCTTCTTCGGAGGTGTGAAGCAGCTAATTGAACAGTGACAAACCTCTAGAGCCATTTTGCCAAAGTGAATAAAATTCTAATTCGCCTCACTAAGTAAATAATTACACCCACAGGGACTTTTGTTTAGCATTAAATATTACACATGAGGCTTAAAGTTAGAGAAAATGAAGCTAAATGAAATCCAAACCAGGTATAAAAATTGTATTGGCTAGCAGAATTAAAGTGCTTTTGACATGAACAGCCAATGTCTGATTTAATGAGAAGATTTCTGAGCAAAAGGGACGTTCCAGTGTCTCAAAGGAGGTAGAACGGTAGTAACGGGTTTGAAGCGTATTCTTGTTGAAGCTGGACTTCAATGTAAAATTCAATTTAATAGTGTGCTTTACTGTTGGACTTCACACGAGTGCTGCTGGGTGCTAATGGTAGAGACATAAATGGTAGAGACATTTACGTGCAACCCTCTTCTGGCCTTTTTTGTCTGTGTTTGGACGGGTGTGCAGTTTGGCTGAGATGGAACTTGTAACCCCCTACATCGGCTCGTCAATAAGGCTGCAACGATTCGCCGACGTTGCCGTCTAATATCGACAATAGAAATAGTCGACAATGAATTTCATTGTCGAGGTTGTCGCCACACGTGTTTTTTCCGACCGAGTGAGGCATCTCTCTTCATTACAACCTCTGCCGAGAGTCGCACATGCGCAATAGTTTCTCTGCTGAGTGCCAACTAACAGAAATGGAGGCGTCCAACACCGCAGCTACGCGTACCAAAACATCTAAAGTTTAGGAGCATCTAGCCTGGATTCGGCGAATAAAAAGATTACCTGCATTATTTGCAAAGCAGTCCTCGCGTGTCACGGCAGCACATCGGTGATGCATGAACACTTAATGAAAAAGCCCGTCGGACAGTTGAATGAAACAGAGTCTGACTCGCCTCGGTAAGATTTAAATAACACGAAAGCCGATATGTTTTGTTTTGGATGTACGTTGTGCATTTTTTAAATGTATTTTCGCTTTTTAAAAAGAGAGTTAATGTTATGTCCAACTGTGCCTGGCAAAAGTATTTAAATTTTATTTATGCATTTATGTCTATACTGACTGAGCGTTGTGCCTAATTGATGTTAGACAGGGCATTTTTAGTTACTTTTAGTAGGAATTGGCCTATCAGCAGCAAAGTTCAATAAAATATGCATTTTCCAGTGAAGTACCCATCTTTCTTGCGTTTGTTATCATTTTTCACAGAATTAAAGCAATCTCATGCTAAATTTAACAAAAATTTAATAATGATCCGATTACTCGACTAATCGTTTCAATAGTCGGTGACTAATCGACTATTAAAATAGTCGTTAGTTGCAGCCCTACTCATCATTCTTGGATGTAGGACCTTTCCTGCTAGCAAAATGTATGGAACAAACATACATGCTACCATTTATCTGCTCCACACATTGAAAATTCGCTCTTCCGAAGCCACCGCCTTGCTTTGTCTACTTTTAGCTCGGCCCGTTCCCTTTACAGCTTTGTCATATTGTCGGTGACCTAACCGGCTTTGGAAAAGGGATACACAATGTCCCCTTTGGCATCTGATCTGGGTATGTAGAGTCCGCCAACAGCAGCACTTTATCAACAAAGCTCAATCCCCTCGACATCTATGCTGAGACCAAGGTACCACCAACAAGTCCTTATGAGCAGAGGGAACGGATCTGGAGGGAGCGTTCTTTAGAAGCACAGATGGACGGAGCAGCAGTCCCATAGCGACCTTACCTCTGTGCAGTGCATGGAGGTTTGGTTTTAATGTGATTTGTCCTTAAATTAGCTGTAAATTAGTTTTGTTTTAAACCTAACGATACAAGTTTTTTTTCATCACACACATGAAGTAATTCATGTTATTTTTTCTGAATCGTGCAGCAAGTCTGAGACATCAAACTCCCGTGTGGAAACTTGTCTAACTGTAATCACCAGGGGAAATTCCCTGTTGAACAACAAATTTTCCTTCAGCAATTGTGTGTGTGAGCACTTGGAGTTTGGATTGAATGTCTTTTAAACATTTGTTCGTTCAGCTCAGAGGTTAAGGAGAACAAGCTGTATGTGACATCTGATTACATGTGTTTGAGTAAATGATCCCGGGTTAGTTCGAACCAATTTAACTGAGGAACAATGACAGTTTTCATGACAAGAAACCAGTTTCTACTGTAAAGATCTTTGTTTAGACTTGAATGGAGGAACAGCTGTCGGGGTTCCTCTGTTCCCTTTTTGCCGCTGGCAGTTGTTGTGTTGGAGCAGCACACTTCTCATCAGCGAGCAGCACTGACGGGGTAATGGGCTTCCTTATTTGATCTTTGCAAATGGTGATTTCAGGAAAGAAAGCGCTTTTGGCAAAGTCACAGAGTGTTGTTATTTTCAGCATTATCATTTCTAAACAGCTCAGACATACTCGTTTTCAATTGGCTCATTTAAATACAAATTCTCATCTGTAGGGTTGCCCCATCTCATTTAGAAAATGAAGGGTTCTTACCTCAGCTCCCAGGGCACTACCACCAGGAACCAAGTATTGCAGTTTTGGTAAATTATGATTTAAATCTGTGTCTCAGAAATAATACAAATCAAACCTCGTTTTTTTTTTTGTTGTTTTTTTTTGTTTTTTTGTCCTATCAATCATACAGGTTCAATTGAAATGAAATCTTAATTCTACAGGTCTGGTATTACCAGGTCTGTGTGTGTGTCTGACTGAAAAACTGAACCCAGCTTTCCAAATATTTTTGCATTTTACAGGTAATTCATGATTTAACAAAAGGGGTAATTGTTTTTTTACAGCACTGCTCTTCTTGGAAAGTCGTCCATGTAATTGTTCACTCTTGTCTCTTTCAATGTTTTAGAAAAGAACAACTTTGAAACATGCACGTTGGTGCACAACACCAATTATATGAGTTGTACTCATGGATTTAGTGGACAGTTTTTTTAATAGGTGGAAGAAACAATACATCCAGGCTACTCACAAATCTGTGTTTGTAACAGTAAAAAAAAGTACTTTCTACCATGTCTTAAGCAAAAATGTTGGGATTACTGGGCAGTGAAACAAATATTTTATGTTTGGTATTACACTTCCACAAAATGTCCTGATGCTGCCTACATGCACTGTCCTGGTAAGTCCTCTTATTGAGTACAGGTTGATTAGATTTCAGAGAAATTTAATGAAAGACTTGTGTGTCACACTACAAATTATGGTAATCTTTTCATGATTGCATACTGTAATGATTTAAATTACATGTTATTTAATAAGCCATAAGGCGTAGGATTCCATAGTAAATATGAAATCCACCTTACGGATCTGCGAGGTTATTTTAAACCAGAAGATTGGAACTTTTTTAATGCAGGGATTAAATAACTGCTTCGTATTCACTCAGAGACAACAGAAGAGAGAGAGTCAAGTTTAAAAGTTTAAAAATTTATTAAAAACAAATTAAACTAGACTAACTTTAACTAAATGTATGGTGTAACTAATGTGGATGAGACGGAGAATGGTGCGAGGTGTAATGTTGCTCAGAACCAGCAAATCCGAAGAAGCGATTAGTTCTGATGGGAACTGAAGGTGATGTCTTCGCACTAAGCTTTGATTAGGAGATTCATAAACACATTCAATGCCATTTCGGCGGCCTACATACCCTTAGCAGAAGTCCCCGTTAGATCAGGAATGTCGAGGTCCAGCTTGACCTTCTCTGGAACCGAAGCTGGTAGGAAAAGCAGCGGTTGCCGACCAGACCAGTCTTGAGATACTTCCGGGTCACGACAATTTTGTTGGCGTCTAGCGAGACCCAAACCTGGGTCTTGATGGTTCAGCTTTTATTCTGAAAGGAACCGTTGCAGCAGTTGGAACAGCAACAGATTTTATCCAGCTTGTTGTTGGTTCTTTCGGTTGAAGAGGAAAGTTACGGATTGGCCACTCCGACAACTTCTCTAGAACGCTTTGAACTGGCGTTAAAGATGACGTGAGCATAGTTTTATACTTCGGATGTTTTGGTTTATGGTCGAATGAAAAGATGACAGATTTACCAAACACCACCAAAACCACGCCTCCATCAGATCTGGCAGATTCTGATTGGATCAGTGAAAGCAATGTGTCATGTCTTTTAACGCTACGTGAGATCAGTCCTGGTTGAAACATTTAAAGTCATATTACTTATTATTTTCTATAGGATTATAATAAAGTAATTCATATTTTGATTTCACAGATTAGTCACATCTTATTTATTGACTAACACTTTGCGTGATTAGCTTATTAAAATAGAGTTCTTTGATTGATTAAAAGGAGAGAGTCCATTCTTCTTTCTTTTTTTGAGCTGAAAAGAAGCAGTTTATAAGCAAATGCATGAGACCTTGAGGCCATATCTCACGCAGACTAGTCCTGTGTCAGAGGAGAGGGGGAAAATGACTTTTGGTGGAAAACAGTCATTTCATTCTGTTACAATACTGAAAGAGCAAAAGTAGAAAGAAAACCTTTGTTATATTTCCTTCTCACTGGCACAAAGAAAATCACATTTCTGGCTAAATTTTGACTGGTTTGAACCCACAAGCTGCAAAATGAACTTTTTCTGTTCCTGTACACTCAGTCTAAGAACAAGGCGTTATTAAAGTCGGCACGGCATTAAAAAAACAAGCCTAAAGTAATCTAAAATTAGGCAACTTTTATTGATTCTTGGATAATTTATTCCTTTAACATGGGTTGGAAGTTTTGGGTCTATAAGTTGTGGTCATGAACAAAAGCACTGATAGGGCCAGTTATCAAGAAGCAGTTCAGATCTAGTCTGGCTGGGATTTCCTAATACTTCTGAAAAAAATATCCACATTTTGTGCTGTTAATGAGCTTAAAACTATGTTTTGCATAAACTAGGTTTTGGTTGGTAAAAGGTCTGTTTTTGATGCAGTGCCCTCTACCAGACCCCCATCACACACACATTCATACACTGATGGTAAAAAGAGGTATAATGTAACCACAGTTGGCCTGAGCCGCAATGACAAAGGTGAGGCTGCCAAACTCAGGCGCCACCGGCCCTACCGACCACCATAAGCTGTTAAAGATTGTGCTGGGACACCAGGGTGAGACAGCTGGAATGAAACGTGTTGGTTGAGACCCAGGCACAGAAGTGCTAGCGTTGGGTAAAGAGGAACAGGCACTGTTAAGTGATGAGTTACAGCGGGACTACTGAGAGGATGGAGGTTACTTACCTAGTTCTGTGGATCGAGCTGGGCATTGCAGATGTGTCCAAGCGGCTCTGAGATGAAGAGAGCTCGAGACTAGTAGAAACAATGAGTGTTGGCCAGGTGACTTATCGGTCTATTAAAGACGTTCACAAGGTTGTGGCCGTTGCTGCCTGACACCAGCTGCCAGGGCGGGTTAAGTGCCTAACCCAAGACCACAATGACTGCGACAGATGGGGCTTGAACCAGCAACCCTCCAGTTATCGGGTGGGCACTTAACTCCCCTGACACCAACGCCTTTGGTTTAGGGTCAAGGCTAGCTCAAATAAAGCTCAGAGTTTACACAACATTTATTTTCTCCACTTGTATGACAAGTTTTGTGTTGTGTGTCATGCTTACAGTACACAGAGGTACGAGAAGCATTAAAAATGTATGACCCACTCCCAATCAGTAATTGGGTGGGTGCACAGAAATCTAACATGTTTCAAATTCTGCTCATTCCTCCTGAGAGTATCACCTTGTTGAAGCAGCGTCATGACCCAAATGCACCAGAACTGCCAACACCTCTGCCCAGCTATTTCCTTGACTATCAACACCGTCTCTTTTTCCTGTTACACTGTCTTTTAGCACACGGCAACAAGGATTGTAAAGAAAGCATGTTTGCTGTGTTTATATCAAATAAAAACCAACACATCTGATTACTCCTACCTCCAACCCCCACAAACCCTGCATGTTCCCCTATAACTACGGCAAGCGTCAAAGACAACAGACATCAATCACCACCTCTTTTCCGGGTTTCCAGATGCAAAGGTCGTGCTACCACATGTACAGTGTGAGCAGTCAGGCTTCACTGCACAGTGTAAGAACATAACTCGTGAGCATTGCCTTGCGACAAAGTCAGGAGATGGAGCAGAATACAACAATTGAAAAAAGCTGCAGAGTATGCCTGTCTTAAAGGAAACTGAGAACCCTTGTGTGGCAGTGTGAGTGTCCTGTCACAGTGTCCCGATAGATCATGCGCCCTGGCTACTTGGCCAAGGGGATGTCCCTTTGGCTGACTGGTTAGAGCGTATTAATGTGGCAAGGTGGATAAACGAGGGCCCGGGTGGGATTCGATCCCCAGACTCCCGGGTGAGAGTCAAATGCTCTAACCAGTCAGCCAAAGGGACATCCCCTTGGCCAAGTAGCCAGGGCGCATGATCAATCGGGACACTGCCACACTTGCTTACACATTTTGGAACTAACTTATCCAATAGTCCTATCTTAGGTGAAACTCCATTAGTTGGATCAAAGGCATCAAAGGAGAACATCAAATTTGCTAAATATTAAACCCTCTGAGTGACTTTAGTCCGGCGTAACAAACAGGCTGAAAGCAGAGAAACTGTTTAAGTGACCTTTCCAAAGCAACACTTATTCAAGCATATGTCACAGATAGATTCACAAACATGTCACAAGACCTAAAGCAATCCCTCATGAAAACGAGAAGTTAAATGTGAGACATCTCAGTATTGGAGAAAGGAAGCTAAATGCATCTGAAGCTCAGTCACGTTGACTGATGAAAACATAATTGCTATTATCAAGCCTATTAGAAAGTCTGACTGACACTGACAGCATGTCATTTCACCATCCAAGTAAAACAGCTGGAACATAAAAGCAAACATGTCAAGTCTCCCTGTGGTAGCTGGGGAAGGATTCCATTAGCAATGCTAGAACAACCAAAACTCATCAAGTGTCCTTTCTTTAGGATATTTAAAAAAATAGTGTCTTTGTTTTGTAAAATCAAAAATAAAAAAAGTTATTTAACTAATTCGCTGCCAGCGTTTCTTGCCGTTTTTACTGTTTTTTTTAAGAGTCTCAGAATGTTGCACGCTACCATGATGTCAACACCAAAAGAACCAAAACAAAGCGGAGACTCACCTCTTACATCAGGAAGAATCCGCGTGTTTCGAGCGTTATCCGCTCTTTCATAATCCGTTGTTGAATTGTGATCGGCAGAAGCTTTTCCGGTTCGTGCCTCACTTTTTTTACAGCCCAAAACGATCTCCTAACACATGGATGTTCTGCTTCCTGATCACGTGACATGTGGCGCATGCAGATGAAGATCGGCTTTAGAGTTGAGATGTTTGTTCTCACTGTGCGGGGGCTCGTTCCGATGCCCAAACAGTAAAAAAAATGCAAATGATGGCTTTAGTCGTCAGCTACTTCCCAGATGAACAACAGCCTTCAACGTCTTGAGTCAAGCTGGGTGAGTTCATGAATGCTGACTCACAGTGTGACGTACATCTGTGAGGATTTTCAAATCCTAGATATGTTTATGTATTTAGCAGACGCTTTTGTCCAAAGTGACTTACATGTGATAATCGGCATGTTGCCCTTAAAGCTAACAACAACAATAACAACAACAACAACAACTTGACATCAATCATGGAGAGGAGGGAACAAGGAGTGGACAGTAGAGAGGGGGAAGGGTGCAGGGAGGGTGCTAGTTTAGAAGATGATCTCTGAAGAGCAGGGTCTTCAGGAGTTTCTTGAAAATTGAAAAGGAAGCTCCTGTTCTGGTAGTGCTTGGGAGGTCATTCCACATTTGTGGAACGATGCATGAGAAGAGTCTGGATTGTCCTGAGCGTGGTGTAGGCGCTGCTAGCCGACGATCCTGTGATGACCGGAGTGGCCGGGCCGAGACGTAAGCCTTTGCAAGAGGATTCAGGTAGATGGGAGCCGTACCATCTCGGACTTTGTATGCTAGTGTTAGCAATTTGAATTTGATATTCACCATCTATTTTCTATCAGAAGCTAATGCTGGAGATAGATGTAGAAGACTGGTTTCAAGTTAAGCCTGCATGAAAACTCAAAATGACCAATTATAATATTTGTTCTTTGACAACTTGGATGCACCAAACTATTGATTTAACTCTAGATAGAAAGAAAACAATAAATAAACCAAGTGCTTGAAAACAGGTTTGTCAAATAAAAGTGTTTACATCAACTTAACATATGGTGAAGAAGCAATTATGTCCATCAAAACATTGCAGGTTTTCAAGAGTTTTAAATGTTTCTACAATTACGCCATCCACACATTTCATGTGCAGACACCCTTATGACCCCCCAAAGCAAAACACAAAGGCACTACAACCCAAGGCTCTGCAGCAGAAGGAAGAGGCCCTTGAAAATAAGTGTCTTAACACTCTGTTCCTTTTTCCATTAAAGCCACAAGGCTGCAGGTGCACGAGGTAACACATAAGTGCATTGCAAATGGTCTTTTTTTTTTTTTTTGCAGGAGAAAATAGACTACAGAGATTAGTTGTAAAAGTACCCTCGGAAGAGGGTTTGACAGGGAATTTGCTGACCGCACCAAGGCTGGTGACTTGTTTCATCACTGAGGTAAATGCTTCGATTGAGCTTCCTCTCCTACTTCGACTATCGAGTGTTTACTTCTTCACTTGAGTGAACCAGAAGTGTCATACATAATCACCTTTAAAGAAATCTTTGTGAATGCTGTTATTATTATTTATTAAATTCATTTCTGATTATCAGAGGTGTAAAAAGTAAAAATACATTTATTCTGGTGAATTTTTGTTAAGTAAATGTGCAGATACCAAAGTTAATGTGACTTATTTAAAAATTACTTTAAGTGAAAGTTACTCAGATACTTTTTGGCAACATCAACTCAACAACAAACAAGAGGGAAATCTTTGATTCCCTAAATTAAGATTGAAATGCTTTCCAAATATCAGTCTTGTGGCTACATTTATGGAGTTCTCACTCACAGAGACAAAGTTAGCTTAGATTTTTGTATATATTTTGTATTTCAATCAATCAATCAATCAATCAAATTTTATTTGTATAGCACCTTCTACAACATTACCGGAAGCCCAAGGTGCTGAACAACATCATTAAAAGAAAAACATTCCCAGTACATGGGCATAAAAGCAGGATAAAAACATAAAATCATAAAATATCAAGCAAACACTATTACAGATAAGAGATATCGGAATAAGACTAATCGATAAAAAAACAAATGTCGGACAAAATAAAATCAAGCATCTGGGTTAAAAAGAAGAATAGTTAAAACCATAATGTTAGGGCAATTCAAATGACCCTAGCGCTAAAACGCAATCAGATAAAAATGAGTCTTTAAACGAGACTTAAAGACTTGAAGGGATGGTGCCTGCCTAATGCTCAGTGGCAATTCGTTCCACAGAGTTGGAGCCAAAATAGAAAAAGCACGACAACCCCTTGATCGAAATTTCGACCGGGGGACCACCAGAAGTTCCTGCTCGGCTGAGCGAAGAGACCGAGATGGAGCATACCTGTTCAAAAGCGCAGTAATGTACGAGGGGGCACTGCCCTGGAGGGCCTTATAAACGAGAGTTAAGATTTTAAACTGAGCTCGATATTTTACCGGGAGCCAGTGCAGAGCAGCCAGCACTGGGGTAATGTGCTCTCGACATCTAGTGCCTGTCAGGAACCTAGCCAAAGAGTTCTGCACAAACTGGAGCTTGTGTTTATTCACATTATTGTGTATTTCCTTGCAGCTAACTGTTAGAACTAACCAACCTCAGCCATGTGGATGATTTTGTTTCACTCAGTAAGGGATATGATGGTGACAAAAATAACAAAGCACATCAATTAACTCATTCACTGCCATTGACGACCAAAGTCGTCATTTTAGATCCTACCGTTCACTGCCAATGACGACTAAAGTTGTCATTTGCATGTTTTTACTGTGTGAGCATCGGAACGAGCCCCCGCACCGTGAGAACAAACATCTCAGCTCTGAAGCTGAACTTCATCCGCATACGTCACACGTCACGTGATCAGGAAGCAGAACATCCAGGTGTTAGGAGATCGTTTTGGGTCGTTATAAAAAAAAGTGAGGCGCAAACCGAAAAAGCTTCTGCCGATCACAATTCAACAACGGATTATGAAAGAACGGATAACGCTCGAAACACGCGGATTCTTCCTGATGTAAGAGGTGAATCTCTGCTTTGTTTTGGTTGTTTTGGCGTCGACATCATCCTAGCATGCAACGTTCTGAGACTCTTAAAAAACCAGTAAAAACGGTGAGAAAAGCTGGCAGCGAAGGGCTTTACCGATCAGGAAACGGCTGGCAGCGAATGAGTTAAAGCAAAACAAACAAATAAAATTCCAGTTTTTAAAGAAACACTTTGAAAAGTACAAGTAAACTCAATGCTAAAGTAATACCACATTTAATTCTAAAGGCACCTTTAAAGACACACAAGGACACCTTGGAAGCTACAGTAACATCAGTAGTTGGACTATGTTACATTACATC
The DNA here is from genome assembly GCF_043380555.1 of Nothobranchius furzeri. Classification (NCBI taxonomy): domain Eukaryota; kingdom Metazoa; phylum Chordata; class Actinopteri; order Cyprinodontiformes; family Nothobranchiidae; genus Nothobranchius; species Nothobranchius furzeri. The sequence goes on from NC_091747.1 coordinate 60,895,621, forward strand.
ACCGCTGGTTCTCCATGATTTTGGGTCCAGTTTTGTGTTGATTGGTGTAGCGTAATGGTTGTTGGCTCTTTTATGAAAGTGGAACCATTCTACATAATAATCTGGAATATTAATTTTTACAAATTAATAACCAAATGTTATAGAGATAAGAAGACTCAAAGGTTGTTTTCATCGATAAACTGACGATCATATCCGTTTGTCTGTGTTTCAGTTCAATGAAAAGGCAAGTTTAAATTTTAAGAGTGTTAATTCTTCAATTTAAACTAACGATTTGAAATGACAATCATAGGAAAAATAATCAACATTGGCAACCTTGTTGGACATCTTTAACAGTTGATAATTTAAGCTTGTTCAAACAGACCTTGTGTTGGATGTGCTAAAATTGAGGATGATGGAGTTATGAATGCGTGCATGTGTCTGAGATTGCTTCAGGGAGAGAAAAGGTGATCTGAGTGAAAAATGATGTTTTGCAATTAAACTTTAGTTCTTATTAGAAAAACAGCATCAGAACGCTATCTATCGTGTTCTGTCTCAACGTACTCAGGACCCTCTTTTAGATCTGGACCTCGGAGGATGTTTATCCAGGTCACACCTTGGCTGACAGAGAAGACGATGGTGTGCTGACGATCCGGTCCAGAGTTGACCTTGGTACACGTTGCTGAAGCGTTTAGCAGATGCGCTTTCTCAAGTTTAAATTAACTCAGAAATCAAAAGACTCTGGGACGAGTCTGCGTTAGCTGGTTGCATTTCAGCTATTCTGTCTGGCTTGACAGGAATAGCGTGGGGGGAGAATAGGAAGTCGGCAGGGCTCCTTTCCCCGTGGCGTTAGTTCCGCACTTCCTCTCTCTTTCGTTCTCACTCTCGTTCTGACTAACTTACCAAAACCACTTCTCTTCCCAAAGCAAACTTGTTGTGCGTCAGAGCAAATGTGTTTTGACGTTACTGTGAAGTGGGACCTGTATGAGGAAGTTTTAAGGTCATTGCTAAACATCTTCAAAAACATTATTTAATTAAGTATACTGATTCATTATAGTTCATTATGATTACCCAAAGCATAATAATCATTCATTTGATTAAAATACATTTATAATGAGCAAAGTGATCAAATGATTATTTAACATTAATAAACAAAGAACGCTTAAGACTCTGTTTTATTATGACTAGACTGTGTAAAGTCCTTCTTCTGGAGATGCAGGTGTTGGATGTTGTGGAGTCCTTCAGACTTGCTGTCGGCTTAGGTCCTAATCTGTGGGTGAAGGTGCAGCGTGACCCAGCTTTGACCCAGCCGGGCAAATACGACTTTTAGCACAGAAACCCATACTTCCTCACGTTACATTGGATATTTGTGTGTATTTGATCAGTTTTGCTTGTGTGGGATCAGTTAAGTTTTGATTAGTTGTTGTTGCTGGTGTTGTTGTTGCTGGTGGAGTAATCAGTCAATGTAATCCTCACCAACAAAAGCCAACTGGGTTTTTTTTTCTCATCGATGATTTAAACCAAAATTTTGGAATGCTAAAACTTTAGACTAGAAGGAGTTCTTGGTTAATAACAGTCAAAATCTTTAACTAAAGTTTTTATATTTATATATATATATATATATGTTTCATTCCCAATTGCCCAATTTTCCTCTTTTCTGGCTAACCATCAACCACCTGTATCCTATTACTAATCTGCCCACCTGTTTCCATTTCATCATAAACCCTCCCAGTATTTAGAGGCCTCTGGTTTTCTGTCACTCTTTTCAGACATGGTCTTCATGGACACAGAAAAATAAGTATTAGATAAAAGCCTGACAGGATCTGATTTGCCCCCCTCCAAAAAAATGCCAGACATTCTTAATAAAATATCACATTTATTTAGGTGTGAAGGTCTCACTGATAACAGTCTGAGTGCTCTCTGGTGTTAATCACTAATCTGTTTAATTTCACAGATCTGATTTCAAATCTGTTCAAGAAGTCTTCCCCGTATTTAGAGCATTGATGGTGCGTAGAAGTGGAAGTTCAGGCAACGATGCTCAACACTTTCAGCGGACCTTGATGTAAACTGGGCATCATAATAAAAGATGAAGGATGGTTTTCCACATAAATCCTCTAACCCCGGGTTTCCACGGGAGCCGTCAGCAGCACGTTACTGCAGCAGCACGTCTTGCTCGCGTAAGCTGCTGCTTGGCCCTTCCCACGAGACGCGAAGCAGCAGGGGAGCAGCTGTCACCGACAGAGCACGAAGTCACACGAGTGACTTCGTCAGTAAACACAACAACAAGCAGGAGAATATTACAAAATGGTTTGTGTTTTATGTTCTGTCCGTTTTACAATCGCCAATACGGACCTGAAAAACAAAGGAGACCGCTAGCTAGGTGATAACTTCTCACGGGGACGCACAGTTAGTAACCTTTTTTAAATTAAAGCAACCGGAAAGCAGTACGTTCTTTATTCTGAAAATCTCGGGAGCTTCTCTCCATTTCCGCGTCCGATTTCCTGTCTTTCCTTCCCCAAAAATGTAGAACTTGACCCGTTTCAGAGGCGTCGCGCGTAGAAAATAGAACCGGCGCGTAGAGGCCGCGACATGCTGCTCCTGAGACGCGGCCGACTCGCGCTGCTGACGGCTCCGGTGGAAAAGGTTCTGTTGACCACAGCGGTTCCTATCAGCAGCTGTGACGTGCTGCTGCAGTAACGTGCTGCTGACGGCTCCTGTGGAAAGCCGGGGTTAGTGTCACTGCTGTTGAAGAGGCTACTGACTCTGGGCTTTTGACCCAGGTTGTGGCATCTTAGTGAGACTTAAGCCGGGCGGACACTGTGTGACTTTTTCACTATTTTGAGCCGATTTTCCACTCGTGCGAGAATCCACAAGATCGGGGCGAGTTTGGCGCTGAGCGTCGTGTAGTGTACAGGGGGTTACGAGAGGCGTTAACACCACGTGACCAGCTACCGATCAGCAATTGTAAGCTCGCACGGACTTCTGGAGGGTTTGATATTTTGCTCGTTCCTCGTGAGGGTTGAAGCGATGCAGCGAGCAGCTGTGACCCAAAAAGTACCAGAACCGCTCACGGTGCATGCACCGCTCACCCGCTATTTCCCTAATAACATGCGTTGTTCGTTTTTATTTCTACACGTTTTTTTACACAGTGACAACGATTGTCAAGAAAGTGTGTTTGTCTTGTTCATGCCAAATTAAACTGATCACAAAACACAGATTTACTTTCTTTATTTCGTTTTCCTCATCCAACCCCCATAAATCCCTGTGTGTCCTCCTGCAGCACTCCCGAAGGACAACAGGCAAAACAAGACAAAAACGTCTGACGTGTTGTGTAAAAACTGCTATTTTTTGGCCGGCGGCGGAGATCTGGTCGGTCAGAAGAGGCTGGAGCAGGAGACAGGCGTGGATCCGTGATTTATGGCAGGTTCTGTAAGTGGAGGCTCGACCTGAAGGAGAGGGAGAAGCAGGGTAAGGTTACTCAGGACGAAGCTCGGAGGACAATAGTCAAAAGATAAAATGCTTGTGACACTCAAGTAGCTCTACCAAGATTGAGTAATCATCCAGCGCTGAGGTGAGTCTCCCTGCTCCTTCAGAAGTCTACTGATGAGCGGCAGATGGCTCGCTGCTCTCCGGTTCCGCCCATCTTCACTCAAACAGAATGAGAGTCAGGTGTGTTCACTCACCTCCAACCGTCCAACCGTGACAGCAACATGCATACATGTTAATAATGTCATCAATAACTTCCTTTAATGGAGGCAATTCCGGAATTTGCACAGGCGGACGTACATGTAATATGCAAAGAGCGGCAACACTCCCTCAAGCAAAACAAATTTTAAGAACATGTTTTTCAATGAACACAATAAAAGAAACCCAATAAAAAGGGCATGATTACAAACACAAGAGTCTGACATATTACTTAGTTAAACCCAATCCCATGGTTTCTGCTTTGTTGCGTAAGACCAGGCCAGTTTGTAAGCCACCATGTAGCTTAAAATGTTCTGCACCGGCTTTAAGAATGGCAGAGTCCCTTGGGGCACATGCCACAAAGGAAATGGTCTGTCTGTTTGTGTTTGTAACACAAAAGCAGCCGACTGAATGAATTACAAGAAATGAGTTCCAGTGTTGTCTGAACAAAACACAGAGCATATGGCCCTGGATTGTTGGGCGGTAAAAAGAAAAGCTGTTTTTTTCCTCCTAATTTAATGAATCAGAAAAGACATTGGGGCACAGGCTCCGACACATTACCCCCTCAGCTGAAAGTTTTTATTTACTGTATGCTTTTCGTGCTTAGGGATTTTTTGTGAATGACTCACGGACATTTTTGTGTTCAAAATAAAGTTTATTTCTATGTTAGTGACAATAAAATCTCCCAAAAGAATAAACCTCTGTGGAGCCAGCTGACAACTTTTAGAGCTTTGGGTTTCTATGTTGGATGCTTTTATCTTTCAAAATATAATTCCTAAAAACAGGTGAAACTTGAATACGATGCAAACTTTCGTGTACTTTAGTAAAAGCAAGAGAGTCCCAAACCAATCACCGAGGACGTTTGTATAATTATTCGTAGAAATCCAACAATTCACTTTAAAATCCTTGTTTGATTTTATGTAATATTCACATTTTTCCACCATGAACAAGAATCCTGTGATCAGATTTGAAGCTTGCAGAAAACTTGCTCGAGTCAGTCTCACCTATTAACAAATTATAACTAATTCAGTGAAATTTCGACAAAACTCAAAGGTCATTTATTACCACCAGCCTGGCAAAGTGGGCCTTCTTCCTAGAAACATGATCTGAAACAATGTTGTAATGTTTGCAGGTGAGTACCACAGAGCGGTATTCTGTTAGCATCACCTCCAGCAGCACAGCTTCAAGCACAAGATGAGGCATCAATAAAAACATTACGTTTCAAATTGGCTATTTATTTTTACATGAAAAGAAAGATTAAAGCAGAACTGTATCTAACAAAACAACTCCACACCAAGCACATGCTATAGTTAGAATTATCACCATAAAAAATGTAAAAATAAAAAGCAAGATTAAAGATAAAATGTGTGTTCAACAGAACATAACTGAATAACACATGCAATTTTCCAAATTATTCCAATAAATCCTTAATGTTCGGATGTGGTTTGCATCACTGAAGCCTGAGCCATTGACTGATTCATGGAAGAAAACTGCCTGATTGCTTGGGCTTCAGAATCTGTAAACATCATAAGGAAGGTGAAAACCACTACAAAGAAATGAATAAATATAAAATTAATCCTAACAACTCAGCTGTGAACTGGCTACTTTTAATAATTTAAAGTTTACTGAAATTCAAATTTCCTGACACGCTCCTGTGTCGATTGATACCAGTGGTGGGTTTTTTTTTCAATTTCGTTATTCAACAGAAGACAAATCTCTGGAGTCAATATCTCCAAGTCTCTGAGCAAAACTTTAACACAACAATTCTTAAGGTTTTACTTTTTATTCTTGGTTAAAGTAAAGCAAAAAAAAAAAAAAAAGCCTGAAAGCTGCTTGCTGAGGAATTCACTATTAGAGGTCGTCCGTCATCTGAAATCCAGTTTTATTTTATTTTTATATCTTTAGTTTGAGACACTTCTGATTGCATCGCAGCTTTTTGCAGATGACGTGGTTCGGTTGGTATCATTTGCTCACAGCTGAGTGACATGAGGATCAGTACCTTCAAGTATGAGTTCATGGTCATCCACCAGATAGGGGTGAGTGGTCAAAATGAATGAATCCCTTCTTCAGATAGTCCCAGATGGCGCCAGTTGCAGAGTGGCTTGATTCACCCACTGAGAAGCTCAGTTATTTGGGAGAAGCTAAGAATAAATGAGATTTTTCCTCCACATTAAACTTTTTAATCATCGTTTAAGGGTCCACTCTGGATGCCTTCCGTTGTGTCACCATGTGGGTTGGAGGAGTTGGACCCAATGTGCAGATACCCAGAACAACACGAAGCAGGAGAGGATGTAAAGAAAACATTCTTTATTAAGAATGATTTAGCCAAAAATAAAACCTAGAGCCTGACCCCCAAATTCCACTACCTCCGCTCCGCTCCGGTCCGCCCCCGCCTTCCGCAGCCGCTCGCTTCCGAACTCAATTTTTACTGGTACCCGCTCTACAACGGCTCCGCTCCGGTGCGGAGACCTGAGGTGGGCAAGCAAGCATGCACGGGATTTTCGAGATCTTGCGATACAATCCGAGCAATAAACGCGGAAGTTAGATCCAAACACCCGTTGTGTGGGAGAAGCATTGAAATGAGCTGTTTAATCTGCCCATCATTTGTGTTGAGAGATCAGCAGTGTTTGGATCAACAAAGTGTGACTACTTTGATAGTGGAAACTGTATTTATGGCTTATTTTTGTGCATTTAAACTTCAGCCGCCATTGATAGTTGTTAAAAGTTGTTAAACCTGTGCATATGAAACAAAAAACGCTTTTTGTTTATCGATTTATTGTGAAAAACGGAAGTTGTGCTTGCTCCTTTTCCTGTTGGGCGGTTGTGATTCCTGTCCATTGACTGCGGAGGTGCTCCGGCGTCCGGCAAAAATAGGATCGATTCTATTTTTGCCGGACGCCGGAACAGAGGGCGGCGCATGGCGCCGCACTGCCGGAGCACGGCCACAGTAGTGGAATTGCTCTGATTGACTACAACGGGACCGATTTTGCTCCGGCGTACGTGTCGGAGCGGAGCGGAGGTAGTGGAATTTGGGGGTAAGAGGGCACGAAGCCAAAACTAAAGCTCTTTTCAAATTGACTTAATATTTGTGGACAATTCAGTCCGGTTTTTAACCAGAACTGTGTTTTCAGATGCACCACTTTTGTACCTGAACTTGTCCTTTCGGCAGCCTTCACACAGCAGGGAAAAGTTCCAGATTTCTGAGGGAGAGGGGGTGGGAAGGCTGTATCCAGATATTGCGTAAACATAGTGCGGTGGGCGTACGTGCATCATTTACCCAAATAAATCCATTCAGTCAAACATGGCAGACGAAGAGATAGAATTCCTCTCACTGATCGGACTTCTGTTAAGCATAATGCTGCACACACAAAGACGCATAAGAGACCTGGATGATGAAGCTCAATGGCTAATAAAGTAATCAGGGAAGCGGTGTGAAGCGCTCCGTCGCTCGTCTAGGTGACGGTACCGTAGGAGGCGAGCTGCCATGGTTCGCCGCATGCTACAGCAGCGGGCTATCTAGGTGCGCACAGCGTCCCCCGGTCCTCTCCTCCCCCTCCTCCCTATCCGGAACTTGACCTCACCAGTCTGAAGCAGCCACCCTGTCCGTGACAAGTCCGGACCTGTTACTAGGGGCTTTGTCCGGTTTAATTACGGAAAAGGTTATCCGAATGTTTGTATTCAGACACAAAGGTCTTATGGACAGAGTCCCGAACATTTCCTTTTTTCATGGCCTGTCTGAAGGGGGCTTTAGAGACCCGAGGGAGAGATGGAGGGAGGGAGGGGTGGGGTGACAAACACTGAGAAAGACAATGGACCAACAACACATTGAGACGCAGACAGGGTTTTTTAAACAGGGGCAGGATGATTGGGAGATGAGCTGCAGGTGCGTAGAGAGAGAGAAACCTGGTGAAATGAATTTACTAATCAGGGAGAGGAAACTGAGCTGAGGAGGGGAAATAAAACATGACCTATGAACGGAGGTTTTTCGTTGTTGTTTCAATTCAACAAAACAAATTTTAACTACGGGTGAACGTGCCTGCAAGTTTAGAAAAGAAAACAGCACTGATAGCATTCATATTGCTGGATGGTTATAAAATAAAAACAGAACTGACACGTTATTACCGGTAATTTGCATGTTTAGAAGAACAGAACAGCGCTGACACAGCATTAATAAGCCCCGGATGATTAGAAAATAAAAACTGCACACAAAACATGCCTGGTTAGTAAATAAAACACACTTGCCTACCAGAAGAAGTCATTCGCTCTCATCTTCCTCTTGCGCACTAAAGCCATTAAAGTCCTCTTCTTCAGTGTCGGAGTTGAACAGCCTCAGAAGAGCTTCGTCTCATACCTTTTCTGTGGCGATGTCAGTGTCACTGTCCGTGTTGCTGTCATCATCCCCGGGTGAAGCTGGCTTGAATGAGTTCTTCCCGCTGTCGTCTCCAGCGCCGAACCATGGATTCATTCATGCCAAGCTTACGTGCGGCAGCACTGTTTCCCTCCTTTACCGCCAGATCGATGGCCTTCAACTTAAATGCGGCATCATATGAACTCATACGTGTAGTTACCATGATGAGGGGGTATGGACATGAAAAAAAATTCTTCGTCGTGCCGGCTGCTTGCATGTGCTAAATTAAAATGAGCACTTTCTTCGATTTCCACTTTTGACTTCCACCTGTTTCACTTTCTGCTAAAGTGCCCCCTAGTGGCAGGTGAAGGTAAATCTTCAGTAAAGCCGCACCTCATTATAAGCTGCATGGTTCAAAGCGTGGGAAAAAAGTAGCGGCTTATAGTCCAGAAAATACGGTATGAGGACAAAGCAGCTGGTTTTAATGACATCATGTGTGTTTTAGTACAGCGATCCCTCACCCACAGATGCGCTAGGCCGTTCGAAACCTAGAAGAGTTTTTATGGAAAAATGTTCTAAACAAAAACAATCCTAAAAATTCATTCATTCCAGTATGAACAGAGTTTTTGGTTCCTATAATAGTTTATTCAGAAGTCGCTGTGACAACTTGTCTCGGCTGAATCATGACAGCCTGGTTTATGGGACTAGGTAATTGAATGCTGTAAACACGTTTATTCACAACCAAACAACGCTCCTAGTGCCTGGCTACCCTGCAAATTAGGATGTTTTCTCACATTTCAAAGACAAATTGTCATTTTGATAGGTGGCTTGTTAGGGAGAGCATTTAAGGACTAACTGGACTTGTGTAGCACTCTGTGACGTCCCTGTTACAGTGAGAAATGAGAGTAGAATATGTTCTCTTGGGGAAAGAAAGTTGAAACCAGTCCATCACACACAGAAGCAGTGCCGTCACTCTGTTTTTGCTTTGGCTGAAGGTACTGGATGCTCTCTTTTAAGCTTTTGCATATGATGTGCCAGTTCTCTCATGCTTTTGCAGAGGAATGGAGCCCCATTTACTCCCACACTGGTTGGTGCACATATCTCCTGTAGGCCTGTCTACTCAGAACACTACCAAATGAACGTCCACGCTCATAACGGTCCTTTTTAATGGATTCAATATTGCGACTGTGATGCAATAGTGTCAAAACCATTGGCAGAGATTTATGAGAACTTCCATCCGATGCTGAAGCTAGGCATTTTTTTATTTACAGAGGGGGCACTCTCACTCTTAATCAGTCCATCAATTCCTAAGCAGGATGGATCAGTTTTACAGCTATTGTAGCTAAATCAGGGACCATGTTCTAGAGTCGAAAAGGGTAGAATGCCTTCTCCAGGCCCGGGATGAGGTCCTGCCCCAAATGAAGGAGTTTAAGTATTTCAGGGTCTTATTTATGAGCATGGACGTAATTTTCACTTTAGAAGTGGGGGGACACGGGGGGATCTTTACAGTATGTTCTAATGGGAAACAGGCTTCAACACAAATGGTTGTTTTCTGCTTGGTCCTAGAGCTCAACCAGTGTCAATTTAATATAGCGTAATATTGTTTTTGGATGGTAAAAAGTGCAGGGGTCAAAGCTTGACTTTGTAAAAAGTGGGGGGACATGTCCCCCCTGTCTCCCCCCAAAATTACGTCCATGTTTATGAGTAAAGAAAAGAGCGAGCAAGATCAATAGGGAGATTGGTGCCGCATCTGCAGTGATGAGGGTGTTAAGCCTTCCAGACATTTGCCACATCTGGATAGCTTTACCAAAACATTCCTCAGAAAGCCACGGCTTCCTTCCAATACAATATTCTTAATTCTGTGATTAAGAATCTTTAAATGTTTTGTGAGGTGAACCTTAACCTTAATGTGTATCTTATGAAGACGTGTATGAGTGTAGATAATGAAGTGTTACACATACTGATCATAAGATATGCAATGGATCATTGTAAGAACAATATTCATGTCAACCTCATTGATTTTAAGCACAGATTTCATTTAAACATCTTGTTCATTCAACCTTATGATTAATTAACTTACAAGCCGTAAATTCTTGTAGGATTCGTGTAAGTTCACCTTCATTCCAGCAGGAATCCACCAGTCTGACTTTTAGCAGAGAGATAAGGCTTTTGCGGGAGACCTTGACAGTTTATTTATGTCTGCGTTGAAGAACAATAAGTGAGCAAAAGGTTGATCTGTGCGTCTGGGTCCTTCAGCTGGGGTAACCTTGACTTTGCAGCTCTGGCATGCGTGAAAGGTTACTGTGTCAATCCGATGGTAAAAATTTACCCTTTTGATTCATTACAACAAAAGCATAATCTTTATTTCTGTTTAAGGTCCAAGGGAGCTTTTCAGTACAGTTCGCTAACACTGAGACCTAAGGAGAGAACCTGGAGTGGGGCTGGGGAACACAAGGAGGCACATGAGGAACACAAGGAGACACATAAGGGGACCCTAGAGGCGGCTGGAGAATGCATGAGGGGGATGCAGGATGCAGACCATGACAAGTAATAATAATAATAATAATAATGATAATAATAATAATAATAATAATAATAATAAGGAGCTTGTGCATCTTTAGTTAATCAGGTCACCTGTTGTGTCCAGAAGTTTTGTATATAATATGAAATAAACCATTTGTGGTTAGCCTGTCAAGCAGTTCTGTGCAAACACCATTGACAGTTGTTGGTGTTAGTTACACAGCACCATCACTCAGACGGTGTTGGAGGTAACGTGAATCACTGTCACTGCAATTCCTTCTGCCTGAAAGGATCATAGATCACTTGAGGCTCATTTAAACACATCAGTAGGCATTCACTAAGGCTTTGCCCGCGAAAGCATGTTGGATGTGACGGTCTGAGACAGAACAGAGAATCACTTCACATCCACTGGTAAAAGCTGTGGATTGTGTGTCACTCGTTTGGCTCTCATCCAGAGCTTCCATTAGGTCATCACCAGACCGTGGCGTAAAAAGGCCCAAGCCACTTTATCCAGGGCCTGAGGAAATAGTCCAGTTTGATGCTTTACTGGTCCGTCTTTCTCGGCAGCTTCTTGTCTGTTTTTCCTTGGTGTGGAAATGTACAGCAGGTCAATAAAAGTGTCATTTTGTTGATTTACTAATTAAAAACCAATGAATTATAAAGCAACAGGTTAGTTTCTCATCTGATGAAGGACACGGGTAACATGAGGTATAAAATACTATATGCTGTCAACTTGGAGTTCTTATTGATGAAGACTTGTCATGGAAATCCCATGTTAGTTACATAAACGGTAAAATTGCCAAATCCTTAGGAGTATTACATAGAGTCAAGTTTTTACTGACTAATTCTGGTTTGTTGGCATTGTACAATTCACTGATTGTTCCATACTTGACTTATTGTGTAGAAATCTGGGGAGCAACATACAAAAACTATACACAACCCTTATTTATTTTACAGAAAAGAGCTCTGAGAATCATCAATTACAGTGGCTGTAGAGATCCATCGAACCCATTGTTTATTAAATATAAATTACTGAAATTTCATGATTTAAAAGACTGGAAAATCATACAAACCATGTATAAAGCCAGTTTAGGTACTCTGCCAACAAACATTCAGGGGATATTTGCAAAGAGAACTAGTAATTACACGCTGAAAGAAACTGATGTGTTTACAAAACCTAGATTTAGAACTAAAATGAAGGAATGGAATATATCTGTAAATGGTGTTAAATTATGGAATAACCTTAAAAGAGAAATCTGCTGTTGTGTCCTTGGCCAAGACACTTAACCCACGTTGCCTGCTGGTGGTGGTTGGAGGGACCGGTGGGGCCAGTGCTCGGCAGCCTCTGTCAGTGCGCTACATCGTAACTCATCCCCACCGGTGTGTGAATGGGTGAATGACTGTGTTGTAAAGTGCCTTGGGGGGTTCCAGGACTCTAGAAGGCGCTATATCAAATACAGACCATTTACAGTTATGCCAGATTTGTACATCAGCATCCATCCATTTATTCACCACTTGTCCGAGGTAAGGCTGGGCAGGGTTGCTGGTATAGAGGCCAATAAGAACAAGCAAAAACCTTTGAATCAATATTTTGTGTTTTGTTTACTTACATACAACCAGTTAAGATGTGTTTTTTGTACAAGTGTCATTTATTTCAGAAAACAGTGCTTATTACATCATCAAACTGCAATATTTATCCAGGCCTAACACATCTTTTTTACAACTCTAGTACAAGTCTATTTACAGGATCCATCTAACAGAAACATACATTTTCATGTGGGCCTTTTAATTGTTACAAAATCCTCAAGTGTTTCCAAAAAATAAAAAATACAGATCGATGATAAATAGATAAATACAGACGTCCAATCAAATGCAGTCATTCAATAAATAAATAGAACAATAAATAACATTCAAGACATCTTTGGCCGAACTCGGGTCACCTCGCTGTCCCCACTGACGTCGGTCTTAATGTCAGAGCACGGAACACCATGCTGACTCTATCAGCTTAGCCGATGGGGCTTCAAAAGAAGAAAATACTGGATATGTGGCATGAAGGAGCAAGTGAAAGAACAATTATATTGAGGCACTTTAAAGGATGTTCCAGGAAATGATAACATTTCCATGCGTCCCCCCCCCCAACCCCCCATGAGGAAACAAAGCATAAGACAAGAAACTGCATTCAAATGACAAGAAATTGAATGGCTGCTCATCTAATCATGTCAGCATGTGTCCCCCCATTTATTTTCTATGTTTTTTGTACAATTGTGGGACTGAGCATGATAAAGTACCATAGAAAATACAAAACAGCGAGCCTGAAACCAAAGAACAAACCACAACTGAAAAAAGACGATGAAATAATGTGACACCAGCAAACAAGAAAACTAATTTTCCCACTTAAGAGTCTGTGAATAACATCAATGTGTGTTCTCCATGTTTGTTGAATTTGACTGAGTTTCTGACTGCTCTCCGAATATCCCTGCCAGTGTCTTAAAGCGAGGCCCCCAGTCACTGAGGTAATCGTAGTCATCCTCAAAGTCTAAAGCGAGGGACTCGATGGAGCTGAGAGACTCGGCAAGGGAGCCATCGCCTTCGTAGGCGTAGGTGGCCAAGGAGTCATACGGCGGGGCCGAGTTGTCCGTGTCGTGTTCTTTCAGACGCTGACTGATGAAATCTTGGATGTCTGCGCTGTCCTGAGACACGGGTGGCCTGGGGCCTCTCTTCATCTCTGGCTTGACATCCCTACGGAACAGGTTGTCCTTGATAACCTTGGGATTGCGAAGCGTCCCCATGTCAAATGCGTGCGTGTCCTCTTCGCCTCCCCCCTCATCGTCGTAATGAATGACGTTGTCTCTGATGTCCTCTTTGGACGACATGAGGGTTTCCTTTTTCTTCTGTCGTCTTAAGCCCACATAGAGAACCACGATAACTGGAGAAACAAATGAAGACAATTCCATTTTAGATCTCTTTCGGATCCATTTTACTCGGGCTTTGTAGCTTTACTTCTAATTTTGACAGGAAATGTCAAGAATCTCGGTGAAAATGGCACATAAAGTAGATTCTAGCATTTCCTCATGACTTTTTGGAGAAGTCCCTTCAGAATTAAGGTCCTCCTATTGATATTATGGTAGGTAACAATTTGAACAATGAGCATCAATAAAATGGTAATGAAATACTCCCATAAGCAGGCTCAAACCAGAGTTGAATGCCATAGAGTTGAATTAAATAATTTTAAATCATGAACATTATGGCTTTAGGACCAAACATTCAACAGCAATGGCAGTTATGGATTTAGTAGATAAAATTTTATCAGCAATTGATATATATATATATATATATATATATATATATATATATATATATATATATATATATATATATATATATATATATATATATATTGCACTTTTTCCGTCTGTATCTTAAACCAATTTTAAACGCATCACCAGGACAAATTGTCCACATTATTAAATTGATTACGTTTACCGTTTGGGGTTCATTTATTTTTCATTTGATTTTTACAGACCCCGCCTTTAGTTTTGGGAGGTTCTACATATTTTAGACGCCACAGCAGACAACCATTGTGTTTTCTTTTATAATGCACAGCAGTAAATTTCCTCCTCTGCCTTCTCACTTGTCAGTGCAATCTGTCTTACTCTGTCTATCTCCCCTCTGTGTCCCTTCCTCTGTATATGCACTGAATAATGCAATAAATGTGTGTTTTTCTTCTGGGTGTGTGATCTATAGCTGCACCTCGGAGGAGGAGTAATAGCCGGAATAACTCTGACATCAGTCAGTAAAATGAAAAAATAAAAAATAAAGTCACAAATAGAATAAAGTAGAAAAAAGGGTTGGAAGAACCCACATAGGTCTCTTTATTTAAACCTTTTTTTACATAATGCTGTTTTTCCCACTCCCTGAAATGATTTGTACAGGGTAGCAGCTCCTCCTTGTGGTCACTTTGCAGATTTCAGGACTCAGAAGCAGATTGGTAACGCAGGGCTGTCTGACTTGTCACGAGTTCTGCTCAAGCCACATCAGGTTTGGAGGAATTGGAAATGCAAATCTCCGCACTGGTTTGCTTAATTTGCATCATCATTTCTCCTCACAGGACAACTGGGTCATCGCAACAAATCCTGCACAGGAGAAGCAAAGAGTCTGTGTGGAAATGCTCACTGTGTGAGTTCTGATTCTCTCTGCCACTTCCCTTCTCAGGGACAGCATGGCAGTTTGGCATCAGCCTCAGCCTCGAGGCGGTGAGTCAACTAGGGGCTTTGAAGACGGTTTTCAGACGAAGGCAACTCACCGCCACAATCCACTGTTTGCTTTTATGCTCGATAACGCCAAACACTCCTACTTAAGTGGATATTTCACATGAATACATTCATGAGGCTCATGAAAGAGGATTAATTATGAGGCATAGTTGTAATTTTAACAGTGGATTCTTTAGTTGGGCCATAAATTAGAAGGAGGAAAAGTAAATACGGCACAATTCAAAGGTCACATGCGCTTATTGTGAAACTTCTTTAACAACCATTCATCCCACATTCTCTTTTTTTTATGCCATGAACCTACATTTACATATCCACAACTATGCAGATGTGTCAGGAAATTAATAGCAGAAGATTAAGGGGGAGTTTTATAACCATGACCTTGTGGGAAACATAAAAAGCTGTAACTTGGGAATCATTGACGGGGCAGCGAGATTGAATTTAGTTTATAGAGCTAAACGGCCCTCCGTTTAATCTTTAACGCCTCGCTGAATGACCATATTCCTGTGAAATTTATAATTAAATGCAGACTCTTCTGGAAAAACTCAGCTCTGACCGTCAGAAAGACGAAAATAGTGGAATACAGATGCTTTAGAGACCGTCTGCACGTGTAAAATAGGACTCTGGTATGAACACATGGCATCAGATGTCTTGGTCACTTGTTTGTTGTTTTAGGTTGTTTTTTTTTTTCAGTTTAGCCAAATGCAGTCTGCATAAAATTGTGTGACTAAATCAACATTTTTCAGACAATTACTGGCTCCTGTCCATGTCTAGACTCTAACATGTTGGTATATTATCATGGCTGCACAGATACAGGCCCTGAACACCAGAGCAACAGCGGCTAAGATCTACCACACCAGACAGGTGCAGGCTATGCAAAGAGGCCCCTGAGACAATCCACCACATAGCTGCAGGGTGTAAGATGCTGGCAGGGAAAGCATCCATGGAACGCCACAACCCAGTGGCTGGCATCGTGTACAGGAACATCTGTGAATGGACTGGAAGCCCCAAGGTCAAAGTGGGTAACACCCCCTAAGGTGGCGGAGAACGAGAGAGCCAAGCTCCCGTGGGACTTCCAGATCCAGATGGACAACATGGTGTTGGTGAACCAACCGAGCATTGTGGTGGTGGACCAGCAAAAGATGACAGCCGTTCGGGTTTATGTGGCAATCCAAGTGGTGGAAACATCAGGAAAAAGGAACACTTGAAACTAGAGAAGCACCAGGGCGTCAAAGAAGAACTCGATTAAGCCTGGAGATGAAGACATCAGTGGTGCCCTTGGTCCTCCCCAGACTGGAGGAGTGGCTAAAGCAGATCCCAGGAAAAACATCAGACATCTCAGTGCAGAAAAGTGCAGCTCTAGGAACAGCTAAGATACTGCAGGACCCTCAAGCTCCCAGGACTCTGGTAGAAGACCCGAGCTTGGACCAACGGACCCTTGACCTAATCTAGACATCATATATAAACTTTTTTACTCAAAAGTTCAAAAAGGTTTGTTTTGGTTATACATGCTTCACATTTTGTATACAGCACATTTTTTTATTTGTTATTGTTTAATAAGTGTTATTATAGTGTCTTAGGGCTACTCAATTAATCAAATTTTAATCCCAATTACGATTTGAGTTTTGAACGGTTAAAAAAACAAAACAAGCTTATTATTTGCTCCTCCCACTTGCGCTGCTACGAGTTGCAAATGAAGTGCTCCTCCCACAGTGTTGCCAACTTAGCGACTTTGACGCTATTTCTAAAAGCTTTTCAGACCCCCTTCATGACTTTTTAAATCTTAAAAGTACCTAGTGAACACCTGAGAAACATCCCTGGTAACCCTTAGCTACTTTCTGGATAACTGTCGTTGACATTTCCTGCAGGTTAGCTAAACACTCCGCCTGCGCTCCGGACCGTTCTTCAGAACATTAGAAAAGGGAATGATGTAGTGATGTGTCAGTCGCTAAAGAAACAGCTCTCGGAGCCCTCAGATCCCAGTTGGATTAACCAGAGTAAGTGACACACACCGTAACTGCGGGCTCCTGAGCTGCTAAAAACGGCTAAATGTGCGCGTGCGGCGTGCTAAACACACGTGCAGCTTGCCCTTGATTGCTGTGAAACCGGGTTGGGGGGTGTAGCTGTGGTTGGGACAGGTAGAAATAGATAGAAATAAGTTCCTCACGCTGATAATTAATAACTAATCTCTCTGAGGACACGGTGCTAGTGCACTCTCCTACAGCACCTTGACACGACTACATAAATGTTAAGCAAAATTTTGTGAACATCAATTTATTTGCGTTTATTTGTTATAAATGCCACTGTATAATTCTTGCTGTCAGTATTTGCAAGATATTGGTATTTGGGTCTGTACTGGTTAGACTTAAATGAGTTAAACCAAGGTCTATAGCCCTTGGGTCATAAACTATGAGCTATAAGTATATTGGTCTTTTTATACTGGGGATCAGGAGTTATTTTAGTGATCATCTTGTTTCTTTTTTATTTTTGTCCTGATTGTCCCCTGAGCAATTTTATGACAAAATAAAAACAAATAAAATTAACATAAATTGAAAAATTATCTTAAATAATCAAGATCTCAATTTCAGTCACAATAATCCTGATTATTATTTTTGCCATTATCGAGCAGCCCTATATATAGTGTCTCTTTTCACATTTAGCTATAATTTGGGAGTAAATTAGATTTTTCATTTTCTTTGTGTTTGAGCAATTTTTGTTTAGAAAATTATAATTTTTCAAGAAGGTTTCGAAAACCAGACAGAAATCATTCAGACATTTTAAATGAGAAACTTTTAAAAAACGTTTTTCTCAGAACATCTGAGCTCACCTCCAAGTGGTTAATAACCAATGTGACTAAGCACGAGGTCCAGACTCCCTAAATCTTTCCTAACAACCAAGGTTTGATGAGTTTAGTTTTGGCAGTCTTCCCGTCAAAGACCAACAAAAGATCATTGACAAAAATAAAAACAAACACAAATCTCCTGAACTTTTGAAGGCTGCTCAAATCACCAGTTGTGCAGGAATAGTTGTGGAATAGAAATGTCAATAATTTGACATTTCATAAAATGTCAACGTGTCTCTTTTTGACAAGAGTACAATGGGAGGATCAATACCACCGAACTGGAGTCTGATTCTGCCACGAGACTTTCCGGCAACCAGGAGAGCCTGGAGCACGGCTCCGTCTCTGACCAATCACACACGACCTGGAAATTCTGGAATGTTTATCCCAAAACAAACTCAGCTTATCTTGGCAGCACTGATGAATCTTTTTCATACTTAAGGCAAGTTCTACTACATGTTTAGCCATGAGGCTTTCGCCCAACTAAAAATCAATTTACATATTTCACAACTTTTCTTCAGGAAGACCAGAGAGCTTGAATATTAGCCGGTTGAGAAGCTTGAAAAACATTATCAGAAATACTAACTAGGGGTGAATTTAATGGATTTAGTTTGCTTTCTGTTAGCCCCAAGACTCTCTGCCTGTGTGTTGGGGTTTACCCCGGGGGACGAGAGGGTAGCTTCCCTGCGCCTTCGGGTCGGGGAACGGGTCCTGACTGTTGTTTGTGCTTCTGGGCCAAATATCAGTTCAGAGTACTCACCCTTTTCGGAGTCCCTGGGATGAGTGCTAGATAGTGCTCCATCAGGGGACTCCATTGTCCTGCTGGGGGACTTCAATGCTCATGTGGGCAATGACAGCATGACCTGGAGGGGTGTGATTGGGAGGAACGGCCCGCCTGATCTGTCTGAACTCGAGTGGTGTTTCGTTATTGGACTTCTGTGCAAGCCGCAGTTTGGCCATAACGAACACCATGTTCGAACATAAGGATGCCCACCGGTACACTTGGTACCAGGGCAGCCTAGATCACAGGTCGATGATAGACTTTGTAGTCATATCATCTGACCTGCGGCCGTATGTTTTGGACACCCGAGTGAAGAGAGGAGCGGAGCTGTCAACTGATCACCACCTGGTGGTGAGTTGGATCAGATGGCAGGGGAAGATGCCGCGGAGACCTGGCAGACCCAAACGCATAGTGAGGGTCTGCTGGGAACGCCTGGCAGAAGAACCTGTCAAGACGGTCTTCAACTCCCACCTCCAGCAGAGCTTTGATCGCGTCCCGAGAGCAGTGGGGGGACATTGACTCCGAGTGAGCTTTGTTTCACTCTGCGATTGTTCAGGCGGCTGTTGCTAGCTGTGGTCGCAAGGTGGCCGGTGCCAGTCGTGGTGGCAACCCCCGTACCTGCTGGTGGACACCAGAGGTTCGGGGAGCCGTCAGGCTGAAGAAGGAGGCCTACAAGGCGTGGCTGGTCTGTGGGTCTCCGGAGGCAGCAGACAGGTACCGGATAGCCAAGCGGGGTGCAGCAGTGGCAGTTGCCGAGGCAAAACCTCGGGCGTGGGAGGAGTTTGGTGAGGCCATGGAGAAAGACTATCGATCGGCTCCAGAGAGGTTCTGGCAAACTGTCTGGCACCTCAGGAGAGGAAGACAGCAACTCACTCACAATGTTTACAGTGGGGATGGGGAGCTGCTGACGTCAAATGGGGCTATAGTCGGACGGTGGAAGGAATACTTTGAGGAGCTCCTCAATCCCACCTACACGCATTGTGAGGAGGAACCAGAGCCGGGAGACCTGGGGATGGACTGTCCAATCTCGGGAGTAGAAGTTGCGGAGGTAGTCAAACAACTACACAGCGGCAGAGCCCCAGGGGCGGATGAGATTCATCCTGGGTATCTCAAGGCTATGGATGTTGAAAGGGCTGTCATGGTTGACACGTCTCTGCAACATTGCGTGGTCATTGGGGGCAGTTCCTGTGGAGTGGCAGACCGGGGTGGTTGTCCCCATCTTTAAGAAGGGTGACCTGAGGGTGTGTTCCAACTATAGGGGGATCACACTCCTCAGCCTCCCTGGAAAGGTCTTCTCCAAGGTACTGGAGAGGAGGGTCCGATCGATAGTTGAATCTCAGATTGAGGAGGAGCAATGTGGTTTTCGTCCTGGCCTTGGAACTGTGGACCAGCTCTATACCCTTGCAAGGGTGATGGAGGGGGCATGGGAGTTTGCCCAATCAATCCACATGTGTTTTGTGGATTTGAAGAAGGCTTATGACCGTGTCCCCAGGGTCACCCTCTGGGGGATGCTCCAGGAGTATGGGGTGGGTGGCTTTCTGTTAAGGGCCATTCAGTCCCTTTACCAGAGGAGAGTGAGTTTGGTCCGCATAGCCGGTAGTAAGTCAGACCTGTTCCCTGTGAGGGTTGGACTCCGCCAGGGCTGCCCTTTGTCATCGGTTCTGTTCATTACCTTTATGGACAGAATTTCAAGGCACAGTCGTGGTGTGGAGTGTGTCGAGTTTGGTGGCAGGAGAATCTTATCTCTGCTTTTTGCCGACGATGTGGTCCTCCTAGCTTCATCCAGCTCTGACCTTCAGCTCTTGCTGGGTAGGTTCGCGGCTGAGTGTGCAGCGGCTGGGTTGAGGATCAGCACCTCCAAATCTGAGACCATGGTTCTCGACAGGAAAAGGGTGGCTTGCCAGCTCCGGATCAAGAGAGAGGTCCTACCTCAAGTGGAGGAGTTTAAGTATCTCGGCGTCTTGTTCACGAGTAAGGGTGGGAGGGATCGTGAGACTGACAGGCGGATTGGTTCGGCGTCTGCAGTGATGCGGACGCTGAGCCGATCTTTCGTGGTGAAGAGGGAGCTGAGCCAGAAAGCCAGGCTCTCGATTTACCGGTCGATCTACGTCCCAATCCTCACCTATGGTCATGAGCTTTGGGTAATGACCGAAAGAACGATTGCAGATACAAGCGGCCAAAATTAGTTTTCTCTGTAGGGTGGCCGGGCTCAGCCTTAGAGGTAGGGTGAGGAGCTCGGACATGCGGGGGTGACTCGGAGTAGAACCGCTGCTACTCTGGATCGAAAGGAGTCAGTTCAGGTGGTTTGGGCATCTGGTCAGGATGCCTCCTGGACGCCTCCGTGGGGTGGTGTTTTGGCACGTCCTGCCAGCAGGAGGCCCCCGGGTCGACCCAGGACACTTTGGAGAGGTTACATCTCCAATCTGGTCCGGGAACACCTTGGGGTCCTGCCGGAGGAGCTGGTGGAGGTGGCCAGGGAGAGGACGGTCTGGAGCTCCCTAGTTGGGATGCTGCCCCCGCGACCCGGATCCGGATAAGCGGAGGAAGACGACGAGTTTGCGTCAGACCTAAGGCCTTTTTCCATTATTAAATGGGGGGGTCCCTCAGGGACCTTGGTCCTCTTTCGTTTGCCATTTATTTGCTTTCTCTGGGGTCAATCTTTCGTAAACATGGCCTAGCGTTCCATTTCTATGCTGACGATTGCCAGATTTACCCTCCATTGTGTCAGGAGAAAGGTCACTCTATCCAGTCCTTTGTGTGACCTGTTTCAATGAGGTGAAGTCTTGGCTAATGGCCAGCTCTCTGCATCTGAATGAGGGAAAGACAGAGCTCATTGTTTTTCACCCCAATAACAGGGCTGTGGGTCGTTATGTTGATCTTGGCCCTCTTTCTCCCAACTCAAAACCAGTTCTCACCAGTTTGGGGGTGAAAATTGACGCTGAACTTAAACTTGATGCTCACATCAACTCTGTGATCCGGTCCAATTTCTTTCATCTGAGACGCCTTGCAAAAATCAAGCCTATGCTGTCGAGAGCCCATATGGAGCGGGTACTCCATGCTTTTGTAATTTCTAGGCTTGATTACTGCAACTCTCTATATGCAGGACTGGGTCAGTAATCACTGCATCGCCTACAGGTTGTGCAGAACAGCGCAGCCAGGTTTCTGACTGGGACTAGGAAACGGGACCACATCAGTCCGGTTCTGGCCTCCCTGCACTGGCTTCCGGTCTGTTATCGTTCACACTTTAAACTCCTTATCTTTGTTTACAATTTCTTCCAGGGTGGTGGTACCCCCTATCTAGCCACACTCCTGAACAGACATTCCCCATCACGCGCTCCTCTGACCAAGGCCTGCTCGCTGTCCCTTGTTCTAGGTGTCGTGGGGACCGGGCTTTCACAGTCCTAAACTCGTCACTCTGGAACCAGCTGCCACCCTCAGTTAGGCTGTCCTCATCTTTGCCAGTCTTTAAGGCCCTGTCCACACGTAGCCGGGATCTGCCAAAGCGTAGATATAAACTATTGGCCTGTCATCCACACGAAAACAGAGTTTTTTTTCACATGAAAACAGATCTTTTTAAAAACTCTGGCCAAAGTGAAGATCTGCGTTTTCTCCGTTTTGGGTGTCTGAGTGTGGACAGACAAAACCGGAGTTTTAAGGTCCGCAACGTCACTTTCCTCGACAAAAAAATGCTGACATCACGTGTGCGACCTGTGTTTACACTAGCCAACAGCATGGATGCCTTCAGAGCTGCGCTCGCTTTATCAATTGTCCAAGCGCTTTTTGCTTGTTTGTTTTTGCAAGTGGAATTACTGCTCCTTGCAGAAGACCACAGACGAAGGACGAGGTTAAGAACGGGGGAAGTACTGCCGCCTACAGGTCTGGCATGTCCTTAACAACGTATTTATCCGGGTACGTGTGGACAGAGTTTTTTTTTAAACGAGGTGGTGAGGATGCAAGTTTTTGGAGGGGCGGATATTCTTAAAAAAAAAACCCGGCTACGTGTGGACTAGGCCTAAGAGTCTTCTAAAAACCCACCTCCTCCACTTGGCGTTCCCTGAACGTGTTTGAGTTTGGCCCTCTTTTATGTTTTTATTTTCCTGTTTTCATTGGTCTCTTTATCTCTTGTTTTATCCATTTGTTTCTACTTTAATGTTTTACCTTTTTTACACTATTTGAATTGCTTTTATTATCCATTTATTCATTGTGTTTCACATTTTTTATGTACTGTGTTCAGCGCCTTGGGCTTCCTGACAGGGTCGCGGAAGGCGCTTTATAAATAAAGCTTTGATTGATTGATTGATTGATTGATTAAATTCAGATGTTTGTAAGCTTTCGCTAATATGAGAAAGCAACTCTTGCGACAGATCTCACCTAACAGGATGATGATGCACAGAAGGATGGCGATGAGCGCTCCTGTGCTCAGACCCACAGGAAGGAAGATGGCCTCTGCGCTGCATGTTAGCAGGGATCCGTCCAGTTCACAGCCACACACACGGATGGTGAGGGTTCCTGTGCTGCTCTTTGGTGGGTAGCCATTATCGTCGATCACAACGGGCAGGAAGTAGATCTCCTGTAGACGCCGCCTGAAGCCGCTCCGCTTAGTTATAATTCCAGCTGTGTTATCTGTAAAAACCAAGGAAAGGTTTGGGTTTCTGGTGGTGCTCATCAACAGGTAGTAAAAGAAAATCAGAAAAATACAAGTTAGGAAATTGTTGTTCAAACATATTTAGGGAAAAGCTATTTTTTATCTCTACAGGTTAGAAAGTCTTCTAACAAAGTGAAAGAACATATTTCTTCCAGTATCAGTCAAATTACAGCATCTGAGCTTGATCCATAACCTGGAGGTCTTCGTACAAGAAAGATGAACATTTTCTGCATTTGTTTGATTTCAAACACTCTTCAAAAGCCTCTCAGAATGAGATGTAACCCCCCCAATTCATATCAAAGTCACGTTTTCATCAAAGTTCTTCTGGTTTTCTTTTTAAAGCTACCAAACCCAAATCACTGCCTGGCATTTTCATCTCATCCAATCTGTTCTGATCCGTGGAGAGCTGTTATTTCATGATCTCTTCACCAGATAAGCTACGATAGATGCACGCTGAGAAATTGATAAAACGCACAAGTTGAGAGAACGGCTGGATGAGTAGTGGTTGTGTTGAACACAGGGCCACGGTGAGAGAACGTGTCTGCTCAGCCTCGAACCTGCCTGTTCCTGTCTTCCACAGCCACGTTGTCTGACCCCTGTCGACCCGAGTTTGCTTTACTAACAAAGCCGCACTCCTCGTCCTGACAGGAGGTCAGGCGTTTTAACACACCTTGCATGTTGTGCACAGCCCTGATTTTTGTTTGCCTCTCTGTCTCTCTCCTGCTGAAGCTGTGTGTTGCGTTGCCTTTGGTGTTTGGATACCCTGTCCCTGCCCATCAGATCCTGGTCCGTTTTCAGAGAGTGTGTTTCCAAGGCTACTAGCAGTCAAGACACTGAAAGACAGTGTGTCCAAAAGGTAAAAGTGGATCAGAGGTTCAGACCTGGGCTTGTCAGGGATGGTGAATGCATTCGTTTCCCCGACCCCACACTGCCATGTCCCACTTTTCAATGCACGTCTTCCTGGTCTGACTTCAAAGAACTGGGCGAGAGCACGCTGCAGAGTGTCGAATGGCCTTATCAGACCAACTGATGCTTTAAAGTTATTTTCAGAAGTGAAATTTGACACCTCAGAAACCTTAGAAAGGGATTCAACCACTAATTAATCCAGAAACATGATATTAAATCATCTTGGATTTATTTAGATTAATCCATTAACAACAAATTAGCATGTTTGGTTCAGACTGATCCATAATTTAGTTATTTTTATGTGCCTTTATTAGAAAACCAATCGCTGTTGCCCACCCAATAAGCTAGCCCTAACCATCCTTGCTTTTAGATTTTTGAACAAAAGACGTCATAATTTCTTAACATCAGATGAGTTTAGACAACTTTTATAGATGAGCTTCTTAGATTCTTAATGGGTCAAGTTAAACTGTTCTTTGGAGGACATTGACATAAAAAGTAGCCTAGAAATCTAGTGCAGAGACAGTTTAAAAGAAAATAGTTGATTCTGCTCCTACGAGATTTTATTTAAATAGGATGGTAGCCAGGCTAACTTAAATGAACTCAGAGACACACTTTTAAAATAATTGCATAATTCAAGCCGTCCACAGGGAGTAAAACTGAGGAAATCAGCATCAAACCCTTTTAAATACATAGTCATCATCAAGACTGCTACGACAACCAATCAGAGTATTATTTTTGTGGTATGGTCTTGCTAACTGGAGGAAACATGCTTTATACTCTTTCAATAAACACATGCGTTATTGCTGATTTGATATTGACATTGATGGTAAAGTTGTTCTAAATTCTCTCATAAATAAAATAAAGTCAGAATTTCACCACAATTGCAACAGTTGTCTAGCCTGGCAAGCCAGACTAAATAAATGTATTATTTAGTCTGGCCACGCTCCACTGACGGCTCTCGGTTGTGGGGCGGGTTTTACCGTTGTCTTTCAAATGATCTCTGCATTCCACTGGACAATGAATGTGACATACTCTTGTTTCACTCTGTTGCATCACCCCACCCACCAGGCATATAGAGTGCCCTGATTGGCCCACAAAGCGGATAAAGCTCTGTGATTTGTTCACTAAGCAGATAGAGCACTATGATTGGCCCACCATTATGGACCAATCACAGCTCTTTATGTGTTTGAAACCCTTCTAGAGAGCTGTGATTGACTAGCCAGAGTCCTGGTAGGAGCTGCGGAGGTTCCAGTGGAGCATGCCTAGACCGAATTTTGCAAAACAAGAATTTGGTCTAGTTCACTAGGCTAACAGTTTTCTACACCATCACTCCATTTCTGTTGATGTTGAGCTCCAAACTTCTGAGACGATTTGTGCTGCATAAATGTGTGTTCCTGTGGATCTACCACAGGATCTACCTGGATTGAAATCAGAGACCAATCACCTGATGAATCAGTTGGGGGTGTACATTTAAAAATGCTCTTCCTGTTTTGGTCTTCATTCACACTTTTGGAGTGAATTTGAATGAATATTTTAGACCCGACATTCCTTCAGACATTTATGCTATGAACTTTTGTGTACGTCTTGTATTCAAACACTTACTTCCAAAGTCTCGAATTGTAAAATTCTTGTTCTTTACGTCGTCTTTTGATGTCCTGAAGGAGAACTGCTGTCCAGAACTGGGTAGGTCCTGGTCTTTAGCGCTGAATATCTGAATCACCTGATGAAACATTAAGAATACAGCTTTGAATAAAACATAGAAACGTAAGATTCTCCCACAGACTTTGTGGTACACGGGCAGTCGTTTTCATCATGAAATAATCTGTCGATTTTTCCAGCGGTGAAGGGAAAGCTATTAAAGTCCTGGGGAGAACGCATGGCAGACTTACCAGGCAGTGAATTGTTCTCCCTGTCATTTTGGATACAGCCACTGAGCACTTGATTGAAAACTTGTTGAAGTTCCTACATCACCTCAACATTGCACGGTGATGGATTAACTTCATTCAAAGCTGCTGGAGCTTGCTCAGTGGTTATAATTCCAGACTGAGCCTCGGCTGCTTGGAATAAGAACCTGAATCTCAAAAATGTTGGAAGAGAAAATGTCACAGACGCAGAGTTGGAGCCATGTGGAGAGCAAAGAAAATGATTTTTCTCCTACCCCTCCAAAAAAAACTTCTTAGATCATCAGCAAATACATTTGACAAGTTTGGAGCATGACACAGAATCACAAACGTAAAACACGGCTGCAGCAGGATGTTTTTATGTGTTTTTGTCTGTTGGGATGTGTTGAAATGCTGACATAACCATGTTCCACCACTAGGTGGCAACTAACCCTAACTTCCTTATAACTGGCATATCAAAATGCAAAGTATGAACTTTTGTAATCTGGATACATTTCATTCCAAAACCTGTTTTCATTTCTTTAATATTTATATTTCCTCTCAATAAGACTATTTTGGTGCCTGGAGTTTATGGCGATTTATGGTGATTAGAGTTTTAATACAGGATGAATGATATATGACCCGTACTTGTATAGTGCCTCCAAAGTGCTTTACACTGCAGTGTATCATTCATCCATTCACACACTGGTTTGTGAATGGATGAATGACAGAGGCTGCTGAGCACTGGCCCCACCGGTCCCTCCGACCACCACCAGCAGGCAAGGTGGCCAAGGACACAACAGCAGATTTCTCAGTCCGGAGCCGGGATCGAACCTGCAACCTTCCGATTACTGGACAACCCGCTCAACCTGTTGAGCTACTGCTGCCCCCCAAGCAAAAGCTCCCAAAAATAAAGTTATTTACAGGGAATGAAGTTGTGTCAGTTGTGTGATTTACAGACTCAGGAATAATCTCCCTTTACTGCTTTGGTTTCAAATCCAATCCAGTCAACATATGACAGATCCCAGGCTCATGATCATAGCAGAAATACTCAGTTTTGGAGTGTTTTTTTTTTATTACTTCTTGCTTCATTTCTTATTTTTCCCAAAAAGCTTCTGAATAATTTTCTCATGAATAAAGAAACATATAGAGTCAGACTTTAAAATTGGGAGCTGAATTTAGTGAAACACGTTTCCAAGCATCATTCCTGCAGACACTTCTAACATAAGATCGATCCCTCCTGTCTTTGAGCTTGCATTGAATCATCGTCTCTCGCAGCGGAGCTGTGTTCCTCTCCCTGACCTGCCGAGGACCTCGTGCCCCTCGAGCCCCGGGCCCCCCCACATGCAGGAGCGAGTAATCAGCCCCTGCTGTCTTGTTGCATTATTCTGATTGTGTGTAGCTCTCTCTGTTTACCCTCTCAGTATTTGAATAAAACTCCCTGCAGGGGAGTAAACCTGACACAGCTGTGATGAATGTCCTGTTGAGCTCCCTGCAGCAGATGTAAAGTTCACACTCTCCAACCGAACCAGCTCTGGGAGGAGACTATCGTGTTACAGCCGTATTTGTTTTATTTATATTCTGACTTTTTTACTGTTTCAGTAGTACTTAGAAGAAAAAAAAAGTTTTAAACTAAACACATTCATTTTATAATAGCTACAAAACAACATGTTTTGCTTTATTTAATTCTATAACTGTATAATGCTAATAAAATAAATAAATAAATAAATAAATACTTGGGCCTTTGTCATCTGCAGATCCTCCACCAGAGGGCAGTGTACATGTCCAGGACTGGATTTGACAGGTTTCTGATGAAGGCACTAATCCTGATGCTGGTTTGATGCTAATTTTTGAATGTCAGTCATTTCAAAATAAAAGCATATCTTGTCAGATATTGCCATCAATCACACGATGAATTACTAACATTAGACACATATTTCTACAATTTAGTTTATGGGTGTGTAACACGATAATCTGCTTATGAACCAAACCCCACCTTAAATGGTTTAACCATCACCATCTATGTGGCGTGCACAATTTTATCTTCTGCCTCTTTAAGCCATCACTCATAACTTGCCCTAAGCAGCTGATTGGATGATTTTCAAACATCTTGCAGGTGTGCTTCTGTTACATTTGAGTCAAAAAGCAGAAGAAATAAACTAAAACTGTGTTTTCTTCAAGAAGAAAACACATAAATGCAATCTTTGCTTTCTGTATGGCGTCAGATGTTTTAGCTGCACAAGGAGGCATTTAACCATAACAGGAAAGGAGCAACTGAAACGGCAGCATGAGGTCTTTAATTAGAGTTCCTCGTGCAAAACTCCTCCTTGTATTCCTTGCATCTATTTCCCGCCTCCCTGTGATCCCGGGTGAGGCTGCCAGACCCGCGACCGCCTGCTACTGTGAGCCGTTTTAGATGCTAAAGCTTCTACTTCCACACTCAGCTGCTCTGTAAGTAAAGAAAGATAAGAGTCACGGCTAAATGCTGTAAACATCGCCGTAATTACTGCAACATAATAAGCCGATTCGCTGGTTTAGCATTTCAATGCAGTGCCATAAATTGCGAAGGGGAAGACTAGAAGAGTCACATTAGAGAACAGGCTGCACTGAATTTACCTCATGATTTGTTTTATGTTTCCTTTCATGTTGCTTTTTTTCCCATTTCACACTTGACCGGCTGAATCAGCGTAAGGTCGTTTATTAAATCGGGAAAAGTCCTTCTGTTCACGTTTTGGCCTCAACTGCGATCTCTTTCGTTTGTAAATCTCTGCCCTCCTTCCTGCTCACGTTAAAATGAAAATCATGAGTCGTTTTTTTCTTGCTCGAATTCATCCCGGTTACAGATTATTTTCGATCAGATGTGCCGCAGTGTGAGGCCCTACAGTACAAGCAGTTTGTGTGTATTTCAGCTGAGTGAGTGCAGATAATCATCAAGGGGTTGAGGGGAGGTGGGGAAACGTCTGATGGATTTTTCAAGAGAGCGATCTGCAATTCTTTATCATCCCCCAGCTGTTCTCAACACCTGGCGGAGTCACGCTGTGGAAACGCAGCGGGGAAGTCTGTGCCGTGGAGCGACGGCCGAGAGAGGAAAAAACAAGGAAGAGTGGGAAAAGAGATAAGTGCAGATTATAGGGAATCAGGAGATGAAGAGATTTCAAATGCAAACTCATTTTTTTACCAATTTATTTATGTCTTATGATAAACTGTCAGGATTTTAATCCAATTTTAGGCGTTAAAATTAAACTTTTAAATGTAATATTTTGTAAAGTGTGTCAGTTACATACATATATATCCTGTATGTGTGTATATATATATATATATATATGCATATATATGCATATTTATATGCATATATATATATATATATGCATATATATGCATATATATATATATGCATATATATATGCATATATATGCATACTGTATATATACATACACAACTTCAACTTTCTCAAAGCAGAATGTCTTGTCAAATAATTTGTTTGATGCTAATTTCAACAGACTAATTTTTAACATTTTCTTACTTTTTTCTCATCATTTAACTTTTTTTGTTTTCAAAATTAAAATTCTACTTGAAAGATTTTCACTTCAATTTTTAATTTACAGTTATGCTACAGCCGGTGTTAGCTGGGCATTTTGACAATATTTTCAAAAGTAAAGAACAAAATGAAGTTTTACTTCTGTGTGACAAAAACTGCTCTTAATTTTGAATTTCAGTACAAAAAAAAGAAGAAAAATCAGCTCTAAAAAGTCTGAAAACACATTTCACAACTTTGCAAACGTGTCTGCCCTTTAATGAGATTCCCTGAGGTGTGACTCGTTCACATTCATGACTTGTTTACTCCAGCTTTAATAAAACTTTTACAAGTCAAACTTTTCCCAGCAATCAGCAGCCATTAGCCCCTAAAACACACACGCGAAGCACTCTGAGACTTGAAATGATTGATGGCTGAGAAGCAGGAGAATGCTGTTAAGAGACAGCGAAGCCTTTTCAGCAAGCTGTTTCATCAGTCTGTAACGCAATTAATGAAATGCCAGCAAACAGGAAAAGAAGAGGTCAAGGTGACTTTGGGAGGACTACGAAGAAAACTCCTGGATCCACGACGCCAGTGAAAGTAATGTACTGATTGACAGAATATTCAATAGTGTGAGCAATGACTTAAGAAGAATCATCTTTCTAAGAAAACTCCCCATGTTGCACACAGCTTCCTGCATGGTGAGGACTAAACATCCCTGGAAAGTCATCAAGCGAAACACGTTTTTCAAATTGAGCCCGTCTTTGATGAGGTCGTTTGGATTCAAATGCATAGCTGTATCTGTTAGGAGCGCAGCGTGTTCTCTTTAGAGCATCAAAGCTATTTTGACTCAATCATGTTGGAAGAAACCTGGTGAATTCACACGTCGAGGAAGACGGCACCGCCTTCAAACAAAGAGCACAGCCGTCGCTTTGATTGGCCTCAGAAACGCCGAAAAATCCTCGATGTGAGGAAGCATTCGCGGTTATTTGATAGACTGCCGAAGAAGCTGTCCTCACACACACACACACACACACACACACACACACACACACACACACACACACACACACACACACACACGCTAACTGCATATGGATTCCAGCTAATGGGCTAATTTACAGGCACGGGTAGTTCACAATGAAGCCCGGCGGATTCTGAGCTGCATCCCAAATCTGAATGTGAAATAAACTCTGGAGCAGCAGACGTTCAAAGCCCTGCCGCTCCTCGTGATTGCTTCTCCTTCTGATGTGAACTCCGCGACACAATCAGTTTAATATCGAGATTCAAACCTTCATGCTGCAGGAGAAAATCAAAACAAACAGCTTTTACGTAAGAGAGCCACATTAAGATCAGGCTTGTTACAAGTAACTTTAGGTGAGATTTTATTCTAGTCACCTGCACAAATGATCATTTTTTCAGCACTTTAATTTGCTAAACTTTATCTGCAAATGTTTGTTTTGCCTGTTTTATCAAGCAGAAGTCACTAATCTTTTTGTTGTTCAATGCTGGAACAAATAAAGCAAAAAACAAGATAAAAGCTTGAATTTGGATGAAAATTAACTCCTTTTAGAGGTTGTGTTCTGCAGAAAATAGTTTTTGCCTGTGCAACATCCATGCCCTGATAAACTAACAAGTAATTAAAAGGCTCCACCTGCTGCACTGAAATGATGTGCTAATTGCTGAATCAATAATTATCTGTGATGCACCATGTGCATGAGTCTGAAATGGGCCATTTCACATCATCAGGCTACTTCAAGTGCATTAAGTGCTTCAAGTAGACTGATTGCTTGAGAGTAGCTTCAGTATGACAGAAATGTGGTCCTCCCACAAGATGTAGAAGTGGGACTTAGGACTTGCCTATGTGAAAACCCTTTCATAAATATGGTATTGTTTCTAGAAATGTCTTCAGATGCAACACTAACTCCTGTTGTAACTACTCCAGGCCTTCGTGTGGTGCTATAACAAGGTCACACAACTACTTCGAAACAAGGAGTGGTGAATGAGCCTAAAACATACTTTGGATTCGATGACTATACGTGTCTAGAGCCCCAAGGACAAAGATGGAAAACAAGGTAAAAAGTATACAAAATTATTAATAGTAATCGGCAAAAACGTCTAGTATCACGAATGATCATCGTTGTTTTTCCCCGTTTTTACTCTTTTATTGACCCAGCTTTTACATAACAGGCACGTATTAGACACCCAACGATTCCGCTACTTTTCCTCTGACTCAAAATGACAAAATTTGACAGAGCCGAGGTTCAGCTTTTGAGATAATTTTGTTTGTTTGGCACAACTGGCCTAACTTTAATTGAGGAAGTTGTCATATTCCATCCACCCATTGTTGTTCGCTGATCCAGAGTCGGGTCGCGGGGGAAGCAGCCTAAACAGGGAGCCCAGACTTCCTTCTCCCCAACCACTTGAGCCAGCTCCTCCCGGGTAATCCCAAGGCGTTCCCTGGCCAGCTGGGAAACATAGTCCCTTTAGGCATCCTGACCAGATGCCCGAGCCACCTCAACTGGCTCCTCTCGATGTGGAAGAGCAGCGGGTCTACTCCGAGCCCCTCCCAGACGACCGAGCTTCCCACCCTATCTCTAAAGCCCTTTTCAGATTGACATTCTGGAATATGTGTTGACAATTCAGTCTGGTTTTTAACCAGAACTGTGTTTTCAGACACAACACTTTTGTACCTGAACTTGTCCTTTCGGCTGCCTTCACACAGCAGGGAAAAGTTCCAGATGTCTGAGGGGGAGGGGGTGGGAAGGCTGTACCCGGATATTGCGTAAACATAGTGTGGCGGGCGTACGTGCGTCATTTACCCAAACAAAGACATTCAGTCAAACATGGCAGACGAAGAGATAGAATTCCTCTCAATGATCGGACTTATGTTAAGCATAATTCTGCGCACACGAAGACGCATAAGAGACCTGGATGATGAAGCTCAGTGGTTAAAGGAATCACGGAAGCGGTGGGAAGCGGTGTGAAGCGCTCTGTCGCACGTCTAGGAGACGGTGCCGTAGGAGGCGAGCTGCCATAGCCTAGTGAAATAGACCAAATTCTTGCTTTGCAAAGTTTGGTCTAGACATGCTCCATTGGAACCTCCACAGCTCCTACCAGGACTCTGGCTAGCCAATCACAACTCTTAGAGGGCTTTCAAACACATAAAGAGCTGTGATTGGTCCATAATGGTGGGCCAATCATAGTGCTCTATCTGCTTAGTGAACAAATCACAGAGCTTTATCCGCTTTGTGGACCAATCAGGGCACTCTATATTCCTGGTGGGTGGGGTGATGCAACAGAGTGAAACAAGAGTACGTCACATTCATTTTCCAGTGGAATGCAGAGATAATTTGAAAGACAACGGTAGAACCCGCCCCACAACCGAGAGCCGTCAATGGAGCGTGGCCAGACTAAATAATACATTTATTTAGTCTGGCTTTAGTCTGGCTTGCCAGGCTAGAGCTGCTATGATTCGCCGCATGCTACAGGAGCGAGCTATCTAGGTGCGCACAGCGTCCCCCAGTACCCCCCTCCTCCCCCTCCTCCCTGTCCGGAACTCGACCTCACCAGTCTGAAACAGCCACCCTGTCCGTAACAAGTCTGGACCTGTTACTAGGGGCTTCGTCCGGTTTAATTACGGAAAAGGTTATCCGGATGTTTGTATTCAGACACAAAGGTCTTACGGACAGAGTCCTGAACATTTCCGTTTTTCATGGCCTGTCTGAAGGGGGCTTAAGGGAGATCCCAGCCACGCTGCAGAGAACACTAATTTCAGTCACTTGTATCCGCAATCTCGTTCTTTTGGTCACTACCCAAAGCTCGTGACCAAGGTGAGGGTAGGAACGTAGATCAACTGGGAAATCGAGAGCTTTGCCTTCCGGCTCAGGTCTCTCGTCACCATGACAGACCGGTAAAAAAATAATTGTCACATATTTCTAATATTTAAAATTTAAAAAGAAGGTATTTTTCTGTCTATTCATTTAGTTTTTATTTAGTTTTTTTTTTTTTTAGAAGTGGGGGCGTCTATCTATATTGGCATTCAATCAAATCAAGAGTTTGATAATATTGTTACATCAGATGTGGGTAGAAAATTTGACATTGAACTTCTCTAGTTCTAGCCTACTTTAAAAGTTAAGGATACTGAATTAATGACCAGCTTCTGTACCTCCAAATTTAAAACTACTGGATACGCTTTGCATCAAAACCTCAAGCATGTCACCTGTTGGTGTTCCTTGTGAAAGGTTTAGGGTTATAGGATCGATGAGGTTCATTTTGGATGTCTACATAAAAATGAAAATATGTTATACCAAAACTTTTTAATGACTCTGGAATCCATTTTCAAAAAATACCATTGAGAGGCTCTTAGAATACTTTCTATGTGGATGACACCAGTTTTTTAATCCTGATAAAAGTGCACATTTTTCACATTTAGTCTACTTTTTGTTCAAAATAATTTCTCCAGCAGTCATATTAGCTCTGCTGTATCAAAAACACCCCAATCTGGCTCTCACCTCACTGTTGCAGAAAGTGTAACGGCGAACATACCTGTCCCACTTTGGCATTTTCACACACAAAGGTCTCGTAAGAACTGGCTAGTTCAGGAGGGAACTCGTTTATGTCCAACACGTGGACTGTGACAGCTACTCGGCTGGTCAGAACCGGACTGTCTGCAGAGATAAAAAGGAAAAAAACAAAGCAAGTCACCTTACAGCGCTGACACCATCTGGATATACGTAGCACTACGGCTTAATAGCAACTCAAAGCCTGCATTGTATCACTGTTACAGTGGGATGGCTGACTGCTCAGAGTCAGAGCGTCCTTGACAAACATGCACACCCTTCACGTCACCCTGTTTTAATGCAGGATAATGTCTGATATGAGCAGAACATAAACTGCACCCAGATGTTTTATGAGTCATTCATCTGGGAATGCTAATTAGTAATAAAACCTCTAATATTGCATGGGAAACATGCACTTTTTAAATGAAACTTGGCAGCATATAGGAAGTTTATTTTTTTCCCAGCAAGCCTTTTCCACTCTGGTTTGAGCAGTAAAATCCACAGCCAAGTGTAATTATGGCGTGAAAGCCCCCTCGAGTGAGACTAACTTGAATTCAGGTTTGTTCGTTGCGTTGTTGCCGCTCTGCAGGGACGCAATGAGGAAATATTCTCTTTGTGCGAGGGCTAAACTTTACGGATTTGATGTGGCCAAAGGGTTTTGTTGTGCAGTGGGAGGCTCGATGTGTGCTTGGTTGTGTACAGGTGCGTGCTGCTGAGGTGTGTGGGTGTGGAGCCAGGGAGGGTGGGGGTCTGTGTAGTCATCTCTGAAGGATTGGAGAAAGCAGCCACGGCTCAGTTGGTAACCTGTCCCTGACCTTGATGGAAAAAGCAATCTTCCCACTGTGACATGACACAAGGCATGGGATTTGCTGCCTTTCACTGACCTGACTGCCAACATTTATGCTCGTCCTGCAAAAATACTCCAAGTCTGTCATGAAAAAGGTCCTCACATCCTTCTACAGCATTCAGATGCTTATGGGTGCTGGGATGCTTAAGTGCCTCCCCTCATTTCACATTCTCATAAATGTTATGGGTGATATATCATTCACCCCACTAGATGGAGCAATGGTACAGTGGTTATATTCAAATCTGACTTGCATCAGCACTTTAGCTCATGCTGCTTTCATTTATGTGAATAATCTGAATCCAGCTTTGCTTCAAAATGCTTTAAAAGTTGCCAATAAAGTTGTCTGCCCTCACTGATCCATTCCTGCACGTTGCCTCTTTTTAAAATTAAGCACATTTTAATTAAATAATTCCAATTTTTACAAGCAATCAAGCACAAATAGAAGATTGCATGTGGATGTTAATCTTTAAAAAGGCAGATTAGGCATAAGAAAAATTCCAGGAAAAGTGTGAAACCAAATTCATTCGCTGTAAATTGAGAGGAAGCGCGTGCCATAATTGCCTGCTGCCAAGGTTATTATTGCCTTTAATAGATCTTCTCGGCCGCGTTGACTCTCGAAAAATTGCCGCTGGGTTTGAAAGCCCGAAGGGCGAGCCGTTAATCCAGCCTGTGCTCGTGCTCGGCGTGCCTTCAGCTGTCTGCTGTGCCTCGGACGCCAGGAAAGCTGCGCCCACGCTGCTCTGTTTCTGTTTTTGCTGCAGGACTGCAGTGTTTAGAGATGACTGGACTGATCTCTGAGGTTCAGCTGAGTGTCTGTCGTTGTGGTGGAAAGGGAATGCGGTCTGACAGATGTGAGTTTGTACATGATAAAAACAGTAGGAGAAAGGTGAAATGAGAGATCTGGAACAACTTGGCGATGATTAAAAACAGCTGTGTGGTGGCAACTGACTCTGCGGGAAAGCCCTAAAGCAGCGCTTGAGTGGGCTGACTGGCTGGACTTGCAGGAAAGTCCAAAAATATTCAGTTGGGTTTCGGCATCAGTGTCATCATTGGTCAACGCCTACTTCTCAACTTCCCTTGATCCTAACCCACCAATGGCACCTTTGCAAGAAATCTGCTCATTAATATTGATGCTGCTGCTGCTGATGCTGATGATGACAATGATGATGATGACGATGCTGAGGATGATGATGATGATGATGACGATGATGATGACAATGATGATGCTGATGACGATGATGGTGATGATGATGATAACGATGATGATGATGGTGATGATGATGATGACGATGATGATGATGACGATGATGATGACGATGATGATGATGGCGATGATGATGATGATGATGATGATGACGATGATGATGATGCTGATGATGACGACGATGATGATGGTGCTGATGATGATGATGGCAACGACGATGATGATGATGATGATGATGATGATGATCATGATGATGATGATCATGATGATGACGATAGCGATGATGATGATGATGACGATGATGATGATGCTGATGATGATGATGGCGACGACGATGATGATGATGACGACGACGACGACGATGATGATGATGATCATGATGATGATGATGACGACGATGATGAACATGATGATGATGATGATAACGATGATGAACATGATGATGATGACGATGATGATGACGATGATGATGATGACGATGATGATGATGATGATGATGATGATGACGATGATGATGATGATGACGATGATGATGATGATGATGATGACGATGATGAACATGATGATGATGATGATGATGACGATGATGATGATGACGATGATGAACATGATGATGATGATGAACATGACGATGATGATCATGATGATGATGATGACGATGATGATGATGACGATGATGATGACGATGATGAACATGATGATGATGATGAACATGATGATGATGATGATGATGAACATGACGATGATGATCATGATGATGATGATGACGATGATGATGATGATGATGATGATGATGATGACGATGATGAACATGATGATGATGATGAACATGATGATGATGACGATGATGAACATGATGATGATGATGAACATGATGATGATGATGACGATCATGATGATGATGATGATGATGATGACGATGATGATGATGACGATGACGATGATGATCATGATGATGATGATGACGATGATGATGATGAACATGATGATGATGATGACGATGATGATGATGATGATGATGATGATGATGGACAGGCTTTCCTCCAAATATTTTTTTCTCCATTTGACAAATTGTGTTTATTCACATTCTTATGAAAATGATGAAAAGAAAGGAAAGAAAGAAAACGATAGTTTATGTATTGCCTCTCAAGAGAAAAATCCTGAGGTGCTTCATGGCAAAAAAATTCATATAAAAAAGATTTAAAAAATAAAAATATATAGTTAAAAACGAGTAAAAAGGGTGATTTAAAATGTAAGGAAAGGGAAAGAGAGCATGAATAGGAAAGAGGGAAATCAGTGGATCCTGGGAAAGGCAGGGTTGGTAGAAAGAGCAGAATAAGGAGAGGGTGGTGATGAAGGTCACATCAAAGCTTGAACAAGTGAGTCTTCAGCTGCTTTTTAAAGGAGACCACTGAGTCCACTGATCTCAGGCTCAGGGGGAGAGGGTTTCAGAGTCTGGGGGCCACAGCAGCAACTGATCTGTCACCTTTGGTCTTTAGCCTGGTGCTGCACAACCAGTAGGCTTTGGTCACTGGACCTCAGGGACCTGCTGGGGGTGTAGGGACTAAGAAGATCACCAATGTAAGATGGTGCTTGTCCATGTAAGGCCCTATAGACCAGAACCAGGATCTTGAAATGAACCCTGAAGTTGACTGGCAGCCAGTGAAGCTGGAGGAGAAGCGGGGTGATGTGGGTGTGTTTGGAGGACTTGGTCAGAAGCCGAGCACAGGCGTTCTGAACCACCTGTAGACGTTCAGGGAGGTTCTGCTCAGACACGTGAAAAGAGAGTTACAGTAGTCTAAGTGTGAGGAGATGAAGGTGTGGAGAACTGTCTCAAGTTCAGAGTGGGACAGAATGGGACTCAGCTTAGCAATGTTCCTGAGATGGAAGAAGGAAGAGCGAACGAGAGAACTGACATGAGAATCCAGGGTGAGAGCTGGGTCAAAGGTCACACCAAGATTCCTAACAGAGGGTTTGGTGGGAGAAGCAAGCTGACCAAGAGAGTCTCTGACTTTAGGAACCAGCTTGTCTGGGGCGCAAAAGAGGATCTCAGTCTTATCTTCAATCAGCTGTAGAAAGTTTCCAGCCATCCAGGTTTTCCATGAAGTACCACTGATGCTTCCATTGTGTGGAAAAGTGGAGCTCCCATGTCATTAACATAACAAACAAAGAAATCTACACTTGCTGACCTTAAGTTGATGCACACTGCTGGATCATCACTATCTTAAGGATGTGCATGATTACCCCAAATGGCTCTAAAGATAATCTTATCAGATAGTCCTACCATGTGTGGTGTGTTACCATGTGTGAACACTTTGGTTTGTTATTAAGGACATCAGGACCACTCTAATCAAAAAGCTAGGCTTCCAAGCATGTTGGATTGTCTTGGCCTGACTCAATGCAATGTGTAGCCAATCAGAAAGTGGGGTCAAGGACGTGTAAAGCACGCTCCTCCTTCGCCGTGTTTGATTACTTTGAAGTCACATTTTATGTCATGAAATTTCCTGTCTGAGCGGGAAAATTCCCTGAGTGAACGTGGTTTTTCTATAGTGTGTACTATTTGCTGCACAGCACACAATGTAAGACCAAAGCTGGTTTATCTGTGTTTTTATTTTATTTTTATCACTATGTGTGGTCTCTTGTGATTTATAATTTGGCTATTTGACTGCCAACCCCTTCCAAAGTTGTTTCATATACGTCAAACTTTCAAACGTAAAAATAAATAAATATAAAAAAGGGTTCCTTAAGACCATATTTGTCTTGCAATTTTTTTTTCCAAAACCCCACAAGAGGCCCTGCAACTTCCACAAAGAAGCTGAGAACCCTCACAACTGGTTTGAGACACTTTAGATACTTCCTGGCCGATGCTGCTCATTGTGGCAGCCCTGTGAGAGCCAGGCTTGATGTTCCTGCATGACCTCTCCTCAACAAATGCATTATTTGTGTGAGCACTGAAGGTGTCTTAGCTTCAGCACTTCATGGTTTAAAACTCCAATAATAGACAGACACAATCCCAGTGATGACAATGGAGCACAGCACAGAAGAGCCATAATAATCATTCAATACCCAGAACGCAAAGTTCTGCCAAAACCAACTCAAGGTCAGAGGCACATTTGAACTCAAGTTGGGACTCAAACTCCGTGCTGCTGGCTTCATCTACTCTTTCTGCTCAAGCCTGGCAGTTGTTCTTAAACAACTTCTTACTCTTTTTTATTGATGAGTAAAAATTGTCAAAACATTGTTCCCCTGAGAAGGTGGTGCTGGTGTTGTTTGACCCAAGACCGGCAATGGAGGGGATGATAAGACAACCGTATAAAGATGGAAAACGAGCAGAAATACTCCCTGATTCCTTCATCGAGTATGACGGAGCGAACATGCATCGGCCTTATAAAAGTCCCATCTGGCTCCTGCTCCTCCTTTATCCACGCTGCATGCTCTCTTTCTAATTTTGTGGCACTTAATGCATAAAACCCACACAATGAAGCGCACACACACCGAAAACACAATTAGAATGTCACCAATGTGACCTTGAGGGGAAGTGAGTAATATCAGTTTCCAAGGCGACAATGATTCAAGTTTTAACAGGCCATATTTCACAGTCTGTCCTAATGAATATACGGCGTGTGTAATTTTGATTGAGCGCCAGCCTGCCTCTGGGATAATGGCTTTGACGGTTCTTAGGAGATTTGATGACTTGATGACGATGGATTTACTTATTTATGCGGAAATTTGCTCTAGTTCCTTCATAATAAACATTATTAGTTTGATGACACGTCTTAAAGCCACAGCGTTCGGTTCCATCTTGCTCTATATTGGCTCCCGGCAGGCTGCATCTGCTCACTGTAAAACTCATTTTTTACTGCGGTGTAAGTAAAAGTTGACTCGGGAAAGAAAAGCCTCCCTCCAATGCCAATGTCATCAAGAGTATTAAAAAAGACCGTTAAAGACGAAAACAGCGTTCAGGCAAGTATGCGGGAGGAGACAATGTCCTGAAGATACAACCCTCCAGGAGAGCCATCACGGTTTATAGTTGCCTATAAACCTTTCCCGGAAAATGGGATTGAGTATTGACTTGAGTAAAAGTGTGTTAAATCCTTCACACAGATTATGGTGGGGGAAGGTCAACGACACCTTTATGAATTACAATTGATCTCATAGTCATACTTACTGAGCTTGGTTGCCACAATGGAGATGTTGTGCTGGGCGATGTTCTCTCTGTCGAGCAGCTCGTTGGTGGAGATGGTGCCCTCCACGGGATCGATGTCAAAGTTGCTGTCCAAGTCGCTCTTCCAGTCAATGGAATACCTAAAGAAAGTGCTTATTTAACAACGTTCATTTTCAACATAAACCAAAGATTGAGACCCCAACGATTCTCCCTCCGGGCTCATATAAATGATAAATGACCGGCACTTGTATAGAGCCTCTCAGAGTAAGGACTCCAAAGCGCTTTACACTACAGTGTATCATTCATCCATTCACGCACACATTCACACACTGATGGTGATGAGCAACAATGTAGCCACAGCTGCCCTGGTGCGCACTGACAGAGGCGAGGCTGCAGAGCACAGGCGCCACCAGTCCCTCCAACCACCACCAGCAGGCAAGGTGGGTTAAGTGTCTTGCCCAAGGACACAACAGCAGAATTCTCTGTCCGGAGCCGGGATCGAGCCTGCAACCTTCCGATTACTGGACAACCCGCTCAACCTGTTGAGCTACTGCTGCCCCATGTATATGAGTTAGATGTAATATGATGTTGGAGCAGTCTTCATTACTCATTCTGAATGGTCATTTCCAGAAAATGTGCTGAGGATTGCACATACATTCCAATCTAGTAATGGAGCAGACATTTGGCCATGCTGAGCTAATGGTTTTCCGTGGAACATAAATGAATTTTAGCCACTGTTGAAAGTGTATCAATCTCTCGTAGCCAATGAACAACAAAGACAACAAGTCTTAGTTTGGTATCTGAGAGCAGCAGGTCTGACGTTTTATTTATTTTTATTTTTAATTGGAAAAAGACATCATTGGTCTCACTGAGCTGCTCTGAATGCAAATTATTAAAATGCAAAAATCAGAAACCCAACCACATGCCGGTGACAGCGCCATTCATCACTCCATGCTATTTGATCTTAAAAAAGCTGTTTTTCATTAATAATTTTACAATCGTCGATGGAATTCCATCAGGAGAAAGACATATTTTATTCCCCTTCACTACGAGGTCACAGGTTGGGAAATTTGACGACTTGCCCGTGGGCGCATCCACAGAGCAGATCCGTGATTTCTCATGGGGTTGAGTTTGGACTTTCCCTGAAAGAGTCGCCTCTTTCCACCACCACTCTGGCACTTTTCCTTTTCAATTTTATTTTTTTTCTTTCTAGTGGCGAACTATTTGATCTTGAAAGACAATCGCACATGAATATTTATCACACGATGTTTTCTGCTCTTCAGATTCTAAAACTGGACTTGACTCGGTTATTAACAGAAACAGACCCGCGGCTCTTAAAGCCCCTCTGGTCTTTTTGGAGTAATGAGAACAACAAAACCCTTCTGTAAAAAAAAAAAAGAAAAAAAAGAAAAGAGCACAAATATGTTTTTTCAGTTTGGATTTAACTCACCGACTCTCTTACATGCAGCCTTGAAGTGAACATGAACGTGTCGAACGAGTTTAGGTTGAATCTCTTTGATAAATATTGCAGCCAAACTCCCATCAAGAGTTCAAAAGATCAATGAGTTGTAATATTTCCTTGAGGCAAGACACTTTTTTCTTCATTTGGCGGGCATATTGCTCAATGCCATGTGCTTTTGACACATTTGGCTTAGTTTGAGTTTGCCTTAGTGGCCAAAATCAATGACATACTACAAGGGGGAAAAAAACAAACACTTTTTTTGCATTTTGTATTAGTTTGAGGCAACAATAAATATAATGTGAGTTGACATTGACATAAAAATGTGTGTTATTAATATTAAAGCATTAAAGGCAAAGGAGAAGAAAGAAAACAATCTTATATGTAGCGCCTCTCAAGATAAAAATCACAAGGCACTTCACAAAAACCAAAAGAAGAAAGATTAAAATAAATTTTAAAAAATCATAAAATGAGAAAATAAGTTGCTGTTAAAACAAATGTAAGAAAAGGGAAAGAGAAATGAGTAGGGAAGATGGAAATCTGTGGATCAGAGAAAGCGCAGAATAAGGAGAGGGTGGTAATGAAGGTCCCACCAAAACCTGAACAGGTGAGTCTTCAGCTGCTTTTTAACCCTCTCAGGCTCAAAATAAGTTTTGATAAAAGGGTGAACAACTAAGGCATTCAGGGGTACTTCTGAGTTAAAAAATGCTCATGAAATGAATGTGGAGTAACCAGGTAGGTAGGTTTTAACTGTTGCAAATCTGCATTGCTTGCCTCCAGAGGGTTAAAGGAGACCACTGAGTCCACTGATCTCAGGCTCAGGAGGAGAGAGGTCAAGAGTCTGTGGGCCAGAGCAGAACATGATCTGTCACCTTTGTTCTTTAGCCTGTTGAATCCTCGTTTCATTAATACATTTGCAGTTGTCTCTATTAGGAACGGAAGCTTTGTAAGTCGTACTTGGAAGAAAAAAAATCCAGAAGTGCCTCAATCAGCACTCAGGAGTCAGCTGAAGGAGAAAGTGGCAGAACACGGCATGATTTGGAGCCTTATATCCTGATATGTTGACATCTCGCCTCTGATTGGATAACAATAATGTGATCCTACCACTACCTTTTGCTCCACAATGTTGATGTTTTGTTTCCACAAATAACACAAGCCTGAAGGAATTCTGCTGTGTGGTGGAGTTGCTAATGCTATCAGTTAGCTTCTACTAGCTGAGACGTTCTCTGCTGTTTCCTGGGTGCTAAACAAACAACAACCATCCTCGTTGCGAGCCTAGATGGGCGAGTCCATGAATGCTAAGTGACAGTGTGACGTAGATCTGTCAGGCTTTTCTAAACCTAGAGTTTCACCGTCTTTTTAAATTTCTTTAGTTATTTTTGATTCAGTGAATATTTAAAAAATATAGGGACTGAATATGTGCTACCCATTAGTTAGCCTGCCTACCTGGTTGATAAAAGTTTGATAAATAGTAAATTAAAAAAGAATAAATAAATAAACAAACCGCTATCAGCTCAATCACAGCATCTCAAACAAAACAAGATAAATAAATGTGTTCACACGTGACGGAGAACATTTAGAAACCTGTTTTGGTCTGAGTTAATTAAATGAAGCTCATCAACAGCTGTGGAAAAACATCCCAGATCTAAAGAGACTCCGTAACACTAAGACTATTCTACTGACAGCTGTGTTCATGAAAATGAATTACTCTTATCTCCTGTGTTGAAGTACATTGATGTTAATTGCCTCAATTTCAGCACAACACACACACACACACACACACACACACACACACACACACACACACACACACACACACACACACACAAGGTGATCTCTATAAAAGAGAAAGTTTCTGTTTCTTATTGATTTTTAGAGAGCACGGCGCTGCTGCTGCACTGTTTGAATGGCCACAATATTTTCTAATTTGCAGTATTTTAGTAAAAGATGTGACCAAACTTCAAGCCTCTAAAACACATTTAAGCTTCAAGAAGCTCTGTGACATAAGCCAACAATGCAGTATTCATGATGCCGCTCTCTTCCCCAAGCTAACACAAACATATGTTGCTAAATAGCTGAATCAATTGAGTTTAAAGCATGGTTCTCTATGCATGACAGGTCATCTGGTCTCTTTTTTTTCTTGGAAGTGGAGAATGCAAGGCAACTTTCTGTAGATGCACAAAGCACCAATGTCCTCTGAGCTGATGAATATTTAAAGGTTTGGAGACAAAGAGATCGGCCCGAGCAGAGGGCATTAGCTTTCCATCGAACAAATGTCTGCTTCTGTTATTCTTTTGTTTTTTTTTTCTAATTAAATATTTATAATAAATCAGCTGCTGGCCGTGCAACAGGGTTTTCCCTTT
This sequence comes from Nothobranchius furzeri, assembly GCF_043380555.1. Lineage (NCBI taxonomy): Eukaryota > Metazoa > Chordata > Actinopteri > Cyprinodontiformes > Nothobranchiidae > Nothobranchius > Nothobranchius furzeri. The sequence goes on from NC_091747.1 coordinate 60,939,583, forward strand.
CCTTTTCACTTTAAATAAAACTAGTGACTCTTACTTGGAAGAAGAAATCACTCCGAAGCAGTCGGCCTCAATAAAAGTGGCTAGTAGATATTAGAAAGGTTTCCCATACATTTTTAAAGGTGCACTTTCCTTTGTCTTCGTAAAGAACGGCTATTGTTATCTACAACTGAGAAAAGTTGTACAAACATTTTATGGTAAAGAAATGGAGTTAGCCATTTGAAGAAGAAGAAGAAGAAGAAGAAGAAGAAGAAGAAGAAGAAGAAGAAGAAGTAGAGGAGGAAGAAGAAGAAGAAATCATTTTTATAGCGCCTCTCAAGATAAAAATCACGATAAAAATCATTTAGCATGTTTGTGCTTCTAAATGGGCTCAATGAAGACAGAGACCCAGGAGGAACAAAAGGCTATGAGTTTCAATCTGGAGTTGGACAAAACCAAACGATGATGTTGAAATTCCCTTAAGATAATCACCAATGAGAGCGCAGCAGGGCTGTGATGAAATGAAGTGCATTAGTTGAAGTTTATTATTATTACTATCGATCTGTGATTCCTCAGTTTTTGCAACAATTAGGAAAACTGAGTGTGGCATTAACTCATTCACTACCAATGACGACTAAAGTCGTCATTTGCATTTTTTTACTGTGTGGGCGTCGGACGAGCCCCCGCACCGTGAGAACAAACATCTCAGCTCTAAAGCCGATCTTCATCTGCATACGTCACACGTCACGTGATCAGGAAGCAGAACATCCACGTGTTAGGAGATCGTTTTGGGCCATTCCTGTAAAAAAAGGTGAGGCGCGAACCGGAAAAGCTTCTGCCGATCACAATTCAACAAAGGATTATGAAAGATTGGATAACGCTTGAAACACGTGGATTCTTCCTGATGTAAGAGGTGAGTCTCCGCTTTGTTTTGGTTGTTTTGGCGTCGACATCATCCTAGCGCGCAACGTTCTGTGACTCTTAAAAAACCAGTAAAAATGGCGAGAAACGCTGGCAGCGAATGAGTTAATAAAAGTAACAACCCTCACTTACATCAAAGCTGCAGCAGCGAATCTGTATCCTGGCCTGCCTGTCTACTCTACATAGACAACGAGTCTGGATACTCAGAGGCAGGGAGCACCATGAGGGGCGGGACTAGCCAGCTCAAAAATAACCAATCAGAAATAAGTTGGAAAGGACGACTGTATCGAGCGACGCTGTTGTTTTTTAGCTGTAGTCAAAGAAGGCGTCTGGCGACGGTGCAAACATCTTCCTATAGAAGAAAGGCTTTTAGGGCTTCTTCTTGTGGTTCTATAGACATGTTCAAGTCTTTTAGAACAGCGGAAAGAGCCGCAGCGAACTTCGCTTCAGACGTCATCTTTGTTTATAAGAAAATGAACGTTGCAGCGTGCGACGTACGAAGCTCAGTGCTGATTGGCCTTGTTAAAATTCTCCGGATGTGGGGTTATTTGAATGAGAGCGTTACGAGGCCCTTTGATTCCCATAAGGAAGCGTTGGCATAGCTAGCCAGGCTAGCAAATCTACAGAATAAGCTGGGTTTTGAATGCTAACATGGTCACAGAGCACTCACCCCTCCCCTCGGGTATCTTCCCTGAGATGCTTATGCTGGAACACCCGCATTTCCAGAGGAAACAAGATAGCGCTAAACACCAGTTTCCGTCTTCTAGGTTTGCTGTCCGTGACTCTGGTAGTTTGTCCTAAAGTTGGAGTGGTAGCAGCCGGCTGTTTCTCTTTCTCTGATATTACTGAGCGGAGAACTTCTCACACTGGTGTTCTGTTGCGAAATACATGAGTGGAGGACCCAGGGAAGTGCAGCGGTACGTTGAGACCGACAACCGTATGGTAGTTGCTTTCAGTCCAAAACATGTTATTGCTGGAGGATTTTAGACCAATGTGAGAGAACTTTATTACTTTTTTACGTTTTTTATCCTCACAATATATTTATAGCTCTACTGTTAGACTGTCATTAAGAGGCATGAAAAAAATGTTTTAAGCTAATTTGTTTTCTAAATTTGTCATTTTAGATTTAACAAGATTTTGAGAAAATAATTATCAAAGCTCCACCCTCTATGTACATTTCACAATAGGAGCATCATTTGATGATTAAATCGGTCACAGGAAGTTGAACTTTGTGTTACTGGTCAGGTTTTTTTATACCTGCAATGGTTTTCACACACTCCTGTGTTAATTCCTATCACATTTGAAGCTTTTTCCATTGAATTTGCAACTTTGAGTTTGATGACGTCACCCACTCTAATTTTTGAGCAGCTTGAACTTCCAAATGTTGCTGCAAACTTCCTACTTTCCCAAACGTCTTCACATTTCTTTGACAAAGTCTGCACCTAAACAGACTCTTGGCTTCTTTAACCTGTTGTCTCTCTCTGTCCGAGGTTTTCTGTTAAACTTCCTCAGCAAAACTGATTGACTTCAATTGCATCTGTGGTCTGTTGCATCTTCAAAACTGAGACTGAATGCTCTTTTCAATGTTTGATAGCTTCTAGATGGACCTGTGGCCTTTAGATGATTTAAGGTTCTCTGAAGTTTAGTTTTGAGGTTTAATTTCTACTCTACCTCTAAGTTTCATGGAGAAGTGTAAAAAAATCTAATCTACAGATTAAATGTCATCCCTAAATGTGTTTTTGAAATCAAACTAGTCTACATGCGTAACCCAAGGCAACTTTTCTAACTAAACATGTAAGATAGTTTGTTCACCTTCATGAGTGCACATGTTCGATTTCAGCATCCGTAAAAAGGCCACTAATGCAGCTACAACATTCCCTCCATGTTGCACCGTGTCGCCAACAATGGCTGACCTGCCAGCGGATGACACTAGAAGGATTTTGCATGACAGATGTTCTGCACAGATTGATTAGACCTCAATTTGATGATTAAAGATGACAAAACTCTCACAGTTAGAGCCCTGATGACACTGATGAATAAAGACTGGAGAAATTGATGAATGTAATAGAGAGCTAAAGCCTTCCATCACTGGCTGCACTTACTCAGTTTTTCTATGTTTACATCATTTATCGTCAAAGGTTTTATCTACATTCAGTTTTAACTAAAATAATGGGAATTTAAAAAGTGGTCCAGTTACTGACAATGTGTAAGTGTTATTAAAGGGTTCATCACTACTTATGCAATATAATGCATCTATATATTTTCTAAAAGCTTGCATAGGAACATTTAAAATAAATACCTCTGAAACTAAAACATTAAAGTGGTGAGCTGGCACTAAACCTAACTTGTCATCACACTTACATGCTTTCTACATGCATTACAGTCAGCATGTAGGGAAAAAAGACCAAGACTTTCACATTCATCGTTTTATACTTCAAATTAGACATTCAAGTAAAACAAAATACAAAACCAGAGACTCTTAGAAAGAACACTTTAGGTTTACCTGACTGGGCTGCTGCTAGCATCTAAATCCTGAGCCGTCACCGCTCCAATGATGGTCCCCGCGGGCGTGTCCTCGTACACATCCATCACATAGGAGGGCTTATTGAACACCGGGGGCTCATCCACATCCAAAACGTTAATCTTCACTGTTGCTGTGTCTTTGAAGGCCCCAAAGCTCTGAAAGCGTGGATCCAAATGAGCGTTTGCGGCTTCTACCTTGAAGGTGTAGATCTTCTTGCCTTCGTAGTCCAGGGGCTACAAAAAGAAAACAGACAGCAGTTACAACAACAAAAGTTCATCCACAACTTACCTCCAAAGGATGAAAAGTTTGCAGACAGTTCAGCTCTAATTTGTGCTTGCCGTGGTGTTCATTATCGTCTTCAGTCCTGACAGCGATGTGTCCTCAGTTAATTTTTGGCTTTCTGCTACTTTCAAGCATGAATAGCTGCTATCGTTTGTCAGCATCTGCCTGCGCCTAGTCAAACAGCCGTGTTCTTGTGATCCGAGCAGCAGAACTGAAGGCTTACAGATAAAAAAAAAGATTCCCCTCCTTCGAAGATGAAAAAGGCTAACCAGCAGTTTCCTGGTTCAGCGGTACTTCACCTTACTTACACGAGTTTTCCAAATAAGAGCTTTGGAGTTCCTTCTGTATGTTGCTTCCCCCTCAAGCTTCTGACATGCCAGCTCAGGGTCAATTAGTCAAAAGCAAGGGAAGGAATCAGCCTCCTCCACTCTTCTACAGCTGAGGTGTACACATCTGACAGCGATGACACCCGTGTTCATGCCTCTGCCTGTCTGCTGCCCCGTCATGTGTGACCAGCCAGACTTGGCAAGCTTGCAGCTGGTCACGCTCTGCTGGCCTGGAGTCACATGAGAGACATTCCTTTCGGTGTATTTCAAATTGACTAACATGTAACCACTATGGCAGCAATGCTATCTCCCTGCCCCAGGACTTGGGGTTTTTGGCATATTTTTTACAGAAGACAGCAAGTGAATAACAGCTGGTAATAGTGTTTCAAAATGTGAGTATGAGAAGAGGCTGTTAGAACGGTGGTCCGCTAGAGGATGATGGGTAAAATAATGTATTTTTAGGATGGAGGATAAATATGACCAGTTTTCAGCCCAAATTAAATACGCATGAATTACCGATATAATTAGAGTCCAATCACTAAAAATGAACCAAGACTGTGAAGTTGTGATTCGAGAGTGAAAGCAGATGCTTCCCGGGCCTTCTGTCGCCATGGCATCACAGCCTGGCACCCACAGCAGGTGTTCGTAAAGAGAAGAAATAAAGAGGGCCGTGTGAAGGCAAGCCAATCTGAAGGCAATCACTGACCATCAGCCGCCGTGATTGGTTTGATTGCGCAGCAGATGCAACCGGCAGGGCGCAGTTATACGATCCTTTAACAGGAAATACACTCTGTCCCCTTCAATATCCCCCAAGAAGTGACAACACTTACGGAAGACAAACCAGGAGTCTGGTGTCTAAACTGAATTTAATGTGTGCCATTATTGAAAAGTTGATTGATACAGTCGAGTTTGATTGACAAAACAGCAAGTCGGTTAGGAGTTATTATTCCAGTTTACTGAACTTCGTGCTTGTTCATTTAATTTCCTGGATATCAGCATCGAAAAAGAAACTCTGTGTGCTTGAGGAGTGAGTCAGACTGCAAAAGAGCCATCAATACGTAATCAAACACTTCTCATTTGGAGAGGTTCATTCAAAACCAGCTTAGCTCAGCTGTCCTTGTAGGAACCACCTGTCATCCTTCATTGATCTCATGTTGAGATAAGACAACATTTTAGTCATTTTGATACATTCTTGAGAATCTCAATCCCTAAGGGTATATGTTGTGAAAGACCAGGCTGTTACCATGTAGGCCTTTGGCATAAAAGCTGTAAAACTGCCATGTTGGATACTTTTAAACTCAGTTGGCTCTGGTGGCCTTCTTAAGTTAGACTGATCTAAATGTTTGAATGAAGGAAACTGGACTTCTCTGGTTTTGAAGTGGTCGTAACGGTCAAAAGTTCAAGAGTATAGAACTGAATCTTTGTGATTGTGAAGCTTTGGTTTAAAAGCCTGTTTGTCTTCAGTCAATGTTCGAGTGCTGTTTTTCCAAGGACTGCGAAGGAATTGTTTGTGCAGTTTATTCTAAGCAAAGCTAAAGTACATTTGATAACGTGAACTGTTCATCAGAAAAGTCAACGATCAGTGATCCAGACTTTTACTACAACTGCCAAATTAACAAAGTTTAATTTGTTATCAGGTGGAAAAGTCCAACTTAATGTCAAAGACTTGGGTCGCCCGTAATGACGCCATATCTGAGCCCCAAACTGCCAGGTTTAAAATGTTAATGCTGGTGCACGCCTTGTGCACATGCCAGAGCTGCATAAAAACAAACCTCAGTTCTAGTTCGGGGGCTTTACACTGTCTGTATGTGTTGAAGTTGGCAGTTTGATTGTCTGTAATAAAGACCCCCGCGCTTTTTTATAAGACAACTGGCTCCGACTCTACCTTTCTGAAAACCATCTCACCCTCTACGGTTTCACTTCACTTCTGACTGCAAGGACAACAAGAGCAAAATCATCATCATCCCACATGTGGCAGGAGGCTCTGAGAAGAATCTTCTCCAAACACAACATCCCGGCAAACGTTCAAGGTTAAGCAAACATTTTGCAGACAAACAGATATGTATGGCTCCAAGAGCTAAGGGGAAGGTTTTAATAATCAGCTAGTGCTCACATAATGTGTTGGAGATGACTCTTAGCTAGTAACACCGCAAATGTTTAACTACAAATTAGCAAAATGTGTTCCATGTTGCAACATTGAGTGAGTAGAGCTCAATATGAGTTGTAGGGATGTGAATCACGTGTGATCATGATACGATATTAGATCAATCAATCATTCAATCAACCAATCAATCAGATTTTATTTATAAAGCGCTTTTCAAGCAAAGTGCGACTCAAAGTGCTTTAAAAAAATACAACAAATTCCCATAACAGTCTAAAAAACAGCAAACACACACACACACACACACACACACACACACACACACACACACACACACCAGTAAACATTAATATTCGGCTGAGTCCAGATGAGCCAAGTAAGGTAAGGCAAGGAAACACCATCAGAGGAGCCGTCTGCCCCGGCGGCATCACGTCTTCCACACTAACCCCGGCTTTCCACAGGAGCCGTCAGCAGCACGTTGCTGCAGCAGCATGTCATAGCTGCTGATAGGAACCGCAGTGGTCAACAGAACCTTTTCCACTGGAGCCGTCGGCAGCCGTCAGCAGCGCGAGTCGGCCGCGTCTCAGGAGCAGCATGTCGCGGCCTTTACGCGCCGGTTCTATTTTCTACGAGCGACGCCTCTGAAACGGGTCAAGTTCGACATTTTTGGGGAAGGAAAGACAGGAAATCGGACGCGGAAATGGAGAGAAGCTACCGAGATTTTCAGAATAAAGAACGTACTGCCTTCCGGTTGCTTTACTTTAAAAAAGGTTACTAACTGTGCGGCCCCGTGAGAAGTTATCACCTAGCTAGCGGTCTCCTTTGTTTTTCAGGTCCGTATTGGCGATTATAAAACGGACAGAACATAAAACACAAACCATGTTGTAGTTTTCTCCTGCTTGTTGTTGTGTTTACTGACGAAGTCACTCGTGTGACTTCGTGCTCGGTCGGTGACAGCTGCTCCCCTTCTGCTTCGCGTCTCGTGGGAAGGGCCAAGCAGCAGCTTACGCGAGCAAGACGTGCTGCTGCAGTAACGTGCTGCTGACGGCTCCCGTGGAAACCCGGGGTCAGTCAGGGCGCTCACAGGAGGGGGAGCATAGACACCCACCTCCACTTAAACACTACCTATAGAGCGCCCAGGAAGCTACAGTCGACCACCGCCCCCGGGGCAGAGGGCCCCTACAGATGAAACACTGGATTGAGATGAGTAAAAATATGAAAATAAAAGAGCTAATATAAGTGACAAAAGTAATGAAATAAGTAATAAATAAAATCATATAGACAGTAAAATAATAATATTAAATAATGAAGCAGTGCTAAAATATAATCATATAAAACATGCTAAGCAAGCAATAAAATATAATCATGTAAAACGAGAAATAAAACTATAGTTAATAATTAGATAAAAGCTAACCTAAATAGGTGGGTCTTGAACCTGGACTTAAGAACATGAACCTTCTCGGCGGCCCTGAGGTCCTCCGGCAGCTCGTTCCAGAGGTGCGATACATTGGATTGGGATTCAATGTCAATATCTCAGAGTCAGTCATAATACCATGTTTGTTTTGATGTAGAATCCACCGATCAATATGCAAATAAAATAAAGATACGTTCAAAATAAAAGCAGGTTTGATACAGTTTTATTCAATCGATCTTTGCGCTTTAGATTGATGAATCAATGTACTGATGTAGATCGATGTATTGTCACACTTCTAATGTGTTGAGAATGAAATTCTGCCACTATAGAATATGTGCTGAGTAGCTGTAAAATTATATTTATGGCTAACTTTAGTGCAAATCTTAGTTAGCTTTGGCTACCATAATAATAGTAGTAGATGTGCATCTAAGTTGTCAAGTGGTTTATAAAAGATTTTCTGGGGAAATTAAAGAATCACAAGTAAAAACCTCGCCTGTCATTTGTCTTTCGGTGGAGTGTGATTAGAAAAGGCTAAATAAACTTCAAGCAAATATCAGAACACCTTAGATTATGAACTCTTGCACTCAGCATCACACTGTACATCAGACATTGACTAAATCAGAGCCCGGGGACAGCGGTGCACAGCTCAGCTGAAATTTATGCACAGGTGGAGAGATGGGGTGGGGGTTAGGAGTGTTATAGATGCAGGGGAGGTGGACAGCAGGAGGTGCGCACCAGGCCTCATTAGCCAGGTTCTCACCGAGGATGAGATGAAGCGCTGCTCTCCATCTCAACATGCTGTGTCACCACAATTATGAAGAAGGGTCAAAACCTCACCCTTTTATCACCATCTGATTTTCCTGTAATACCCCGCTAGCTAAAGCCAGTTGTGTCATGTGTGTTTATGGAGACACGGCTTTTACTTATAGACTTAGCAAAAGTTTTGACTTCCAGCAAACACAGCTGGTGCTTAAGAGTTTCAGCTGACAAATGACTTGGTGTAAACGAGGTCTGGAAAAATACCCTACCGGTGCCGGAGTCTGAAATGTTAAATTTAATGGTTTGACAAAATCATTTTAGTTGGTGCCAATCTAACAATTATGTCCTCTGGATGTAGAAAAACTGAAAACAGAATCGGTTTAGCACTCATTTCTGTTGTTTCAGAAAAATCTTAAACTAGAAATACAACAATGGATATTTGTTCCTACTTTTTTGCCATCTAAGGGTTGGTTTATGCTTGACGCATCCTCGAGGTTCGCACGGCTCCGCGCGGCAAAACTGCGTCATTTTAACAACCACGCCCCGCCATCGCACCTCCGCACGGCCCAAAATTTCCGCAACGCTCACCTAGGAAATTTTCTAACCACGCGGACGGTCGGACGTGGAAAAACATGGCGGACTGGCAAGAACTAGTATGGCAGAGGTTCGTAAATACAGACATTTGTATGATTCAGCTCTCAAAGATCACGTGATCAACATGTTGTTAATAATTCCTGGAGAAAAATAACTCGCACTGTCAGTAAAGACGACGACGCTGTTAAAAATGCTGGAATGCCATGTTGTAAACAACAGTAATTTTTACTTCTACTATGGTGTAGTGTTGGATGCATGCCGTAGAGCTCCATGCTGCCCCCTACAGTTTGGGAGAATATTGGCTCACCGCAGGGACAAGCCGCATGAACCATAAACGCTGCGAGTTGTGAAGCGCGTTCCAGCCGTGAGCCGCATCACCAAGCGGAAAGTGAATGCGTCAAGCATAAACCAAGCTTTAGCCTGTTTTTGCATCTTTTCTTCTTCCCGCTGCATGTTGATGCTTCTGTTTACCTGCCTATGTTTCTGTATTTGCATACTTTTGGAGCCTATTGTGTTCCTTTGAAATTATTCCAGCCCCTCTTGAGCTTTTCTTCGGGTGAAGTATAATCGACTTTGATTGCCAGATCTCTCCAGTCTCTATTGACTCAGCATGCTCAGTGAGTTTAACTACATTTTTTGTAGTTCATCACCTTTCCTGTCTGTGTGGTTGTGTTGGATTTGGATGAAAAGTGAACCGCACATCGCTGCCAGAACCCAGCTGGGAAAAGGAAGTAAGTGTGCAAATGAATATTAAACAGCGCCATCGAAATAATGATCTTTTTACAAAACCAAACCGTGAAAATGTGTTGCCTGAATCTAATAGAAGCTGAAAATGTGGAGAGTAAGTCAAGGTCAAACAATTATCTTCATGGTACTCAGAATTTAGCCTGAGGTTTTGGGTGAAAATAAAACAATGAACTCTTTTCACCTGCTTTGATATTTTAAGGACACGTTCACACACCACTTCAAATTTAGACATTAAAGAGCAAGTCACCCCCAAATCAACATTTTTTTTTCCTGATAAACTATATAACTGTGTGTCTAATCGTGCTGCAGACACGTGTAGTCAATCGTGTTGCACATTAGTGCATTTTAGTTAAAATTTTTATTTTCTGCCTAAAACGGTCAGTGTTGTGTCGTTGTCCGGTAAAAACTCTGCACTGCATTTGAAGTTAAATCTGCCATCGCTATTGGCTAAGAGGTACCCTAGAACTGTAGCTGGTACCATATGATGTCGCAATGTCATTGTGAGCCTGTGTGTGTGTTTTTGTTAGCGGCTCCGCCCTCTTGGTCTACTAGGCAACAGCATTTGTTGCGTTGTTCAAGCAGGAAGTGGGAGCGGAGTAATAATCTGGTAGGGGGTGACTTGCTCTTTAAGTCAAACATTCAGAAACACTGATACTTCATCACTGTTTTGGGTCTGTTACAGATCTTGGTTGAACATGTGTTATTTTATTTAAAATTTTAGATATGCCATGCATTTAAAATGTACAAATAAGTGAAACCAGCAGTACTGTTATGACATGTTTCCATTAATACTAACAAGCTACCGGTTTCACTCTGGAACCAGTTGCCACCCTCAGTCAGGCTGTCGCCATCTCTGCTGGTCTTTAAGAGTCGCCTAAAAACCCATCTCCTCCGATTGACGTTCCCTGAACGTGTTTGAGGTCAGCCCTCTTTATGTTGATTTTATTTCCCTGTTTTCATTGGTCTATTTATCCCTTGTTTTATCCACTTGTTTCTACTTCAACGTTTTACCTTTTTTGCACTATTTGAATTACTTTTATTATCTATTTATTCATTGTATTTAAGATTTTTTATGTACTGTGTTCAGCGCCTTGGGTTTCCTGACAGGGTTGCGGAAGGTGCTTTATAAATACAGCTTTGATTGATTGATTGATTGATTTACCTTGACATTCTGACCATAAACATTAAATTGCTCACTCTTGCAGTTTTAAAGAGCCTCTTATTTATTAATTCACAGCACTCTAATTAAACCTAAAACTTAAAATAAAAGTTCTAACATTCCTGGAACAAAACTTTATATACGGCAACTTTTATAACAAAACTGTGATACTCACCTTCGTTTATTAATATGAGATTATGCCAGTCCAACATTTTGGAATAAGAATTGAAAATATTTATATTTTTCATCTCGCACACTCCCAGCACTTTTGAATGGCAAACCCATTAACACGCCAAATTTTAAGCTAACACCTGTGAAATCGAATGGCTTGTAGCCATTTTGCTAATGATAATTTATCTGTGGCGCTAGCTGAGCAGGGGTTACCTCCAAAAGTTAAACACTTGCAAACATGCATCCAACATGGACTTTCTGGGAGTGGGATGTGTGTGTGTGTGTGTTTATTTTCAGATCTGACAGTGTGTTTATATGTAGTGTAACTCCATAATTTGGTAATTAGTTTAGAGAAAGTGTGTTTGATATTGCCTTTTTGTTTATCGATATCCGATGTAGTCTAACTCTTAATTCCTGATGCCATAATATGTGGGGGGCCCGCCCACCCTGCCATAATATGTGGGGGGCCCGCCCACCCCTCATGAGGAAAACGAAAACAGCCACTACCAGCAGACCTGAAGGGTGAAGTGTCATGCCAAAGGACGCAACAACTACAAGAGACTGAGCAGGACACAAACCTTAAACCCTTAAATTATGGGGTGGGAACATCACTCCTCCTATTTCTTCAAAAGTTTTGCCAAACAAACAAAAATATCTCAGACTATATCTCAAATGTGTTCTATTTGATTTTTTGAGTGAGACGATAAATAGTTTATATGTATAGTATGTGCATGGCAAATAAAAATAGTCGTTTGAAGTGTGAAAACGGACACCGATCATTTCCGATGTTCCATTTTATTGCTGTTATCGGCTGATATTAAAGGCATCCCAAGAAATGATAAATGACCCTCGCTTGTATAAAGCCGTTCAGATTCAGGGGACTCATAAGCGCTTTACAGTACAGTGTGTCATTCATCCATTCACACACACATTCACACACTGGAGTTGATGAGCGACAACGTAGCCACAGCTGCCCTGGGGCGCACTGACAGAGGCAAGGCTGTCGGGAGCAATCCAACAACCTTCTGGCTACTGAACAACCTGCTCTGTCTTCTGAACTATTACTGCCCAAATAATCACAATAACAACAACAACAACAACAACAACAATAATAATGGACATCTGCATTTGATAATATTGATTTTAGCTTTATAAACTCATACAGACATGCAGGCATCATTTTGGTAATTAAAGTTCTCCCATCTCTGCCGGTCTTTAAGAGTCACCTAAAAACACACCTCCTCCGCTTGGCGTTTCCAGAACATGTTTGATTTTGTCCCTCTTTTACGTTGAATTTCTTTCACAGTTTTCATTGGTTCACTCAATCCATTGTTTTACACATTTGTCCTGTACCAGAATGTTTCACCTATTTTGTAATTTGTATTTTGTAATTTGAATTGCTTTTATTTTTGATTCATTCAATATATTTACCTTCAACTGAACCGTGTTCAGCGCTTTGGGCTTCCTGACAGGGCTGCAGAAGGCGCTTTATAAATAAAGCTTTGATTGATTGATTGATTGATTTATTGATTGATTGAAAGTTATTGTGATTCCAGTCGGTTTGATAAAACCATCATTAGAAAAGTATGTCTAGATTTTTTAAGCACCTTTAATTTGAAATTAGAAATGAGGTAACCAGTGGGTGTGCCACATTTCTAATATACTTAATAACCTTGGACATTTAACCCTTTGATGCATGAACTATGAAATCTTTACCCATGATTTTTTCAATAATTATTTTCATTCATCTTTAGGTGTGAATGAAACAAATATTTTTAGTAACAGTTTTACAAATAATTTATTACATGTCCACCTCAGTGGACGGCGTGCGTTCTGAACATGAAAAGTGTTGGCTGGACTCACTGAAGTCCAGATGGAGGGGCTCACATGCAATAAAGTCTTCAACAGCTGTGCTTAATAGCAAAAAATGAATAAATAACAAGTTTGAGTACCTGTGCACTGTAGTGACCATTATGCATCAAAGGGTTAATTAAAATAATCAATTCATTACATTAGTTTGACATATTTATTAACAATTAGATGTACATATAACAGTATGTTAGTGATTCGTTTATATGTAAATGTAGATTGTGGCACTGTGTGCAGAAGAGAAACGGTTGAAGGCGTTTACGATTACCTATCGAGGACTTACCAGATGAATTTACATATTCCTCTTTGGGTGCATCCCAGCAATGTTAAGAGCTTCACTGCCTTTTAAATGTGTCTGAAACACACGATGGACTAAGTATGTCTGGGATATCTGTTGTTAAATTGGGATAAAATGGGACCGGAGAGCGTAATGAGAAAGTCTAAGTTAATGAGAAGACACACTAATGTCTCAACGCTTGACTTAGACAGAATCAAATCAGATCTGCAGGCCATGGGGGAAATTTCCACAGAAAGAAAAAAAAATGGCCATCCCGTTCTGAGACTGCAAAAAATAATTTACCGTGTTTCCCCCCCATTCCTGGCAGATGACCTACTTAATCACTCACATTATGAAGAAGTGTTACCCAAATTCAAACACAGATCATCCTCAAACAAGTTGTACGCACTTTTGCGTGTTGAACCGAGCATCTGAAGTGTCTCATTACAGCCTCGGTTGTTACGCACCTTTTACAGTTTACTGTGGACGCAACAAGGAAGTGTATCAACAGTGGAAATTGTAAGGAGGACAGACCGAGTTCCTCTCATGTCAGTGCTGCTGCTCTTCAACATCACAACAGAACACACTTGTAATTCCAGACGTGCTGCTGCAACCTTTGATATGTAAATGTGCACCTTCCTTGCACTGGAATTGGTACTGAATGAAGCAACTTTTTTTTTTCCTTCCCTGCCAATTGAACCTGCTATGTTCCAAGGGAATTGGTTAATTTAGAACAAGGGACTAATCAACGCATCACGGTCTCACTGCTACATCATTATACTTCACACGTATTAAGTGGTCCCAACGTCATCAGATGAACCAGACAATGGCAGAGCTTGTTAGCGAGTTGCTCAGAGACAGTCTAAGGGCACGTCCGACATCTCTAATCGTTGGCTGTTGTGTCTGTTTCAAGTTCCTCACTCCCAGCATCAAGGTTGTTTTAGGGGCTGGAGAACCACAGTGGTATGCATATTTAATGAGTCTAGAATCGCAATAGGAGGTGTCCAGAAAACGGTTCACCCCACTGGTGTGCCCGTTCACTACTGTGGAGCAGGTTTGAATTCCACCATATGGCAGCAAACTTAAATCACATAAAAGATCTCCTTCTGCTTCTTGTTGAGTGTTTTGTCGAGGATCGTAGAGCACAGACACTTTTTTTTACCAAGATCACATGATTTGTCTCATTATTCCTTATTTCTGCCATTAGGGTGTTTTTTTTTCTCTCACAAAGAACACGAGTGTCCATGAAGCGTCCTAACTTTCCTCCAATCAATATTTGGTGACTACAAACGCAGTTTACGCCTAATGTTTAAATCAGAATGGAAACACCAGCTGCTGAAATTGAACTGACCTTGCTTTTCATTACAAAAACTGGCAATGCCGTGTACGTATACTACAGAAATCATCACAGTTGTATTGCATTTTTGGATTTTCTCTCTAAACATTGAGGGGGCAGCAGTAGCTCAGCAGGCTGCAATCGGAAGGTTGCAGGTTCGATCCCGGCTCCGGACATAGAGTTCTGCTGTTGTGTCCTTGGGCAAGACACTTAACCCACCTTGCCTGCTGGTGGTGGTCGGAGGGACCGGTGGCGCCAGTGCTCAGCAGCCTGGCCTCTGTCAGTGCGCCCCAGGGCAGCTGTGGCTACATCGTAGCTCATCACCATCAGTGTGTGAATTTGTGTGTGTGAATGGATGAATGATACACTGTAGTGTAAAGTGCTTTGGAGTCCTTACTCTGAGAGGCGCTATACAAGTGCGGGTCATTTATCATCATTTGATGGAAACCAAACAGGAAGTCAAAGACTAAAGAGCTGTGTTGTGGCCCAGCGGCTACATCGTGGCTCTTCCAGCCTCTCAGAATTCAGGGTCAGTTTGAAGAGCAGCTTCAATCTTTCAAGTATCTTGTGAAAGATATCTGCTCGTCTTTTACGCAGCATGCTGATGCGGTACATTATAGCAGCACCTCCACTTGCTGCGTAAACAGAGGACCTTTCATGTCAATGAGAACATTTAACTTTTGTTTACAGATTTCTTGTTGAATCTGTTCACACTTTTACTATTTCATCTTGCGATATTTCATTGCCATTAAAGGGACAACGTGTAGGTTTTAAACATTAATCTCTGGAAATATCCATCAAAATCTTGTTGAAAATGAATAAAATGATTCCCAGTTGTTGAAAAATATTGGTGGATTCTTAACATATAACCATAAAAATCAGGTCTAAAATACACGGGAGCGGGTCTAAAGCCTGGTTTATGCTTCTCCGTCAGCTCCGCAAGGGACAGACACGCACGGATTGACGGAAGCGTTTTGCTCTCATACTTCTCCGTCTCCTGGAGAGCGTTGCAAAGCAATTCCCCGGCAGGACAGCAGAGGGCGTAGCGCTGTTCTGTGGTATCCTGTCGTGTATCGGTCCAAGATAGTGTGTTTATATTGTGTTTTTGTGTATATAAGAGATTTTTAACACGGACATATTTGTCTCTCATCCTCCTCCACCTCTTCATGCGCTCCCCACCGCTAAACCCACGTTTCCTGTCATTTCCGTCCACAAATAAAACGCTTGCTGCGCATCTTTTCACTCCTCCAGTCACGGGGGAATTAAACGTTCATGTTTTTAGAGTTTTTCGCGAGGTATTCTTCAAGCATCTCCGTGTCTGCCGCTAGTTATCCTCGGCTCTCTTTATGTTTTTGAGGGTGGAATGGCGGTGCTGTAGATGACAGCGGCGTCCTGACCAATCACAAGCTTGCGTTGTCCGTCTCGACTGACGGACATTTAGAAAAGAGAGCTCGACTCCGTCCGTGCGGAGCTCTCCGGCAGGCCCGCAAGGACGTTGCGTGTCTACGCACTGACGCAGACGGAGAAGCATGAATCAGGCTTAAGTGTCAAGGCGACTTTGACGGGAGCCATTGAGGACAAAATGCATTACTGATTTGTAACAAATGGTTACCAAACTTTCACCATTCCTAAACGTTATTGTTTTACACATTTACCTCTTCACTCGTTGCCACAGATGAAAGGGAGCCTGATGTGCTCGTCATTTTGCTGAAGTTTGCACTCTCTAGGGCTTGTTGACCCTAATGGGCATCCGTTGTTATGGTCTTACTCAAATACAAAAATACAGCTTATTTGCAACACTTTAGGTACCTACTGACCCATCACCAGAAAAAATACACATTTTCACTATAACTCATTCACTGCCAATGACGACTAAAGTCGTCATTTGCATAGTTTTACTGTGTGGGCGTCGGAACGAGCCCCCGCACCGTGAGAACAAACATCTCAGCTCTGAAACCGATCTTCATCCGCATACGTCACACGTCACATGACCAGGAAGCAGAACATCCATGTGTTAGGAGATCATTTTGGGCCGTTCCTGTAAAAAAAAGTGAGGCGCGAACCGGAAAAGCTTCTGCCGATCACAATTCAACAACGGATTATGAAAGAACGGATAACGCTCGAAACGTGCTGATTCTTCCTGATGTAAGAGGCGAGTCTCCCCTTTGTTTTGGTTGTTTTGGTTGTTTTGGCGTCGACATCATCCTAGCGCGCAACGTTTTGTCACTCTTAAAAAAAAGTAAAAATGGTGAGAAACGCTGGGAGCGAATGAGGTAATTGAGGCATTCATCTTCTATGAATATTTCACTCTAAAATCCTTACATATTGTACCTTTCAATAAAGCAGAATAACAGCAAAAATAACTTGGCACTCAGCACATGATTTATTTGCTGTTGGTCTTTATGATTTCACCTCCTGCTCCAGACAAGAGTTATTTTGGTCGAGCATAAACTTGTGTCAGTGCCCAGGTTACAGCAACTGAAAAAAAGGACCATAAAACGGAAGCTCTAGCTCTGATTTAGTGTCGTAACCTGTTTGGTGGAAAAAACCCTTTTGGATAAATGTTCTCATTAGCATGTGCTAAACACATATTTCACCTGAAAAGGCTGAAGATTAAATAGCTGGGAATAGGCGTCACCATTGGTGACCTTAAAATCTGCTTATCCACAATATAATATATTTACAATACCTCTCATGAATCATTAACACCCCCTCGCCGTCATTTATCCGCTGAGAAAAGCCCGTGTGGATTCAAACATGCTTAGAATATCACACACTTCTAAATGCAGCAGTTTGAGCCAAACTCTCAGTCTTCCAACAGAAACATTGGACTGTGTCTCGGCGCTTAAGAACGGAGCCCTTTGATCCTACACTCAACAGCAGCACAATCTGTTGGAAAAATATCAATTTAATTGAGTGGTGGCATGTTAATGATCACCAATAAACACATTTATTTGAAGATGAGCAGCTTTTTCAGTGGAAAACGTCCTCTGAGATGATTAGATATCATTTATGATTGAGTTGTTTCAGTCGGGGCTAATTTCTCACTTCCTCATAAGGTCAGCCCAGTGCTTGATTGGAAGTTTCGGCTGGACTCTGCCATGCAGTAGAATACTAAAGAAGCACAGAAACTATTGTGCCATCTTCAGACAACTGACCACAGAGCAAAAACAGCTTATCTTCAGTAAAGAAAGCTTACATGCCCCAGGGAGTCGTTTCGCGTCCGTCTGAATACCGGGGGGTCTTAGCACTGTGGAGAGGAGACGCTCACTTTATTGTGCTGCCATCAGTCACATCGGTTTGTGTCCTTGGCTGCCTCCAAGCATCTCCATTGTCTCGCTCCTCTCAAAAGAGGGGTGCCATTTGAGTGTCTTGCCAGCAGCTCTGTCCACACTCCAGCCGAGTGGAGTGACTGCGAAAGACTCGCACTGCCACTCTTATTAGGGCAGGGTTAGCCACGGGATGAGCCCCGAGACACTAGTTTAATCTATTACACCCATACCTCTCCAAGCCCCTGGCGAAAGGGCCCTTCATCGACTTCTAGCATCACCTCGACCGCCTCTTTTGTCACACTCGTGTCTTTTTTTCTCTCCTCTCTGTACTGCAGTCACTAACTCATAACCACATACATACACAGCGACACCCTGCTTGGTTGCTTGGTGAGGTGGTATTCTTCTGTATTTGGCACCTGAGTCTCCTGCTGTTGCAAGGTATTGTTTCCTCCTTTCCTCCCCCTTCCCAGCCCCTGCCTCACAGGGCCAAAAATAACTCATTTCACCACCCACAGGAACATTCAGCCCTTTAATCAATAGGTAAGCTTCAACTCTCGTCTTTGAGCAGGACACGGTTGATCCTGTGATATTTGACTGTGTTCTTTAGCATTCAACCTGTAGAACCAGTGCTATTCGGTATTTTCTCCATTTCTTCATCCTGCTCTCCAGTGTTTTACAGCTCAACAGCATCTCAGCACATCATGAAATTTCTTACTGTTGAGCAGATAAGAAAGGACAAGTTTGATAGAGATATTAAACTAGAGCCGATTGATGGCTTTGTTAAAGTTGACTAAATGCAGGAGTGATGGGGAGAGTTGATGTCTCAGTTATACCACATGGATTTGAAATGGGAAGCTAACTCCAAGGCCAGATAAGAATTAGCAACATTAGCCATGTTTTGACTATAGGAGATCTGGGAGGGGGGAAAAGAGACAAATAAATGCCATGGCTCGGTCTGCTCAGCCATTTTGTCCCCATACAAAATGGACCCCCTTTAGGACTTTTTCCACTACATCAAAACTGCTTCGGCAGTGAGTGATGTCACTGATCAGTGTCCAAAGGTGTCCACAGACACTGTTCTTTCAAAGTATGACGTGATTTAATCCATTTAGGGGACCGAAAGGGCGACTGTGATATAAAAAGCAGCATTCAGTGACCAGAAGAAATGTCGTCGTATACAGTTTGTAGCATGACCACTGCTTATTTTCTTTTCCTTCCATCCTGCCTCACCAGCAACTCTTACAATATAAATGCTGGCTGTTTGGCGATGTCTGCTGATGTCATTTCCTGCTGAGTTACAACCAATCAGGTTGACCTCGCCACGGTTCCCACTCACCACTTCTACAGGGCTGCTTCTGAGTACATACCCCAGTTCAGGTACTCAGTTCCTGAAAACGGCCTGGAAAACGGTCCTTTCAGGCCAGGCCATGGCATTGGAGATGAATACATGCCATGGTGGACTGGTAAACGAGCCTATTGGCCCACAAATGTTGTGGATGTATTTGGCACTCATGATTCATTTGATTAAAACAAACTTATTATTGTCTTGAGGGAAAACTGTGCACAGATGTTGTTGTTGGTAATTCATTTCAAATTCAAAGATATTTTACTAATCCCAGAGAGAAATTAGAGTTTCAGTACACACAATTCTGAGATCAGACATACATACATAGGCATAGACACATGATAAGAATTGGTGACTGTGGTCATTCGCAACCCGAATTGTGCTACCTTAATAGAGATCAGAGGGTTTATATGAGGATTGGGTCAGATGGAGGGGAAAAAAGGCACTTCAGAGTTACCCTCCACAGGGAGGGCAGATTTGCTCTGCAAAAAAACACCTCAAACATATATGCAACAGACTTCAGACAACACAACATAAGTGTCCACTAGGTGGGATGGTAGGGTTGGGGACTATCCTCACATCACTGCATGCAGCTGCGATAAGCAACACTCGTCACCTCCATTTGGACAGGGGAGGGAGGTAATTGGGTTATAGAGCACAGTGACTCCTGGAAACGATTCAACGGCCTTCACCAGTCGCAGTCCCGCCCAGACTGGGAAAGGGAGAGTTTCCATAGCGACAGCAGCAATCCACATTTCTTCTGAGGAGGAGTAATCACTTCAGCTTCACAGGCTCAAGGGCACCAGATTCAGATCAGAACTTGTTTTGGGGCCAGACAGAGATAATTTCCTCGCTGTTTTATAGGTATTTTGGTCTCCAATCCCTCTGAATCCAACAATGGCATAAATTAATCTATTGCCATTCGTGCTGTCCAGTCAACTTTCTCCTTGATTGAATCCACCTTCTGTGCCAGAGCCTGTATCTCAGCGAAAGTTCCAAGCTTATGACTCATCTCGACAATTATATGAGTTTGTGCATTCACAGCGTGGTGTAATCCATCCCTGAGCTCCGGGATTAAGCCAATATTCCTCGAAAGCTCATTAATTTTCCGGTAAGCCAGGTAACCGCTCAGGCCAAGCAGCAAGTAACCTGACACCAACACCACAAATATCCAGACGTCTTCAGAATCCTCTACAGACAGTTGAGAGAGGCAGATCAGGTTCCAGTGTTTCCAGGAGTCCATGATATACCCGGCTGGCTCTGTCCCAGAGGGGCAACCGGGAGCCCCTTCTCCCGTTCTCATTGTTGAAAATTTTTTGTCAATTGTGTTGAGAGACCAGCTGACCAGATCCATTTTTAATAATTTCCAGTTTCCAGAAAAAATGCAGAAGCGCCGTACACCCAAAGACAGGCAAAGAGCCTTGGGATAAGATAGGGAGGAGAGGAGGGGAGGAAAAAAGTGTGTATACTCTCCAAGAGCTGGAAGAAGAAAGTGTGTAAAGCTGAGATTACAGTTTGATGGTTTCTCTCTTCTCCAACCAGGATGATTCAGCATGTTGCATCATGCTTGGGACATAATGAAAACAGCATCTGTGTGGGATTTTATTTTAATCAAAACACATATATTGTTTGTACAAATTAAATGATTTTCAATTATTGAAGTTACCTGCTTTGTTTTTGTGCTGTGGCTTTTTAGATGCCTGGTGTAGTCTGAAACTTTTGGCTCTCTTGGTCTTTCTCTGAAGCTTCACTAATCATCAATTCTAATTTTGGGTCAGATGGTATTTCTAGTGATATTCTGTCCATAGGTTGTCATTACTGGAGTTTTGTAGACTGTTTATGAATGCCCACTTTGCTCTGTACAGGTTTATAAGCATGCATTCTTATTAAATATATGTGCAATAGTGGCACAGGAGTTAAGCGCTCGCCCCGTAATCGAAAGGTTGCAGGTTCGAGCCCCGCTCAGTTTGTCACTGTCGTTGTGTCCTTGGGCAAGGCACTTAACCCACGTTGCCTACTGGTGGTGGTCGGAGGGACCGGTGGCGCCAGTGCTCGGCACCCTCGCCTCTGTCAGTGCGCCCCAGGGCAGCTGTGGCTACATCGTAGCTCATCCCCACCAGTGTGTGAATGTGTGTGTGAATGGATGAATGACTGATTGTGTTGTAAAGCGCCTTGGGGGATTCCAGGACTCTAGAAGGTGCTATATCAAATACAGGCCACTTACCATTTACCATTTAAGTGCTATTTGACTTAACATATTATGAAATAACGTCCTCCCATTGTATGAAAAGCCCTACTTGCATATATGCTTGTCAATCGTGTCAGAAATCAGTCTCAGTGGAACCTTCTCCACTCGTTTTCTGAATCTGTTTGCGGTGCGAGCTCATGTCAAAATTCACCCCCTTGTGCACTGCTTCACTTTTCCCCTCTATAACCATATAATCTATTTTTAGTGAGCAGCCAGCAGATTCCTGACAAGCGTAGTTCTATTTATGCATCCTATAAATGTGTCACAGTGCATCATCTTGGGATGGTACATGCCATAGAAAGAAAACTTTCCCCTTCCACTCGAGAGGAAGTGGAAAATTTGCATTCTGGTTTCTAACATAACTCCA
Organism: Nothobranchius furzeri; assembly: GCF_043380555.1. NCBI lineage: Eukaryota > Metazoa > Chordata > Actinopteri > Cyprinodontiformes > Nothobranchiidae > Nothobranchius > Nothobranchius furzeri. Next base: position 60,961,271 of record NC_091747.1, read on the forward strand.
AACATGATAGCAAGCCTTTTCCATTTATTATTTATCACATCTAAATCAACAGCATCCAGCCATTCACACCTTCATTTCTCCAGAGATAAGACGGAATGCTCTGGTTTGGTCCTCAACATTCCTGACAAATAAAACTCTGAAACACCAGAAATGATAAATGGTAAATGGCCTGCATTTGATGTAGCGCCTTCTAGAGTCCTGGGACCCCCATCCCCCAACGCCCCCCCCCCCCCCCCCCCCCCCAAGGCACTTTACAACCCGATCAGTGATTCGACCATTCACACACACATTCACACACTGGTGGGGATGAGCTACAATGTAGCCACAGCTGCCCTGGGGCGCACTGACAGAGGCGAGGCTGCCGAGCACAGGCGCCACCGGTCCCTCCGACCACCACCAGGAGGCAAGGGGGGCCAAGTGTCTTGCCCAAGGACACAACAACAGTGACAAACTGAGCGGGGCTCAAACCTGCAACCTTCCGATTACGGGGCAAGCACTTAACTCCTGTGCCCCCGTCGCCCTGAAGAACTATCCCAATGAAAAGTGAAGCCAAAAGCCACACTTTGGCCATCCTTCAGTGATTCAGGATGAATCACATTTATATGTTACAATAACAATAAGCAGACACCGTTTTTCACTGGGCTGAGGTTGGTGGCCACAACTTACAAAGTCCTTTTTGTAAGAGAGTTTTGAAATGATCTGAAAACATTTGGAATGGTGCGCTCTCTTTCTTCAGATAAATATTTGTCTTGGTAAGTTTCTGTCCTTTCACCAGCTGCATGGAGGTATTTTCTTCATCCTGCTCTCTAGAGTTTTACAGCTCAACAGCATCTCAGCAAATTATAACATTATTTACTGTTGAGCAGATAAGTGAGGGCAAGTTTGATGGAGACGTTAAACTAGAGCCATTTGATGGCTTTATTACAGTTAATTAAATGCAGGAGTGATGGGGGAGATTTGATGTCTCAGTTGTGCCACGACTTTGAAATGGTAAGCTAGATTTCAAAAGCCAGAAGACGATGGTCTACAGGGATTTTTGGGCCAGACAAATTTTTACTTTATACACATATTTACCAAGTTGTTGTCCATGTTTCAAACTTGTATCAAAAGCTCTCAGTTTAGTTTCTTGCTCATCAGAAGTCCCTAGTTGGGATGCTGCCCCCGCGACCCGGACCTGGATACGCGGAGGAAGACGACGACGACGACGGCTTATCACAAGTGTAGAAAATGTGAGGCAACTTTGGGAAGGACTACCAACCACAGTCTGAAAGAAATCAGGATTCATTTTGAAAAATAATTAATATTTTTGTAGTTAAATTGCATTGAGAATATCTGAATGTGAGTCACATTTTGCTTGATATTACGTCACGTCTCAAACCAAAGTCTTGCATGTGTCATTTCAGTGCGATTCCAACAGAACATTTGCATGTTTTCTCACAGATTTACGCCTTTTAACTAACTGCAGTCCAGTGAAATACTAGCTTAATAGCTGGCCCAAGCTCAGCCAAGAACAAAGTGTATTTAAAGTTCCATTAGTCATCACACACCGGTGAAATGCATCTGCACATGTGACCCATCCTCGTGGAGGGCCGTGAGCTGCAGTTCTGGCTGTGCTTGGGAACTAACTGGTGGTCTAACCCCCAATCCAACCCCTTAAAGCTGAGTATCAAGCAGGGAGGCATTGGGTCCCATTTTAGAGTCTTTTGTATGACTTGACTGGGATTTGAACCCTGATCCCCCAGTCCCAGGGTGTATACTCTACCACTAGACCACTGAGAAAGTTCATTTAAACCTTTATGCTTAGAATCCCGTGGTTGTTAACTCGTTCACTGCCAATGACGACTAAAGTCGTCATTTGCATGTTTTTACTGTGTCGGCGTCGGACGAGCCCCCACATCGTGAGAACAAACATCTCAGCTCTAAAGCCGATCTTCATCCTCGTACGTCACACGTCACATGATCAGGAAGCAGAACATCCATGTGTTAGGAGATCGTTTTGGGCTGCTGCTGTAAAAAAAGTGAGGCGCGAACAGGAAAAGGTTCTGCCGATCACAATTCAACAACGGATTATGAAGAACGGATAACGCTCTAAACGTGCAGATTCTTCCTGATTTTAGAGGTGAGTCACTGCTTTGTTTTAGCGTTGACATCATCCTAGCGCACAACGTTCTGTCACTCTTAAAAAAAACTGTAAAAACGGTGAGGCTGGCAGCGAAGGGCTTTACCGATCAGGAAACGGCTGGCAGCGAATGAGTTAACATCTGCCAACTTAAGATTTCTCCTAAAATATCCAAGCAATGCAAAAGGATTACACTTTGGTATCAAGTGCACTAAAACATTACTTCATCAGTTCTGTAGGACTTAAACTATTTCTCTGAGGATTCCCTTTAAGAAACGTAACACTCATGAATATATTTTCCTTATGTTTGAAGCATCTGGAACATGAATATTCTTCATGGATATAAGAGTTCACAAATCACCTATCATCACTGTTGTTTTGGACCTTCAGTAAGCACCTGGAGCAATGGATTCAGTGTCACCAGAGGTCTTCGGCAAATCATCATGATGTGATGCTGTGTGGTTGGTGGTGGTGGGGAGGGGGGGGGGGGGGGGGGGGGTCAGCATTTGCAGGGATGCAATAGTCCTGTATTAAAACAGATTCCCTGAGTATGAGCCAGCACATAGTAGTGCACACAAGCAGCACTGCTCCGTTAGAGTGCGTTTCAAAAACTCATATCTCCCAGCTTCTCTATTCCCCAGAGAACCAAAGTAAACATGCAAATGGACAAACCTCTACAACCCAAGGTTATCCAGCAGAAACCCTCACTGTGTGGGAGTGCTCCTCTCCACACACGTGTGCTTGTGTTCTAATGCGGTTGTGTCCTTGAACATGCATGTACACTATCTTGCACCGTGTGCACGCATTCGTCTGCATGCTTCCTCGGGAATTCGCTGCTGGATTTACCTATTGTCTCCGATAATCTTGTGTTCTGCAGACGGGATGTGCAAACCCCCTCAATGCCTTCATAGATTTTTTCTTTCTTTCTTCCCTCTTCCCCGTATCGGCAGACCGGGGAACAGATGATCATCCTTTGAACCCATTACTCAGCCTGATCCTCCTATCTTAACCAGCCTTCCTGCGTCTCTAATTTGGGGTGTGCCAAAACTCTGCCATGTGCACAATGAGCCTTTCGTCTCTTCTCTGCTGTTTTTTTTTTTCACCAGTGTGTGCGCGAGCGAGGGAAGTCAAAAGAGAAACGCAAAAGGGGGGATTGTCTGCACACATTTGCACACCTGTCTCAGGGGATATTCTGCCACTCTGAAATAAGACAAGTATGTGGGCAGGACTGGGAACAGGAAGCAACTCAGAGGATTTGCCTCTGTAGCTAACTAGTCCTCACACCTTTCCAAGAAATCTGCTATTGTCTCTCTGTGTGTCCCTTTTCCTGCTAATATCACAGTCCCAACATGGCACGTTTGCTGCATTACACTGTGGGGATTTGGTCAATTAGAAAGGCTCAGAATCCCCCCCATCAACAATGGCTTTGTGCAGCAGCCTGCTGCTGCAGTGGGGAATTTACCACAAAGACATATTGTTTTTAAGGGAAGCACATCAAAGATAGGAAATGAAACAATAGGAGAAAAGAGGCTTCTGCACCGTGTACCAGGGGTGTACATGCTGTAAACAAATAAATGTCTTCATTTACATCAGATCCAGACACTGTCTCCTTCTGTTATTCCATTACTGTCAATGAGAAGGTCACCATACAGTGATGTATACGAACACCTTACATGTTCCTGTATGTGAGCTTTTTGCACGGCTCTTACACTAAACTGGGAATCAATTACTCACTCAGCTCCATCTTCTTTTTGTGGATCAAAGGATCACGCACCTTTGTGTGCTCGTAGGTTAGGGCATGTACTAAAAATGTACCCGGTAACGAAGCCTTCTGTCTGATGCATCAGAAAAACACACGTGAATTTGCATTCCCCCCAGAAGAACATTTTAGACACTTACATCAGAAAACCCCCCAAAAGGCACAAAACCAGACAGACGTGTCTTTTGCTTCAGTCGGTTACTTCTGCAATCAGTTGAAATCCATGCTTTGTACCTGATTTAAACAACTGACTAAAACAGATTTGCCTTTAAAGTGTTTTGTTGGGAGGAAAAGGAACAAAGTTTTACGAGAATATTCTGTTTTTCATCTCCAAGTGGAGAAGTTGCATAAAAATACACAAAAATACAATCATCAGACTTGAAAAAAAGAAGAAAAAAAAACGATTAACCCTCTGATGCATGAATTATGAGATCTTCAACCATGATATTTAAACAATTTTTTTCATTCATTTTTAGGTGTGAATGAAACAAATTTCAATAATTTTTTTTAAACATTTTGTTAATTTACAAATAATTTATTACATGTCCATTGCAGTGGACAGCGTGCATTCTGAACATGAAATATGTCGGCTTGACTTACTGAAGTCCAAATGGAGGGGCTCACATGCAATAAAGTATTCAACAGCTGTGCTTAATAGCAAAAATAAAGAAATAACAATTTTGAGTACCTGTCCACTGTAGTGACCATTATGCATCAAAGGGTTAATAACCTCTGGCTTTACTTAATTTTGTGTTTAAAAACCATATTTCTGATTCAATGACCTACCTGTTAAAGTTTGAGCAGAAAAGCAGCACAAATAAAGGAAATAAACCCAAATTTATTTTTATACAAAAGCATTGCTTACAAATGGCTTCCCTGACTGACATTCACACGTTTTCTCTTTTTTCGTATCACAGAGATTGTTCGGGGCTTTTGCATTATGCAAACATGGCATTCCTTTTCCTCTTGGATCTCAATGCCACCGACAACAGACGGCATTTAAACTCACCGCGGGGGTCTGCTGCATCCCGCCAGAGGGAAATGCACAACAGAGTGGGAGGGTATCGATGTCTCATGTTAGCAAGTTAGACTGATTCAGCAGAAGGTTAAAAGCTTAGATCAGGTGCTGGTCTGATTGGGAAGTTGCAGAAGCGGTCTGCACCATGAATCCAATGCACACTGCTTAGTGTGTTGCGTTCTGGGTGTTGAGAGCTACTTTACCTGCATTGTGTAAACTAGAAGCTGCAAAATGCTAAATAGTTCATATTAAGGCGACAAGTTGTCTGAATAAACCAGTGATCATGACGTTTCATGAATGAATAAAAACAGCTGGCAAACAGTGTCAAAACTCACAGGATATATATTTTATAAAATAATAGTTGTACAACAGATGCATGATCTCGTTTCCATGGAGATGCAAGTAAAACAACCTTTAACAGGTCATTTTTACCTGCATCTGTGAGAAAATACAGTTAAACATAGATTTTCTTTTTCTTTTGACTTCTTGGCCATTCAGCTTATTATTAATGCAGGGATGTTTGTGTTTAGACATTAATGACTTGTTCTCTATACCTGTTGTTATTATGAAAGCTCTGTAACACGTCTTATCTGTGGGATAATGGAGGTCTGGTCTCTTTCTGTTAGTCTATAGAATCACAACACATCTGTACAGGTCATGAAGACATTTGTAGACCTGGCAGCCTGATGTTCACACATTTCTAAGATTTTTTTTTATTAATAATATTTTGTGTAAGAAAATGAACATTAAACTATTTCTCCATTGTTTGCCAAAGTCCGTGGAGGTGTTGATGGTGAAAAGGGAAATGACCATAGATTCCATGGATGTGGGTGGAAAATTCCAGCAAAGAAGACCCCTAAACCATTGGAAAGATAGGCATGCTATCACCTAGTGAAATAAATGAACTGATTGTACGGCTCCCCTCTGAACAGCTCCAGTTTTTCAGTTTCCGTTTCAGGGATTCTTGCGGCCAAAACTTGAGCAACTACGGATTTGACTGCACTCTGCAGACCAGAAACTTCCCTTAACCCTTGTGTCGTGTTAAAAAGCTGTTTACACCTGTGGTGTTAGCGGGTCCATTTGGACCCATGATTTATGTCATGTGCCAGGGTGAGTGCTCCTCTCATCTTTGTTCCATCTTTGAGCTGCTGTGTTTCAGGAGAGGGAGGCTCCAGCTGCAGCTCGAAGATGGAACAAAAATGAGAGGAGCACTCACCCTGGCACATGACAGATTTAAAAATGCTTGAAAATGCTTAAAATCACCAGTTTTCTTCAAATGTTGTTTTTCAGCTAATTGCTGGCTTAGCATGTATTCACATAAATGGAACCAGTGAGTGAATAGTTTTTTAGTTGGCTCCACAGACACAGTATTTTAAAATATACCACTCGTCTTTGATTGCAAAAACTGTTGAAATTCCCTAAATATGTTTCTTTTCTTATAGAATGAGTAATAATAAACTATAAATGTGTTACAAACTAATATTAGAGTGCACCTACCAAAAAAAGTGTATAAGTTTTTTTTTTTACTATATAAAATTATTAACAATAGTGACATCTTTGGTGTTTCGGGTCAAAACGGACCCCCATAAAACCAACTTTTACTTAACCAGACCAACTAACCAAACAATTTGACCATAAAATGAACAAAGATAAACAGCACTGTGTGTGGTTGTGTGCGCGCACATGCACCAGCATCGACCACAAACTGAACCTTGAAAATAATATGGTGTTAGTGCAGGTATGTTGTTCTGAATTAGCCATGATCCAAACAATGGAAACAATAAAAACAAACCATAAGTTGAACTGTGTGTGTGTGTGTGTGTGTGTGTGTGTGTGTGTGTGTGTGTGTGTGTGTGTGTGTGTGTGTGTGTGTGTGTGTTGCTGATGTGGGCCATAACTGTGCACATTGGGCATTATATCTCCTCAGAGTAAGCCATAGCTTTTAAGTGATGCATACAACAGCCAGTTTTCTCTGCCGGGCCATTCTGGACCCGTAACACCACAGATGTAACTTATTTTTTTTAGAATTTACTAAAATTGTGAAAATTGATTTTACTGCATTTAAATAGGTGTGTCTGAGGATTAGATGAAGCCTCATTCCAGGACAAAAAGGAAAGTGTTAGGGGTTTTAATGTATTACTCTTTTAATGTTCCTTTTTGAGTAATCACATGTTAACCATATGATTGTGAAGTAAGCCACAGAGCTTTTCCTCTTAAGCTCTGGAATGCAGCCTGATGCTTATCAGTGGGGGTTGGTAGAAAAATCTGCCTGGCAACAGGAGTCCATAGTTTCTGAATGACTCAGCAATTTTTGGCTTTCAGCAGGCAACTCTGTAACTTCCGACGTCCTTTTTAGAAGGTCCCACCTTAGAAATGCTGTAATTGGTTAACTGTAAACAGTGATGAATGGTTCTTTGTCCTTCTTTCCTTGTGTTCAATAAAACCGCTGTGTTCAGGGGAGACATCCCAGAGTTGATCGGACGGGGGCCTTGGCCAGGCTTCTGGCCTATCTCTCTCTGCTGTCTCCTTACAGCGTAAAACCTACTGACTCCTCTCCTGTATGTGGTTCATTTCAGGGTTAAGTTTCAGGATTTAAAAGTACCCAACAAAAGGTGTTTACACAGTTAAACTTGAAAACGGTTCAATTTTGACCCTAGCACTGGGGTTAAGCCACACTAGGCAACCTTTTCATATTTTTAAACCAATTTCTTGAGCTGGTATGTGCTAAAATGACCTTGTAGAGGGTAAGGAAAAGTCACTCAGATCCCACTGCCCTCTGTGGCCAGAATGTCGCATTTTAAACTTCAGAGTGGTGTTCCAGTCCCTGTGAAGCTTGGTTTATGCTTGACGCATTTACTCTCCGCTTGGTGATGCGGCTCGCGGATGGAATGCACTTCACAACTCGCAGCGTTTATGGTTCATGCGGCTTGTCTCTGCGGTGAGCCAATATTCTCCCAAACTGTAGGGGGCAGCATGGAGCTCTACGGCATGCATCCAACACTACACCATAGTAGAAGTAAAACTGACTGTTGTTTACAACATGGCATTCCAGCATTTTTTAACAGCGTCCTCGTCTTTTCCGACAGTGCGAGCTTTTTCTCTCCAAGAATTATTAACAACATGTTGATCACGGTGATCTCTGAGAGCTGAATCATACAAATGTCTGTATTTACGAACCTCTGCCATACTAGTTCTTGCCGGTCCGCCATGTTTTTCCGCGTCCGACCGTCCGAGTGGTTAGAAGATTTCCTAGGTGCGCGGTGCGTAAAATTTGGGCCGTGCGGAGGCGCGGTGGAGGGGCGTGGTTGTTAAAATGACGCAATTTCGCCGCGCGGAGCCGTGCGGACCTCGCGGACGCGTCAAGCATAAACCAACCTTTAGACGTACAGGGGAGCTGACATACTTGTTGCTGGAGTCTGCTTCCAGCACATTTCCTACATGTACTGCAATACGATGGCAGGAGTACTCTTTGGTTTTGGTTGCATATGAAGTAGCCGTTAGCTTCTCAGCAATGTCTAGATTTGACAGATTTCTCATAATCAACTCAAGGAATAGTTAGTTTTTCCATTATTCAAACTGTGCTGGTGTGGTTCTGCACACATATAACGTCTATTCACCAAATGTTGGCATCTGTTTTACTCATTTTCATTAAAACCTTGTGTTCAAACATGAGGATATCTATAATTTATTTCAGGTTTCATGTTTAAGTCAAAGGTTTGCAAACGTTTTCATAGAAATTACTGCAGGATTTTACCTCAACCTCACCTGTACTGTTAAACTGTAAATTACAGAGGTAATCAAAGCAGGATGAGGGAGTCTAAATCTCTCAGTCATGAGAGTTTTAATTCTGACTCTGATTATTATGGCCCAATCCAAGCAAAGACTCAGTCACTGGGTCGTTTCTTTTATTCATAATTCTATTAATGCCCTTTTTGTTGATGCTTGCCATAATTGTGAGAGTAGGTGTACCTTTTGAGAGTTGGCCCCTGAAGCCTTAACGAGACTAAACTGAGACTCTTTTATTCTCTGTCCACGCAGTACTCATAAATGCACATTACCCACCCACTGTCGTCAGGCTGGAAGCTTTTAATGTTTAAAGTGAACCAATATGCTCCTGCTTTCTGCAGCTCGGCCTCTGGAAAAAAAAGGATATTAATTCTATTAGTGTGTTGGGGCATGATGGATTTCCAGGTTTTTAACTATGCATTCCCTGAGGAGAGGGCCACAACAGAACCAGGGGTGGGATGTACACAAATGAAAGTATACTTTTAATGGGGGGACTTTTATGAAACTTCGACCACATTTTAAAAGCTGACATAAAGACTGATGGAGCTGTTTACTGCCTGCTTTTATTTTGCAGTGAAGCAATTGTGAAGTTCTAGTGCTATTACTCACGACTGTTTTTATTTATTAATGCAGTTTGTTAGAGGACTACACGGTGGTTTGCTTAAAACAAAGGAACGTGTCCTTTATTGTACATTTTCTCCCAATGTTCTTGGGATCATCATCATCATCATCAACCTTTATTTATAAAGCGCATTCAAACGGCGACAACGCCAACCAAAGTGCTGTACAAGACAATACATCACCAAAATAGATAAAACTAATAAAAACTAGTAAATAAAAAACAAAACAGGAAAGCACAAGGGTTAAACAGTCTCAGCCGGGAAGGCCAGGGAATGGAAATATGTCTTCAAAAGTTCTTTAAAAGTGGGAAGGGAGGGGGCAAGTCGGACCATCAGGGGGAGTTGGTTCCAAAGTTTAGATGCACAAACTGAAAAAGCCCGTTCACCACGGGCCATATAGCGGGCAGGAGGGACAAGCGGAAGGTGCTGGTCAGAGGACCTCAGGGTTCGTGCTGGAACATAGGGACTCAAAAGATGTGCCAAATAGGAGGGGGATATGTGATTATAATGGTCCTAGAATACCATCCGCTCATCCATCCATCCATTTCCTACCAATTATCCAAGGTTGGATCATGGAGGCGATGAGGCTTGGTGCCTCTAATCAAGAGCTCATGGCTCTCAACCGGAAAAGGATGGGTTTCCAACCAGCTGAAGTGGTTCATGGGCGCTATCTGAAGGATGTCCCCTGGAGAAGCTGGGAAGAAGACAGTTTGTTTTGCATGAGCTGCTGCCCCTACGACAAAATGGACCATAAAGATAAAAGACCCCATACAATCCCAGTAAGACCTGCATTGTACTATCGTATCACAGTGTTGCATTGCATTGGCTGTTTGTACGAGCCCTGGGTTTGGAGCCTTCTCCAAATAGAACAGGTCCAGAAATCCAGTGAAACAGTTAGGAAATATCTTAATCTTAATCTGTCTTAATCAACTGACACCACAGCTTTTGTTAAGAAGAAACAACAGCTCAAATTTTCTGACATTATCTCTAAAGCCAGCCGCACACGAGAGCAATCTGCTGAGCAAATGGCCTCGAATGACCGTTTGCTCAGAAGATTGCTCTCGTGTGCGGCAGGCGTATAGCCTGTCAAGCCAGACTAAATAAATGTATTATTTATATTTATTATTTATCAAACTTTGCAAAGCAAGAATTTGGTCTAGTTCACTAGGCTAGCAGGCCTAAGGAAGAGTGACTAAGTAATCTAGTCCCAGTGTTCAAGGTAAGCTAAAGAAGGTACCAGTACTGCACACCGGAAGCATCAGCAGCACAGAACACACAGCTTCTAATAAAATCCATTAGAGTCTATGGGGGTGATTCAAAAGCACTTTTCAGACGCGTCCCAGAAGCAGCGCCACACCACTAAGCAAAGGATCCCCAGGTTCTGTTGTCGCAACGAGCCGCTTCTGGGACATGACAATGTCTGCCGTTAACATAGAGCTAGACAGGAAATCACATACGGTTTCAGAGTAAAACCCCCAGTTATTTTCAAAATAAAAGTATATTGCAGCGATGCGATTTCATATCCGAGTAGAACACATCAATACAAGTGAGCGAAAGACTTATTTACTCCCTGCATTATTCCAGAAGTGTAACGGTGTGTTTTTCATGGCTTTAATCCTGGCAGTGGTGAGGAACAACATCACATATGACATCCAACAACATTATCAAACCTGCTTTCCTTCTTTTTGGTTTATGGCATAAACTTGAGGGATTTTGTGATCTCGCGAGTCAACAGATGAGACAGCATGTCTCCAGTGAACATCCATTCACTGGAGTGCAGCGATTGTTGCAAGTAAACATTTCCGCTGCCATTCCACACCACTGATGCTACCAGTGTGCAGTAGGGGTTAGAGGTGATATTTAAAAGTGCCAGTGCTGCGTATTGGTGCACACTGGCCCATGTAAAGCATGTCATGACCATAAGTGAGAAGCAGACCTGTAAATCAAGAGCACTGTCTTTTGGGTCAGCTCTCTCTTCACCCAAATAAACCACAACAAAGCCCCTAATACTGCGAACAAAGGTCTTACCTGTTGGTACACCTTTTGGTCCACTGCCATCCTTCATGAACAAAGTTCTAAAACAAATCAGCCTAAATCTGCTGTAGAGCTTTAGATTTATTAAATATATAAACACAAATAATGAGTGATTGCCTTTCAAATCTTATTATGGCCTATATTTAGTAGATTAACACTCATGCCATTGGACAGATAGGTCATCGTATTTCTCTGTCTCTCTAACTTTACTCCGAAACTATAATGTATTTTCCTTCACCCCTGGCAGTTGTGAGCCCCTGTTGAAAATGAGATGAAGGATCTCCAAGGGTTTACCTTGGGAGTAATACATTTCTCCAATATAACATCCTCTTTTCTGCCACTTGCCATTTTGAGAAGCGATATTATGGCCCCTAAAAATGCTTTATGTGGCCAAAGTAGTTGGTATTAAATGAGATACTTTGGCAAGACCTTTTGCTTTGGGTCACGGTGCAGTGGACGTATTAATCCATAGGAACATATGGCAAAGTGAATGAGCCCTGACATGCTAAGTGACTGCTTTAGATTGCACAGGCGATCAGAAAGACTTATGTCATTGCTCTGAGATGTGCTTTATGGCATGGCCAGAAAGGACTCAGATGGAGCACGACCTTACATCCACCTCCTAGAGCCAAAGTCAACGTGATCCAACCTACACATTCTGTAAAGTAGCAGACCATTGAATTGTTTCATCGTTAAATTGTGATGCTGAAATTTCATAGGTGCCAAAAGTCAGTAGCACCAGTGAAATAGTAGCACATGAAAAACTAGGTGTAAATATAACACGCCAAATCCCTAAACAGCAACCTGATGGAAGTGCACCCCCGCCTACTTGTGCAATCCCTCCTCCAAGTGGCTGAGGACTGCTGCCTATTTCCAAGCATGCATAGTTGTGGGATGTTTCTGCATCTGCTTGCATCCCACCTCTCCCCATTCACTGTCAGGTGTGATAACTTTTTCTATTTTTAAAGTCTCCGGAGCCGGGCGAGCCGGCGCTTCATACGGTATGCTTCTGTTTCTCCGCTGATCCGGTGAAGCACAAAGTTTTGGACAGGATTTAGACAGCCTCTCAAACATGAAAGAGATGCCGGAGTTCAAATGCAGTGTTCAACCAACAGCAGAGCTTTAGATGTGCAGCATTTTCCTCAATAATGACTCTGTGCTGCTCCCTCCCAAAAGTACTCCAAAATACTTCAAAACATTTACAGTGCTCTAGGCCCAGGGTGGAGGTTGTGATGATGTGCACTTTTCTCAACTTTCAAAATATAACTAGCTGAACACCCCCCACCTATGTAGAGAACTGCCACTTAAAGAGCAAGTTACCCCCTACAAGAAATTTACTTCACTCCCTCTTCATGTATGAAAAATGCAACAAATGCTGTTGCCTAGCAGACCGAGAGGGTGGAGCCACTAACAAATACACACACACACACAGGCTCACAATGGCATTGTGACATCATAATGTACCAGTTTACATCATAGCATACCTCTTAGCCAATAGCGGTGGAAGATTTAAATTCCAATGCAGTGCAGAGGTTTTACCTGACAACGGCGCAACACTGCCAGTTTTAGGCAGAATATTTAAATTTGAACTAAGATGCACTTAAGTACCAAATTATTGACCACACATGTCTGCAGCATGATTAGACACACATTTATATAGTTTATCAACAAAAAAAAGTTGATTTTGGGGTGACTTGCTCTTTAATAGGAAACTGGTTATATTTTTGGATTTGGATTACACTTAAATGTTAATAAACCTTTAATTCCAGTGATGAGTAGTTTGTTTTAATACAGTTGGTAGGGAAAAAAAATCTAGCTAAAACCTTTGTCAGTAATTAATTTCTTACACCTTGTTGGGTGAGGAGCTCTAAGGTGGCTTTGGTTGTAAACTGGCACAATACAGCTGAAGTGAATTCAGTTGTTGTTTTGTATTATAGGGGACACATTAAGCAAAACTCACCTTTGTGCTGCCCTGTGGGTCTCTAATGCCTCTAAAAAAAACCTCCAAACACGAAAAACAAACAAACATCCGTTCATTTTCTGCCTGTTTTTGGTTCCGGGAATGACGCGCCTAAAGCGAGCCATTACAAAGAGTGAGAATAGGACCCTCTGTCACGAGTGAGAGAGCAGCCGCTCTACTCCGAGCCCCTCCCAGACATCTGAGCTTCTCAGCTTTTTGCAACCTGAGCAGGGAAGGGGTGGACGTGGATAGCTCCAACCGTTGTTTTTTGAAGTGACAGCTGACATGGTTTTATGCGAGAGGGATTATTATGGAAGAAAACTTCATAATCATGTTTTGTATCGACCACAGGACTATTATATCTAAATATGCCCCCCTTTAAGGTATTATGTAATGTTATGAATTCATGCTACTTTATTATTGTTTCGTAAAGTATTACAGATTGTATTGTGTGTCAGTATAATTTTATCTGACCACATTGTGCTATCATACCGTTATTGTATCATATGTATCATTATATATACCAACCACATACCAACCTCTGTATATTTCATGTCTCTTATTTTATTGTTTACTTTATTCATTTGTAAAACACGTATATACACACTATACACACACAAACACACTCACACGCACACACGTAGAACAATATATTAAAAAAAAATACTTGCATAAACATTTAGTAATGTATATACATTACAACTTATACATATTATTACTTAGATTAGCCATTTTTATATTTTACTTGTTTTTACATTACTGTATTTTTGCACAACTCTGTTGCTGTGAAGCTCGCTCACAAGAATTTCACTCGCATGTACTGTACCAGTGTACCTGCACATGTGACGTGACAATAAAAGTGATTTGATTTGATTTGATATATCATTTTATTTTATGGATGATGTAATATTGGAACAATGCGTTGTGTTCTCACTGACCCATCATACATCCATCATCTGAACCGCTTCATCCTCACTAGGGTCGTGGTGAGCTGGTGTCTAACTCCAGCACTCATCAGGCCAGAGGACCACAGACTCTGCAGACTGGTCACCAGTACCATCACAGGACCACACTACCAGTCACACACTCATTCACTCCTGGGCACACGGTTGCGTCTCTAACCTGCACACACATGTTTTTGGTCTGTGGGAGGAAACCGGGTGATGCATGGGGAGAACCTGCCTACTCTGAAGGGAAAGGCTGCAACTGGAATTTGACCCGGCAACCTTTTTTGCTGCAAGACAACAGAGCTACCAACTGCTCAACAATGCAGCCTTATATCAATGAAATATTTGTTTGTTTTGTGTTGCCCTGTTTGTTTGGTCTTGTATTGTGGTAAAACATTGTATCATAGTTTTACGTCTTTGTTATCATTTGTTTTCAAATGTCTTTTCAGAAAATGAATAAATAAATAAATAAATAAATAGGTAAATAAATAAATAATAAATAAATAAATAAATAATAATTGATTCCAGCAGCTGCTTTTTTTTACATAATAATTTACTGAATGTTTGTATCTTCCAACTGAGTCTACTCACTCTTTTGAGTATTATGATTCCTTCTTGGTTGTGCTCATTGGTGGTGATATCAAACATGGCGCCTCCGTCTCCGGGAACGATGGTGTACTCTACTTCAGCATTCCTCCCGATGTCCAAATCGTGGGCTTTTATCCTGCCGACGGCAGAGCCCACTGCTGAGGATTCAGGAACTCGTACGTGAAAGAAACCTGTCAGAGCAAACGAGAGTGGAGTCAAGTTCATCTTTTACCGTCACTTTACATCAAATAGGAACACAGAGCTTTGCCCTTTAGGGATTCCCTCACCACCAAAACGTGTCTGATGTTCTCTATGAAAGGGTTGTGTTGTGACATCAACGCCTCTGTGTTCATTATCTGATGACAACAAACACGAGTCTAACGGCTGTGACCCTACATCATCATCCAGACATCATAGCTACGGTCTGGAGTGGGTGGGAACAGTCGGAGGACAAGCAAACAGCAGACTGATTATCACTTCCACCTGAAGTGGAAGGAAATTAATCTTCTCTATTCCTCACTTCACTCTCTGAGATCAGTTTAAGGATTAGTTTCTGCCTGTGCCAGAAAACTGACAACATCAAGGCTGTGTTTCAAATCTGGTGACTTTATGAAGTAGGAGTGAGCAAGTCAGCGTTACACAAATCCAGAGTATCACAGATTTCAGGGACTGGAAATGTTTTAGGTATAAAGTGTATAAAGTGTTTCTTGGTTCTTTATCATGCAACCAAATATATATACATATATACATTTGTATGTATACATATATATATATTTTTTTTATTATTTTTTTTTTTTTTTCATATTTTTTTGAAGTCTGCAAATGAATGACATTATTCCTGGTTCTTTATCATGTAACCAAACTGAGGTTCATTACACACACACACACACACACACACACACACACACACACACACACACACACACACACACACACACACACACACACACACACACACACACACACATACATACATACATATATAAATGAATGACATTATTGAGGAAGTAAAATTACATTAAAGCAGAAAACATTTTTTCTTGCTATTTGAAAAAAAGGTTTCCAAATGCAAACAATTCAAAATGTAAGCCCAGCAAATATTTTATTATTTGTTTTAGTTGTTTATTCATCCATCCATCCATCCATCCATCCATCCATCCATCCATCCATCCATCCATCCATTCATTTTCATCCACCTATCTAGGGTCAGGTCACAGAGGCAGTGGCCTAGGCAGAGAGGCCCAGACTTCCCACTCCCCAGACACTTGGGCCAGCTCCTCCAGGGAATCCCAAGGCGTTCCCTGGCCAGCCGAGAAACACAGTCTCTCCAGCGTGTCCTCCTTTAGATCTCCTGCTGGTTGGACGTGCCCAGAAAACATCACCAGGAAAGAGTCCAGGAGGCATTCTAACCAGATGCCCGAGCCACCTCAACTGGCTCCTCTCGATGTGGAGGAGCAGCGGATCTACTCCGAGCCCCTCCCGGATGGCTGAGCTTCTCACCCTATCTCTAAGGGATAAGGGCTTTCTAGTTATGTATTTATTATATTTAACTTGAAATATTTAAACCGCAGATTGAAAGTATTATTCCTAAATTTAATAATTTGCTTACATAATTAACAAGAAACAAAAGCAACACTCATGTGAAAGAATAATTTAAATAATGTGGTTTGGGTTGTATTGTCAGTTTAGTAAAATAATTCAAACATATTTTTGAGTACCTGTACTTTTATCATTCATGCTATCAAATAAAACTGCAATACAATAACCTTTGATACTGTACAGTTATATTGTATTATTTAAGAACTTGAAAACAACCGATTATTAACTTCACTTGTTTTTCTTTCCTATTAAAAACACATTTCTTAAAATAGTTTGCCAGAAATCTCAACCAGCTTCATTTAACTGCACGTCTCATACTATCTTTGCAAGTTCATCAGTTCAGGAAATGAAAGTGACACCTAATTGAGGCATTAATCTTACAAATGGTGCCATTCTGAGCAGCTATTCAATATCTGTTTGGGGCTATTTATTGAGCGAATGAGTGAGATTCCACTGGTGGCTTAAATCACAGCCTCTGAATGCCTCAGCAATGAACTGACTTAAGGGCTTTCGTTGTTTCACATTTTCTAAGTTTAACGGTGTAAATACCAAACAAGCCTTTGATTGGAAGAGCAAATACGTAGAATTTTAGTTTGAATTAATACAACTACGATAACAGTTAGAGCAAAATTATTGGAGCAGGAAATGTCTGTTTGTTCATGTACAATAATTATAACCATAGCTAAAACATATGTTACTGTTTGACCTCTGAAGCTTTTGTTTGGTTTGACTTCTAATTGTCATTGGAAGGATCTTATAAACAAACAAACAAAAAAAAGAGTCAAAATAAGAATAAAACAAAAAGTCAAGGAAAAAAGTTGTTTTATTGTGGCCACTATATAATATGTTGTTTATTTTAGTCAGTAATTACATAAATATAATACACCTTGTGATTTTTATCTTTCCTTTTTTTGTCTTAACAATATTAATGAAATAGAACTGGCCCTCCCCACCTGTAGATCCTTCACCAGAGGGCAGCACACATGTGTACAACAGATTATTGCAGGTTTCTGATGAAGGTTCTTGTTACGGTCGCCATCTGTTCAGCACCACGGGCAGCGCCCACTCCTGCCCCCTTCTGATAAGCACCCTGGACAGCAACATGACTAGTTAGCGCTACTACCTCTTCAATGACGGTGAAGGTTTTCAGTCTTCCAGGCCATGGTGATCCAAAAGGGTTCAAATGATGGCAACACAACTTCTTTGGTTTCTTGAAGACGTTTTGCTTCTCATCCGATGAGAGCAAAAATGGCCCCCGTACCCGCTGGTGGACACCAGAGGTTCGGGGAGCCGTCAGGCGGAAGAAGGAGGCCTACAGTTCCCTCTGTAGGGTGGCCGGGCTAAGCCTTAGAGATAGGGTGAGGAGCTCGGACATTTGGGAGGGACTCGGGGTAGAACCGCTGCTCCTCCGGATCGAAAGGAGTCAGTTGAGGTGGTTTGGGCATCTGGTCAGGATGCCTCCTGGACGCCTCCCTGGGGAGGTGTTTCGGGCATGTCCTGCCGGCAGGAGGCCCCCGGGTCGACCCAGGATACGTTGGAGAGGTTACATCTCCAATCTGGTCCAGGAACGCCTTGGAGTCCTGCCGGAGGAGCTGGTGGAGGTGGCTGGGGAGAGGACGGTCTGGAACTCCCTAGTTGGGATGCTGCTTCCGCGACCCGGACCCGGATAAGCGGAGGAAGACGAAGACAACGACGACGACAACGCCTTCATTTGAACCCTTTTGGATTATTACCTCTCCTTCCTCCTGGATGCAGCTAGTGCAGCTGACCTACATGCCCTTGATGACAGCTAGGGAGCGGCTCTCCTTTTTAAAGCCACGGTTGCCAGTTGCTAAGAGGGCTCCGATATGTGCTGCTGGCCCCAGATCACTGGTGTCACAATAAGTTAGTGATCTTATTTGTTCTTAGGAAGTAAGTCATCTAATAACTCTTATGCTTTTTATACCCACCTGCTTTCTTTGTTAAAATAGCCAAATGTAGTTTAGTGTTCCATTTGTGTGACTTACTTTTGTTGTATTAGAATAAAAATGCTGCCGCGTAGAATGGCCTCTGACCCCGGGTTTCCACGGGAGCCGTCAGCAGCACGTTACTGCAGCAGCACGTCTTGCTCGCGTAAGCTGCTGCTTGGCCCTTCCCACGAGACGCGAAGCAGCAGGGGAGCAGCTGTCACCGACCGAGCACGAAGTCACACGAGTGACTTCGTCAGTACACACAACAACAAGCAGGAGAAAACTACAACATGGTTTGTGTTTTATGTTCTGTCCGTTTTATAATCGCCAATACGGACCTGAAAAACAAAGGAGACCGCTAGCTAGGTGATAACTTCTCACGGGGCCGCACAGTTAGTAACGTTTTTTAAAAGTAAAGCAACCGGAAGGCAGTGCGTTCTTTATTCTGAAAATCTCGGGTGCTTCTCTCCATTTCCGCGTCCGATTTCCTGTCTTTCCTTCCCCAAACATGTCTAAATTGACCCGTTTCAGAGGCGTCGCGCGTAGGAAATAGAACCGGCGCGTAAAGGCCGCGACATGCTGCTCCAGAGACGCGGCCGACTCGCGCTGCTGACGGCTCCCGTGGAAAAGGTTCTGTTGACCACAGCGGTTCCTATCAGCAGCTATGACGTGCTGCTGCAGTAACGTGCTGCTGACGGCTCCTGTGGAAAGCCGGGGTTACTTTGTTTAACTGGTGTTGTGAAATTTTACTCCACTCTTTTAATTTACCTTCAGTTATATACCATCTGCTTTCTCCCTGCAGGGTTGCTTTTAGGTATATTTATGGACCATTTAGCCTAGAGGCCTTTTGAGTTAGTTGTTCATTCGTATTTGCGTTCATTTGTATTTATTGATAGTGCCGCCTCTTCCTAGGAATATGCCTGAGGACAACTAAAATAACATTTCCTCTTCACAGTTAGATACTGTTCCAGTTTTGCACTTGCAGAAAAAAAAACTACAGGCAGAATGCTGTTGAGCTGTTTGCTTCTAGCTTTAAAAGTGTGGTTGACTGAAAAACCAGTTCCTTAACTTCCTTAAAGTGAACCCTCCTTCACAAGTTTGACATCTGCATTGTAACAGTTGTAATCCCAAAACTTCAGCTGGATGTCTTAAGGACAAGATACTACTACACTAATTCAGTTAAGCCACGTTTCTGTTGTTATTAACAAGTCAAGGTTTAAATGTGTTGTTGCAGGAAGCCAGAGTTTTACGAGGTCAAGGTGCAATATGCCATCATATTTATGATTTTCAAAGTCAGAGCTTGCAATTTCAGAAGAAACTGTCCATTTAGGCGTACTTGAACAGGTAAATCAAAGATTTTTTATATAAAGGCTGAGGGGAGAAACCTGAATAAGTCTGTGTTACATTTTACAAGTTTTAAAATGACTGTGATTTTAAAATATTTTCTTAGATTTATGAACATTTGAACATTAAAGAAGAAGATAAATGATGCTTTGCATGCTGGCCTGTCAGATTTCTGGGAGTAAACATCTAAACAGGAAACAAATCGGGTATTTCCAAAACAGAATAGGTGGAATAAAAATCACATCACAACTAATTCTTGTTTCCTGGTATAAATTATTAGCATTTTGCAGCAATAGATTGAACCTCCATCATGCACAACAGATCATAAGCAATGAGTGATACTCTGAAGATAAAATGTTTTATATTATTGTAATATATTTATATAGCAATTGTAGTCATTTTAATGTGATCCTTCTGAGACTATATCACCTACCAAAGACTCATAAAGTGACACGTTTGTAGTATTTTTTCCATCATTTAGAGTACATAGTATAGTTCTGAAAGCTGTGCAGAGGGCGAGGAGAGGAAGATAAAGCGAGAGTGGGATGGTGGCAGAAGAGCCGCCATACTTGGCCAAACCTCAGTGCTGCGACAGCATTATGGAAATATCATGGTTTTCTTGCCAGAGGAGCTTGACCGTCTGACTGACTGTATTTACATTCAGACGAGGCCACAGAGAGTCTCTTCTACATACACACAGAAACTGCAGAGTAGGTTAGCTTTTCTGTTTCCATGCTGCTTTGAACACAACGTGCACACATTTTAGCAATGCATCCCCGTGCTTTCGATTTTGTTTATTTTATTTTACATAAGTCAGTGAATGGTGCAATTGAACTAATCTGGTTTGGGAAATTATGGGAATAAAATACACAGTTTAAATCCACTGGCTGAATCCCTGATGCAGCACCAACATGCTCAAATCTGATCTAAATATAGAAAGGATGCCCATGAGCAAAATGACATCTACCCTGGATTATTTGCCAGGAGTTGTAGCTGTAGATGCAATCACACTAAATAAACAGGCCATTGCCTACGACGGCGCATAATGACAAATAATGAAAAGCAATTACAAAGAGAAGTGATGATGAATCCCCCCCCGCCTTGTAGTAATTGTGCACGGTTTATTTCATTATTAAGCATGTGTCAACCTGCTCCTGCAGCTCAGTTTTTCAACCATAAAGACACAGATTTCAGTTTAAACTTACTTTTTGAGAACCTGGGTGGGTTATCGTTGACATCGCTCAGGCTGATGTTGACGATGGTGGTCCCGGCCAGTCCTCCCAGCTGACCCCCCATGTCCTTGGCCTGGATTAGAACCTGGTACTTTTCCTTCACCTCTCTGTCCATATTGGGCAAGGCTGTTTTTATAACCCCTGGTGAGCAGCAAGATTTATGAGTGTAAGAGGAGAGAAAGAGAGGGAGAGAAAAGGAGAGGAGGTGAGAAGCAGTTAGCGGCATACAAAATAAAGGAAAAGAGCCGTTTACATCACAACTCATGATATATTCCCACCTACACCACTGTGAAAAAATATAATATTCTTTTTTCTGTTTGCTTTTTGTCACACCTGAATTTTACCGGACAAAGATAACCAGAGAAACAACAAAACACACTTTTGAAACAGTGATTTCAGAAAAAGCTTGTCCAAACCAAGTTGACCCAGTATGAAAAAAGTAGCTGTCCACCTTCAATCATGAATAAAAAACAACTTTGATGAACCACATTATTCAAACAGCTGAGTTCACTTCCATTAGCCTCATCCAGGCCCGATTACTGCCAGACCTGCAGGATGAAAAAAAAATGTTTGAAACGATGAAGTAGGCTAAAAGTTGCCCCCCAAAAAGACCCAATCTGAGAAATCCACATCTAAAGTCCTGCAGGCTTCACATCAGGAGGTTAAGGTCAGATTTCATGACTCAGTAATAAAAAAAAAGATTGGGGTCCTAACAAATCTCAAATTTGCCCCCAAAAGATGTATGGTCCCAAAGACTCTTGGGAAATATTCTGCGGACTGACGAGACAAAAGTGGAACTTTCTGGAAGGTGCAGCTCTTGTTCCATCTGGCGTAAAACTAAAACTGCATTTCAGATCAAAGTTCATTAAATAAATTATTAACTCATTCACTGCCATTGACAACTAAAGTCATCGTTTGCATTTTTTTACTGTGTGGGCGTCGGACGAGCCCCCGCACCTTGAGAACAAACATCTCAGCTCTGAAGCTGATCTTCATCCACATACGTCACACGTCACATGATCAGGAAGCAGAACATCCGTGTGTTAGGAGATCGTTTTGGACCGCTGCTGTTAAAAAAGTGAGGCGCGAACCGGAAAAGCTTCTGCCGATCACATTTCAACAACGGATTATGAAAGAACGGATAACGCTCGAAACGCACGGATTCTTCCTGATGTAAGAGGTGAGTCTCCACTTTGTTTTGGTTGTTTTGGCATCGACATCATCCTAGCGTGCAACATTCTGTCACTCTTAAAAAAACCAGTAAAAACGGTGAGAAACGCTGGCAGTGAATGCGTTAAAATAACAGTAAAATCTGGTGGTGGTGGAGTGATGGTTTGGGGTTGCTTTGCTAACTCTGGCTCTGGACAGCTTGTCATGATTTCAATTACTTATTATCAAAAATTGCCTGACCTTTGACCTTAATGTGACACTGTGTATTTTTCCTGGCCGTAGAGGGCAGTAGATACCTAAATAATTGAAAGCAAGCAGTATGTTTGTGTTGGAGTGAGACCTTACCAAGGAATGCCCCTTTAGGGTCAAAAAGCCCTGGGGAGTGCAAACTTTAGCAAAATAACAAACACATCAGACTCCCTTTCATAATTGGCAACAAGTGAACAGGTAAATTAGTAAAACAACAACATTTAAGAATGATGAAAGTTTTGCAACCATTTGTTACACATCAGTAAATGCATTGTCCTCATGGGCTCCCGTAGAAGGAAACATGACATCTAATATGGCATTGCCCAGGGACCTAGACCCGCTCCCATGTGTTTCAGACCTGATTTTTATGGTTATTTGTTACAAAGCCGCCAATATTTTTCAACAACTGGGCATCATTTTATTTATTTTCAACATTTTGATGGATATTTCCAAAAATTAATGGTAAAATCTACACATAGTCTCTTTAAAGGTTCATGATTTAAAAACACTCCAATGTGGTTGAATTAAAGGAGTTGTGTCAAGAGAAGTGGAACAAAAATCCTTCACGTTAACATGTTTCTGCTTGAGTGTACTTGTTCCCACCAAGAATATTTTGGTTGGGGTATATCAGAATACATAAACAACGTGTTTGATGCAATCTGCGATGAAAACATTGCTGATTTTTCTGAGGGGAACATTTTAAGCCACAGTTTTTCATTCTCTGCCTTTGTTTCGTTGAAACTTTAGTTGTTCAAAATGGAAGAAAAAAATAAAATAAAACAACATTCTGTAACAAAAGTAACTTTTTCCGGGCACTTAAATTGGTTTTCTGACCTGAAACATTTAGATATGACAAAAAAAAAAAAGCTAAATCAGAAGGAATCTGTTAGGTGGGCAAACATTTTCACAGCACAGTAGAACTAAGACTATCCTCATAAAGAGCAGCACAGCCTGAAAATAGAGGTCATCTGGCAAACTGGAAGCACTTGACATTCAGTGGGGAGCACTGGTGAAGCCATATAATGATCCACTCGAGGATCAGAGACCCTGAGATCAGAGAGCGTTTGTACTGCAGATTAATAGCCAGGTCAGGAGGAGGTTGGCAGGTTAAAGACAAGCATGCTGCATACGTTGGTCAAATATCTCCACATCTATTATTCCATTACTCACAATGCAAATGCTCTGTTTGAGCCACAATGGTTGTGTAAACCAGAATCTGAGGCACTGAATATTTTTGAAGTCTGTCAGAGAGAGGAGCACAACTCCGCCGCGTGATTTATGCGTGTTGTTGTTGTTGTCCTCCTTCTCTTGTTCACCCTTTACCTCCTGGTGTTTGTTCTCCTTTTTTCTGAGCGTTTGGAGATAGCGACAGACCCAGCAGGGCAAACATTTGCTTTAACAGTCAGATTTTATTCTCCCCAGCATCAGTTTGAAATACAATCACAGTAGGTGCTCTGCAAAGCTCTGGGATGAGCAGCACAATCAGCAGCAGATTCCACCGTATCTGGCTGTGTGATATGTATGAACCTATTTTCATATGCATCGAAACGTCCCAGATAGTAAGCCGGCAACAGCACAGCACTAGCAAATACAGACGTTATTTCAGATTTGAAGTAGTCGTCTGCAACACCCCCCACCCTGTTTTAACCTTCTGTTGACACTATTTTTCTGCAAACGTGTGGAAACTAACCACCAAAAACAAATGTTATTGTGTTGTTTAGCTACGCTACACTGGCCACCCAGCATTTCACGCACTGGAAAATATTCAGACAGTAAACAGCTGTACTTCAAATGATATATTTTACAGATTACCTCTGGAAAAAAAAACATTCTGAATATTTTATGATATTTTAACATAACGTATGAGACAGTGACATAAAGCTCAATGTGACAAATAAATACAGCAGCACAATCTAAAGCCGGGCGTACACTGTGCGACTTTTTCACTTTTTTGAGCCGATTTTCCACTCGTGCGAGAATCCACGACATCGGGGCGAGTTTTGCGTCGTGTAGTGTACAGGGGGTTACGAGAGGCGATTAACACCACGTGACCAGCTACCGATCAGCAATCGTGAGCTCGCACGGACTTCTGGCGTGTTTAATATTTTGCTCGTCCCTCGTGAGGGTATCGAACTGTCGAAGCTGCGCTGCGAGCAGCTGCGACCCAAAAAGTATCAGAACCGGTCACGGCGCATGTGCAATCCTGCATCAACACCGCTCGCCCGCTATTTCCCCAATAACACACGCTGTTCGTTTTTATTTCTACACGTTTTTTTACTCACAAAGATTGTCAAGAAAGCGTGTTTGTCGTGTTCATGTCAAATTAAACTGATCACAAAACACAGATTTACTTTCTTTATTTCGTTTTCCTCATCCAACCCCCATAAATCCCTGTGTGTCCTCCTGCAGCACTCCCGAAGGACAACAGGCAAAACAAGACAAAAAAGTCTGACGTGTTGAGTAAAAACTGCTATTTTTAGCATAGTTTTAGGGCCGACGTGTTGCTACCAGACGTGCAGTGTGAGCAGTCAGGTCGCATCCGAGAACTGGGTCGTGCAGTGTGAGCACATGACTCGTGAGATCTGCCCTGTGAGGGAGTCGTACAGTTTGAGCTGAAGCTGAGTGCTACGAGTGAAAAAGTCGCACAGTGTCCGCCCGGCTTAATATGTTCTGCTTAATGGAAATGTTTCATCACTGAAGGTGGAATGTGTGTGTGTGTGTGTGTGTGTGTGTGTGTGTGTGTGTGTGGAGGGAGGGGTGTTGAATAAATTGTTCTGTACTGTATGCAAACATCGACAACAGATTTATATTTGAAATCAATCTTCTTCAAGATGGCTGCCAACGCTAACCAACGTGACACCAGAAAGAGAAATTGCTGTTGGTGTTCCAGCGGTTGAGACAGGATTTGGTGTGATTGTTATGCCCAGTAAACGCTTTAGGTGCTAAAGGATTGTGTAAAGATTGGGTAAGTTTATCCTCCAGATTTGACCAAAATGGCTATAAAATGGCCACATCATAGGCCTGTCGTTTATTCTAGCCATGTTTTAATTAAGAGCGGTGTCATAAAAGTTGTATACTGTTTACTTATTTCCCCCTTAAGAATTATGATGCAGTCCTATGAGAACACACTTTCTATTAGCAGATTTGTCAGATTGTATATGGGTGCATTGGTTATCAATATGATGTTAAAGTATATTGAGGTCATACAGTATAAGAGGGTTTTACATTCAATTCGGTTCACGTTTATTTATAAAGCGCCAAATCATGACAAGAGTCGTTTCAAGACACTTTGCATAATAAACATTCCAATACAGGTCAGGTCATTAAGCCAGAAAAACGGTTCCTAAATAAGGAACCCAGCAGATTGCATCAAGTCACTGACTAGTGTCAGAGTCTTTACAACAATCCTCATACTAAGCAAGCATGCAGCGACAGTGGAGATGAAAACTCCCTTTAACTGGAAGAAACCTGCAGAGGATCCTGGCTCAGTATAAGCAGCCATCCTCCACGACTCACTGGGGATGGAGAAGACAGAGCAGACACACACACACACACACACACACGCACACATGCACACACGCACACACACACACACACACACACACACACACACACACACACACACACACACACACACACACACACACACACACACACACACCACACACACACACACACACATACCAAGCAATGTGTCTATGGCTACGTTGTGATTTCTTAGTAAATATTCTATTTCGTGAGAGATAAACTTTATTGTACTTATCCTGGTGGATCTATAGTTAAACGGGTAAACTAGTAGTAGCACATTCAACGTCAAGGAAAGTAAAAGTTATTATCAGGAGAAGGAGAATGTTTAAGTGGTTAGCAGCAGTGTGCTAGCTGATGGCCCCCTCCATGAGTCCACCACAGCTCAGCAGAACATCGTTGTAGCTTCTTCTGGGGAGAAAAACACTTAGAGAAAAAATAAAGTTAACAGCTGAAATAGCAGGAAATAATACAGTTAAAGAGCAGATTGTAGAAGAAAGTAGTCGAGTGTGGAAATGGAAAGTGGTCAGTGTATCCTCCAGCAGTCTAAGCCTATAGCAGCATAACTACAGAGATAACTCTGAATAACCTAGCCTTTTAGACGGACTTATTCACATCAGGAAGGTTAACATCTTTCCTGGAACCCTGAAACATACAACTTGTTGGCTAAAGAAGCCTTAAAACATCTGAGATCAGTTCCATCAAGTCTCATCTGAAATTGGATCTCCTGCTAGCTTCCTCGACTGCAGAACGTACCTTGGTGCGTATACATTTAAAGACGGAAGCGAACAGCACAACAACATGATCCATTCTACATGTGGGTGTTTTCTGCAATGCTACGGGGCAAAACTGGAACAGTATTTAACTGCGAAGACGAAATGTTATTTCAGGAAAGGGACTCCAGAGAAAATGTCTGGGCTGACGAGAAGGGCTGGTGATGATGGTGTGTGGAAAAAAATATGAGGCAACAAGAGAGTTCCAGTGACCAGATGAGAAAGCAGCTGGCTTCCCTCCTGCACACTCAACCCAAACATACCCATCACCTTCCTGCAAAACTCAGTAAAGTGAATCAAAAATCGACCTTATTTACTGGGACTTTCATCATGACCTGTCAATATTACATAATACAGGTGTGTTTTTTTTCATCATGAGGGGTGGAAATGGGGCTGTGGAGGCAGTGATGAAGCACAACAGAGAGGGACAGCAGGGAGCCAGTGTGTGTAATTTATTTAAGGGTTCAGCCTTCTTGTTTTATGTATTACCATTAGGCTTTCTTCATACAAGACAAAAACCAGATGTGGATCCAGATTTAGGACGATTCAGACATAATTAGGGATGGGTACCGAATTCGGTACTTTTTAAGGTACCGACTGAATTCCATAGTACCGACCGAGCACCGATTTACGTCATTTGAAACGGTGTCTCGTTTCGGTACCAGTCCTTCATAACGAGAACTTGCCAAAACTGCTGCGCATACGCAAGAGCGTTATGTCGTTGCTCGCTGCGAGCCAGTTGTAAACAGAGCAGCATGGTAGAAAGAACGCAGGCTAAAGCTTGGGTCCACTTCACTAAATGTGATGGGTAACTGGGTGATGATGAAACCAGCGACAACGATCTAAGTGAGACATCCTCATCTTAATCTGCTCCGGTAGGTAAATAAAATGTTTAAGATAATGTTAGCTGCTTCAGACCTGAGAGCACCGCGTGCTCTCAGGTCTGAAGATAAACTCCTCCTAGCTGTTCCGAATGCACGTTTAAAAAGCCGTGGAGAAAGGGCTTTCTCTGTCTGTGCACCAAAGCTGTGGAACGCATTACCACTGCTAGTGAGGCTAGCACCAACAGCTAGCATTTTTAAATCACGCCTGAAAACTCACTACTTCAACCTAGCTTATACCACATAATTATGAACCTCACTGACATCTGCACTGTTTAAAAATGGACTTCACAATTATCAACTTCTGTACTATTGAGGTTCTTTTTTAAAATGTTTTTCTAATTTTTTATTCACCCTGTGTCTTATTGATTTTTAGCTGTTAGTTTTGGGAATTTTGTTGTATTTCCTTTTTATCTTTTATCTGTGTTCGACATGTTTGTATAACGCCGGTTTAATTAACTAACATTTTTAGTGTACAGCGCCTTGTTTGGTTGTAATGCTTTGCGAATGCGCTTTATAAATAAAATTGGATTAGACTGGATTGGATTAGCTTGATATGTTAGCTTCCGTTCCTCTAATGGTGCGTTCGCGTTCTCCTTGGAACTCCGAATTTCCGACTAGAAGAACATGAACGTGCTCTAAAGTTTGGCTTCACTTTACTAAATGCGACGGGTGATTGGGTGAAGATGAAACCAGTGACAACGATTTAAGTGTGAGGCATCATCGTTTTAATCTGCTCCAGCAGCTAAGTAAACTGTTTAAGATAACGCTAGCTTGATATGTTAGCTTCCATTGCCACCGTTGTTATCAGCTAATAGTGCGTTCGCTTTCTCCTCGGAAATTCTAACTTCCCAGTAGGAAAAATCATGAAAAAAGACGGCAAAAGGAATGAAGATACACAGTAAATTTAGTTCACAGTAAAGATGTTTGCTTCAGTTTTATTATCAGCTTATAAAACTACAAGGACGATGTTAAAATACAAACAGTTGTATGTTATTTATCGTGATATTTATCAAATATTGTTATATATTGAGAAAAATACATATTTAATTATAAAAGAGAATTAAAATAATAAACACTCAAAAGTATCGAAAATTGGTACCGTTAAGTACCGGTATCGATTCCTAGGTACCGGGAATTAGTACCGAATCGATTCAAATGTCAAAGGTACCCATTCCGTAGCGATGATTGTACATATGTAATAGATCGATGATTGTACATATGTAATAGATCGATGATTGTGCATATGTAATAGATCGATGATTGTACATATGTAATAGATCGATGATTGTACATATGTAATAGATCGATGATTGTACATATGTAATAGATCGATGATTGTGCATATGTAATAGATCGATGATTGTGCATATGTAATAGATCGATGATTGTACATATGTAATAGATCGATGATTGTGCATATGTAATATATCGATGATTGTACATATGTAATAGATCGATGATTGTACATATGTAATAGATCGATGATTGTACATATGTAATAGATCGATGATTGTACATATGTAATAGATCGATGATTGTACATATGTAATAGATCGATGATTGTACAAATGCAACAGTTGCATAGTGGCAGCATACCGGGGTCCTGGATGTAGAGTAGAGGCAACAGTGGTGGTTTATCCATGATGTGGAGAACATCATTGAGAATTTAAAGCCAGACTACCAACAATGGCCTCCTTTTTTGACAGGGAGCAAGACAGGGATGAGTAACTTTGGAGTAGAGGAAATTGACTTGCGTGTGTAGAGTCACAGCATTAACCCAAAAGAACATATGAGTTACAGCTGAGACAAACAGCCAGACCTTCTCGCTCACCATCAGTGCCCGACTTCACAAATGCACGTCTGGATGAACAGTCAACATATCCCATGAACACATCCTAAACTTTGTGGAAAGCCTTCCCAGAACCATGTTCCAGGTGGAAAAGCTTCCCACAGGGATGATGGATTTATGATGGGAAGGACTGCCTTACACATCAATGTGTCTCTGAATCAGTATTTGAACACAGTGGGCTGATTTCTGTGGCTCATTTGAAAAACTTCTAATCTAGAATGTAAAAGATGAATTTAAATGCACTCGTATTTAGTTGCATTGATACGTGTTGAAAGCCTGGCAAGCTGTCCTATAAATGTGAATATGTGGTCTGGACTTTGTCCACAGACAGAGGTCAGTTGTGGGGCAGGATCTACGGTTCTCTTTCAAACTGTCTCTGCAAGCTATTGGAAAATAAACAACATGACATAACCCAATGGGACAGTCACACTGTTGAATACGATGCAAATGCAACCTTTTCTAAATGACCTGAAGTACCTCCATCTACTCTTGACTCAAAGAAGTCTACTTAGTCGAAGGTTGATGCCAACGCCGTTTCAAACAAGTCACCGCCATCTTGGTTTTGCTCGGTCGCACTTACACCCTGCCCACCAAACAAACAGAGAGCTGTGATTGGACCAGCACCAGACTGTTCTGGGCTGCTGGGGATCCAGTGGAGTGTGACCAGACCAACACACAGAGCAAAATCATTTCGCTTTGACAACTAACAGTCTGGATTCTAGGCGAACGCACTGATATAGAGAAACCCAAAACATTGCAACTAAAGCCTGGTTCATGCTTCTCCGTCAGCTCCGCAAGGGACAGACACGCACGGATTGACGGAAGCGTTTTGCTCTCATACTTCTCCGTCTCCTGGAGAGTGTTGCAAAGCAATTGCCCGGCAGGACCACAGAGGGCGTAGCGCTGTTCTGTGGTATCCTGTCATGTATCGGTCCAAGATAGTGTGTTTATAATGTGTTTTTTGTGTATATAAGAGTCTTTTAACACGGACATATTTGTCTCTCATTCTCCCACCTCTTCACGCGCTCCCCACCTCTAAACCCACGTTTCCTGTCATTTCCGTCCACAAATAAAACGCTTAATGCGCATCTTTTCACTCCTCCAGTCACGGGAGGATGAAACGTTCATATTTTTAGAGTTTTTTCGCGAGGTATTCTTCAAGCTTCTCCGTGTCTGCCGCTAGTTAAACTCGGCTCTCTTTGCAATGGCGGCGCTGTAAACAACAGCGGCGTCCTGACCAATCACAAGCTTGCGTAATCCGTCTCGTTCGACAGATGTTTAAAAAAGTGGGCTCGACTCCGTACGTACTTGCGTGCCTGCCGGATCCCTACGCAAGGACGGATAATGGCGTTGCTTGTCTCCGCACTGACGCAGACGGAGAAGCATAAATCAGGCTTAAATGTGAAATCTCCAACAACAGAATGATCATCTGGGCGAAGAAGTCACCAGCATCCTAGTTTACAATTAGGATTCTGGGCTAGTCTTTCGGGTCAAATTCAGGTAGAATGGTCCTTCTTGGCACAGAATAAGTAATCTATTGTGAGCACTCAATCTAGGATGATTCCAGGAGAGATCCGCTAAAAGTCAAAAAGAATATACCTGTTAAGACACCTTCACACCACAACGACACCAGGATTATCTTCACTTACAGTAATTTACCAAAATCCAACCATGTTTTGATGAACCAGCACAGCAAGGTTTTAATCCAAAGTGAAAAGGGTTTTACGGAGAGCAGAATTCTCAAAAACCAATACAAACAAAGTGATTCTCTCAAGCACCTCTTTTATCAACGTGATGTTTGCCTGCAGAATGAAGTTACTGAAAACTCTCAGGACAGTGAAGATCTTTACCTGTTTTAGGGTCAACAGAGAAGTACGGCTGGCCGTGGAGGATGCTGTATACCACTCTGGCACTGTTTCCATAAGTTGGGTCATCTGCATCCGTGGCTGTTACTTGCGTCACGTAAGTCCCTGTGGAGCAGAGTGTGAAAAACACATTGACTTTGAGTTAATCGTTGTTCTCGGGAGACCGAAATCCAAACTCTTTGAAGTTCGTCAGCTTTCCGAACGATCTCACCTGACACTAATGAGTGGTGAATCGGTGGTGAGAAAGCTGCAGCTAACGCTGAAGAGTGAAAGAGCGCAACAAGGAGGAGGAAAACTGGGGAAAATGGGATATTCCTGTAGGAAATTTGCATCTTTACAAAGTCGCAATTTAAAAATGATGCAAAGACTGTTGCGCAGCTATTCATTAAATGATGCTACCAACAAGAAAACAAAAAGCCAAGACAAGATGGCAGTCTTCCAAACTCCTAACCGCGACAGAATAATTACAAATAGAAGTTCTGGCTCATGCTCTTTTACTATCTGGTGAGGACACTTTTCCTTCACAAAGTCAAGCTTTATTTAGTGTCTTTCTTTATGTCACTACCGTGCCGGTGAGCGAAGCGGAGATGAGGCGAGGATCCAAACGGGGGGAGGAAGACAGGCAGACAGGTAGGACATTTTACAAGAAATTTAATATGGAGCACGCAGGACATAGAAACAATGAACCAACACGAGACACAACACAGAAGGGGTTTAAATACAGGAGGGCTGGGACCTTGGGTGATTGGGTGACGAGAGGCAGGTGGGAGCAACTGACATGGACACAGGACTGAACAAAATGGGGAGACAGGACAGGGTGTGACACTTAACATTCACAAACAAGTGTTGGCAGTTTAACAACCCCAAACACAAGCAGATTGTTTTGAATGATGTCTACAAATGGCACATCTGGGGGCTTAAAAAAGTGTGTGTGTGTGTGTGTGTGTGTGTGTGTGTGTGTGTGTGTGTGTGTGTGTGTGTGTGTGTGTGTGTGTGTGTGTGTGTGTGTGTGTGTGTGTGTGTGTGTGTGTGTGTGTGTGTGTGTGTGTGTGTGTGTGTGTGTGTGTGTGTGTGTGTGCATTTTAATGTCCAAGAGACACTGACCAGAGCACTTAAGGTGGACATTTTACATTCTGGTAAGCATCAAGATGCCTGTAAAGTTTAATAAAAAGGCTTTTCAGTCTGTGAGTGCATTAACAACAGAATTAAAATGTTAGGCTGAAGAAGATTAGCACCCGTCCTCGCTGTCAAAAACGCCCGATTACCTGATGGGGATTCACTGACTTAAACACGTTTATACGAGATGAGATAACACATTTGCAATGCAGACAAGGACAGAAGAATGGTGGCAGTCTCAGCACATTTAGAATTAGTTTGAAAGCCTTCAAGCACCTCTGACTCCTACACATTCACAGGCAACAACAGGTAACAGCTTTTACATAAGTGCACGGCTGTAAACAAGTCAAATGAGCGCCGTTTGAAGAATTTGTCGGGAAATCAAACACTTGAATGAGAACATGATTGAAAAACATGGCTTCAGAGTTCTTAGTTCAAGAAGAAGAAGAAGAAGAAAAAATATTTTCTAAAGCGTCTCTCAAGATAAAAATCACGAGGCGTTTCACAAAAACAAGAAATGTAAAAATATTTAAAAAAATTAGAAAATGGTTAAAAATATATTTAAAATGAGCAAAAAATAGATAATTGTGATTAAAAAATGTTAAGAAAGAGAGAGAGTGAACAGGAAAGAGGGAAATCATTGGATCCTGAGGAAGGTGGAATAGGTGGGGAGAGCAGAATAAAGAGAGAGAGGTGAAGAAGGTCATACAAAAGCCAGCTTGAACAGGTGAGTCTTCAGCTGCTTTTTAAAGGAGACCACTGAGTCCACTGATCTCAGGCTCAGGGGGAGAGAGTTCCAGAGTCTGGGGGCCACAGCAGCAAATGATCTGTCACCTTTGACCTTTAAAATTAATTGAGTTGATAAAAATATAACAAATTTTATTGGACGTTAGAGTTTTGATGCAGAGAAAAGTAACTAACCCTGCACATTATGAAAATGTTTTAATGTTTAATGCAGTGCAGATAAGAACTAAACTTAGAGAAAAAAAACAGCATTTCGACATCTTAAAACGTGCTTGTATACAAGCAGCCAAAGCAACAATTTAATTAAGACTCAGACAATTCATTTAGCCGTAATTATAAACCTTTGAAATCTCTGCGTGAATCCGGCTCGTCTCGAAACGAGTCGAGGATAAACTTTTTTATTTATGTGGGATTATGGATCGGTTTTCTTTTAGCAAGTTTACTAAGTACCACTGCATTTCTTTGATTAGCATTTAGAATATTTTCCTTCTTTCCAAAGCTACAAAGGTAAGCTAAAGTTTAATTAAGCACAGGCAACTTTCTGGTATTTACATCTAGAAAACCCGGAGTGGATGTGACTGCAGTTGGATTGGCTGAGTTAAAGTATGAACAGATTTGTTTTTCTTCTAAACTTACATACATATGTACCCTTGTTTCCTTCATGCTGTTTGATGCATTGGCATTCAAAATTACCTGACTGCATATTCTTTTCACCCAGAGCAGTTATTTCTAATATATAGGGCTGTTCGATGTTATCAATCTCACATTAATATTGGCCAATAGCAGCAATTAAATTTGATATTAGAAAATACCGGTATCAGTTTTCAGTCTTTTAATGACCCAACCTTTACATAGAATACACAAATTACACATCAAACTCTCCAGATACTTCTTCTCTCTCATATCAACAACATATGACAGAACTGAGGTATAGTTTGAGGGATTTTTTAGTTTATTTGGCAAACTTGTGAAGCAGAAATCAGCCCAGTGTAGTGAACGTACGCTGCCCCCACAAAACATAAATCTTTACGCAAAGCTTGCTTTTCTTATATGAAGACCTTTCTAAATATTTCATCACTCACTACATTACACAAGTAAATAGAAAAATGCATCACTAGCTAAACACATCTCAGCGTCACACTTGGGGAGAATGAGATTCAGCTGCGATTATTAACTTGCACTAACTTAACCCTCTGGAGGCAGGAGTTGCAGATTTACAACGTTAAAACCTACCTACCTGGTTACTCCACACACGTATTTCATGAGCATTTTTAACTCAGAAGTTCCCCTGAATGACTTGGTTGTTCGTCCTTTTATCAAAACTTATTTTGAGCCTGAGAGGGTTAAAGCCATCCATCCATCCAGCGGTCAACGGGCAATCAGGTGGGGGTACACTCTGGACAGAGAACCAGTCCATCGCAAGGCAACACAGAGACACACAACTACACACACACACACACACACACACACACACACACACA
Organism: Nothobranchius furzeri; assembly: GCF_043380555.1. Taxonomy (NCBI): domain Eukaryota; kingdom Metazoa; phylum Chordata; class Actinopteri; order Cyprinodontiformes; family Nothobranchiidae; genus Nothobranchius; species Nothobranchius furzeri. The sequence goes on from NC_091747.1 coordinate 60,995,882, forward strand.
CACACACACACACACACACACACACACACACACACACACACACACACACACACACCTAAGGACAATTTAGACAGACCAATCAACCTAACAGTCATGTCTTCTTATTTGAAGTCATGTTTTTGGACGGTGGGAGGAAGCTGGAGTACCCGAAGAGAACCCACACATGCACAGGGAGAACATGCAAACTCCATGCAGAAAGATACCAGGCCGGGGATCGAACTCAGGACCTTCTCTCTACAAGGCAACAGCTCTAACCACTGCACCACTGTGCAGCCAGGTTAAAGCCATACTATTCAAATTTTTCATATTTCTAAGTCCTTTTCTTGAGCCAGTATGTGAAAATTTACCCTTTAACCCATTCACTGCCATTGACGACTAAAGTCGTCATTTTAAGTCCAACCGTTCACTGCCAATGACAACTTTAGTCATCGTTTGCATGTTTTTACTGTGTGGCTGTCGGAACGAGCCCCCGCACCGTGAGAACAAACATCTCAGCTCTGAAGCAGATCTTCATCTGTATATGTCACATGCCACGTGATCGGGAAGCAGAACATCCATGTGTTAAGAGATCGTTTTGGGCCACTGCTGTAAAAAAAAAAAGCGAGGAGTGAACCGGAAAAGCTTCTGCCGATCACAATTCAACAACGGATTATGAAAGAAGGGATAACGCTCGAAACACGTGGATTCTTCCTGATGTAAGAGGTGAGCCTCTGCTTTGTTTTTTTTTTTGTTTTTTTGTTTTTTTTTGGCGTCGACATCATCCTAGCGCGCAATGTTCTGTGACTCTTAAAAAAACAGTAAAAATGGCGAGAAACGCTGGCAGCGAAGGGCTTTACTGATCAGGAAATGGCTGGCAGCGAATGAGTTAATATTATAGGGTTAATGAGATGTCATTCAGGTCCAACCCCTCTCTGTGGCCAGAGCACCACACTTGCAACATCAGACTGGTGAGCCACTCCTCGTTGGACGTCTCCTGAATGTTTTAGATCGTGAACACATCTGATTTGTTTCGTTTAGTGATGAATCACTCCTTTAGACACTAATAAAGGCTGAGGAGAGGTTTCAGCTGTTAACTCCTTGTTGTCTTTTTAACACCAAATCTAAGTGTTGCTTTTGGTTCGGACACTAGGGGGTGCTAAAAGCAAGCCAAAACTGCCAAGTTTAAATTGAAGTAGTTGTCAATTTGCACAGATAAAGTCCGACATTTATTCATGCATGATATGTAATTTTAGTAACCTAAAATGTTTTAGTTTTGGTTCTTATGAGACGGGTACGTCGCATTTATCTGTATCGGAAATTAAGCATCAACATTATCAGTATAGCTGATATCGATAAAAAAGCCAATATCAAGCATCCCTACTGATATGCTAATATTTATCCAATAAATAACATCAGAACTAGGGATGGGTACCTTTGACATTTGAATCGATTCGGTACTAATTCCCGGTACCTACGAATCGATACCGGTACTTAACGGTACCAATTTTCGATACTTTTGAGTGTTCATTATTTTAATTCTCTTTTATAATTAGATATATATTTTTCTCAATATATAACCATATTGGATGAATATCACGATAAATAACATTCACCTGTTTGTATTTTAACATCGTCCTTGTAGTTTTATAAGCTGATAATTAAACTGAAGCAAACATCTTTACTGTGAACTAAATTTACTGTGTATCTTCATTCCTTTTGCCGTCTTTTTTCGTTTGATTTTTCCTACTGGGAAGTTAGAATTTCCGAGGAGAAAGCGAACGCACCATTAGATGATAACAATGGTGGCATAGGAAGCTAACATGTCAAGCTAAGATAGATAGATAGATAATCTTTATTGACAGACTCTTAGGTCCAGATAAAATACATATAAAACAACAGATCAATGAAACAAAATAGATAAATAGAAATAAAAAGATAATAGCATAAAATTGAATAAAAATCTAAATGTAATTAAAAACTTTACTAACATTATCTTATACTGTTTATTTAGCTGCTGGAGCAGATTAAAACGATGATGCCTCACACTTAGATCGTTGTCACTGGTTTCAGCTTCACCCAATCACCCGTCGCATTTAGTAAAGTGAAGCCAAACTTTAGAGGGCGTTCATGTTCTTCTAGTCGGGAATTCGGAGTTCCGAGGAGAAAGCGAACGCACCATTAGCGAAACGGAAGCTAACACGTCAAGCTAACGTTATCTTCAACATTTTATTTACCTACCGGAGCAGATTAAGATGAGGATGTCTCACTTAGATCGTTGTCGCTGGTTTCATCATCACCCAGTTACCCATCACATTTAGTGAAGTGGACCCAAGCTTTAGCCTGCGTTCTTTCTACCATGCTGCTCTGTTTACAACTGGCTCGCAGCGACCGACGACATAACGCTCTTGCACATGCACAGCTGTCTAGGCAAGTTCTCGTTATGAAGGACGGGCACCGAAACGAGGCACCGTTTGAAATGACGTGAATCGGTGCTCGGTCGGTACTATGGAATTCGGTCGGTACCTTAAAAAGTACCGAATTCGGTACCCACCGCTAATCAGAACAGATGTATTTTCATGGTGATTATATTAGTTGTATGTGACACAATCAGCAGCTCCCACATTGGTTTTGGTTTGATCTGACTGAACGGCTGAAATGTTGGATTTCAGCCAGAAAAATGTCAGTTTTGTCCAGAACTCAGACCAACATGGCATTTATGGACGGTGCTCCATGCACTAATCTCTGATATAGTAAAGTTAATAATCAAGTGTTTTTTTTTGTTAATTTTTCTTTAGGCAGATCATGAGATGTTACTGCTTCCTTTTTGAAAACAGCTGTAAAATATGTTGAAGAAGCAACCTAAGTGTTGACTAATTAACTCCCATGACATCCCGATCCAAGATGGCCAGTTGAACAGTCTGGAAGTTTACCTGCTAATGAACTCATTCAGAAAATGTGAAGTCCGTGTCTGAACAGAGAAAAATAACATTTCCTCCAACTTTTTTAAGAACTTTGAGAACGCAAACACGAGGGTTTGCGCTTGGTTCTATCTCTCAGAGCAACGGGCTTTGGAATGACCGGTCAGTCTTGTATTTTTCTTTGAGCTTCATTTCATGGACCCAACAGATGCGTGTGTTTTTTTTTTTATTTATTTTTTTGAACGAACTTGAAAGCTTCTCTCCTACAGTAAACACCACGGCACTCCTTTTGATTCTGGGTGCTCAATGATGCCACGGCACGTTTTTATCTGCTTTCCAGCTTTCCTCTTGAGACTGCTGAATTTGAAGTTTTGAGGGCTTCATTGTGATTCACATCAAGAGAAAGCATTCTCCTGGCGAATTACCTTGATCTGTCCTCCCTGGGGGGGAATGTGTAAAGACAAAGCTGTGAAATATTCTCCGGGCACACCGGGAATAAAACGGTTCTCTGAAATGTCACAATCTGTTAGGGAGAGCAGTGTTACCCCCTCTAGTTGCACCCGGGCTGCACCTGAAACTGAACTTCTCGCACTCCCCTCTTCAAAGGGAAAAATCCTGTTTTTACTGGAAAGAATGGACTCCTGTGTTTGGCCACTCACCCACTGGTGACATCTCAGGAACACTGGCTGTATACGGCCCATCCAAGAACTTTGGCTCATTGTCATTGATATCTTGGACCTTGATTACGAATTCAGATTCAGGCTCCAGGGGGATGTTGGTTATGATGTCCACTGCCTGGGCGCGCAGGGTGTAGTAAGGCTTCTCCTCCCTGTCGAGACTCCTTAAGGCATGGATGTCCCCCGTAGTTTGGTCAATGGTAAAAATGGAGCCAGCACCGTCCCCCGAGAGGGTGTACTTCACCGAACTGTCCCCCCTATCGAGGTCAGTGTGGAGCTGCGAGACAAAAGAGAGGAAAAAGACAGGCTGAGTGCAAACACTGGCACAGATAATGATTCAATGAAAACACAAGGGAAGTGCTGTCAAGGAGAACTATTTCACAATGACAGTGAGTGAAACTGACTCCACATCAAAGAGCAAATCCATCCCCCTGCAAAGATCTGCAAAGCACAAAGTCAGGAGCAACAAATGATCACACTTTCAGAACATTTCACAGATTAATGAGGCTAAATCCTTCATAAATAATGCATTCCCTCGGTACAATTACGCCGCGGTGACATCCCAAACCCACTGCTGCTTCAGCGTTAGAAGATGGGAGTTGAGCTCAAAGAGGCAAAATCAGAATGCAAAAACAAAAGATAAATACCTGTTTCTCACAAACAGAATCCCTAATAGTTTCTTCTGACAATAAACCGCTTGTGACCGGATTACTTTCAACACAAAACAACACAGCTCCTGCCAGAGAACGTCTAGGCTAATACAAATCCAGGACCAGGGTGTTTCCTTTTAACGATACAAACAAACCCAGAGTTAGTGGTGGAAACCTTGTTGACGTAGTCGTGTTTACTTTTTAGCAGCAAAGATCTACAAAATTCAAAACCTTTTAAATATTTACAGACTCTAATGCAATGTGATCATCCTATATAGTGGATTATGGATTTTTTCCCCCTTCTTTCTGGTCAATGGCGTGAGATTTCCACTTGCACCGCTGAACAGCAGTTTTATTTCAGGAGACAACAGGAGATGTTTCAGGCAGTGAAGCAGAAGTATATCCCACATTCCCCGGTGACTAAGTTATGAGTTGGCTTGTGGCAAAAGTCTTTATTTGTTCCTCTGAGCAGCTCAGAATCCCACACCCCACTTTTGGGCCTTTTCTATCGCGGCGTAACACAGTTAGTAGTTTGGGCTGATTTTTATTAGGTAGAACAACTATTAAATTAACAACACCTATTTACCACCCATTCACACCAAATTACAACCCCCCCCCCCCCCCCCCCCCCCCACGCTCCTCCAGTAGGAGGTGGCTAGATTGCGACGAATTTGGAAGGCAGTAATGACAATGTTGACACAAATTAATTGTAATTTTCTCTTGCCATTTTCCATGTCTCATAAACAATCCTTCATCCTCGTCGTGCTCCAAACGCCACCGGCACACACCCTGGATCGTCTCCCACCATGCAGGCTCACAATTAGACCTCTTTTAACGTACTATTCAAATAAATTAGATTTCACTGGGTTTGAAATGTTGGAGCAGCTTTACATTCAAAAATAAACAATTGAAGGCAAACTGTTCCAATTATTTTGGTTGAAAGTTAATTACCTGGCTCTCCAGTATCTTAGATCTTGTCTAGAAATCAGATTTGGGCTTTTGAAATCACATTTGTGAACTTCAGTCTGTTAAACAGATCAATAGAGATGTGTGGCAAATGGACACGCAACCTTTTTGTTAAGCACCCTGTTACATGTCACCTGACGGATGGAGGTCGCACTCATGGGAATGGGGACAACTTGGGTCAGCGAGAATAGCTTTGGCCTTCCTGGTGACTCTGGCTCCATAAAGGCGGGAGAGCTCCTCTGGCCATTTTACTGCACACCTTTTCAACGTTGTTTAGTCTGTGCTTGGGTTTAATGGAGAGGGACTCGAACCATTAAACAAAACAAAAAGTTTAAACAGAATCAATTACCTGTCTCGTCACAAATCTCTCTGACTCACGAGGGATCCAGTTACATGTAAGAGGGTCCCTTTATGCTACATTTTGTTTTACTGCACTGCACTTGTGTTTTTCTCATACTCAGTTGTTTTATTTGGAATTTTGCTAGTTTTTGCATATAAAAAAAGAAAGAAAATGATATTTTAAACAGCGTCTCTCTCTCTCTCTCTCTCTCTCTCTGTCTGTCTCTCTGATATATATATATATATATATATATATATATATATATATATATATATATATATATATATATATATATAATTAAATGCTTCACATTCATCGTAACTCGTCACCTTCCTTGATTTCCTTCCTCTCAGATTTAGTCAAAAAGTTGAGTGGAAACACTGGTACTCACTTTTTTCCTTTGCAATTCCCATGTTTCCTTATTTCTCTATGTTTCTGTTGTTATTTTGACCAGAAACATGTCCAATATAATAAAATGTTCTACTTTAAAGGGAGACGGAGTTGTGTCTTGCTTTTAGCACCCAATAGCGTCAGTTTAGTAAAACTGAAAGCAAAAACTTGCTTTCTCCTCGTTGTGCGTTCATCTTTAATCTAACAGCTCAAATGTCTCCCCAGAGTTCTTTAATGTCTACAGGAGTGATTAACAACTAAATTAAGCAAACCAGCTGTGATCTTGATCTAAAAGATGCAGAGAATGTGCTGGAAGCAGACTGCAGTGCCAGGTATGTCAGCTAAACTCCGACAGACCGGCCAAGCAACTTTGAGCATGCACGTGGAATATTCTGGCCACGGGGGGGGGGGGGGGGGGGGGCTTGGATGGCCTTTTATCAACCCTGTAAAGGATCATTTTAGCACATACTGGCTCAAGAAAATTATTTAAAAATATGAAGAAAAAAAATGCATAGTGTCTCTATATTTGATTGGCACCATTTTTACAAGAAAATAAGCCCCCTAGTGGTCAGTTGCCGTATTCTATCTGTGAAGAATTTGCCACTATTTCACCTAACTGCACACTTAGAAACCAGGTGTTCAGTAACCAGAAAACAATTGATGTTTATGTGTTGATTGTCTTCTGCAGGGCAGCAAATAAACTGGACGGGATCCACTTGTCATCTGTGAATAGGGTAACCTATAGACTTGGGTCAAGCATATTTAATTTCAAATTCTAAATGACCACGGCACACTAATGCACCTGGACATAATGCCATGGGCGTGCTTGCATCAAGCTCATTACAGTGAGGTGGTCCTACTACAACCATAAACCACCACAACCTTGCTGCAGCAGACTTCTGCATGCTTGGGGCAAAGACTATCCAAGTTCTGACTGAGGATCTCAAGTCTTCATTCAACATAAATGGTTGCATGAGTGCTATGCATTGAAATGTAGGCAAACTGTGAACATCTACTTAACATATTCATGAGCTGCTTTGTTTATTTTGTTTCTGTAAAAGTTAAAAACTGGAACTTTAAAAGAAATCAACAGCAAAGACTTTGTTCTTTTGTACGTGTTCCTGTGGACTGATTACGTTCCTGACAACAGCTTTCTGATTCTGTGTTACATAACGGCAAAATGGATTCACACCATCCCACCGGTACCTGCCATTGAGACTGGAAAGAAATATGAGATGTGGCTGCAGATCCTCTGTAGGTTACGGAGGATCACACAGACACGCCGACTGCAGCACAAACACATTGGGACTTATTGGTGATTCACAGCAAATTGCCAAGTTCACAGAAGCACAGCACAGCATTATAATGCTGTCACCCATGCAGCATTGCTCACCATTATTTAAATAAATAGGACTTATTTTTAGCACGTGGCCAACGTTGAGTGATAATGAGTCCAAAAAGTATTTCCTGTCATTAGAGAATAAGAATCTGAATAGCAGAGCATTCGTCTCCTATCTCTATGGATAATGTGAGGACATTATTTTTAATCGTCTTGAATCAGGACCTGAATATCAAATTATTAAACTTTCACATTAAATGAGTGAGTAGTTGTTTGGGAAATTTTTATTTTATGTTTTTACCATAAAACTCCCAATTAGACTCCCTAGAAAATGAGTTTTTTAGAGACAATAATCACTGCTGGGATTGTTTTTTATATGAAAATGAATGCGTTGAGATCTCATTTATACTACTGCCAACATTATACACTCATACCATCCTTATTTTTATCAGAGAGGGAGGTAAGGTAACGAAAAAAATACGATGGCTTGGTCTTCTGAATCGTTGTTTCCATGCACAGTCAGCTCTGGCTAAGGCGTCTGATTATTATGACCATTTCAGCATGGGCGTGATGATTAATCAGCTTCTACAAGCATTTATAACATTTAAGATGTTTTACTTTGTCTAATTATGTTTATCTCCTACAGGGGATCGGTAAAGCGACTGTGTGGCGTTTTTACGATGCTCTGTTTGAGACCGCAGAGCAGCGTAAATTATGCCATCATGAGGGACTTACACCTAAGTTTTGGTGTTGGGAGTTTCAGAAATGGCTACTTTCTTTTCTTTTCTTTCCATTCTGCTCCACCAGCAACAAATCACGGTTCTTTGGTGTCATCTGCCAATAATCAGCCTGATTTAGAGTCTTATGGGCCATTCCCACCTGTACCGGGTCGGCCCGGGCCGGGTAGCGTAGGTTGTTTACATATCTGGGTGGCCTGGAATTTTCCTGGGCCAACCAAGGCTCATTCTCAGCCCTCTTTTCGAGGGGGTCTGCTTCAGGCCGACCAGGGCCAACACGCCCACTGCTGACAGCAAATTCACACCTTCCATTAGAGCAAGCCTCTGATTGGTGGGTAGAATCAGCCCACATGGGCTTAAGACAAGGATGTGTGGAATCAACCGGGCCAGGCTGGGGCCGACTGGGGCTACCCGGCCCGGGCCGACCCGGTACAGATGGGAATGGCCCATTACTCCACCCACATTTCCTGTTTGAAAAATGCGCCAAAAGGACGCTTTGCCTGACGGACCGAGAGAGCAGCGCCAAGGCCGTGACTGACAGAAGCCTGAGCTGGAGTGACGTGAGCTTGTGATGAAATTTGTAAAAGTACAAAGTAGAAAATTCTGGTGAGAGTGTGAAAGCAAAAGAGTGAAGCCTGCACCCATGCCAACATGTGGCTGGAAGATAAAATCTCTTGAAAAAGATTCAACCAAAACTACACAACCTAACATTTTACCAGGATTTCACCATTTTACTCCTCTGCTAGCTCCATGCAAACAAAACAGTGGCATGAGTGGACTGTAAAATATTCAGATTGTTCCTTAAGTAGGGTTCTTTAGCCATGTCTGACCAGAAATGGTACCAAAACAAGCTTTCGGCTGCTGTGAATGCACGCACAATAAAGACTAACATGTTCTAAGGTTGTCTGTTATTTGTAGTAAGGTGTAACTGAACAGGTGTACCTAATAAAGCGACTGGTGGGTGTTTGCAGGGGCAGCTAATTAGCTTAACGAGGGGCTGCTGAGTGGATTTCTGAGGGTGATGCTGGCATGGCTGGCTGAACAAACTGAAGAAAACCAAAATAAGAAACAAAAAGAACAACAATTGACAGAAAACCGGTGAAGAGGCTGAAGAAGCTGTGGTGGATTGCAAAAGGTAAGAGATCCCCTTGTGTTTTAAATTTCTGTGGCTTCACTTGAATTACACTGGAGTTTTTAATCTGTTCTGTGTTTAATTGCACCTGCTGGTCTTTGAGACATTTTTATTTATTCCTGTTGGCGTACATTATGTATTTGGTCCATTTCAGTTATTCTGTTATGTCCTTGGGACAAATTCACTTCAGACAGGGGTGTCCAGTCCTGGTCCTCGAGGGCCGGTATCCAGCACGTTTTCATTTTAACCTGCTTCAACACACCTGATTTCAATCAGCAGGTGATTAACGGGCCTCTGCAGAGCCTGATGAGCTGCTGCACAGGTGATTCGACCAGCTAATCAAGCGTTTTGAAGCAGAAAACCCACAAAACCTGCTGGTTACCGGCCCCCCAGGACCAGGATTGGACACCCCTGACTCAAGATGATGTAACGTCACGAAATGGCCTGATTTTGAGATCCCACAGGTCAGATCCACAGCCAGGTCAACTTACCCCTGGCTATGACACAACCTACATTATTTTCCTCTCACAGGAGACTGGAAGTCTGCACGTAGTCCCTTTAATCAGAGCCTGCCTTCCTCACACCAACTGGACTGCAGCTCTGAGAGATAATAAAAGAGAAACAATAACATTCTCTCCTACCAAGGTCCCCTTGACAGAGGAACTCATAAAATAAACTCTTTTATTCCCAGAAGAAAGAAGATTTTATAATTAAAAATAATCATTAAATAAACGTTGTGTATTGCTACTTATAATAATTGGAAAACAATGAAATGTTCATTGATCTGTGCTTAATGATATATGCTTAGCATGCTTGTTGGATGAGGTCATCACCATTTGCACTCATACAAATACAGAGTAAAGTTAAGTTGGCACATGACACATAGTTAACCTTTTGCCCAGATTCATAGTCTCCAGATCAAAGAGGGCGTGTCTCTGAGATGCTTGGTAATATCCTCAGACTTGTCAACATTTGGTTGGCTAACCAATTAATAACATCAATCCATTAAAACTAGCCATCTCTGGGTTTTCCCTCAGTTCGAACAGCTCAACAGTTCGAGGGTTCTTCAGACCGGCCACCTGAGCAAAAATCCTCTTTAACCAGCAAAGATTCTGACACGGTGTCAAAACCTTTAACCTTTTTCGCACCTGCGAAGCTGGAACAAGATAAAACCTGCAGAACAAAGCTGATGCGAAACTCCCTCAGAGTTATTTTTAAGACGCTCGGTTTCATCTATCGTTGTGACCCGGAGACATCTCAGGACTGAAAATAGAAAAAAAGCTGGAAGTGCTGCAGGGGTGTAAGAAATTTTATCTGGTGCTCCCACTGGTGCTCCTCAGCCAAGGGATCCTTCTGCCAACATCTCAGGACTGATTTGGTCGCATCGAGGTTCCTCCACGAACCACGTGCGGTGGGGTCGTCGGCTCCTTGACATCTCGGATCCAAACGGGGGTCTCCAGAACGGGTGAGGTAGAACACAGCGAGATGGCGTCTGTATGTGGTTTTGATAATAACAACTTTATAGCTTATTTGCAAACCAAATTCTCTCGTGTCCAGAACTCAGCTGTCTGAGAAACGGAGATTCTGGCTCCATTACGTTATATTCACTCCTAAGTTCCCGACACCATCCTTTAGTTCGCATCCACTCACAGTAAATAATAGTTAAAACATTGTGTCCAGTCTTAATTGTTTGTTAATTAAATTCTTAATTTTTACAAACCTGGCTGTTTCTTGAATCAAAACGAAGTGTGTACGATTCCCTAATGAATAAAAGAATCCTGGAATCTTCTGACTAAAACAACTAAAGACCAGGCAAGGTGATGTTCTATATTTAAATAGAGTATCACAGCTCAGTGGTCACAAGTGGAGTTAATAATATAAATAGTTCTTAAAGCAATTTACATAACCCAACATACTATTTATTAACATTACAATGATAAAACACAGCATGCCTTCGTAAATTTTATGCTTGGTTCGATCAATAATCTTATTTTTTCAAGGACAGCCCAAGACATAAACGTGCTTTTGTGATTTATCTGACAGCAGTGAGAACATTTACCTCCAGTGTTAAATATTAAAGGTGTTGGATTTTTTGCAAATCCTTTATTTTTAGCACAAAATAATCCTTGAGGTTTTGTGACATAATCTTCATTTCTGCTGCTGAGGTTGCCGGTTTGGCTTTGAGCAGAAATCTGACAGCGCTGAAGCGATTTTGACGCAGTCTGACTGGAACAGAGGATCTTGAAGCGACGGCGTCTGCTTGTTTGTGTTTAACGCTTGATCATTTATCAGCCATCTTTTATTTTGTGCTTTGTAATCCCCTAATCTTTTGCAGCATTAGTTGCTGTAGATTATCTCATGAGTCTCAGTGTTCCCATTAGAGAGATGAAACCATTAAATAAGTGACAAACGGTCTCTCATCACAGACTTTTCGGTCTTTTGGATGTGACCTACCGTGGAGATGATGTTGGCAGATGAACCGTTGCAGCGATCTTCACTCAATAGAATCAGTTTTGTTTAGTTAATAGCCCAAACATATGATATGCACACACAACAGCTGGTTTTAGGCAATTCAAGCGCTGCAGTGAGCTAAATATAATGATGCTTGTCATTAAAACATATCTGATGACTTTGTATGTATTGCACGGGATTACAATATTTTCAACTCGGTGTGTCACCTTCTCCTGGTGGACCTATAAATTAAAACTTGTGTGTGTGTGTGTGTGTGTGTGTGTGTGTGTGTGTGTGTGTGTGTGTGTGTGTGTGTGTGTGTGTGTGTGTGTGTGTGTGTGTGTGTGTGTGTGGCTGAATCAACCTCTTTTTGACACGCGCACTGAAAATCGAGCTGTGTAAGCGGCACAGCAGCGTCTGTTGCAGAGCAGTTGTTTTGAATTGCATAAGATTGTCTTCCATCGTGTCTTCCATCATGGCTGCTTCAGTGCAGAAGGGGGAGAAAGTGCCACATCATTAAAACCACTTGTCTGTTATTACACACACGTAGAAACACTCTCACCCAAAACAGCTATTACCACTTGATTGCATTTAATTAGCACTAGAACTCCCGAGGCAGCCATTTTGACTGTTTTCATATTTTGGTAACTTGAGTTTGACAGATTTCACATTGTCCTGGCTTCCTGACTTTTCCCATTTTTGTGTATCCTTTATTTCCGTGTTATAATCTCCATAAAACAATGTCTCAAAAAGGAAAAATGACTGGTTTTGTCATTGTCTCTCACGAACCACTGGCCTGATGGTTCTGGTGTTTGGGTAAATTTTTCCCGCTGAAGACTAAAGCTTGGTTTATGCTTGACGCATTTACTTTCCATGCGGTGATGCGGCTCGCGGATGGAACGCGCTTCACAACTTGCAGCGTTTATGGTTCGTGCGGCTCGTCTCTGCGGTGAGCCAATATTCTCCCAAACTGTAGGGGGCAGCATGGAGCTCTACAGCATGCATCCAACACTACACCATAGTAGAAGTAGAAATTACTGTTTACAACATGGCATTCCAGCATTTTTAACAGCGTCCCCGTCTTTTCCGACAGTGCGAGCTATTTCTCTCCAAGAATTATTAACAACATGTTGATCACGGTGATCTCTGAGAGCTGAATCATACAAATGTCTGTATTTACGAACCTCTGCCATACTAGTTCTTGCCGGTCCGCCATGTTTTTCCACGTCCGTCCGTCCGCGTGGTTAGAAATATTCCGAGGTGCGCGTTGCGGAAATCTTGGACCGTACGGAGACGCGGTGGAGGGGCGTGGTTGATAAAATGACGCAAAATGATGCAACTTTTCAGCGTGGAGCCGTGTGAACCTCGTGGACGCGTCAAGCATAAACCAACCTTAACATCAGCTCAGGCGCTCACTCTTTGGTCATATTCCGTGTAAAATTACTGCCAAAACGGCTTTTAGAAGAACGTTTTCAGTGACACAAGCGTTAGCGGCGCTGCTTCGGGCTGAGAAGGTAAAGCGGATGAAAACTGGTCAGTAGGAAATGGCTGAAACTCTGACAGGAACGTGGAAGAGTCCATGACATCATCTCCAGCCTTGCGTTTTATGGTAAGCATGGCTGTTAGTGGGATTTCTAGTTGTGTTAGAAATTTGGGAATTCTAGTTAAAATAATCACAGCAGTTTTTCAATACAGTGATCCCTCACTACTTCGCGGTTCGTTTATCGCGGATTCACGACTTCGCAGATTTTTTCTTTGGAGCCTTATTCAAGGGAAATTCGCCGATTCGCTGTATTTTTCTATGCGAAATATCAAGAAATTCCTGTTTTTTTTCATCAATTTCATCATAAAATGCACTTTTTGTAGTAAAACTATTAAAAAAAAACAAGTAAAAATACAGTACTATGTAAAGGGAGGGTTTTAAAAGTCTGAATACTGAATATGTACCTGTTAAATAAATACTGTAAATATGGTGTCCCTACTTCGCGGATTTTAACCTATCGCGGCCAGGTCTGGAACGCATCTACCGCGATAAAAAAGGGATCACTGTATTCATAAGTGTCACGAATCAGCTTGATAGAAAACGGTGTAGTAAATGATCTCAGTACTTAGGGGCTGCTTTCTGATAACTTGGTACCTAAAAGTTTCCAAAGACGAAGCAGAAACTGAACTGTGACTCGTTAAATTTCCTATACACACTAGTGTTAGCATTACAGCACAGCTGGCTGCTGCAGGAAGTTGGGACAACTGCAGTTTAAACTCCAGTGAGCTATGCTTCAGCCAAAAATGATGACGTGGAATTTCTGCCATGTGAAACCAATTTTCAAATGAACATTGGAATTATTTTGTGTTTCAATATAAAATTTAGGATGCTTTCAATATCAACTCCCAATTTTGGTGTTTTTAAAATGGAGACATATGGGCACTTATATGTAAGTTAAAATAGTTCTACTTTATAAATAATATGTATCAAGTTATTTTCAAGTACTCCATTTCCCATTTGTGACATCACAATTGGAGATTTCTGAAGCTACTGGTTTTAGGCTGATAATTCCTAAAACCCCAGACCGACGGTGAATGCTGTCGTGACACGTTAGCGCAGTGGGAACCAGATGAAACGCGACATAAGTTGTGATTTACGGCATTAAGGCTTAAACCTCTCGGCTTTGGTTGAGAGGTTTAGCATCTATACCAGAGTTTGGTTCAGCAACTGTTAAATATTTGTAGATTTTTAGCATTTTGTTTGCTTCCTGGATCAGTTCTGGCATTGTTCTGAATTACGGGTGTGTTCCTGCTTTTTAGGAGCATTTTGTCCTCAATCTTTAAATGTCAACATCCCAATAAACCTCCACGATTTATGATTTGCTCTTATGCTGTGATTATCCCTTCATGTGTCTAGGATTTCAGCTTCATAGGTGCGTTGGTTAATTAAAAGGGGCGCTCATTTCCTAGTAATCAGCAGGAAACACAAAAACACTTTAATTGGACTGTGCATTAAAAGCATGGTTCTCGTACTGAATACGTTATTATTTCTGATGAAGAGGAGAATTTAGATTTGATTTCTTTGACTGGCATAAAGATAACAACTCATTCCCTTTAACATATTTGCATAAAATTAAAACAAAAAAAATCATATTTTCAGGTGATTCAGTACAAGCCCCCATGAGAGGAACATTGATTCAGAACTGCACAACTGAAAGGGAAACATGCAAATGCAGTGTGAAATGGACAAGCACACTGCCTCGTTAATTATAAGGGAACATTGAATGATAGTAATTAAAAATTCCATTATGCCAGCGGTGGTAATCAGTTAAATAATAATAAAAAAACAGACAATAAGTTAGTTAAAACTATGACACCCTACAGACAAAAAGCAAAACAATTTTCATGAGCTTTTCGGCGATTTAACAAAAGAACATCAGATATTTTACTAAATGAAACGATTATTTCTAATGCTTAAATGACCAAAACGTGTTTTCTGAGTTCTAGTGGTTCTTGCAGATGGTCTGAAATGGATCACATGTGCAGAATGTCTTAGATCAGGCTGGAAGAAGGATGAAAACGACCTTCGTCTCAGTTATCCTTGATAGGCTTAATTAGCAGGATGCTCCACTCGGTATCTGTTGACACGGCTGCTATAAAAGGCAACAGTTTGTGTACGGAGCCGTAATAAGATTCCTGTTATCATCTCACTATTCTTGTTTTTTTATCTTCCTTCTGATTATCTACTTGATTTACTAGATAATATTCTTCAAATATGTGTTTCAATAATTCTAAAACGGAGTCGCCTCATTCTGTTGGTATGCGAAGACCCAGATGACACCGATGATGAAAAAAAGGAACGACCTGTTACTTTCCATAACCTTCTCCTCAGAATTAGGTCATCTTGCTCTGTTGGGTATGAACAGTGTTGGGAGCATTGACAAGCCCATTATTTATCTCCTATTCTTTATTCTAATAAATAAATAAATAAATAAAAAGTATTGATCAAAGCTAATCACCTTCTGATGGGAATAGCAGGGAAACAGTGGCTCTTGTTACTGCCAGAGGACCAGTCATACACAGAGTAGCGAATGTGCTTTACAGGGAAATCTTGACGATTAGAGAGGGTATTGTTTCTTGGTACTGTCAGAATTTGCTGCAAATGGTCCCATATTGGCCCGGCAGTAAAGCCGCATATTGATTGGAGTTATTTCAGCGGAGAATGTGACCAACCTCCGTAGAAAAGGCTGTAATTGGATTTCTGCAGCCAGGATTATGTGGAGCTCCTCAAGAATGCATATCAAAGCTGTAACTCTTTGCTGATGGTCGCCAACATTGTTCTCTGAACGGCCGGCAGTCCTGCACCAGCAGGTGCTTTTAACAAATCTGCAAACACCCCATTTGGGGTGAGGATATACAAGCTCTTGTTGTGTTTAACTTTAAAGAACCCATTGTGTGGGCTTTATTGTTGCTTATTGGTGATTTCTAGTGCAGAAAGGCGAGTCAGGCATGCATGTTTTTGCCTGAGCCTATTTGTTTGCTAGTAAACGTCTCTTGAACCACTGAGAAGATGTGTACTTTTCAGGAAAGCTTCTAAGCACAATCATCCTATTTTACCTATTGTGTGCAAACTAAGGAATCGTTTCTGATGTACAATTAATTAAATTTTGTCTCAGCCAAATTAAATATGGCCGCCACAGCCAACTGACCTTAGTCAGGGTTGAGATTGGTTGAGACTTGTACAGTTTGGCAGATGTTGAGCTAAAATATCCTTTTAATAGAGGCTGAAAGTCATACCAAATACAGTCTGACCAGAACCAATCACACAAACATGACTGTGGCAGTGGAGCTAAGTTAGTCTCACAAATGGAAGGTTTCAGGATCGAGTCCCGGTCAGACTGCCACAGTCGTGTCCTTGAGCAAGACCCTTCACCCCCCTGAGATTGAAAACTCTGGAATGGAACATGGCTGATGTGCATTTATTCAAGACCAAAATGCCAAATAATTCAACAAAGTATTGAAACAAACTATGACTGATTTCCAGTGATGGCTTTGTGCTTTCAGTAAGACCACCCTGTCCGCATTTACTTCCTTTTCATTATAAGGTCTGAACTTTTGCGTCCAACCACAGTACCTGTCCTCCCAGCTCAGTTGCACGATATCACATAGTGGCAGTGTCTTGGCATGTTAGAATGTTACGGGTGGCTTTATGTTTGCATCATGTCAGGCCAGTGCCAAGTCTTACCATATCATGACTTGAGTAGTCACGGTGATGGTGACGGGAAGAAAACAGAATGTCAAATCCTGCAAGCTTATTACGGCTGATCGATATTGGCTAGCGAGACATTTTTTTTCTCCTCGGTGACAGCTCTGAGCTTGCTATCTGGTTTGTGTCATGCCACAGTCAGGTAATAAGGATGGAGAGGAAAACACATGGGATGATGGGAGGAGGGGAGATATTGGCAGATGTGCAACCACAGAAAATGCGTCTGAGGACAGGAAGTTGTGAAGGAGCAAGAGTGCTTGCTTTGCATGTATGACAACAGAAGTTAATGAGTTTATATTCTCCTGTGATGTTTCAAAATAGCCATTCATCAAAACTGGAAATATACGTTGTACTTTTTGTAAATTTGCTGAAGTTTAAAACTGTTGTGGATATTAACACCACCTGGATCAGCACTCTGCGAAAAGGGCGATGTAGTAAGCAGAAACACATCACCAAGTATTTCCTAACAGGGAGTTGGAAGAGGGTTTATTTAGTCTTTTCCTAATAATGTGAATGTTTCATTTTCATAGAAAGGACTTCAGTGTCTACTTTCTACGAGTAAAGCATTTTCATCCCTTTCCAAACAGCCTTTGTTTGTAGAAATTGATGGCTAAAGTCGAGTGTTAGCCCAGCCAAGGTCAGAGCTGAGAGTTGTTTCAAAATGGCTTCAACCTTCAACATTTAACAGCAATTTACTCAAAAATTATTCTGTTCACTTTTACAGCCAGTTTAATTTGGTTATTTTAGCAGAAATATTAAATTCCTGCTGAACGTGACACCCAGAGGACCCAGAAGAGCTAAATTTAGCTGGTGTTGCATTTAAGTAACGACTCATGTAGTCAGCCAAATGTGAATTATGTTGTTAAGGGTTACGAAATGACATTTGCATGAACAATGGTGAGACTGAAGATATTGTGTAATGGTTGGAAACTGTCCAGTTCCTGTTCCGTCGTGTCTTGTGTTTAAGAAGGTGGCAGGTTTAGGAGTCTTATTATTTCCTGATATTCTAACATCTTGCCTCTGATTCGTGAACAGCAATGTAACTGACTTGGCTTTACAATGTTTTATCTCCACAAATAACACACGTCTGAAGGAGTTATGCCAGGCTGTGGAGTTGCTAATGCTATTGCTTAGATTTTATTAGCCAAGACGTGCTCTGCTCTCTCCTGGATGCTAACAGCCTTCCCCATTGCGAGCCAAGACGAGTCCATGTGATGTAGATCTATCAGGCTTCTCCAACCTGAGCATTTTCCCATCTATTTTCTGTCAGTTGCTAATGCAGAATATGGGTAGAAAACCATTTTCACATTCAGTCTGCAGGTCTAACTCCGATCTTGTTGACTGACTGACTGTACATCGGGAAAAACAATTAACATGTTTATCAGTGAACTTGCTCTTCAAGCCCACCTTGGTATGTAGTGTTGTTTTACCAAGTTACTGATCACGTGTTTGCCAGTCTTTTATTTTTTTTCATCATTGCTTAACTTTATTAATGCCAGCCCATAGTCCTGTGGTGCTGCGCCAGACACGTGTTATTACCCCGGCTACAGCAGACAGATTTTGTGCTTCTGTCTTTGAACTGCCGGCCTCTTTTACACCAATCCGGATGATTCTTTGCAGGTTTTTCACTCAGCCTGCCTCATGGTGATGGATACCGTTGCCCTAAGCCATTATCCGACCCTTGGTTAAACTCTCACACACATGAACTCAGAAGATAATGCAGAAGGTGTGAACGCAGATGGAAGAAGGATAAACTATCCATTTCCCATTAACTTTTTAGAAATGCGCTAGATGAATATCAGAGAGCAGTCAGGAATTCTAGAAATAAATACTTCACCAGCATTATTACTACCCATTCTGGGAACCAGAGGGTTTTATATAAAACCCTAAATGCAGTTTTGTCAACTAATAAGTCTCCAATGGTTGCAATCACAGATGATCTCTGCTCTCAGTTTTTAAGTTTTTTCCTAGACAAAGTCTCCAATATTAGGAGTCTACTCATTAGCCCTGGCGATGTTCTGCTACCCGTATCGGTTTGTACTGGATACTTTGACCATTTTGAGCCGATCACACAGCCTGGAGAGATTAATATCTTCCATGAAGCCATTGGGATGTCCTGATGACTTTGTGCCAGCCAGACTCTTCCAGTACGTTCTTCCAGTGGTAGCCGCTTATGTGCTCAACATTATTATCTCCAGCCTTGTTTCGGGAATTATACCCTCCTTTTTAAACATGCTGTGCTTCAACCACTTTTGAAAAAAATCTGGCCTAGACCCAACTGTCCTCGGGAACTTTCGCCCAATTTCAAAGCTCCCCTTCTTGTCAAAAGTGTTGGAAAAGGCTGCTTATAATCAAAGTTTGCCCCATTTGAACAATTTTGGGGTCTTGGATAAATTTCAGTCTGGTTTAGACAATGCCACAGCGTTGAAACCGCTCAAATCAGGGTTTTTAATGGTATTATTTTAGCCACTGATTCCAGTTCCCATGTTGCCTTGATGATGTTGGACCTCTCGGCTGCATTTGACACGGTCGACCATGACTTTTTATTGTCCCGCCTTGAGAATTTGGTCGGCATTAAGGAGTCTGCACTTGACTGGTTCCGCTCCTATTTCTACAACAGGTCTATAAGAGTTAGGATGGACGATTGTTCATCTCCCTCTGCTGCTCTTCCTTGAGGCATGCCACAGGGGTCTATTCTCGGCCCCCTTTTATATAGCAATTATATTCTTCCACTGGGATTGATCTTTAGGAAGTTCAACATTAACTTTCATCTTAATGCGGACGACTGCCAGATTTATGTTCCCTTGAAGACTTTTACCTCCATCCAGCCGCTCCTTGATTGACTGAGGGAGGTTAAAGACTGGCTGTCAGCAAATTTTCTGCTGCTGAATGATTTTAAGACCGAGTTTATTGTTTTTACTCCCAATGTCTCGTCTTCCTCCGCTCCTGATTTTTCTGCTCTACCTTTTAAAATTAGTCAAACAATTGTTAATCTTGGAATTAAAATGGACGTAGCTCTATCACATGGTTGAATCATGTTTTTATCACCTGATACGTCTTTCCAAACTAAAACCCATTCTGAATCGGCGCCACCTCGAGACAACCATTCACACTTTCATCACCTCAAGGTTCGATTACTCCAATGCAATTCTGTTTGGTATTTCAAAAGCCGCATTATCCCGCTTTCAGCTGATACAGAATGTGACAGCAAGATTTCTGACTAATACGGGCCGTCGGCAGCATATCACCCCAATTTTAGCGAGACTTCACTGGCTTCCTGGGCACGATCGCATTCGTTTAAAATTTTTGTTGTTTGTTTTTAAGGCCTTGAATGGCTTAGCGCCACCTTACATATACGAGTTACTCACCCCTTTTATGCCGGGCAGGACTGTCCGTTCAGGTGACCTACACCTACTACAGATTCCCAGTCTATGCTGCAAAACCCGTGGTGAACGAGCTCCGAAACTCTGGAATGATCTCCCGTTGGATATCAGACTCTCCCCCTCCATTGGGGTTTTTAAGTCTCACTTAAAGACTTATGTTTATTCCCTTGCTTTTACTGCCTAGCTATTTTATCTAGGTTTATTTACTCTATTCTTTTACCAGTTTTACTTACTTCTCTTGTTTGATTCTTTGTGCTAAGCTCTAGCTGTTCTATTCTTTTATAGTATGTTATGACCCCTGTACAGCACTTTGGTCAGCTCACATGCTGTTTTTAAATGTGCTCTATCAAATACATGGAATGGAATAGTCTTCTGAATTTTAGCCTGTATTAATTGATTTTAACTCTTGATAATTTTCAGTGACTTTTATCTCTTTTAAAGTTTATGCGTATGCATTATGGGCTGCATTTAAACTGGCAGAACATGTCAGGATCATTTATATTTCATTTGTTTATTTTTCAAGCCAAGTTTCCCCCCAGCTCCTTCAACGTTCATAATGAACTATTTTGATTCACTGTGTGTGTCTGGTGTATTTAAGGGTTTCTTCCGTAGTTCTATGAAGTACTTTAGTAGGGATGCACTTCAGTCTTTATTAGCTCAGAGTAACAGTTGACTTATCGGTTATGCAGAACTTGGGTAATATTTCTCAAAACAGAGGCCATTTACAAAACCACCAGATTACTAATGCATCCATTGTAGAAGGATTCCCAAATGGTCTCAGATGTGAGGATTTGCATTTACATTTACATTTACATTCATGACATCATCTGAAAATGGCTTCTGACTTCTAAATATCAAACACTGACGCTGTTGAAAACTTGATGCTGATGACAATTTAGCATTACATGGTTATTTACTTGGAATAATCATTTATCTTGAATGTAAATGGCAGCAGGACAATGAAGCTCTTCTATCACAACGTTCAAATTTAAAATAATAACAAATTCCCCAAATCTTTTTTTGAAATGTAACAGATTAGATTGTCATCATGTTGATGCAACAAAAGGTGCACTTCTCTATTCCGGACAATACTGGACGTCACCCTACAAATGGACATAGACCATAGAAATAAGTGAAAGTGATTGGGGCATTAGTAGACCATTTGGAAATATGATTTAGGCCATTCAGTAGAAAAGTCCATTACCCAAAAGGACAAAATATATGAAACGTATTACTTTGGCAGGACAGATGAATGACACCATTAGCTTTTATTTCATCTGTTCTTTCCAGTAACATTCATCATCAACATGCATCACATTTGTAATTGCTCTCTCCAATTTTTATGTCCTAATGAGCTGCAGTATCACCGAGATACCTTTTGAAGAATCTTTAGATCCATCCATCCATCAATCCATTTTCATCTGCTTATCCGGAGTCGGGTCGCGGGGGCAGCAGCCTAAGGTTAGAGGCTCCGAATTCCCTCTCCCCAGCCACTTGGGCCAGCTCCTCCGGGGGAATCCCAAGGCATTCCCTGGCCAGGTGAGAGACATAGTCCCTCCACCATGTCCTGGGTCTACCTTTAGGTCTCCTCCCGGTTGGACGTGCCCGGAAAACCTCACCAGGGAGGCGTCCAGGAGGCATCCTGACCAGATGCCCAAGCCACCTCAACTGGCTCCTCTCGACGTGGAAGAGCAGCGGGTCTACTCCGAGCCCCTCCCGAATGACCGAGCTTCTCACCCTATCTCTAAAGGAGAGCCCAGCCACTCTTCAGAGAAAACTCATTTCGGCCTCTTGTATCCGCGAGTCACAAACCATAAGACTTGTGTTATTTCTAAAGGAGCTGAATATATACATGTATGTGGAAGCCTAGGAAATACTTAAATATGTATTGTGGATCTCAGTCACAAGACATTTACTTCATTGTTGCATGGTAACAAGTCTTTAAAATAGAACAATATTTTTAACATATAAAAGCTTGTCTTTTAGAGAAAAATGGCAGCTTCATTATAAAAAAAACAGCTTTTTGACTGGATATGTCTATAAAGTTAAAGTCCCATTACTCATCATCACACACTGGTGAAATTCCTCTCCGTGTTTACCCCATCCCTGTGGCTGTGCTCGGGAAATATTTGGTGGTTTAACGCCCCAGTCCACCCCTTAAAGCTGAGTGTCAAGCGGGGAGGCATTGAGTCCCATTTTTAAAGTCTTTGGTATGACCCGACCAAGATTTAAACCCAGGCAGACACTCTATCCCTAGACCACCAAGAAGGATGATCATTAATATATCTGTAAGTGTAAGAGACATCCAATGAGACATCTCAAGCTCTGATAAACCTGTAATTGTTGCCAAAGGAAATAATTCATATTAGAAGAAAATTCATAAAGTTTAAAGTCTTATAATCTTTGAACAATCTTTAGCATATTCCTCTTCTAGGGATGGGTACCGAATTCAGTACTTTTTAAGGTACCGACCGAATTCCACTGTACCGACCGAGCACCGATTCACTTCATTTGAAATGGTGCCTCGTTTCGGTACCCGTTGTTCACAACGAGAACTTGCCTAGACAGCTGCGCATGCGCAAGAGCGTTATGTCGTTGGTCGCTGCGAGCCAGTTGTAAACAGAGCAGCTCCGGTAGGTAAATAAAATGTTTAAGATAACGTTAGCTTGATTTGTTAGCTTCCGTTTCACTAATGGTGTGTTCGCTTTCTCCTCGGAACTCCGAAATTCCGACTAGAAGAACATGAACATGCTCTAAAGTTTGGCTTCACTTTACTAAACGTGACGGGTGATTGGGTGAAGATGAAACCAGCGACAACGATTCAAGTGTGAGGCATCATCGTTTTAATCTGCTCCAGCAGTTAAATAAACTGTTTAAGATAACGTTAGCTTGATATGTTAGCTTCCATTGCCACCATTGTTATCAGCTAATGGTGCGTTCGCTTTCTCCTTGGAAATTCTAACTTCCCAGTAGGAAAAATCAATTGAAAAAAGACGGCAAAAGGAATGAAGATACACAGTAAATTTAGTTCACAGTAAAGATGTTTGCTTCAGTTTAATTATCAGCTTATAAAACTACAAGGATGATGTTAAAATACAAACAGGTGAATGTTATCTATCGTGATATTTATCAAATATTGTTATATATTGAGAAAATTATATATTTAATTATAAAAGAGAATAAAAATAATAAACACTCAAAAGTATCAAAAATTTGTACCTTTAAGTACCGGTATCGATTCATAGGTACCGGGAATTAGTACCGGATCGATTCAAATGTCAAAGGTACCCATCCCTATCCTCTTCTTTCACTTATCAGGGTCTAAGGGAAGCAGCCCTATAGGAAATGTCAGACCAAGCTGTCTCAGTCACATGCTTTGTTAGGAACCAGAGGAATTCCCAGGCCTGCCAGAGAAATACTCCCTTTAGCAGGTTCTGGGTGGGCCCTGGGTTCAGACCATGACTCGGCGTCAAAAGACGGTACAGGATGAGACGTTGGACGGATAACATGGGGACACTTTGCTCCTGTTCATTTGTTTTCAACCCAGTTTACTAATAAATCATGTCTTAAATATTAACAAGTTAAACTAAAGTGCTATAAAATAGCCCAAGATTCTTAAACTGCCCCATTTGACTCGGGATGTTAAATTCAACCCTTGGTTTTCATTTGGAAACCATTGCCTCAGTTTTGGATGTGCTGAAACTCATTACAGCAGATTCCTCTCCATTTTCAAACATTTCCAAAAATAATGGAGTCACAGGTGTTGGTGGCGGTTGGTTGGTGGTGTTTTGGGCATGCCTGGCTGGCAGGAGACCCTGGGCCTACCCAGGAGACATTGGAGCAAGCACATCTCCAGTCTGGCCCTGGTACGCCTTGGTGTCCTGACAGAGGAGCTGGTGGAGATGGCTGAGGAGAGGACTATGTGGGGTGCCCTACTTGAGATGCTCCCCCTGCGACCCGGATCCAGATAAGTGGAGGAAAACGAACTAATGAAAGGGTACCAGAAATTATATTCAAAAACTATTTGAGCAGCTGGTGACAAAAGGCAGTCCTAAGAGAACAACTCTCACTGGAAGTGGGTCTAACTTCCTGCCAACTAGGAGGACCAGACTTTCACTTTTGGTTCAGGGACCAACACTAACAAAGATCCATTCACCCGGTATTCCACAGGCACCGCCAACAGGGTGCCTCTGAGGGACACAGCCATGAGTCTTCTCTAAATTGGCATCCCCCTTCAGCACCTTAATATCGATGATGCTGGAGAAACCGTTTGTTGCATTGCTCTTAGTTTCCAGAATGTTCTGGATAAATCAACAAGACCCTTGTTTAGCACACTGCTTCTAATCCGCATGCGGCTGCCTGGCTGTAGGTCACTGAACAAATGTCTGCATAGCGAAGAGGTAAGCAATGAAGGTATGAAGCCTGTGATTTTGAATTCCACGTTAGTTAGCTGATGGTTCACCTTTTTCCCACTGAAGTATTTCCCAGCCAGCCCCGTCCTCGTCATTATGCTCTATAAACAGGTTTGTTGTTTTATACGGAGCAGCACCGATGAGAGATTCAGATCCATCATGAATAGGAATTGTAAATTTCACATGGCTGCTTGATGAAATCTTCCTTTGTTTGGGCCAGTGTGTAAGTCTTGTTGAAAAGGTTTTTACGTCCCTCTTATGGGTCATCATTGAGAGATTCAATTGAACACTCAACATCCTTCATAAATCTCAGATGGATGTGGGAGAGGGACCTGAAGGAAGAGCCATCAATAAGAAGAGCGATGGCCACTGCCTGTCAGGCAGGAAGCAGGGGAATAAACAGGTGTGTGAGATGCAGTCCTGCCCTTTGCAGGGAAAACAGTGGCATATTGACTTATATGTAAATAAGTGACCTTTTTTCTGTGTGAAAAATGGGGCACTGGCGAGTGCCACGGCAAGCTCTGTGTTAAAAATGATAGTAGGACTTTTCTTTTCTGTCCTCCTTTCTTTTATAGGTCTGAAGTGTCGGTTTTAATTGATGAAGTTTCTCTGAGAGCAGCCGTGTGTGAGCTGTAAAAGGTGAAGCTATGCTTTCTGAATTTCAGTTTGAAACATGGAGACCGGGGATGCTCAGAGCTGTATGTGGAGGGGGTGGGGATCAGGCTTTCTCTGTATGGGCTGTTTCTGAAAATGATTCATTTTAACATTTTATTTATTAGCTCAAAGAGCCCTAGGTCAGTTATTTCCTTCCAAATAACATTTCTTTTTCTCTAAAAAGTATGTCATTATGGTGGCTTAATGCAACAATTCATTCACTTTTCTGTAGCTTCTCACTGTAACTGGTTCTTCCTGTCGGACTCGTAACCATTGTGTACTGTTAATGAAGCAATAAGCCTCCATTATAGTAAATGGCTGCAGAACGTTAAGTTTTGGATGCATCCCAGAAGCATAGGGACACATTGCTTATGCCTAGAAAGTAGTTCGGAGCTAGTTTGTCTCTGCATCAGTTACCAGGCAAGGGGCGGAGGACACCTGAGACAGGTCAACAGTCACATGGGGCACATGGAGACAAGTTAGACACACAACAACTTGTTCACACCTACCATTTAGAGACCTAATTTAGCCTTTTTGCCTAATTTGCCCTTGTTGCTGCAAGGCTCTGTAACCAGCTGCTCCAGCATGCAGAAAACTAACAGTTTCAACAGAAAGGCATTAAATTACATGCAAAAGCACAGCAAATTGTCTTTGCTTTAGTTGCTGAAAAATCAGTATTTTAGTTCAAAATCTAGAATAACTGAGATAAAACCATCATTTTTATATCTATCTCAAATTAGATTGACTTAAATTAAATGTGTTGTAAATATATATCAGGGATTACTTTCTTAAAATGTATTTATCCCGTCTTGTGAATTGTTAGCTAAAGCTCCAGGTAAAACATCATCCCCCTGATTCAGACTGGGTTTTTAAGTTTGCTGAATCACCAGACATCGATAAAAGCAGCAGGTAGCAGTAGAACATGAATGATGACTGCTCATGATTATAAAGAAAATAAGCTTTTTTTTTTTTTAGATTTCTGACTGATCTTTTATTCTTTCATATTTTCTGTTCACTGTGCAGAAATGTTTTACCTTATTCAGATCCTGCAGACTCTAATCGTGAAACAGGAACATATTTTTCACAAATGGTAATATTTCTAAAGTCTTTGCTTTCTTTGTTTTGAGTGGAACCTCAGTCATTTGCATTCTACAGTCGACGTTTTTTCTCTCTGTCCCATTTCTCGTCTTCACTTGTGCAGCGTTTTAATCCTGCCGAATTCCCCCAAATGCTGCCCTCATTTAGATATTTTCTAGTTTTTGTCAAATGATACAGCGGGGAGACATGACTCGAACGCAGAGCAGACACTTCACCAGCTGCTGCTCTGCTTCAATCCCGTGTAACTGATGTTTAACAAATTTGTATTTTTGATTTAAATTTTTTAGGAAAAATTCTGCTGTGATTGGATATATTTATAATGAGCTGCTTAAAATAAACTAAAGCATTTTGAATTTTGAGCAGCTTTAGCCATACCCCACCCTCATCTCGAGGGAGGTGAAAGTGGTGCCCCACACCGCCACCCGTCTGTCCCAAGGGCCAGAGTTCAGGGCCAAGGACAGCACCTGAAGACCTCTATGGCTTTGGAGATCTCATCGGAAGTTGGTGGTACCAGATTGAACGGCGCGTGGTGCCAGAAGGTTGCTAGTCTGGGTTTGGAATATTTTATAGCAGCTACTTCCAAGGCAGATCCTTGAGCCACAAGTTTCCAAACCCTCTGAGCCCATGGATCAGCACCATGGACAGCGGCACACAGATTACGTGCTACCACTCCTCCTCCCTCCTGGATTATGCTCGTCCCTTTTGTTAGTTTAAAACAGCCTTTAGCTTCATTTTGTTTGGTTTTTAGTCTGAAAGCTTAGATTATTAGTTTAGTAAAGATAGTGTTCATTTTCAGAAGTTAACTAACCTTAGTTTATTTTAGCACAGTGCAGCCATACAGACGGCCTCATATTGATGACTTTTAGTTTATCTCCCCTTGTTTCCTCCTATCAAGGGTTTTGTAAATTATATTATTATAACCTTCGAGGCGTTTTGAGTTGTTCATATACTGTATTTTGTGTGCATCTGTGTTTATTACCAGCATCTCCTCTACCCAGGAATAGTCCTGAAGACAATAAATCTTTGTTTTCCTTTCACCTCACACATGTCTTCCTGATGCTGCTCCCTCCTTCATTTTTTACCATTTGGATTGTAACAGTAGTGCAAATGGACAATTAATGTTTACCAAAAGTTCAGTTACACCTGATTCTAGCTGCTGAATTATCTCCTCAGCCTTCACTGAGTTGTGCAAGAGCTGTTAATCGCTCGTTTGAGTAAAATCTGCAGTGTGGAAGCCCCGCCTCTAATGCTACAAAAGGCCAATACAGTAGACTAATGCAGCATTGCTGCAATAATCACTTGCCTCTAATATACTGCTTTTATTTTATTTAATTCATTTATTATTATTATTATTATTTTGCTTTGCAATTTTCATTCCAGTGAAACTAAACTGTCAAATTTTTAAGATTCTGTCTTTATATTTTATTTCCCCCCCCCCCCCAGGCTGAATTCAACATTTAGGAAGACGTTCGTTTTACCTTCAATATTTCAAAAAGCTGATTTAAAACATAAAATCCAGCTGTTCTAAACCGTTTGAAGCCGACAGCTTGGTGGAATCCTTTTGCCTACTTCCTCTAAACGGATAAATAGTGTAACGCTTTGAGAGCGAGAGAGAATGTGTTCTGGTTTTGATCACCCATCCGTTTTGCTTTGTAGCCGAAACGAACCATTCCAAAGAAAACCGATGTGTTTGGAACCAGTTTTGCATTTGAAAATACAAAATTTGAGCCTCTGAGTTCAGCAAACATATCTCTGTTGTACAATTCTGGTAGCCTTACAACACTTTTGATCTGGTTCTATTTCAACTAGATCTATGCTGTAAAGGAGTGCATCAATGATGCCTGTGTCCTGTGCAGAGGTTGTGCATTATACTAACTTTTTATACATATGTTGTGACTTGTGTATAACAAATGCAAATATATTAGTTTACTTATTATTTCACAAACTCACTGTTTTTAAATGAGCGTGCATGCATTAGTTATGAAAGCCAGAGCAAAGACACCTTCTTTAGTTTGCAGCCGTCCTACATCCCATCAGGACTCGCAGAAACGCAGACGTGGCACATCTTCCTTCAGATGCTGCACAACAAAAGAAACTTTGCTTGCATTCATTAATCCAAAATAAACCAGATAGCGAGCATTAATGATGTTTTGTTTTCTGAATTTAAACCCCCCATCCAAGGAAGATGCACCTGCAGAAGCCATGTGCCAAACATGTTTTGAGAAGATTGCAAGCATGGAAGTGAAGACGAACAAAAGCACCACGTTGCAAACAAATGACCTCTCAGAGTGGGACAGTGTATTGACTTTTTCAGAAGTAATGATATTTTTTCAAAGGAGATAAAGGATGAGACAATTCTCTCCCAAAACACAGCTTCCATTCTGGGTGTAATGCAGGGAGATGACGACCCAGATTCAGAAGGGGAGGTGTTTGAGAATAAGGTGGAGGAGAAAGGAAATCACAGCCCTGCAGTTTTAGGAAATGATAGGCTGAGTGGATGACAGGTATGCGTCCTCCTATGTGGTCAAAGTGCTGGTTTGCATGGGTAAAAATGTAGCTCTGTTTGACTTTAGACAGGAACGTACCCGCTGAGTTAAACATACATTCCTCCACGGTGAATAACACATTAGTTATTTGTGTTGGTCACTCTGTTAGGAATAACTCTCACATGGAAATTTGACCTCAGCATACTTTAAATGACCCAAGTCGTGTCCTTTTGTTAGCTGTGACACCAGATGGACTTTTGTTGACTTCACATGTTTAACAGCTGTGGATGGAAAGTTTTGTCCTGTGGTTAATGAAATGATGGACTAAGGCCTAGTCCACACGTAGCCGGTTTTTTTTTAAACCGAATATCCGCCCCTCCAAAAACGTACATCCACACCACCTTGTTTAAAAAAAAAACTCTGTCCACACGTACCCGGATAAATACGTTGTTAAGGACATGCCAGACCTGTAGGCGGCAGTACTTCCCCCGTTCTTAACCTCGTCCTTCGTCTGTGGTCTTCCTCTAGGAGCAGTAATTCCGCTTGCAAACACAAACAAGCAAAAAGCGCTTGGACAACTGATAAAGCGAGCGCAACTCTGAGGGCATCCATGCTGTCGGCTAGTGTAAACACAGGTCGCACACGTGATGTCAGCATTTTGTTGTCGCGGAAAGTGACGTTGGGGACCTTAAAACTCCGGTTTTGTCCGTCCACACGCAGACACCCAAAACGGAGAAAACGCAGATCTTCACTTTGGCCGGAGTTTTTAAAAAACTCCGTTTTCGTGTGGATGACAGGCCAAAACGTAGAAAAATATCTAGGTTTTGGCAGATCCCCGGCTACGTGTGGACAGGGCCTAAGGCTAGAGAATTATGACCCACCTGTCAGAGCGTGGGACCCTAAAGTAGACCTAAATAACATTATCTCTTTTCAACAGAAGTAACGTTGAATTGATTCAGGATGTATTTGTGACATGGGCTAGTCTCGCATGGTGTCAGGAAATCATTTCTGGTTTGGCAGCTTAGACAAAATCTTAGTAAAGTACAATGTATTAATTTTGTTTTCGTAAAACACAGCTGGGAGCAATGAAATGTGTCCAAACAGCTGCCATCCTCAGCATCATTTAGTAACCAAACTACTGAACTAGTCCCAAGAACGGACTCGGCACTCCTTCAGCGTGCTTTATTTGTTGTCTTTACGAGCCAAACGTTTACTCTGCTGTCAAAACCGACAAAAGCACCCTCTTGTTAGCTATCTGAATTATGTTTTAGCAGAGCAGACTAATTAGTAATGATTTAGCAGCTGCAATTACAGTTGGCAGTGATGCATTTACAACAACACGTCGTTTACATGTGAAATGTTTGTACTTTGCTCTTTTCAAAGAACCCAACATGGAAACATGTATGAATGTAGGATTTTACTGTTTACTGTGTAATGTCCAGATGAAATATTTGAGGGTTTTTAAATTCTCTAACGAGTCTGAGAAAGCATTTTTGAGTTTGTAAGAACACCCCAAACCATATCTAAACAATCAGAATTACACGTGCTCTTGTTTTTGTCCAGTTGTCGTCTGTGTTTAGGGAGATGAGGGTTGATCACGAGATATCCAGCTGAGATGAGCAGCCATGCAAATTAAATGGGACTATCAAACCATGTAATTCATTTATTTGTATTTCCAGCCAAAACATAAACTTCAGACGGTTATTCATGCTTTTATTTTCTGTTGTCTGGATTGATTTAATGCAACAACAACTGAATCCTTTGGCTCCAGTTTGTTGGTAACTTAATTCCATTTTTGATTCTTTTTATAACACAGGAAAGGTTTTTCTTTACCTTGCTAATGTTTCGTTTGCCGACTGCAAAACTTCCTCAGAGCTGACGCTGATGGTTGCGTCACTTCCTACTCCGTTTATCCGCGAGCAGCAGAGGACGTTGTCGCCCTCTGCTGCTCGCTCTCCCCTCTCCGATGATGCAGTCCCATGCACGATCAATGTGTAGACCCCATCGTCTCTGTTCATGGTCCCACATCCACGTCTCCTTATCTCTATAGCTTCTTTTATCCATCTTTTGTATTTCTGTTGTCTTGTGTAGTCCCAAGGATCATGAGGCTGCAGGTTCTCCAACCCGAATCTACTGGCAGGTGCAAAAGCCAGTTCTAAAACTATTTCCTTTTTGTCTCAACTCTGTTTTGTGCCGCTGACTTTCTGAGTCATGCTTGTCTGTTCTCAGTGACTTACTTTGGTCTAGGCTGTGAAATATTTGTTTACATACATAAATGAGACAAATAAATCTGGACCACAGTATAAGCATGTTTAGTCTAGATTTTTAGTTTAGCCAAAAGAATTTTAGGGCTATGAGTAAACTCTGAAATCTCTTGAAATCGTCCAACATTTACTCTCTGACCCTTGAATCAAAGTTTCTGTTTTAATGTGGCAGTGTGAGCGTCCTGTCACGGTGTCCCGACTGATCATGCGCCCTGGCCACTCGGCCAAGAGGATGTCCCTTTGGCTGACTGGTAAGCATGAGTGACTCTCACCCGGGAGTCTGGGGATCGAATCCCGCCCGGGCCCTCGCTTCTCCACTTTGCCACAGTAAGAACAGAACATAACAAGCAGATGTTCATATGACACGTCTGCAGTTTGGCTTGGAAATATTTTTGTTTTGGTACAAATGGCCTAACTTAAATAGAAATTTGTCATCTTTTGCACAGATAGTTTGCATATGCATGATTGGAGTAAACTAAATATTTTTTAATTAATTAATTAATTAATTAATTAATTAATTACTGCATGCATGCATGCATATATGTATGTATGTATGTATGTATGTATGTATGTATGTATGTATGTATGTATGTATGTATGTATGTATGTATGTATGTATGTGTATGTATGTATGTATGTATGTATGTATGCATGTATGCATGTATGCATGTATGCATGTATGTATGTATGTATGTATGTATGTATGTATGTATGTATGTATGCATGCATGCATGCATGCATGCATTTATTTTTAATGAGAAGATACATCAAATATATTTGCACTGGTTTATATCGGTAACAGAAAATAAGAGTTAGACAATATCAATGTATTGGTGAAAAAGCTGATATCGAACATCATTCCTGAATATTTTTAAATAAAAAAGAATGAAGTTTTCATACATGTACCATTATAAAAGCATTTTGTCTTTTTTAGGGGGGGAAATAATGTTCCTTCATCTCTGTACTCTACCCATACTCTCACTGGTTGATCTGCTTTCATTAAAAAAGGAGGAAAATTGATCTGACAGACGGAACAACAGAAGACGACTTACTTTCCCTAACCCTTAGTGGTTTAAATCTGTTTCTCAGATGCCTGTAAACACAAGCAAATTGCAAAGGTATTAACATTTTGCTCACATTTTAAGGAAACAGCTTTGAAGGTACTCAACAGCATTTGATTAAGAACTTTGTAATAAAACAAACAGTCAGTAAAAATAATCCCTGCGAGTGCCCGATGGCTGCGTGTTTTGCTCCCACGCCCGTGGGTAAAAAGCTCCTCTGCAGCTGAATCCCTCTTTTGACTTCCAGCCAGCGGGATCTTGGCTCCATGTGTAATTCTCTTGCTCGCTTGCCCCACAATTTCTGCCCATCTTTTTCTGCAGCTTCTTTAAGCTAAGTGCTTAAAGGTTTAAAGCTAATATACAGAATAATGAGCAGTAATGTCAGGTGAAAGGGTATGCACACACTTGGATCATTATGGCTGCATTTTTGGCTGAGAATCAGGTCAGAGGGTAAGACTTTCTGCTGACGCTGGGTCGACAGATGATGCTGCGGTCTGTACTCCCCCAGCAACGGCATCATCTGTCACAATATTCCTCTGATATCATCACGTACTCATTCTGTTGCATTTTTCCATCCATACCATTATGTAATTACATCTTCTCAAGATCTCAAAGGGCATTCGTTTACAGAGGTGTTCCTAATGGGGGCCAGAGGGGGCAATGGACTCTGCAAAAATGAGATGGTCCCCTAGCTGCCCACTTGTTGGGATGGTCATTTTGTAATGCATACACATCCAAGAAAAGCTTGAATAAAGTGTCAAAAACAAACGCGTCAAACCCCGACGCCGAAAGTGTCCTTTTTCGTCACGTATGTAGGAAAAGGGGGTTTCTCCTTTCTGACGGCAGATCCTAATGCAGCGTAAAACTGACGCAATGGGATGTCCGCTGCTGCTGCACCGAACCAGCTCATTTAACCGCACCTAAACCTTAACGTTTTGCTATTTCTTAACTTCACCCTCATCCTAACCTTAACCCTCTTGCTACCTAAAATGTTACTCTTACAGTGACCAAGCGTTTGTTTCCATGCGTTCTGACTGTGAATTTTCGGATTTGCCGCCCAGGCTAGCGGAACGTTGGACCATACCATCTGGCGAGGGGGAGGTTACAAATACCCTCTACTTCTAACCTCCACCTTGGTAGTTGAAACCTCCCCCTCGCGTTGCCTCGGTCCAAACCCGACTAATTTTATGTGGGGAAGAAACGCTTGGTCACTGTAAGGGTAAAGTGTTAGCTAGTAAGATGGTTAAGGTTAGGATAGGGGTGAGGGGAAGGTTAAATAAGAGGGTATGGTTCGGGTGAGGTACAATGAGCTCGTTTGGTGCCTCGGCTGCGGACATCCCATCGTGTCAATGTAATGCTGCATTGGGATCTGCAGTCAGAAAAGGGAAAACCTCTTTTCGTAGTTAAGTGATGAAAAAGGGCACGTTAGGCGTCATGGTTGTGATGGCTGACCAAGCGTTTGTTTTTGACGCGCTGGGAGTGAGAATGTTTTTTAACGATGCTTTTGTCATTTATGGATCAAAATATGTTAAAAAACAATGTTTTCTAAGTCAAATGGTGTTTCTTCAATAGCCTTAAATGTTTCTAAAACACTTTTACATGTGTGGAACACTGAAAACGTTTTCTAAAACTTTGTGGTTCTGATTATAACAGATCACTCTGAGTGTTTCAAGCTGGCTGAACATGAAAATAGTCTCCTACAACTATCTCCTGCAGTAGCTTCTGGTAGAAAACAGACGGTGAAAGTCCAGGATTAGAAAATCTTGATAGATCTAAGTCACACTGTCACTAACATTCATGGACTCACCCATCTTTTCTCACGACGGGGAAGGCTGTTGTTGGTTTAGCGTCCAAGAAACGGCAGAAAACATCTCGGCTATCAGAAGCTAACATTAGCATTAGCAACTCCACCACAAAGCAGAACTCCTCCAGGATTGTGTTATTTGTTTAGATGAAACATCAAAGTTGCAGAGCAAACGGAGTCAGTGGTAGTCGTGTTTTTATCAGCCAATCAGAGGAGAGGTGTCCAAATATCAGGAAATAAGAGTCCAAATCCTGTCGTCTGAAGCTACGTTGTCCTCCAGCTGATTTGTACTTCCTGAAACAGGTGCACGAATAAAAAGCTAAAGTAGCTGCTGCACCAACATTTAGCAGGAAGTTGTGTTCATACCAGACTGAAGACATTAATGTGTCGACATTATTAATCAAGTATTCAGCACTGACTCTATGTCCATTACAGTTATGAACCTTCTATCTGAAGCCTGATGGTGGTTAACGAGTCTTTGAAAGCCTTGCCACCTGCCCTCCATCCTCCCCATCTTCAGGCAATCAGTTTCAACGTTTTCTTCTCAGAGCATCAATAATCACGGAGAAAAATCCACTTCCGTGGGAAATCTTGGCATCTCCAAATGCTTGTCGTATGTGGAAAAAATCTGTCAATTATTTTGAAGCAGTGCAGCGGTCCAGGATTAAGGGACTTAGAAGTGCAACAGCCTCACCCTCCCTCCACTTTAGCCTCAGACTTCCACAAACAGCACGGCGTGTCAGCGCTGATTGCAGTTGCACTGGAGCAGATAAGTCAGTCTCACTATTATCCTATGTAAGCTAGGACTGCCAAATTACAACTTTAGCCTTAAACCCCCACAGAGTTTGCTTACGAGTGTCCTAAGCCACAGCAGAATAAGAAATCCTGCTAAAGAGAGATGACTGAGCTTTGGGAGAATGGAAGCAAATCTGTTGGGATGTGT
Organism: Nothobranchius furzeri; assembly: GCF_043380555.1. Lineage (NCBI taxonomy): Eukaryota > Metazoa > Chordata > Actinopteri > Cyprinodontiformes > Nothobranchiidae > Nothobranchius > Nothobranchius furzeri. Next base: position 61,030,814 of record NC_091747.1, read on the forward strand.
TTATGCATCTCAACCCGAGTTTTGGGTCTCTCTCGTCTTTTTATTTGCTGTCAGCACCCTATGATGCTCCAAAGACTTTACAAAAAAATGAAATAATTTCTACTCTGCCATCAGTTTGCACACCGATGCCATGTTTCTGGCATAGGAAGCCATTAGCATGCATAGATTTGTTTGTCCTTTTGAGGACATTTGGACATTTTCAGAGGGTATAATCTTTCTGCACATCCATGACCAACGATTTGTAAGGACTGCCAGACAGTTTGTCCAGTTTATCCAGTTGCCAGCCCATTCCAAAGAGACACTACATTCATGCATGAGGCCAGTTTGCCAGGTAACACAATGCTGATGTTTGAGAAGTACTAGAGCAGGGATTCCCTAAGTAAGCTGCCGCTAGGGGGTGCGCGAGGTGAACAGTGTAATGGCTGCGGAGCTCAGAGAAGTCTGTCATATGTCACCATTAGCGTAGCCAGAAACTCATTTGTGGGTGAGCCTAAGAAAAAGTAAGTGGGCCGAATAAATGTAAATGAAAACAAGTATATTTTGCGTGTGTGTGTGTGTGTGTGTGTGTCCTCTGCATTTGCCCTAGCTTCAGAATAATAATGCGCTGAGCTTCAGCGCTCTGGCCTGCGCACGCTGTCAACAGCAAGATGTGTTCCGTATTTGATCATTTTTAACGGTGTCGGAGAAATCTGAAGGTGGTGAGTCATTCTGGCAGATTGTAATAAACACCCTGTCTCATGCAGGTGTTCTGACGTTGTAAACCTCACACACAGAACATTGTGGATGTAACAAAATAAATCAAGAAATGATTCCCATCTGAGCATTTTAGCATGCTGGCAGGACATGCCCGAAACACCTCCCCAGGGAGGCGTCCAGGAGGCATCCTGACCAGATGCCCAAACCACCTCAACTGGCTCCTTTCGATCCGGAGGAGCAGCGGTTCTACTCCGAGTCCCTCCCGAATGTCCGAGCTCCTCACCCTATCTCTAAGGCTGAGCCCGGCCACCCTACGGAGGAATCTCATTTCGGCCGCTTGTATCCGCGATCTCGTTCTTTCGGTCATTACCCAAAGCTCATGACCATAGGTGAGGATTGGGACTTAGATCGACCGGTAAATCGAGAGCCTGGCTTTGTGGCTCAGCTCCCTCTTCACCATGACAGATCGGGTCAGCGTCTGCAGTGATGCAGAGCCATGCCCTGATGTGGGGCTGGGGGGTGCGTCGACATGGTCGGGACATAGAAGGGGGTGCGCGGCTAAATAAGTCTGGGATCCGCTGTACTAGAGAAAACTGGCTGGAATGTACATCTGACAAAGAAGTACACGTAACTGTAAACCAAGGACCTTTTTTACAGCACACCCCTAAGCTGTGTGTAAAACTGCACATAAACAGCTTGTTTTATAGTTTATTGAATTCAGCTTCATTGCAAGTTTTTACATGTTCCTGCTGTAAACATTTATCTTTCCCTTTTTCTATTAGTGGTGATTCTGCCTCCTTCAGATTCATCCCAAGCTACTTGTTATGTGACTTATCACCTCTCTCACATTATAAATGGGAAAAAAGTGTGTTTACCTTTCCCACGTACTGCGGGTCTGACCCCATGTATTCCTCCAGCACAAAGAACTGGTTCCACACCCATCCCCTCTTGACCCGCTGGAATCGAGCCGCCCCATTCCTCACCGGGCCCACCGAGCTCCTGGCGTGCTCCCTCCCCGCTCTGCTCCGTCCCAGCGATGATGAAGGTGCACGCGAAGAAAAAACCAAATCCTCGTTTACAAGAATCCACAGGAACAGCAGCAGGCAGTTCCTTGTAAGCATTGGCGATTTGTGAGGTTTCCAAGTTGAGGTTGTTGATGAGCTGTCTCGGCTGCAGTGAAATGACCACAAGAGGGGTGTTCTGGGAGGAGGCGTGGCGTGGAGCCGTGTTGGGGTGTGGCAAACCCAGAAGCAGGTTCCCGGTTCTACATCACCTGAAAAATAAAACAAACACATTTATGTAGTGAATAACTAATGTAGCAGTCCAGGGTGGTCTCACATCGCACTAGGGCTTGTTTGTTAGCCTGTCTTTAATACTAATCATTAATAGTTCTCCTCTTTGTAAACACTAACATCTTGCTGGCACTTTCTAGCCCATGTTCTCTTCCCCTCCTGCATACCTGTGTTCGTTTTTTAACTGCCCGGTGATAAATTATAGTGCTTGCACTCTCAAGCATAAAGTAAGCACTGTAATTATTCGCCTCATGATGGATTACTTCTACATAGGGTAGTTCTCATAGATTCATGCTCTAATTAGCCAGAATACTTGTCCCTGCAGTGAAAGCTGTGACTTTATTTTTGCTGTCAATTACAGGCCACCCCACACGGCGCCGCTGAGCAGTCAGCGCCGCTGCAGTTCTTTACCTGGAAAAGGTTGAAAGTCAGTATTTTTTAAATGACACGTTAATGAGCGGCCTCGGTCGAACGTCAGGATTTACTTCGCGAGGCTTGTCTCGGGATATTTGATCAAACCAATCAGAAAGCTGCTGACAAATAATGAGATGAAGGTTTTCAGTGGGGGAGACAATATTCAGAAGAGGGAAGTGATAGGATTTTCTGTATTTTATGTACCTTTTTGAGAAGAACGTTGCAGGACATGATAGGTATTTGTTTAAACGAAAGGTCATCGATCTTTGATCACATTTTAGAGTGGTGAAGAATGGTCTCTGTGATCACCCAACTTCCTGAGACAAGATGAAGGTCCAACAGTATGTGTTGATTAAGCTACCCCGGTCAGCTGATTCAGAAGAATGTTGATTAAAGAGCAAGTCACCCCTTACAAGAAACTTACTTCACTCCCACTTCATGTTTGAAAAATGCAACAAATGCTGTTGCTTGGCAGACCGAGAGGGCGGAGCCGCTAACAAATACACACACACAGAGGCTCACAGTGGCATTATGACATCATAATGTACCAGATGACATCATACCATACTTCTTAGCCAATAGCGGTGGCAGATTTAAATTCAAGTACAGTGCAGAATTTTTCCCTGACGACGGCGCAACACTGACAATTTTAGGCAGAATATTTGAATTTTAACCAAGATGCACTCAAGTGCCAAATTATTGACTACACGTGTCTGTAGCACGACTAGACACTCCTTTATATAGTTTATCAGCAAAAAAAAAGTGATTTGGGGGTAACTTGCTCTTTAAGTTACCGGTCAGCTGAAGAGTTGTGTGTGTATTTTGACTGTGTGTAATTCCTCTGTAAATGATTCATCTGTAAGCCTGCTGTGCTGTTATCTCTGGAATATGGTTTCCTAGGAGATGAATCTGTAACTCTGAAACTCGAGAAAGGCCCGCCCTCCATCCCCTTGTTCAATAAAAACCTCTGTTGAGCTGAGAAGGGTGGGGGAAATGATGGAAATAGCTCCGGAGGGAGTTGTGCATCACCTTCTCTCCGCTGTTTGGTGAGACAGTGTAAAATGAACTCCTTCTACTCTTTGTATTTGGTGTGTTTATTTCAGGTAAAGGGTTATGGAAAATACAAATGCTGTAGGAATGCATGCGTGAGCCAGATGGGCGTGTGTTGTGAGAAATGTCGGCATGAAAGAACATGACTGTCGTCATTTTTCAGACACGTTCTGAGATGTTTCCGAAAACTGAACCAACTCTTCAACAGAACTGTTGACAAATAATGAATCTGCAACTTATGTTGTCATAAAGCTGAACCAATGACATGTAGTCTAACTAATCACAGCGCATCTAAAAAGCTACCATGATTGGTAGATTGGAAAATATTGTAAACAATGTACAAAGTATGTTACCGGCTAATACTCAGAAAATCTTTTTAAAGAGTGAGTGGTTACATGTTTAAAGGCACTGATGTTTTTAAATTACCTAGATTTAGGACCTCAGTTGAAGACCGTAGTATATCCTTATATGGTGTAAGAATATGGAATAACCTTAGCAGGGAAATAAAAGAATCACAATCACATATATTTAGAAACGGACTAAAGAAAGTGTACAGCTGAACTAAACTAAGATCTATGAATAAATCTAGAAAATTATTAGAAAGTGTTTAGGTAAAAAAATGTGTGTAAACAATAAAAATTCAGAGTTTCTTCATTTATTTCTTAAAGGGACTTTACGGAGTTTTGAATTTTTATGCTCGCTATCGCCCCCTCAGGCCAAAAGCATAACGGCAGCTTCAATAGTAGGCTCGTGCACGAGGCTCACATGCTGTACGTGCACACCCCTTAATGAAAATAACAGCTAAGACAGTCCCTTGTGTGTGTGTGTGTGTGTGTGTGTGTGTGTGTGTGTGTGTGTGTGTGTGTGTGTGTGTGTGTGTGTGTGTGTGTGTGTGTGTGTGTGTGTGTGTGTGTGTGTGTGGACCGGAGGACAGAGGACAGGAGAACACGCAGCTAATTAATTAAATAATTTGGTTCTGTATCTTTCTCTTCAGCACAGCCGACAAAGGTTTATGATGGGTCAGTCCTCCTGCATGCTCAGATCATTCCTTTCCCTTGCTTGAAAAATTGTTCCAAAATGAAAGTTGAACCCACATCTTTTTTATCTGTGAATTCAATGCCGTTCGGCGGGTCTCAAATAAAATTTGGGCATCTTTCTGTAAAAAAATATACCATTAATGTAAAAAAGAAACTCTAAATAAACTATGTTCACATCCAGAATCAAACCCAGGTCTTCTGCATGAGAGCCCGACATTTTACTAGGTAAGCTAAAGCGCCAGTGACGTCTTTTCTATCTATAACATTTATATCCTTGATGACAGCTGAAACAATGTTCAAATAACGGTTCGGAGCAAAAATGGCTATTTAAAATGTATGAAGAGGAAATGTATTATTTCTATACATGTTTTGGCTGTCAAACTTCCATAATGTCCCTTTAAAGTTGGCAGAAATTACGAGATATTTTCTTCAGTTACTTTTCATTAAAAACTGTATGGTGTTATGTAAACATATACTCTTGTTGTTTTTTAATGAAATTAGTATTTTTTAGTGCTTTGTTTTTTTAATGAAATATAAAAGTGTTTAAGTAAATCAGTATTCAAATATGCATAAAATTTAATGAAAGACAGTTATTTTCAAAATTTTCTGAAAAAGTAAAAACGTCTTTTTCGTTGAATAAACTGTTTCCACAATTCAGTTTTTCCATAATTTTCTTTGAAAGAACATCCATTAGTCACCGATAGATATGAAAAGGGACCAATGGAACAAATCTAGATGAAAAAAAACCCTGATGAAAAAAGGTGTGTGTGTGTGTGTGTGTGTGTGTGTGTGTGTGTGTGTGTGTGTGTGTTTGTGTGTGTGTGTGTGTGTGTGTGTGTGTGTGTGTGTGTGTGTGCAAACACCCTACATGAGATGTGTACTGTAAATGTCACATGACTAAACAATTACCCCCCACCCCCACCCCCCCACGTGCTGAAACAAAAACAAAAAAATTGGTTAATATCGGCCCAGTTTTTATTGGACCGATACTGAAACGTAAAAGAATAACGCTCGATGCCGATGTTGATGCGGATATGTCGTGTATCCCTACTTTAAACTGATACCTGAACAGGCCAATCATTTCGACTCTGAATTTCATGTTATATATATTTCATGGTCTCACTAATGGAATCGGGGTCGATGGTCATGTATGACCTGCATAACAGACAAATCCTTTTTGTCCCTGCAGTCAGTACACCCTCACTGCTGAGTTGTTTACAGTGCCTTACGCATTTCCTCTTGAGTCAAAGGACCTCACATTCTTTAAATGTTTAGTCAGAGCTGTTGAATGTGTTGGAGAAGATTTTAAAACCTTCAGAATTTTGTTTCGGCACTTCAGAAAAATGGAGGGATTCTCCAGGACAGTTTAAAAGCCAAATAACTAATAAAAACTGAGAGCAATTAAAAAAAAAAACTTTGAGACTACATTGTGATAAGAGTGTTGCATTTTGTTTACATCATAAGCCTCACTCACAAGGGTTGATGTGGTCCATGCAATACTTCTGTAACAACTAGCCACCAACGGCCACTGCCCAGTGAGATGCTGGCATTAGGCCACCTCCCTACTGGATTAGGTACATCATTTATTATATATATAGGCTAAATGAATGTTTTCCAGAAAGTCCACATTCCAAAAACAATCAGTGAGATAAGACATTCCTGAATCAGCACTTATTTGTATTGAATTAGCTTTAGGAAAGTGCTAGAATATTACATTTTTGCTACATTAATTGCTGTTTTATTTCTCTTGGTGTTCGCCAAATATAATTTTATAATGATCAATGCCTTTTACTTGTGTAGCGCCTTTCTGTGTGCACAAAAGGACTCCAAAGTGCTTTCCTCTAGGCAGTTGCACCCCTCCCTGGGCCCCATTCGGCATCACTCTTTTAAATCATGTCCGAATGCGTCTAGGAGCAGGACATCACTCCATCTTAGCACAAAACTGAAAAGATGACAGTGTTGTAGCATGGACCTGAGGCCAGAGTTCTGTTTTTCTTTAAGTGATCAAAGACCAAGCCTTGCTTGGTAAATAAGATGCCATCATGTGTCACCTAGCCATGGTTATGATGAGAAACTGCCATGACCTTTATATGAAAGTTTGGTTATTGCTGAACGTCATCATAGAACTATTGTGTTTGATAAGAGCGCATATGTTAGGTAAAACACAAAGACCTTTTTATGTTCTCGACCTTTTTCTTTCTCTGGTTTGTTTCAAAGTCTTAGGGTCATTGGATGGCAGCAGGTTTATATTCTAACACCCATCAATAGATGTAAAACAAGGTGTTTATGCTCTCTGTGTTAAAGCTGTTCTTTCTCCTCAATGCCAAACTACACAACATGAGTATGTAAAGTAGACAGACCATTTGGTTAAAGAAAACAAACATGGAGCCATTTGTTAGACCTTCATTGATTATTGAGCCAACAAGTCTTGTTGTTCACACTTTGTTTACAATGTTGACTACTTCGTCAGCACCGGAGCATTCGAGTCTAGCCTTGTTACAACACACTCGGCTGTGCAGAAAACAAGAAGAACAGAACAATGGCTATTTGGGAAGAAGAATGGAGCTAATGGTTCCCACACCTGGTTTACTGCTTCTCTCTCCCTCCTAATGCACTTAGAAGCGGTACGGTAATGGAAGACCGCCTGCCTCTAATTTCATAAATGGAGCCCTCATTGACATCATTGTCTTTGATTAATTATACAGACTTGGAACATTGGCTTCAGAGGAAGATTACTCCAGCAAGGTTATCTGGTGTAACCAGATCCATTTATTCTCTGTCACCACAGTACCTTAAAAGTCAAAACCCATCTGCAAAGTTCTCTTTACGAAATTGGCAAGAACTGCCTTGACATGGGTCAGACATGCTTCTCCCGCAGGTCACTGCTCATTTAGCTTCGACATAATGGAAAATGACTGTTCCCATAATTCCTGCAGAATCACGCCTCTGCCCCCGTTCGGCCCAGGGAGGGCTCCATGCATATTTAATGAGATGAGTTCATTAGCATATGTCGGGCTTCGGTTGTGAGCCTTGACCTGTGTTTCTACTTCAGATAGCACATCGCAGCGGGCTGACAGAGTGCCCGCACATCACCTTCAATAATCAAAGAGCATATGGCCAGCCGATCTGCCGGTGTGGATTATCACCCACACGAAACTCCCACAGAAAGTTATTAGTTGTCAAGGCTGCCATAAACGTGACAAACAACTAAGGAGGCGTTGACTCGTGGAACGGAGGGGAGACGGGAGTCACCGGGATCAGGTTTTTTGTTTTGCATGCACTTTCCTAATAGGTGGGCAGAAATTTCAGTTGGTCAACAACGTCGTCCTTTTGCAAGAAACACCAGCCTGATTAATGAGACACAGAAGAAGGTGTAGTTGCTTTAGCAGGGTTATGAACCCACCTACTCATGATTCACTGAAGGCTTTTAAACTATGTGATGCATATTTGAACCAGAGCTGCTTAAAATTTAAAGTTATATTTGTGAAATTGTTTCTAAATGCCACTTTATTTACAATAATCTGCCAAAAATATCTATTCAAATGATCTTAAAGCCAAAGATTTCTTATAGAAACGAGAGTGCATGGACTGTATATCCTATAAATATTAAAATGTGTCTGAGGTCATTTTGTGCAAACCCTGTAAAACTAAACGTTTCTTAGCCGAAGGTTTAATACATATGCAGCGGTTTCTCTGAATATTTGTTGATATTTAAGAATCCAGTTTGTTCTCAGGGGACAGTTTATAGGAAGATGCTCTTTCAATCGGATTCGACTAAAAAGAATGCTTTGAATAACTTAGGGCAAGGATGGGTTACAGTAGCACAACTGTTGCATTCAGATTTAGGGTTATCGCTCATCTTGTGTTGCTCTTAAACGTAAAGATGGAAAATAAGGGAGGCATCTTCTTTGCATACGCACCACCTGCAGTTAGACTGGCCTTACAATGATGCTGGCTTTATATGTTCTGTGTTTTAGGCCATTAGCTGAACATTGGTAAAATGACACGTCCCTTTTTCAAGGAATTTTCAGTGTTTGGCTTGTCATCTCTCCTTGGGCTTAAGGTGGTATTCTTCCAGGAATAGCTGTCATATAATCACAGACTGAAACAGACCTGGGATCAGCAGACCAAATGAAAAGTGGTATGACTTCTGGGTTTGTGTCAAATGCATCTCATGCAATGGTAAATTTAAAATCCCTGGTTGTAGTTTTACCTCATCTAGCAAAAAGATGCAGCGATGAATCTGCTGCTGATGAAACTCCGGCTGGAAACTGACCCACGTCTCATGTAAGGTAGCTGCAAAATCCACCATTTAAGGCCTAGTTCACACGTAGCCGGTTTTTAAAAAAAACGAATATCCGCCCCTCCAAAAACTTGCATCCACACCACCTCGTTTTAAAAAAATACTCTGTCCACACGTACCCGGATAAATACGTTGTTAAGAACATGCCAGACCTGTAGGCGGCAGTACTTCCCCCGTTCCTAACCTCGTCCTTCGTCTGTGGTCTTCCGCAAGGAGCAGTAATTCCGCTTGCAAAAACAAACAAGCAGAAAGCGCTTGGACAATTGATAAAGCGAGCGCAGCTCTGAGGGCATCTATGCTGTCGACTAGTGTAAACACAGGTCGCACACGTGATGTCAGCATTTTTTTGTCGCGGAAAGTGACGTTGCGGACCTTAAAACTCCGGTTTTGTCCGTCCACATGCAGACACCCAAAACGGAGAAAACGCAGATCTTCACTTTGGCCGGAGTTTTTAAAAAGATCCGTTTTCGTGTGAAAAAACTCCATTTTCGTGTGGATGACAGGCCAAAACGTAGAAAAATATCTACGTTTTGGCAGATCCCCGGCTACGTGTGGACAGGGCCTAAATCTCTGCAAACTAATTAACCCAATTCAGATTGGACATGTGTGACAAATTCGTAACTAGTTTATAAAACCACCTTCATTATGATGTTGCTACATTAGTACTTGACAGTGTTTTTTCTGGTATTTGCTGAATGCCCGAAGACGCCACAAGTCCGCAACATTTTCTCATTATGATGCCGAGGATTTGACCATGTTCCATCCTCGTGCTAGCACAATGCTAATGCTGCATTCAAACAGTCCAGTCTGTCCCGCATGTTATTTAACACCACCTAGTCACACGGCTGTGCGCAGGCCTAACATCATGGATGCCACTGCTTGTTTCATAATGATAAACCACCAAGATGGCCTCACTGTATGGATGTCTGGTGCAAGCACGATAACCATCTAATAAAAATGGATCTTATGATTAATGATGCTAATGGTATTGTGGAAATATTGTGGCTTTGCTAGATTATTTAGAGATGTTGAATGTTTGTTTTTTCTCTTTTTAATCTCATTCTGTTGAGTTGACCCACAGTTCAAAAAATGCAGACCCAACGAGAGATCATGCGTGCACGCTGTATGACATCATCTCCCTGACAACTCCCTCATCAGTTAGAATAGATTTCCATCACATTCATACTGAGATCAGCACATCAGTGGTTCATAAATACGGAACAAATGAACTAATAAGAGTGATACAGTCTGCGTTTGTGTGCATGAATCACATTATTATCGTGTAATGTAACAGCAGTGAAGGTGTTACTCTGTCACCATGACACCAAAGATGGTGACCTCAGCCAACCCACAGCTTTGACTGATGTGTGAATAATGCACCGAGGTGCGTTAGCCGGGTGGATCACGGTGAGGATGTAGTTTCAGGAGGAGATGGTAATAACACCAAAACCCCTCTGGAAGGCAAGAGGGATGGGAGGCGAGGAGGTGGGAGCAGAGAAATGAAAATGGGAGAAACAACACAGCTGGTTAGTCGAGCTACATGATCAAATCACAACTAGTGTGTAGGTTAACGCACAAGTACTGAACAGTTCTGGAGATGCATTTATTTAGATTATTGTCTTGTTTTTCCTGACAAAATAAAATCTGAAATATGTAATAAATGTCTTGTTACTGAATTTATTTTCTGTTTTCAACAAATAAAAATGTGTTTTGTTTAAAATATGATTTATAGGATTTATAGGATGAATTACTGTCGTAAAACAAAACTGCTGCTGGTTGTGATAAATGATGTAATTATTATGTAATTATTATATTATGTATGCATAACAAATCCTCCATGATGATGCTATAAAATATGAATAATAATGAAAATTACACTTTTACTGGTTAAGCTAAAACGTACAAGTTTGATGATGGAAATCGAATAATGAAATGAATGGATAAAAATGGTGAAAATTAAAAAAAAACTAACAAATAGTACATGTCATAACAACAAAAGCCGACAATGATGTAAATGAATAAAGTCATGAAGTGATTAAATAAAGTAATAAACCAAACCGCTGCTGGTGGCGACGGGGATTATATTAACGATGGTTGTAAACTGATGGTTAGCATCAACATACAAAAGTAAATACTGTATCATGCATAATGACACAAATATGAGCACATTAAGAAATGCTAATAAACCAACAAATAAAACATGGATGATGATAATTACTGGTGTTATTAAAGTAATAATGATAATAATGAAAGCGAAGGTTGCATGAAAACTGATGATTATATAAAGACGAGTAAATGCAGGTCATAATTATCTCATGTAAATACACAAAACATTGCTGATGAGGATGGAGAGAAAACCAATCTGATGTAAATAAACAACAGTGATGACAGTGATTGTAATAAAATCATGGTCATGGAATAAAAAATTAAATATTTATTAAAAAAATTAAGGAGGAGAGGAATTAATAGATGAGCATTATGATGATTGCAGAAATTATATTAATTAAATAACTTCATCTGATGGTGAAACAAACGCAAATATTAGAATAAACAAATACATGTGGTCATAGGTGGTGTTGCTATAAAAAATAGCATAAATTTAATAGTAGATTAGCATTGAAGTCTGCTGCTACCGGTCCGTTAAGACTAATAGAATACCTCTCTTCTCTCTTTAGAGGCTTCCTTGCATCACCACGACAGTCGGCCAACACACACATTCTTTTAATTGTGACAAATGGAAACCGATCTTGATGCCAAGACCACTTCTGTGATAAATGTGCTTTGATGTTTCCTAAAGTGCAGCGTTTGCAAAACTAAGAATTCTCTTTGAGAAAGAGACTTTGCGGGGGTGTGGCTTTTGTGTAGTTTTGAGGAAAGTGAACTGGAAGTCCAGTTTGAAGTTACTTTTAAAACAGAGTGATTGTTGCTGCTGCCTCAAGTGTTTTCAGTGTAAACACGCAGCAGCCACATATGTGGGGAGAGGAAAGGTGGCTGTACTTCCGAGTGTGCACGGCTCTCCGGCCACCAACAGAATTCCCGATGGTTTAACTCCTTTTTAAGGGTTTCGTATCGGCTCCAGGTGTTGCCAAGCAGCTCTTGTGATACAGCAAACATGAAAAGGGATGTTTGTATGTGAGTATCTACTCACATAGCTACTGATGAATCAAACGTTTGACCTCTGAAAGGCTTTGTATTTTACTGTTTAGGAGGATATGAGTCAGTGGTCCCTAAAAGTAGAATAATGCTGAGGCAGTTAAGTCTGATTATTCCCCTCTTTCTTCAGGTTGGAGACCAATGGGCAACCACTGAGACCAAACATTGGTAAGATCTTGACATTTTGGTCTCAGTTGTCAGGTTGTCTCTGAGAGAGTCTTTCAATGCAAGCCCAACAATCTCTCAATCAACCGTCAATGGTCTCATTTGTCTTTCGGAGATTTCTTACCCCCAAATTCCACTACCTCCGCTCCGCTCCGACACGAACGCCGGAGCAAAATCGGTCCCGTTGTAGTCAATCAGAGCTATTCCACTACTGCGGCCGTGCTCCGGCAGTGTGGCGCCGCCCTCTGTTCCGGCGTCCGGCAAAAATAGAATCGATCCTATTTTTGCCAGACGCCGGAGCACCTCCGCAGTAAATGGACAGAAATCACAACCGCCCAACAGGAAAAGGAGCAAGCACAACTTCCGTTTTTCACAATAAATCGATAAACAAAAGGTGTTTTTGTTTCATATGCACAGGTTTAACAACTTTTAACAACTATCAATGGCGGCTGAAGTTTAAATGCACAAAATTAAGCCATAAATACAGTTTCTACTATCAAAGTAGTCACACTTTGTTGATCCAAACACTGCTGATCTCTCAACACAAATGATGGGCAGATTAAACAGTTCATTTCGATGCTTCTCCCACACAACGGGTGTTTGGATCTAACTTCCGCGTTTATTGCTCGGACTGTATCGCAAGATCTCAAAAATCCCGCGCATGCTTGTTTGCCCCCCTCAGGTCTCCGCACCGGAGCGGAGCCGTTGTAGAGCGGGTACCAGTAAAAATTGAGTTCGGAAGCGAGCGGCTGCGGAAGGCGGGGGCGGACCGGAGCGGAGCGGAGGTAGTGGAATTTGGGGGTTAATCTCTTTTCTCCGGTTGGTACTTTTCTCTTCGTTCTAGCTTTGGTCATTCTTGAGTAGAAGTAGAGCGATTCTTGTGCTCTTGGGTCCAATATCCTGCAAATTTGAGAAGTGTCTCTGCTTCAGCACACCTGATTCAACAGCTGGGTTTCTTCCTCAGCTTATTTTCGCTATTTGCAGAAGCATCGTTGGTCAATCATTGGTTGATTGGAATGAGGTGTGCTTAAGTGAGGAAACTACGTAAAACCTGTCAGATATTGGACCTCAGAGGTTGAAATGGACTACCTCTGTTCTGTTATCAACCCCAGATTCAGCATAGTAAGTTGTAGTCACCAGCCGATGATCTCTGCTCTATCAACCATTTTGTACGAGTGAGCCATCACATTGGTCCTCCGCACTAGCCTGGCCTGCCAGACTCGTCCTCTGTTTAATTCTGCACAGAGAAAGTCTGGTAACTCACAGGCAGGGAGGCACTTGAGGGGCGGGACAATCAGAAAAAAGACGGAAATGCTGACTGTACCGCGCCATGCTGTAGTTTTTTTAGCTGTAGTACTAAAAGGCGTCTGGCAACGGCGCAAACATCTTTTATTTCTTTAGCGCTTCTACTTGTTGTGGTTTTAAAGACATTCAAGTCATTTGGAACAGAGGAAAGAGCCGCAGCGAACTCCGCTTCAGTCGCCATGTTTATGATAAACTCGGCGTTATGGTGTGTGAGGTACGCTAGTCAGCGCTGAATGGCTCGGTTAGAATTCTCAGGAGGTGGGGTTATTTGAATAGAAGAGTTCCCAGACCCTTTCTCTGTAAAGAACCAACCAGAGGAGGAGTCTGGCGGGCCAGGCTACCTCTGCACCAGAGCAAAGAGCATTTTGTTCCAGGGCAACGTTAAACTTAGCGTGATAGCATGATTTATCCAAGCTTTATTGTCATTTATTTAACTGATAACCTTCAAATTAGGCGTAATGTTCCTTCAACAGTCAATGACTGCTTAAAAAATAAAAGAATAAAAATAAATAATTAAACATGATCAGCTCATGCTGACAGCCTGTAATGCCCAATAGATACATGGAAGGTACCCAGAAATACCGTTTTGATCTGTAAGTCATCACTTTTGGTCACACTGTGATTGCTGTTGGTTGTGTTTGGTGTTTCAGAAGGAACTATTGCACATGACTGTTGGAAGGTTCTGGTTTCTGTTGGTCATTTTGTTCTAAAATCTCATATATTTAAAAATAACAAATAATTTAATACACTTCTTAACTTAATCACTAGAAAAACAGTCACGATGATGATTTTCCTCTGCATTTTTTTAATTTTTTATTCAATGCAACTGAAATTTCAATGAGGTCATAAAAACTGATATTTAGGTATTATTCTAAGGTTATGCTTTTTCATATTTTTTTCTTTAGGCGTTTTTAACCCCAACTTTATTGTTTCAATCAGGTTTATTTGCCAAAATGTGATTTAACAAGAAATTGACGAACCCGTTAAAAAGTAACCTGTGAGTTTAAAATTGGGAGTTTGAATAAGACCGTTTGTAGAAAAAGGCTCCAAACCCAGGAGAACGTTGCTGCTATTCCAGGTTCCCAAATAACACGCATGATCAGCATGTTTGCTGCAAGAATAAAAATGGTTTTATCGGACCACGGCTCAGCCAAAAGCAGCGTCAAAAGTCTGGGTATCCGGACATCTGGAGCACCATAACATGCCTACACGCTGAAAACAAATGCCTTGGTACGTCTGCACTTTTCACCACTACTGTGGACTTTTAGCTTTTTAGAGTGGGGAGACTCTGACAGGTGAAGCCCAGTCTGGTAATATCAGCAAACTGGAAAACGTTGTCACAACAAGGAAGAGGGTTGGAAAATTCAACTTTTCTTTTTTCACTTTGTATAAAATAAGAATCACCCCACTACTGTTGTTGTTTACTTAGAGATTTCACCCAAATCTGAGTCGTGCAGCCTTCTGAGAAATTAGAGCAAAGCTCGAGATGGAATTTTATGCTCTGTGTGTTCTTGGTCTTCACTGTTTTAATTTTCTTTCTTGTCAAACTAAGTAGAGACTCAGAAGAGCAGAAGTTAGGTGGCCCATTTCACTTATGAAGCAGAGCTGAAGGATGTTTTGTCTCGTCTTTGACATTGGGACGCTTTGACAGATACAAATGTCCACAGTCAGCAGACACGCCTGATCTTATTCTGAAGCTGTGAAAGACAGGCAGCTGCTGTCTTGAAATTGAACAGCACTGTTGCCCCAAGGCAGCTGAGGAGCACCACTGGTACACAGTCTACCGCTGTCTTCCACTCAGACCTTTTCCTAGCGTGAATCAGCAATAAATGTTTGTGACTTTAGCTGTTGAAGCGACTCCTCCTAAATGCAGCATAGCTCCGCTGCCCCCCCCCCCCCCCACACACACACACACACATTTTAGAACAAGCCCTGTAACACAGACCGATATAGAGGCATTATATTCAAAGATTCATGGGTTGTTGAAATTGTAATCCATGCACTGAAATGCAGTTTCCCATAAGCTAAGCAGCAGCAAAACACATTATTAAACTATAAATAAAACAATGTAGTAATAAAGGGTAGAATACATTGGCATTTGACTACATTTAAGGCAGATTAAGTTTGTTAATATTGTTTGTTTGTTGGGATGTTTGTTGGGATGGAGATGCAAGCCAGAGCGAACAGCCCAGATTTCAAGGCCTGACCTTCCCACAATGGAAGGGGGACAAACACAATGAACCCTCTTTAATCGACCTTGTCTTTCTCCGCAGGTGTTTAATATAAGCACAGTTCCGGGTGGGGGGGTGGAGCTCCTACCTTCAACCCAGAGCAGGCCTTTCCTGTTTTCTGCTGTCTGTGTACCATGCACCATCTCCAGCACCCATGGCCCAGGACTTCTTCCCCTTTGCTGAAGAGTGCAGCCTGAGTCCTGCTTTGTTTTTGCTTCTTTAGTTTTGAGGACCAGATTGTTTTCATAAAATTCCTTTGTGGTGCATCGTCTGTGCAAATCATGGTGGTACTGGCACATGTGCACATGGTACTTTAGAGCGGGTTCACTTTCTTTGCTTGTTATATTGTTATAATGATTGGTCACTCTGAGTCTCACATGCAGGCTGAACAGGACAATAGTCTTCTACCCCATTTCCTGAGTTAGCTGCTGAGAAACACTCGGGTCAGAAAAACACAAGACTCTGTAAATTAGCACTCATGGACTCGCCAATCTTGGCTTGTGACGGGAAGGCTGTTGTCGATTTAGCATCCAGGAGAGAGTAGAGTACATCTTGGCTAATAGCGCTGTCTGTTAGCATTATCCACCCCACAGCTTGGGAGGGTAACTTCAGGCTTGTGTTATTTGTAGAGATAAAAAGTTAACGTTGCCGACCAAATAGAGGCAGTGGAAGAGTCACGCTGCTTTTAGCCAATCAGAGGAAACGTATTCAAACATCATGATACTGATGCAAATTTTGCTGCATCCCCCCCCCCCCCCCCTTTCCTCTGGCTCAATTCTACTTTCTTAAATGGGAGCGCAAGAGCTTTTTTTCCACATAGGACAACTCACAAGGTATTCATTTATACCCGAGACCCTTGCTAATTTATTAGAAGAAAAAAATGAGAGGAGAGCTTTAAGCAAGAGAAGAATTGATGATTTTGTCTTTGGATTACTTTGTAGCCCTATTAGTCTCCAATCAGTACCATGTTTTAATCCAGCTTTGTCACATTTTAGTACCCAGTCAAGCTTTCATCTGCACACGAACAACTGATTTTGTGGTAAAATCTAATGGTTTATTCTAATTTGACATTATAGATCGCAAAGTTTGTTGTTCGTGAACAGTCCTACATCTCTGCATGCTCCATAAGTTGGCTGAGGAGGAGAGAAAAGCTGGAAAAAGGAAGATTTGGTTGTGAAACGCAGCACTAATGTCTGGAAAGGTGAATGAGAGCCTTCTGCTTGACAGGTCTCATTATCTGGGACTGAGCAGAACCAGAGTGGCCACCTGGCTTCTTCTAGTTTGTGCCTTCCAGCGCTCGGGGGGAAGGATTGCCTAGATTGGTCCATATTTTGTCTGTGCACCAGTTATCCTGATCTCTTTGGCTAATTGCTGCCCAGAGTTTCGAGTTTCTGCTGTTCAACAGAATTATATGAGAGAACCACACTGCTGTTGGGATGCCTTCAGTGACCTTCTGCAAACTGCAAACACTGAAAACAAATGTTTGTCAGTGCCCTACATAATTTTCCTCTTGGAAAGTGTTACTTCACACATTTTAAACACCTGTACTGGCACATCAAAGCTCATCTGGAAACACATCCCATACTTGGATAGTCTCACCTATTTAAAGACATGCATCCAAACCTTTCTTTCAGAAATTTTCATGAGAATCCATGCAGTGGTCTACGGGCTAGTTTGCTAACAGTACAGATGAAGGTATGCATGCAGAGACCTCTTCATCACCGGGCGATGAAACAACTTTCACAGCATTTGCAGCTGCACTGTGATTCAGGAGAAACGAAGGAACGTATGGGTTTCTTCAGCTGTGTTTAATCAGCTTAAGAAGTCTTTTTATCAGAGCCCTGTGGGATGGTGCATCACCTTGAGTGTAATCTCGTGATGATAAAATATAAATTAGGCGGATGTCCTACTGAACGAAGGTTGCATCTGTTAGAAATTGAACTTTTCCCCCCGAAGATATGGAACGCTCAGCTTTAGAGACAAAACTGGCCTGAGGCACTAAAGAAGCACCAAACTGATTCAACGTTCCCCTGAGTCAAGATGTCTGAATCCCCTGCCAGCAAGATCTATGATGCAACAGATTTTATTTCACTGAAAGCGTCTAATTAAAGGCACCTATGATCTGAATGTTGATTTTTTTTTTTTTTTTTGGAGATGATTCGTGACATATTGCTTATCGTTTCTCAAGAGAGAGGGAGGGATAAAAATGAGCTCAAAAGTTGTTTCGGGTTCCTGTCGTCTGAATCGCAACCACTGCTGTTCTCTGAGCTAAAGCTAAAACTAAAAGCAGAGAGCTGTCAGTAGTCAACCCAAAGTCTAACTCAATTTTGCTTCACCTCTTTTTATGGCCCAATCTAGGGATGGGTACCGAATTCGGTACTTTTTAAGGTGCCGACCGAATTCCATAGTACTGACCGAGCAACGATTCACGTCATTTGAAACGGTCCCTCGTTTCGGTACCCGTCCATCATAACGAGAACTTGCCTAGACAGCTGTGCATGCGGAAGAGCGTTATGTCGTCGGTCGTTGCGAGCCAGTTGTAAACAGAGCAGCATGGTAGAAAGAACGCACGCTAAAGCTTGGGTCCACTTCACTAAATGCGACGGGTGATTGGGTGAAGATGAAACCAGCGACAACGATCTAAGTGTGAGGCATCATCGTTTTAATCTGCTCCAGCAGCTAAATAAACAGTATAAGATAATGTTAGCTTGACATGTTAGCTTCCTATGCCACCATTGTTATCAGCTAATGGTGCGTTCGCTTTCTCCTTGGAAATTCTAACTTCCCAATAGGAAAAAACAAATGAAAAGACGGCAAAAGGAATGAAGATACACAGTAAATTTAGTTCACAGTAAAGATGTTTGCTTCAGTTTAATTATCAGCTTATAAAACTACAAGGACGATGTTAAAATACAAACAGTTGAATGTTTTTTATCATGATATTTATCAAATATTGTTATATATTGAGAAAAAAAAATTTATTTATAAAAGAGAATTAAAATATTAAACACTCATAAGTATCTAAAATTGGTACCGTTAAGTACCGGTATCGATTCCTAGGTACCGGGAATTAGTACCGAATCGATTCAAATGTCAAAGGTACCCATCCCTAGCCCAATCTCTGGTACTATATGTTTCTGACTTTGTAGAAGTAACTGTCATGTTTGTGTGTTTTCAGCATGAAATGGTAAACATTGGGGATTTGTATAGCACATTCTTGTGGTTCTACAACCCCCCAAGGTGCTTCACAACACAATCAGTCATTTGCACGCTGGTGGGGATGAGCTACGATGTAGCCACAGCTGCCCTGGGGTGCACTGACAGAGGCGAGGCCTGCCAAGCACAGGCACCACCGGTCCCTCCGACCACCACCAGCAGGCAAGGCAGGTTAAGTGTCTTGCCCAAGGACACAACAGCAGAATTCTCTGTCCGGAGCCGGGATCGAACCTGCAACCTTCTGATTACTGGACAACCTGCTCTAGCTCTTGAGCTACTCCCTATGAATCCTAACATTGTCACAAAAAGGAGTTTGTTTTGTAGATGTATAGAAAAGAAGATAATATGTTCAAGAATTTTAAAAGTGGCTTGGCATTTTTCTACAAATAGAGCTCACTAAATGATGCATTCAACCATTTATATAAGTTTTAAATGTCAGGTGTTAACCCCTCACTTAAACCTGATCTGATTCCTTTTAGTCTGGTGGCTTTTATCCTGAGACCTTTTTGACTGACACTATTTAGTCAGAAATCTGATGGGTTTTTCTATAAAACCTGAGGCTTTTTTCTCTAAGACAAGATTTCTGAGAAACCGAGGATGGCAACCTGCCCCCCAATTTTATTTGCACCTTAAACAATTCCACCAACGACATTCCACGCAAACACACACTTAGGGCCTTGGGAGTGAGCACATTCAACAGCGTTTGGCAAGGGGATTTTTCAGCCTCATCCCGAGTGCCGGTGCCCACTTCCAAATTTAAACTGCACTTAGATACCGAGGACTGTGGGTGCAAGTGGGGTGTTGTGGTGGCATCAGCTGGCATAGGCCAGAAAATGCCCGCACTGCCCGCTCACCACAGCCATGGAATACACCTCATCAACACTCACTAACACCATATTGGAGCAAGCGGAGGGAGACTAGGGGTGTTAGCACACCTCTGTTGTTGCTTGGCCTCCTGGGCCTGGAGGCTAGGAGGGAGTTCCAGCTGTCCGGTTGGGGTCGGGGGTGGTGGGTTGCTGTGCTCAGCATTGGGCGGGGGAGCTTGCTCATCAGCACCCCAGCAGAAAGGCTCGAACTCTTGGAACCGGTAATGGTTGTACCCCATGTGCAGCAGTACCGGGACCAGAGTGTGTGTATGGGGAGCGTGAGCGGGTGTCCGGCGTGCATTTTTGTAAGTCTTTGGTTGTATGTGCATGTGTGAGCATGAGGGAGAGAGTGTGTGACTGTGTTTGTGTATGGCTGTATATGTCAGGTGGGGCCTTCGACTCCTCCCCTCTCCTGGGACTTCTTTTGCTTCTATACATCTTTGCCTCCCCCTGCCACACTTGCTGTGGAGTGCGGTGCCTTGGTCTGCCTGAGTGTTCGTGGCTCCCGGGTCAGGGAGTTGAAGATTTTTGGCGTCTGCCTGATTAATCCCGGTGGCTGCCTGGTGGGATCTGGGTCCCTGGGTCCCTGGGCTCTGCTGGGTCCCCAGCGGGAGTGGTCGCCCCTAGGTCCCGGGTCGCTGGGTCCCAGCTTGGCTGGCTGGGGGGTGGGAGGCTGCGGGTGGGCCTGTGGGCTTGCAGCTGATATCTCCCCGGTCTGCTGGTTGTGACTCCCCGGGGTGATCCTCTGTGCCTCTCGAGAGGGGGCTGGGGTTTTTCTGGTGGCAGTCTCCTTGGGGTCCCTGGGCTCTGCGGCAGCTCCTGGATCTCTGGGACTTGGAGCTCCCTCCGTCTCCTGCACATCTTTGGGGGGCAGATCTGTGGCCCCTCACACTCTCTATTGGACGCTCCTATAGAGAAACCTTACATAAACAAGCGCGTGTACACACACAGGTGCTCACATGGTGCTCTCATAAGTATGGACTTGGGCATGTTCAACACATGTCTTAAGGCTGTGGTTGGCACTTAATGCACTGTGATTTATTATCGTGTGATTGTTCAGTTAAACAACGTTGATTATATATTTCTTCATCAAGTTGATGCAGTGATAGCTTGATCTTGTTGTACTGCTGTGTATCCCTTTTCTGCAGGTCTAGAAGCAGACTCTTGTTCATCATTGATTGCTGCCCAGAGTTTAGAGTCTGAATCTCACACACACACCTTTTGTCTCTTCCTTTCTCTTTCACCTCTGTCTCCGTGTCTGGTCAGAATTACAAAGCATTCAAAAACAATAACAATAAAGTTTTAAGTATCAGGCGTGACATCAAAAGCAGACGCTTTGATGCTCCACCTGAGAGTAAATCTGTAAGTGTTGTCACCAGCATTCAGACATCAATTCTGTTCTCTTCACAGCCAGACAGGACACGGGAGGGAAAAAAATAAAGAAACCTAGGATGTCCTAAAATGTACACCGTACATAATAATTATTGTGTAAATTGATGCAAATAAGTCTATTAAAAGTATGATTTCAGTTAATTAACTAAGCAGCAACAAATCATACATCAGATTTTCAGCTAAGATTGAGTAATTTTGTTCTTCCAAATGAAGTCCTTCACCCGTTAAAAAGATAATTTTTGAAATCTGTAGTTTTCAGAGTTTATTGGGTTGATCAGTGAAAACAATAGATTTTCTTCTATTTCCTTTCCGTGACCTTCACAAGTCATTAGAGCAGCTGAAATGTAATCAAAGACCAACTGATACACTGGGAGTTATCCTCACAGCCCAGTGGCTTCTGCCCATTACAGCAGTTTCCTTATTCTAATTACCCTGATTTAATAAATGCATTTGGTTGCTGTGACAGACAGACACACATCCCAAACTGTTATGGCTGTCATTACCCGGCTGCGGCATTTTTCAGCCAACACGGTTCCCGTTTTTGCTTAATTAGACGTTGCTAAATGTTAACCGATGAAGGCTGGGTGAGCAAGTCGCTCTGTGTTCAGATTTACACCCGAGCTGAGCAGATGGCAATAAATTAGATATGAGAGATACAAAGAGGGAAGAAATGGTCCAAAGAGTTGGGGTGGGGGCTCAGGCTCACGTTTTTAGCATAATTTATGAAGTCAGCACAGCTCCTTCTATTTATTTAGTTAAATTAGTCATTTTTTCTGTTATAAACTAAAGTTCACTGTGGATGACAGTTGTAATGCATTTGTTTTGCATTCAATTGGGGATTAAGTTTTTTTTTCCCAACATCTGTCTTCAAAGCAAACAGTCATTGTATTGCTTTTATAACAACGACGCATCAGGTAGATAACAAACTCTCCAGGGGTTCACGTCAAAGAAGTTTTGTTCCAAACTCACAACAACAAAAAAAAAACTTGTACCAAATGAATTAACTGTCTCTGAAGCTTTGAATTTGGTTTGGCTTAAAGTTGTTAATAAATGATGGGTTCAATGATGCAAAAGTACCATTTGGTGGGATATAAATGAACTCTGAGCTGTTTCAATATACTTTCAGGACCTTCCAGTTATTTCTGACTCTCAACCCGTTGTACTTTTGCAGTTTTGGTCACATATTTAAGCTTAGCTACTAAAGAAGCCATCGGGTCTAAAGTCCTAATGTTAATGTCCTACTCTACTAAAATACAATGGGTCTTGTTAAATATGTAAGAAAATGTCAATACACTGAAGTATTGCCAAATATTGCGTTGATTCTGCAATAATATTGAAAATTAATTGATTTTTTTTAATTTTTTTTGTGTATTTCATTTGAGGTACAATTCAAACTACAACTGCTAGATGGCAGCAGTTTGTATCTCCATTATTTTGATAGAACAACAGGATCTTGCAACAACATGAGAGGGGTTTTGGAAGCGGCTGGTCTGTGATTTCTAATTAAATTCAATTTTGAAAATTTAAAAAATCACCTGGTGTTTAATATGTCAATATAACACATTATAATAGAGTATTATCAGCTTCTTGTCAATACACACCCATGAGTCTCTTTCCACTGAACAAAGCATCGCGAAACAACTGCAAAACGTGCGTTGCGGCAATTACACACCATTATAGTAGACGGTTTTCTTTCCACCAGCAGCAACACATAAAAAGAAATAGATCGTTGAGCGTACAGATCAATAGAAGAAACTCCTTCTCCGCTGTTGGAGGATTTAAAAGCATTACCAACCTTCTCCCAGTGGTACATAACTGGGAAACCTCCCGAACAAGGCAACCAGGAGGCCTGAACCACCTCAGCTGACCCCTTTTGATGAGGAGAGGCAGCAGCTCAAATCCAAGCTCCTCAAACATGACAGCTGCTCCTCACCCTTCCTCTAAAACCAAGCAACCCCAAAAGAGAAGCTCCTTTCTGTCAAATGTTCCCAAGACCTTTCATCAGCTTAGAACAAATCAGGCTTGGATTTGATGGAGCAGAAGTTATTGCTTTAATCTACTCGTGGTCATGATGACTGAAGGTGGGAGGATTGGAGCATGCTCAGTGTTGGATTTTCCAGGAAAGGAAGATCAAAGATATGAGCTTCATACATATGTCTTATATATATATATATATATATATATATATATATATATATATATATATATATATATATATATATATATATATATATATATATATATATATATATATATATATATATATATATATATATATATATATATATATATATAATTTTTTAATATAGAAAAATCACCAGAAATTATTATTATTTTTATTTCAAATGCAAGTGGTGCTGGTTGAAAATGTCTATATAGAAACTACAACTCAACCTGCAATTGACTAAAACTGATTCTGAACTAAGAAAAGTGAAAATAAATAAACAACAAAATAAACAAATAAACTGTGACGTTCTCAACTTAACTATAACTAGTTTATTCAGAATTAAACTCCACTGTGTTTGGTTGTTTCTTCGGCTTTTTCCCCGTCTAATTCTCACCCACTGAATGTGTTTAATTTGATTATTGGAGACATTTGGGGAAAACATGCACGTGTGGAGAGTCGGGGCTGCTTAATTAAGTGTCTCTGATGGCGCCGAGCTGACATTTTAGCGCGATTGGAGGGCGAGGGAGGAACCGAAAACAAATCAGACTCACTTGGTATGCACTATTGACAAACAATGCAGCACTCATGAATATGAAAATCAGCGCTTGATGTTTGTGGTAAATATTTAAAGTTGATGAAATACGATCAATTTAAGACTTCACATCATTTTTTAAGCTTTTATCATTTTTCGCGTTGCACAGCGACGTCTAAATAGCATCAGTGATATTTGTTTTGTTTATTACGTTTTCACGCGTTACTGTTTAAAATATGAATTAATTATGATCCCCTTCAACATATTTCCACACAGATGCTCAACCCAAGTGTTTAACTCTACTGTTTTATTCAAAATACAGCCACATTAGCCTCCTTTTTTTAGAGCAAGATTCATCGCCCTGGTCTTTCTATTACCACAGTAATCTAAATGCAAATTTTAACTGTCCCTTTTTCCACCATGATGATGCTTCTGGCGCCGCTTATGCACTGGAATTGAGATGTGTTTTCCTCCCCCTGTTCTACCTTCGTTACATGGAAGCTTAACTCTGAATAAGGACTGTTTACCATGCTGACATGCTGTAAAACAAAAAAAGAAAAAGAAAATGTCAATAACTGAATGTAAAAACAGCACTTTTCAGTGGCGCTTTGACTGATTGATGACTCTTAAATCCAATCACTGTGTGATCACTAGCTGAGTAGATTCATGGTTCGATGATGCAGGTCATATTAAATTCCACGCAAATGTAGTTTTTTTTTCTTTGCAAAATGTTTCCAGATGCAGACTTTTTTCCTCCGTGTCGGTGCACTCGGAGTTGGCAACACGGTGAGATTCTCCAGCTGTCCTGCAAATGGACTGATATGGATTGGTAGCAGAGAAGGGCTTTATCGTTCCTGCCTCCCGTCTCGCACCATCATCAATTTTCCCTGCATGGATATTGTCCTGAGTGACACCTGGTGAGTCGCTTTTCTCCCTATCTCCCCTTTCCGCTGCACTGTAAATACATCCACAGTGCAGGAGCTGAACCTGCCCGTCCTCTCGTAATTTTAAACCCTTGTGTTGGCGGTCTGATACCAATAACCTTCATCTGCTCGACGCTACTCAGACGCCACTTCCTAGCTGCGATCAGGACAGTGGTCTGTGGTGCTTTCTGTGGCCTTTTCACATCAAACCCAGTTTATTAGAGCTCTAACAGTTGTGGAGTTGTTTGATGCATGTCAATTTCCCTAGAAACAAATGCTTCTCATGAGTAGAAATCACAAGTCATCATGCAGCTCATAAACAAATTAAAGGTGGTGAGTCACTCAAGGCACGATAAACGTTGTGGGACACTTCATTTTCCTGAAGGTGTTTCACCTCCCTGTCAAAGGTTGTCTCAGCATAATCAGAAATGGTCAAATTACCATGATTTGTAATTGTTTTGAGATTTGGATTGATGCAAGGTAAAATACTGTTCTGGTCCACTCTCCTGGGGGTTGTTGGTGAGTATAGTTTATCCATGAAACACCTTTCACAGGCTATAATATGATTCACATGTACAAAAACTAGCTAAATCATGACAGTCAGGTGAAGCAAAAAGATCAAATATGGTGCAAAATTTCTTATGTCAGTAATTCTACTTAAAGAGCAAGTCATCCTTTACAAGAGGCGTACTTCACTCCCACTTCATGTTTGAAAAATGCAACAAATGCTGTTGCCTAGCAGACCAAGAGGGTGGAGCCACTAACAGATACACACACTCACGACATTGTGACATCATAATGTACCAGTTTACATCATAGCATACCTCTTAGCCAATAGCGGTGGGAGATTTAAATTCAAATGCAGTGAAGACTTCTTACCTGACAACGGCACAACACTGACAGTTTCAGGCAGAAAATTTAAATTTTAACTAAAATGCACTAAAGTGCAAAACTATTGACTACACGTGTCTGCAGCTCAATTAGACACACATTTATATAGTTTATCAGAAAAAAATAGTTAATTTGGGGGTGACTTGCTCTTTAAAAAGGGAAGCTAATCTGACTCATTCCATGCAAAGCCTGATGATTCAAGGCTTTGTGTGTTTTAACTGTGATGACTGTGGCTTACAGATGATGAAAGCCTTCAGAATCTCAGACAATTGTTAAAAAGTTCAACAATCTAAGCTAATATAAGTGTTGCACTCTAATCGGCTAAAGATTCCAGAACACCTGAGCCTGTAGATGGTCTCTCAGTCTAAATTCTGTTGAGTTTTGCACCATATTCTCACTTTTTGAGCTGTACCTGCAAAACCAACAGTTTCCAGCTGGTTTTTAAAAATACCCACAGAGTCAGCAGAGAGCAGTTTCACGAGCAAACCATTCCATGTTTTAGGTGAATTTACAGCCGTACAGACTTTGGTCCCGGGATCAAAGGGTACGAGCAGCAGTAAGTTTGTTCAAAAGCTGACACAAATAATCAGGAGGCTGGTCATTTAAGGCTCTGTAGGTGAGAACGAGTACTTTAAACTCCACTGGGAGTCGGTGTGAGGAGTAGCAGACCAGGGTGATGGGAGAGTGTTTACTGGCTGCTGTGTTCTCTGTACCATGAAGACAGGAGATTGATGGTTTCTCCAGACCAGTAAAAAAAAGGCATTAACATAGTCTAATCATGTGCTGTACTTTTAATATTTTAAATGAAAGAAACTGGAACAAAAATAGATTGTATGTGAGTCTATGTTTTATTAGATTTTTAAGGTTTTGTGGTTTTGGGGGTGGGGGGGTTGGTTTGGTTTCTGATCATTAAGAAGCCTCTGTCTGATTGGTTATAGGATGCAGGTGACTGGGAACTACAGTCAGACATTTGTTTTATTTGTGTTACCAGACCAGACATCTGCTGCAGTCATCTATCTTTCATAAACATGTCTGCTCTTGGACGGGCTGGACTGAAATGGAATTCCGGTTTGTACTGGAACACTGGTTCAATGACAATAAAACTGATTCTACTGAGAGAAGGTCCTGCTTTTGCAGTTTGAAAGATGCATACAGTTGGATGTCATCTGCAAAGATGTGATCAAGGGATGATGAAATTATTGTTTTCCCAGCTCATGCATGTTCATGTCATAATCTAAAAGGTGTGGATTGATGTGAAACTGTCTGGGGACCAGACGGAAGCTCAGGGCTACTACGCAGTCCGTTGTTTTCCGTTTGTATGTTTTTATTATGCATCGCACCTCGGAACAAACTGCAACTACACAAACGTATGACGCAGCACAGGAGCTGCAGCTCTCCTTTTCAGACTTTGCTGTCCACACAAGGACACGGGTCAGCTCCTGCAGCGAAATCCCAAGACTTTCCCTGGCCAGCCGAGAGACATAGTCCCTCTGGCGTGTCCTGGGTCTGCCTTTAGTCTCTTCTCAGTTGGACGTGCCTGGAAAACCTCACCAGGGAGGCTTCCAGGAGGCATTCAACCAGATTCCCAAGCCACCTCAATGGCTCCTCTCAATGACCATAGGTGAGGGTAGGAATGTAGATCGACTGGTAAATCTAGAGATTTGCCTTCTGGTTAGACTCTCTCCACGACAGATCAACAATCCGTCTATCGATCTCACGCTCCACCTTCCCCTCACCCGTCAACAAGACCCAGAGATACGTAAAAGTTCATAATTTGGAAATTAAACTTTTTTCCTGAACGTTCTAGAAAATCTTCAAGTGACTTTTTTTTCTACATGCTTAGGTACTGTTGCAGGAAGTGCGCTTTGATGTAGAGAAAGTCTCACATTTTACTAAAAGGTCAGAGGAAAATGCCAAAAATTGACCAGTCAGATTATGAAAAAGAATGAGAAAAGTGAGCCTGCAAGAAAAGTAATGAAATAGAACAACAGAAGTCAGCAAATAGATTTGGAAACTTTTCGATAAATGCATTCTCTAAACTGTTATTTTTTATTAAATGGTGAAGGAAAGGGTCATAAACATCCTCATGTAGACGAGTAAGAGGTAGACATTCAGGTGAAAGCTGAGTTTGTGGGGAAATCCAAGCCATCAGCTGAATGTGAGATGTGACTCGTATCTTCTATCAGTATTTTATCTGTCTCCCTCTGCAGGGATCGGGCTAATATCTGACATTTGCTTTGACCTTTTAACAAACTGCAACCTGTCTTCCGTATCAAAACATGTTCTCGTAAAACGTATTTGTCTTTTAGATTTGGAGATGAGACTTTTATTCATGTTTTTTAAAGACATCTAGAAACATCTCAAACTTATTTAATATGATTATCAAGCACATCGATTTTAACTGCCTGATGTGCACTTGTGCCTGTTTGACAGTAATTAGTAGTTTTAGCTGCATCAAAATGAATAAAACTAAATATCATCATTTCCACTGTTCAAATCCAAGCAGGTCTGATGTTTTTCTAGGTGTTGGAAAATAAAAATTAAAAAGAGGCTTTTATTTTGTTTAAACAAAAATCCAGAAGGAGAGTCAGGAAACTGAAAGATGCCGACACAGTGGGTGCAATGAGACCCTGATGAGGGCAAAAGGGCTCTCACAGCTGAGCCTAATTAGGTATTTTTCAATCTCTGCCCGCTCCTCCAGTTCTCTCTCTGCTGTTTTTGAAACCTAAACGATGTCTTAATGTCTCAGCTAACATGTTGACATTCTGACGTGTTAAATGTGCAACAACATAAAGCAGGACAAATATTTAATCTTCATGTTAAACTGCTTGCTTCCTGCTGGAACTGGAAGGTGAGAGCATCTGAGACGTTTGCCATTCCGACCGAATATGTGACAGGAAGCTAGCTTGTCAGCTTTAGTTGAATAACTGACAGTTGTTTCACATGGATCCTCAGCCAGGAATCCCTCACTGTTGCATCCTTCCAGCCCTTTAACAAGCTGGGAAATCAGCAGACTACATGGTCCCTGGCAGCCTGGGGGTGGAAACGGCCAACGTTCCTGTTCTGTGCACCAAGCGCCGCTGCTTGCTGACAATTTCACAAATACACTAAACGGTTGATGAATGATCGCCAGTGGGCCCTGGAACTGATTTGGTTCTGCTTCTCTTCTCTCTCATTTGGACAATTGGACCGTATTCAGCTCAGTGGTGATTGGTCTAAACCAGGGGTGTCAAACATGCGGCCAGCAAGCGGGTTGAGTCCGGCCCGCGAGACGGTTGTGTAAACTTTATTTTCATACTTTACAAAATAGAGTGAAAATAAACTTATCATTGTGAGCAAGTTTTCTCTGTAATGAGTATAAATAAAACAAAGCTGCGCTCAAAGCTCACACAAGAACTTGAATCACATCCTGAAGTTGGCCGCCACTCAGGATGTGACTTCTGATATTGATGTGCTGGTGAAAGCTAAAAGATGTCAAGTAAAATGAGTCAAATATGCTGCATGAAGCTGATTTTGCCATGTGATCTGTAAGCTCTTTGAATCACTAAGGAATGTTTTTTTTATTTGTTGATTTTTTTTTTTAATTTTCAAGTACACTTCAGGTGTTGTACTTGTCCTACACTGTCCTCAGGCTCCAGCCTTGTTTTATATTGATTGTATTAAAACAAAGAAAACAATATGAAGTTTTTTTATTTTTTTATTTACCGGTCCGGCCCACTTGGGACTAGATTTTCCTCAATGTGGCCCCTGAGCTAAAATGAGTTTGACACCCCTGGTCTAAACGATTCGGAACTAAAACAAAATAAAAGCTAAATGTCCAAACTAATATAATAAAAAAAATGCAGAGTAAGTTTTGCTGACGTTTTTAGTGATTTTTATTGTTTTCCAACAAATTTTCAGTTTTTCCATCAAGGTAACTGTCCGTGGTTCTGATCTTGTTCTCCACTTTAAACATCACTTCCTGGACAGAGAACAGGCTTTTCTTGGCACAACCAAAGAATCCACGCACAAATTAATAGGTGAGCCTTAACAGAACAGCTATTTGTCATGTAGATGACTTTGCTAATTCCTCTTCTGTTTGCAAAAATGACCCTACAATAAAATAGCCCTCATGACCTGCCATCGTGTGGTGACCAAATTGGTTTAACAATAGTTCATCATCATGGTTGAGACTGAATCTTGCAGACTTTCATTAGCATTTAGAATAAACAATATGAAAATGTAGCAAGAGATCAATTTAATTATATACGAGCTCAAAATGATTGAGTGGCAGAAATTTAAAATGAACAAACCAAAGATAACAACATTTCTTCCACTTCATAATAATGAATGTGAAATATAATGAGGAGCTACTGCAGGAAGTCCAGCTGCGCTTTAACATGCAGATTAAGTATGCAGCATGTGTTCAGTGTGATTTGTAATGACTGAGTGACAGAAACTGTAGATGGACCGAGTGTTTTGACAGTTTACTCCAGGACTGTCAGCACAACCTCCAGAACAAGGACAAAAAGAAAAGATCTTATCCTGATGACCTCAGCCAGGTTCGTCCAGGTGGATTTCTGTCATCCAAGATAAAACTGGATCCAGCAGATACACTAGCTAACACGCCGCCCTGCGATGAAAACACTGAGATCCCAATAATCTGTGTTGAGTCTCGTTGATTCGTCACTTATTAGAATTTCATTGTAAAAGATCCCAAAAATCTCTTTTTAGGGCACATTTTGACGAAAGCTGTGGTCATTATTGACCACAAGTATACATGTTTTCTTGTTTTATGATTTTTTTCTGGAAGAGTTGCATTTGATTATGCTTTTTTAGATTTTCTACTGTATGCAGAGAGCTTAAGTGTAAATAGCTAAACAAAAGCCCCCTGAGCCTCAAAATCAATATACAATATCCTCAGCTGTGAGTTTCCGTGCAGCAAAATGTCATTCCAAATGAAATCCTTTCATGCTTGTTATTTGATGAGCGACAAGGCCTCTGTGATACTAGTTTGCACGTTTTAATCCCATCTTTGCCACTGAGCAACCTCTCTGGAAACTGTCAAACAAGCTGAAGAAAGACTTCACTTGAACCTTGAAACAACAACCACCGTAACTGGCTGAACACATTCGAGCTGTACAGTAAGACTGCTGTTTTCTGTATCATAACATGGAACGGCTCCAGCTCTACGCCTGGTTTTGTGTTAACATCCAGCCGAGCGGAGACGCCAGCTGATCCATTCTTGTTTGGAAATGTGTGCTGGCAGCAGCAGAAGCAAAATGAAGCGTGATCTATGAGCAGACATACATTTTTCAAATGAGTCTTTCAAATGAGACGTCATTGCTTTAGGAGGCCAACAACATGGCTCAAATTTCCATTTTTTCTTTTTAAGTATTTGTCTCAAGTGTGTGTTTAAATGAACTTGGAAGTGTACACAGATCAGAAAAAGCCTTGTGTTGGATTGGATGCACAAAGGAGGAGGAAGTATGAAATGTTTGAAGGAGTTTTGAGGAGTAAATGTTTGTAATCATACATTTTGACTTCTGAACTAAAGAAGCATAAAGATGAAAAAATCGAAGGAAATGTGAAAACTGCTGACAGTAGCTCATTAGTGTCACCATGGTAAAAAAAAATACTTTACACAAAAAAAATCTGAGTTTTGATATGACTGCTGCCAATGGGAGCTTTGAAGGTGTGGGCTCAGCACTCCACGAGGATTAGAGAGAACTGTTTCCACTTAACTGTTCTCCTATTTCATTGTTTTTAGTAGGAATTTTTATCTCCAAATATTTATGCTTTTTTCTTATGTATTTTGCCTGTTCTTATTGTGTTTTTTGTTCAAGCATTTGGCTATTTTATGTACAGCACTTTGGTTAGCTGCCATGCTATTTTGAAATGCTGCTTTATAAATATGGTATGGTATGGTATGGCATGGCATGGCATGGCATGGCATGGCATGGCATTGCATGGCATGGCATGGCATGGCATGGCATGGAATGGTATGGCATGATATGGCATGGTATGGTATGGAATGGTATGGTATGGTATGGCATGGCATGGCATGGCATGGCATAGCATGGTATGGTATGGTATGGTATGGTATGGTATGGAATGGTATGGTATGGTATGGTATGGTATGGCATGGTATGGCATGGCATGGCATGGCATAGCATGGTATGGTATGGTATGGAATGGTATGGTATGGTATGGTATGGTATGGTATGGTATGGCATGGTATGGCATGGCATGGCATAGCATGGTATGGTATGGAATGGTATGGTATGGTATGGTATGGTATGGTATGGTATGGTATGGTATGGTATGGCATGGTATGGTATGGCATGGTATGGTATGGTATGGTATGGAATGGTATGGTATGGAATGGTATGGTAAGGCATGGTATGGTACGGTATGGCATGGTATGGAATGGTATGGTATGGAATGGTATGGTAAGGCATGGTATGGTATGGTATGGCATGGCACGGTATGGTATGGTATGGTATGGTATGGTAAAACCATAAATCCTACAGCAGCAAAAGAAACAGTGGATGAAAGAAGACAATAATCCCTTGTTTTGGTGTCAAATTCTTATTTGAGTAAAGCTAGATTGATTTCAAAATATTGGATTTTGTTCTAGAGATTTTATTGTGTTCCTGTGTGCTAACATCCATAAATGGTGTGACTTGTTTCTACTGCAAAGTTTGAGAGCTCCAAAAGTGGGTGGGGCTTTCTTACTTTTCTTGATAAAATAACATTAATACCTATGGGACAATTATTTCCAGTTTATTGTGAACTTTCTCTGCATTTTATGATGTACCACTACAAACAGTCAGAATACAAACCACAGCGCAATCTGGATCAAGTTTCATTTTGACAGAATTAGAGGTGATGTGAATCAAAAATTGTGGCAGAAATGGACAAAAAAGGAATCTTATTATCCTGGAACAAATTTACCCTAGACCATCAGCACATCATTCAGTTCTGTTTTGTTTCCTTATTTATGAGCTACAGTTTAAATTAGGCAAATCCAATCATGAGGATCAGCACCTCCAAATCTGAGACCATGGTTCTCAACCGGAAAAGGGTGGCTTGCCAACTCCGGGTCGGGGGAGAGGTCCTACCTCAAGTGGAGGAGTTTAAGTATCTCGGGGTCTTGTTCACGAGTGAGGGTAGGAGGGATCGGGAGATCGACAGGTGGATTGGTTCAGCGTCTGCAGTGATGCGGACGCTGAGCCGATCTGTCGTGGTGAAGAGGGAGCTGAGCCAGAAAGCCAGGCTCTCGATTTACCGGTCGATCTACGTCCCAATCCTCACCTATGGTCATGAGCTTTGGGTAATGACCAAAAGAACGAGATTACGGATACAAGCGGCCGAAATGAGTTTCCTCCGTAGGGCGGCCGGGCTCAGCCTTAACGATAGGGTGAGGAGCTCGGACATTCGAGAGGGACTCGGAGTAGAACCGCTGCTCCTCCGGATCCAAAGGAGTCAGTTGAGGTGGTTTGGGCATCTGGTTAGGATGCCTCCTGGACGCCTCCCTGGGGAGGTGTTTCGGGCATGTCCCGCTGGCAGAAGGCCCCCGGGTCGACCCAGGACACGTTGGAGAGGTTACGTCCCCAATCTGGTCCGGGAACACCTTGGGGTCCTGCCGGAGGAGCTGGTGGAGAAGGCCGGGGAGAGGACGGTCTGGAGCTCCCTAGTTGGGATGCTGCCCCTGCGACCCGGACCCGGATAAGCGGAGGAAGACGACGACGACGACAAATCCAACCACTTGACATGATGCAATTGGCTCAGTTCTTTCATTTGCACATTTGTAACAAGTGGCCATTAAAAACACTGGAAAACTCAAACGACGTCGAGAGCTCCATCACCAAGATGATTTTCAGCCCTGGTTCCTGCAGTGGAAACATCGAGTGTAAAAAAAAGTCTCGGAAAAGGTCTTTGAAGAAGAAACGCAACAAACACAACACTGCTTTGATGCTTATGCACTTGCACTTTAAATTATTTCTCCCTTAAAGAGCAAGTCACCCCCAAATAAACTTTTTTTTTGCTGATAAACTAAATAAATGAGTGTCTAATTGTGCTGCAGACACGTGTCATCAATAATTTGGTACTTCAGTGCTTCTTAGTTAAAATTTAAATATTCTGCCTAAAACTGGCAGTGATGTGCCGCCGTCAGGTAAAAACTATGCACTGTATTTTAATTTAAATCTGCCACCAATATTGACTAAGAGGTGTGCTATGATGTAAACTGGTATATTATGATGTCACAATGCTGTCATGAGCCTGTGTGTGTGTGTATTTGTTAGTGGCTCCTCCCTCTCGGTCTGCCAGGCAACAGCATTTGTTGCATTTTTCAAACATGAAGTGGGAGTGGAGTAAGACTCTGGTAGGGGGTGACTTGCTCTTTAAGTATTGTCTTTAAGTTTTATGGGTCACACTTGGAGCAAGGTATTTGTGAGGAAGTCGTATCCTTTTCCTGAAACGGATAAATGGGGAAAAGAATAATTATTTATCCCTGTTGTGAGCCACCCTGCTGCAGTAAACCCTAAATTGAAAGAACATGTTCTTAGAGATTCCAAAAGCAAACATGTGGGCTAGAAACCTGCAGACAGATTCCATTCCAGTGGCGCAGCCTGGCCAATTTCTCCTTTATTGGAGTTATGTCCTTGAAATGAAACCTCCCGACAAAGCACTCTGCACCTAATTTCATTAAACGGTGGTTTTTGCCAAGTCAGTGAACCTAAGATGAGGCAGTTGAAGTTCATGAACTCGTATCAAGAGGAGCTCTGTGGGAGTGTATCATCCCAACGCCACCTGACCACATGAGACTCCTACACTCGGGATGTTTCATCCAAGGCTTCCAGCTCAGCTTGATGTACATTTTCTGCTCGACTGCGCTGAAAAACAAAAGTAAAAAAATAAAATAAAAATGGACAAAGCAAATATTTCTTTCATGCTGTTCTAGGTTATTAGCCACACAGCCACATTAAGCTGGATCTCATTATCAGGGAAAAGATCAGCTCAGAGAGCATTAGGGTTGAGCTTGCTGATGTATAGTTATGATCACCGTGTTCGTTACGCTAATGGATGTTTATGTTTTCTGTCTATTTATGTACCCGCCTAATGGTAATACTCATCGTTGTGTGTGTGTGTGTGTGTGTGTGTTGGTTTGAGAGTCCATGTGGAGCATCTCAGCACACAGACTGTTTTACGTGAGCCGAGCTGACAGGCGGGCAGAGGAGTAAACATTTCCTCAAAGCTTTTCATTGACTTTTCAAGTGTTAGAAACCGTGGTCCGACCACATCATCTCAGCCTAATGAGTCATTACGCACACACATGCACACAATATACCCGGTGTACTAATCATCTAATTAATTATTGAAGATAAAAAAAATGCAAGCAAAAGATGTGGGGGTGTTGAGGAAGTGGCCCTCATTGACCACGGCGTGTGATATAAAACGATACGCCTCATGGAGTCCCATCCACCTCGCCTTTAGCAATTTGCACTGCAATCTATTGATGTTTGCAGCTTTGCACTCTGCTCTGCTGGCTGATATTTTTCTCAGATAAGTGCCTGCAAAATAGGTCCACTTTAACCTGTGATGCCATTTTGTGCAAATAGGAGAGAGGCACCACTTTCATAGACAGTGACTTAAGAGGAGCAAGTCTTTTGGATTTTCTCTTTGGATCTCTCTTACTGTATTTGGCACCCCCTCTCGATGTCATCTGGCTCTGATTACAGAAAACTGTATGAGCCAACATTAACAATGAGCATAAAGAAATGCAGGGATGATGGTGATGATGATGATGATGATGATGATGATGCTTTTGCAGTTAAATAAGGAGTATGTGTGGCCCTGGTGGTGCAACATGTTTCTTATCATGCCAACCTGGTGAGGATTTTCGGGCACTTCCAACCGGGAGGAGGCCTAAAGGGAGACCCAGGACACTTTGGAGAGACTATGTCTCTCGCCTGTCCAGGGAACGCCTTGGGGTTCCCCTGGAAGAGCTGGCCGAAGTGGCTGGGGAGAGGGAGGTTCGGGCCTCTCGACTTAGGCTACTGCCCCCATGACCCAACTCCGGATAAGCGGAAGAGAATGGATGGATGGGTCTTGACACACATCTGCAGCTAACATCTTTGTTGGTGTCTGCGTCTACGTTGTTTTACGTGCAGTTTAAGTCAATCCATTTTAATATGGCCATCAAGATGAAAAACCCACAGCTCCGTCAATGAAACCGACGTGCTGACATTTGGTGTAAATATAACCAAGTGTCATTCTGATCACATCTTTTTGAGAGTTATGTGGTTCCTTCATTTAAAACGTTGCTATTGGCTGTTGGTGTCAACCATCGACATATAAATATTGGACAATGGGTTTCCATAGACTCCAATTACACGTTTTTGAAGATAAATGGGAGGTGGCCGCCACCGCCATTTTGACCGTGTCACAGGTTCCGTCAAGCCCAGACAATTCCACAAA
This sequence comes from Nothobranchius furzeri, assembly GCF_043380555.1. Taxonomy (NCBI): domain Eukaryota; kingdom Metazoa; phylum Chordata; class Actinopteri; order Cyprinodontiformes; family Nothobranchiidae; genus Nothobranchius; species Nothobranchius furzeri. Next base: position 61,066,911 of record NC_091747.1, read on the forward strand.
AGGGAAAAGAGGAGGAGCTGAGGGAGGGGCTGTAAGGCTGGGATCAACTGACGACACCCGGTCGAACTAGCTACAAGCTAACCTGAAGCTAACGCGGAGGTGGTAGCTAAGCTGTTTCAGCTGTTAACTTTATTTTCTCTCTAAGTGTTTTTCTCCCCAGAAGAAGCTACAACGATGTTCTGCTGAGCTGTGGTGGTCTCATGGAGGGGGCCATCGGCTAGCACACTGCTGCTAACCACTTAAACATTCTCCCTCTCCTGATAATAACTTTTAGCTTTCCTTGACGTTGGACGTGCTAGAGCCCTGCACTGAAGCCCTAGGCCCTCGGGTCGGCCCGGCCCGACGGCCCTCGGGCCGGGCTTTGGGCCAACGACTGTGTAATTACCTCGGACACGGGCCGGGCCGGGCGCCTTTATTTTTATTCGAAATCATTAAAAAAATTAAAACACTTAAACGCAGCAGTAGAGCCCTGTGCGGGACTGTTTTCTTCATCCCGCTCCGCTCCCGCTGAATTTCTGACCATTACAGCCTGCAACCGCAACGTGTGTGTTACACTCCCGCCCGCACCTGCAGCGTGCATGTCTACTCCCGCCCGCACCTGCAGCGTGTCTACTCCCGCCCGCACCTGCAGCGTGCATGTCTACTCCCGCCCGCACCTGCAGCGTGTCTACTCCCGCCCGCACCTGCAGCGTGCATGTCTACTCCCGCCCGCAACCGCAAAACTCGGAGAAATTATTACCTCACAATAAAAGAGATGTACTGAGTTTGCGTCCTCAACATGTCATTTTATAGGTTATCCGCTTTCACAGCAGTGCTGCGCTCCGTTTCAATCAGGCTGTACAGCAGGATTTCCCCTCGTAGCGATATTTTCTCTAACTCTGATTGCTTCATGCTATAGATCGTTGGAAAGCTGCTTTTATGTACTTTTAGGAACCGTTGGAAATATTTGAATCTGATCAACCATTCAAAAGTTATAAAACGGAGCATTTTGGATGACAAACTCGCACGTCTCTGAATCTGTGTTGTGATTCGTTGCGCTCAAGACAGGAAATCCCGGTGGATACTGTAATGTCTTGTATATGCACGGAAAGCCCCATTTTTAATCTTTTCAGCACTTTTGGAATTTTAATGATATCTTGAACTAGAGCAGGGATCGGCAACCCGCGGCTCTTCCATCCATCTGCCGATGTGCTTGTAAAATAATGAATGGATATTTAAATAAAATGCTTTATATTTTACTGAATTAATTTTATATCTGTAAGTCAATTCTATGTGAAGATTGTCTGCGTAAACCTGAACAGGTCCAACCCAGTCTTACTGTGAGACCGTGTTGGGTCACGCTTGTGCGTAATCATATGCGCTTATGAGCTGAAGAGGATGTGAGATTCTGGGCTTCTCCTCAGACGGCTCCTGGATGTGTCGCACATTGGAGACAGGAACAAGCGCTATTCAGCCAAAGTTTCATAATCAGGGAACATTTTCTAAGTGACAAGTCTCTGAGAGACAGGGTTTGGAAAACACTCGCTTCAGTGGGAAGCTTCCCGCATGCGCTTCTGCGACGCTCGGATCCTGCACATCTTTTAACACATTGGTCAGGATTTACGCACTTTGTTTTCATTTAGTTGGTTAAAAAAAGTCGGGCTTGGGCTCGGGCCGGGCCAGAGAATCCTGAAAACCTTTTCGGGCCGGGTCGGGCTGGGGCTCCACCCCCTCGGGCCGGGCCGGACACGGGCTCAGATTTTAGGCCCGTGCAGGGCTCTAGGACGTGCTACTACTAGTTTACCCGTTTAGTTATAGATCCACTAGGATAAATACAATAAAGTTGATCTCACCAAATAGAATATTTACTAAGACATCACAATAGAACTATAGACACATTATTGTGTGTGTGTGTGTGTGCGTGCGTGCGAGCGTGTGTGTGTGCGTGCGTGCGTGCGTGCGTGCGTGCGTGTGTCTTCTCCATCCCCAGTGAGTCGTGGAGGATGGCTGCTTATACTGAGCCAGGATTCTCTGGAGGTTTCTTCCTGTTAAAAGGGAATTTTCCTCTCCACTGTCGCTGCATGCTTGCTTAGTATGAGGATTGCTGTAAAGACTCTGACACTAGTCAGTGACTTGATGCAATCTGCTGGGTTCCTTATATAGGAAACATTTTTTCTGATTGGCTTAATGAACTGACCTGAATTGGAATGTTTATTATGTGAAGTGCCTTGAGACGACTCTTGTCGTGATTTGGCGCTTTATAAATAAACTTGAATTGAACTGAATTGAATTAAGCTAACGGGGTAGCAACCTAGCTACAACCGGAGTTAACTGTGCACAACACCAGAGCTTCTGAGTCAGAGATACGCCGGGCTGACCGCTGGTTAAAACCGGGTGGAACACAGAGGTCTCCCGAAAGCTGCTGAAAGCCGGCAGCCGCGCAGCAGACAAGAGCCGCTGCAATCTGAGATGCGCAGAGCTGCCGCTCGGGAGAACCGGGGGGAAAGGTTTCCATCCCAGAGCTCCACAAGCCGGCAGCCCGCGCAGCAGACAGATATGCGTCGAGCTGTGGGGAGGGGAGAACAGGTGGAAAACAGAGGTGTCCCGAGAGCTCCACAAGCCGATAGTCGGAACCCAGCTCCACCAACATGTTATATTTCAACCCATTTTCTAAAGTGCAGCGTTATGTTAAATGCACTGGGTTTTACCCTATTACATTTAAATTTCATGGTTAAACAGTAAATGTTAAAATCTAAGCTCAGCTCGGCAGTGACCTAAAATACATAAATATAATTTTACCGAAAAAAATGAAGTGGAGACTCCTTGGACGCTCTATTAGTGCAATTAATGCCACAGCAAGTCATTTTGTCCAACAATTGCACAAAAAATATCCAAAAAAGAATACACACACGCTACAACTAATGGTCTAAGTTGATAGACTGAAACTGACGGAACAGTTTCCAGGCCAGACCGAGGCTCTACTGAGGCCTTTCCACTGAGCTAGCTCTGTGGTCACGTGGGTCTGATGCTCATTAATTATACAGAATTTTAGGCTTTTAATACACTTAAACAGAAGAGTGAGAAAAAAAATCACCTCCTCAGAGTTGTCATGAGTGTAAACTAGATCATTTAAACCAAAAACATGTTTTGGTACCAGGCTGTAAACATGTTTATTTCTGTTGTGAAATTGGTATTTTTAACATGGGAGTCAATTAGGATTTGCTCGCTTTGACACCAGCCCCTAGTGGATGAGGGTGGAACTGCAATTTTTGTCACTTCCGGGTTTGCCTCAATTTTTGACCCGCATTGTTGGGGCTTGGTGTCAACCTGCTTCACTCTCAAACCACTTAGCAGTTTCTAGTTAAACTCTTGGAATGTAATCACTGGTTGTTCACCTGTAACTAATTAACTTTTGGGGTCAACTCAATCCCAGACGGCCACCACAGCTGATCAACATCTACTAACACAAAAAGGAGCTGGAATGGCTCAGTTAGTCTAACAGATCTGGAGATACTGAGATTAAATCAAATGTGTTTGTTTCGACGAGTCATTTAGAATAATCCAAAGTAAGAGGAGGTCTAACTAGATTGTTAAGGATTGCTGGAGATCATAGTTAATGCTGAAGATTTGACCAACATGAGTAAAACTCCATCCGTTTTCCTTCAGGGAATGCTAAACCTGTTGAAAACGTCTGGATTTTGCTCCTCCCTTTGCTGCTCTGATAAAAAAAAGATGTGTGTCTACGTTGATGGCATGACATGCAGTGATGGGGATGAAAAAGAGAATGTGTGCAGTTAGACAAAAATGTGAGACACAAAAGATAGAATGCTAAAAGTTTCATGAGAAAATAACAGGCTGCAACATGTGCCGTTTGCTTTAGGTTTGATAATCTCTTCCTTTGGGATCTCTCCGTCTCTAACCACCGTTTGAATTCTCTGCCTCCTTCTTTCTTTCCAGACTATCAAACATAATCTAACCAACTCTCTGCCAAGTCTCTGAATTAAACTGGAGTGGCCTGACCTGAAAAACATTCAGAAAGATACTTGGGCAGTGTTTGTCAGCACTTAAATAAAGTGACACGAGCTGCATCACCAGAGAGTTTAATCCGAGTGTTCTTAGAGGCTCGACAAAGGCGTTTTTTTCTCCAGGTTTCAGACTGAGTTCCAGATATTCCACGCCGCCCACGCAGCGTAAGGCAGCGATAATTCTACAAGACCAATCAGAAAAGACTCATCTGTAGGATTGACGGTCTTCTGTTTGAGAAATTAATTCACATTGTTTATTGATTAATATTTAGGAAATCTGTAGGCTACTCCGAGCTCTGTCAGAGGGCTCATCAGCATTTGTAATCAAGCATCTCAGTTCAACATTATTAGCCTCAAGCAGTGCCGACATAATGAGTCAGCCGGGTAATATTAAAAGGTAGGCTCTCCCAGGCTCTCGGGTGACATAACCGCCTTAATCAAACCGTTATCACACAAGAGGCCAGGGGGAGGGAGAGTAATGAGAAAGCAATATCCCAGATTAGGAGTGTCTTTTCTGTAAGGACTGCGTCTCCTTGGGTCAACCGTACGTTATGACTCGGCAGGCAAACGGGTGGCGGCTGCATGTCCTCTTTTAGTGTCCAAGTTTTAATTTTAGCTAGTTGTGAATCGTGATTGGAGTTTAGCAGAAGGGCTGGTCCTTTCTTTGTGAGTTAAAACATCCAGAAATGGTCAGTTTTCACCTACGTATTGACCTACATGCCACCGGTCATCTGCAGACATGATTCCATTCTCTAAAGTGGATTTTAAATTCTATCTCCCAACAAGCCAGAAGATTCTGCAGCTCTGAACACATGATAACATATTGTCTACAGACTGTTCCCGTTTCAAGGCCTTAAGCTTCCCCTTATCGCTTCTACAGGATTCCTCATGCCTCTGAATAAAAGAACATTTTCAGCTCATATGAGTTAAATAATCATGAAATGAACAATATGTTAAATGAAATGTTTTGATTAATCTGTGCCTAAGTTAATAAGGTTGAAATGGATATTGTCCTGCAATGATCCGTTTGTCTGAAAACCAGCGTATGTGACCTGGCAAGCTAATCAGCCATACACTCATACACATGACAAGAGGATAAATTTAAAGTAATTTCATGCACATAGATATGCTCTTACCCACAAATCAGAGAACCTTCTATCTGAACGAAAGCATGACGTTCTGAGGTTTGTTGTTAACACCTCTTAACATGGCACGTCCCGATTGGCCAAATAAATCATAACTTGGGAATATTAAAACAGAATCACTTGCTGAGTGATTCAGTTAGTTTTTGAGCAGAACTCCGGACTGGCCACCGGGGGAAAACTCTCCAACCGCCGCATCTCTTGACAAGCTGTCAAAACCTCCACGCTACAGCTGACACAGCAAAACGGTTCCTTCGGCTATTCAGAAACAGCCGCTCTAGACGCAAACAATTTCATCTATCTGTTGTGATCCGGGAGACGACTCTGGACCGATCTGGTCGTACTGCGGTCTTTCCTACGAACTTCGGTACCTTGGGGTCACCCGACCCCCCGACATATCAGATCCGAAGGAGAGTCTCCTCAGGGGTACGTAGAACACAGCAAGATTGCGTCTGATGCCGTTTTGATGAGAACCAACTTCATAGTTTGATGCAGACCAAATTCTTGTCACACCCAGAACTCTGTTCTTCTAGATGCAAGGTTCTGATAAACACACATCATTCAGTCACCATGCATCACACCCCATCCGCTTAAATTCATCCATCACAGTCGTCTTATTTAACTTGTCTTGTTTTTAATTTGTTTAGAAAATACATTTCTTACTTTATATAAACTTGACTCTGTCTGAATTGATAAGACGTGTGTTTGATCCCTGAAAATGCAAAGAATCCTAATTCTTCTGATTAAACATTCAGAGACCAATACTCTATGTTTATATAGAATATTACAGCTTATTGGTCATATGTAAAGGTAAGACATTAAGCTTAAAGCAACAATATTTACCCCTTCTACAGAGTTGAATTGAAAGATCCCATAAAAACTCTGTTGCTGACATTGAGGCTTATGAATAACTTTACTTCCTGCAGTTCGTCTCTTCTGCTTCATTCAGTCGCACTCGGTAACAACACTTTGAAAAAAGCCACGGATCACATTTCTGAGCGTTTCTTAAGGGTAAATCTTCTTTCCCCGTGAAATACAAAATGCAGATCTCAAGTTCTGTGTGCTGCACTGAAAGGAAGTTATTAACTTTCCTCTCATGCTTGTTGTAGCTGTGATGCAATATTAATACAGTGTGTGGTAAAACATTAGGAAAAAAACTTGCTAACCAGGAATTTAAAGCCACTTTGTCAGTGTTGTGTTGGACCTACATGTGCCACCAAACCCGATTTGACCTCTTTACATGGACACGGGACCCTGTGGGGGGGAGGGTTAAATGTCTGGCGTGGGAGCATTTGCTCCGACGAAGCCTCTGTAGTTGGTGCTTTTTCTAGCAAATCCCACGGACACACGATCGGATTGGGATCTGGGGATGGGGACTTTGGAAGCTGGGTCAGCGCCTTAGGCTCTTTGTCATGTGGCGAGAGCCGGTCCTAAGCACTTTTTGTGGTGTGGTGGAGCGCATTGTTCTGCTGCAGGAGGCTGCCGCTGCAGCTGTCAAGGAGTATATTGTCACCTTGGGGGTGTGATGTTTGGTTTTGTGCTGATTTTCTAGTGGGTGGTACGTGTCGAAGCGCCTTCCACATGAATGGACGTGAAGCTTCCCTTTGGAAGGAAGTGTTCTGATAAATGACCTGCTTTCCCCCTTGCCTGTTGGTAGTTTCATGCCTTGCATACAAACCTCAAAAGCATTGGATGTTTGAAACGATCGGATTGTGATCAAGTGTGATCTAAAACATACCGCTGCTTCATTGTAAAGGAAATAAAAACGGAGTTAATTTTTCCACAGGAAAAATACATTTGTCCCACCTTTTCAGATCCAGGTCGATCACTATTCCTTTCAGAACAGCCTTAAGTGCCCCCCCCCCCCCCCCCCCCCCCCCCAAAAGTTCCGGTCCATCCTGACATGACACCATCAGCTCCATTCAAGATGAGAAGATCCTGTTCCACCACATCCCAATGGTCCTGGACCGGACTGAGATCGACTGTGGAGGCTGTTAGAAACCAGATCCGAGTCTGGATGGTGATTCGTCCTGCTGGATGTGGATCGGATGATGGATCCATGTGGTAATAAAGGGATAGACATGGCTGGCAGCAATACTCGGGTAGGTTGTGGTGGTTAAACCAGGCTCAGGTGGCAGTAAATGGTCCAAAGTCGGCTTGAAGCATTGATACAATGATGGACCCATGCTTTCATGTTGGCGGCACCAAAGCCGGCCCTAACAGTAGAATTCCAGACATCACCTCAGGAAAGGTTTTCCCGTCTCTTTTGGTCCCTTTCTGGTGATCCTGTGAGAGTTGTAGTTTCAGTTTCCTGTGCTTAGCTGGTAGAAGCGACAGCTGGTGTGGTCCTCCTGCTGGAGTCCATCTGGAGGTGACCTCGGTAGGAACCAGTGCTGATCTGAGATGCTGTTGATTTTATATCATGTTTAAGCTGTCTGTCCATTGACCTCTGACCCTAACAGAACATTTTAATCATAACACCCGGATATTTTCTATTTTCAGACCATTCTTTGTTAACCTCAGAAATGGCTGACAATGGCTCAGCGTTTAGGATTTCACCCTGTAACCTGTGAGGTGCATCAGTGTGTGAATGTCCGTGGTGTAAAGCGCTTTGGAGTGCTCTGACTCAAAGTGATATACAAGTGTGTGTCACTGATCATCATAATCATTCAAATACCAGTAAGTTCAGAGTTGTTAAAATCTCTGCCATGTGATTGGTTGATTGGCTGATGTGCCATTTATGCAAACAAGCTATTAAAAAGGTGTACCTAATAAAAGGGCCAGTGATTGTATGGGTTTTGATGAGCAGCTACCGTGAGGCATCATCTGCCTAATGCGGTGACTCTGCACTGAACCCTTTTTCCAGCTGCTTCATCCATTCGCTGGTGATTTCCCCAGAGCAACTGTTAATTACACAATTCATGTTCATGTGATAAGATCGCAAATCGGCCGTGTGCTTCCTCCTACCAGCCTCGTGTCGTTGTTGTTTTATTTATTTATTTTACATGGTTATCGTGTGGACCGCGTGGAGATGTAATCACCTTTCCCCCGGAAACATCTGCGCAACGTTTCAGTTATCTTTCCTTGAGAAAACAACGAGGTTTCTGCAGGAGGAACCGCAGAAACAAGATGTTGCTGTTTAAATATCCTGATGATGATGATAATAAACCATATATGGGGCATAAATGAATAATGTCACAAGTAGACTGACTGCTCAAGGCTGAGTTGGTCCAGATGTTGCCAAATCCTATCGGACCAATAAAAGCTGGCCAATAGCAGTTCATCGGCATTTACGTTAAAAAACTGGAGTCTGGCTGCAGAGTGGTGCAGGTGTTTATCAAAGTTGCCTTGAAGAACAAAGGCTCCTGCTTCAAATCCCGGTTGGTGTGCCCATCTTCTAGTAAATAAAGGCCTTCTATGATAATTGTGTTTTTGTCCTAAAGCTGTTAAAGCCTGAAATGAGCTCTTAAACACATATACATATGGTCTATTGTTAATATAACGGCATATCAATATGTTTTCATTTATTTAAAATTAATGAAAAAAAGCAACTAAAGGATCCTTTCCAGCTGCAGACCCGTCACCAGACGGCAGAATAAATGTAATTTATGTTATTTTTAAACACTAAATAGTTTTTTTTTTGCCTAAAAACTACCAAGAAAGACCAAATTATCATGAAACTCATGGTGTTCTGTGCTTAAAACAACGAAATACCATCTAATGAGAGGGCAATCAAATATGTTTCCCATCAAGCGTGTTGTTATTGTTTTATCTAAAAAATAAAGCTGCATAATGTATGCATGAATTTACATTTAATTACTCTGCTTTAACTTAAGTGATTTTTAGATTTTGTGTAATATGTTGCTACAGAACAAGAATGGCTTGATAGAAATCATCTTCCAACCATTTAAGGAGAATTCTGTGGCTCGTTAAAGTAAAATGAAACTTCCTCCAATATGAGTCGTGTTCACGGAGGAACAAATGACTTGAACGGTGGTTCAGGTCTCATCTGGGCCGTATCTCCTGCCACATTATCAGGACTTCCCCTCTCAGGGATCGTATTCAGGAGTCAGAGCAAATGACCTACAAAGAGTCGATTGGAGACCTGGTTGAAGGAGCTCTGACCAGAAATGGGACGTGAACACCCGATGTGTCTGAAGTTAGTAGATCATTTGGATCCTGCAGACAAGAATTTACAGCTGGGAGATCCCGGTCCTGTCCACACTCTTCAGATGTTTTTAAAAACTGAAACAAGAACATTCATTTGCGCATCACGTGCACACAGATATTCTGTTGCATTGCCACGTGCAAAAGTACGATGCTTTCCAGAAATGATGACGTTGCAGCTTACGCTGCACATGGCCTCTGTATTTTTTCATAATTAATAAATGTAAATGTTTACTGTATAGATGGAAGTTGGAGTTTTGGGCTCTTCCTGACTCTGGGTGAGAAACTTTCCCTCTGAGCAGATGGTTTTGTTTGACTGAGCCACTGTCTTCACATAGTTGACAGCAACACACCGGAGCCTGACTTGCATGTCCCTGGTCTTAGTCGATCAAAGTAAGTAAGTAAGTAAAAGTTTATTTATATAGCGCCTTTCACAGATATGAATCACAAAGCGCTGTACAACATGATAAAGATCAGGGCAAATACCTCTAACCAATAAAAACATCCGAAAAACAATAGCAGTGATAAAATAAAAAATAAAATCATGAGTATAAACAAAGTGAAGGTGTGAACCCGAACAAAGCCATCTTTTTGAAACATTTAGGGAGGGAACGCCTGGATGAAAAGGTGAGTTTTTAGATGATTTTTAAAGACCTCTACAGTGTTAGAGAGACGGAGATTTGAAGGTAGACTGTTCCGAAGTCTGGGTGCAATAGTCTGAAAGGCCCTGTCCCCTTTGGTTTTCAGTCTGGTTCGAGGAACAGCCAGGAGGTTCTCAGATGTGGATCTAAGGTTCCGAGAGGTGGTGTGTGGGGATAAAAGCTCAGATAGGTAGCTTGGAGCCTGGTTGTTAAGAGCTCTATAGGTCAGGACTAAAACTTTAAACTGTATTCTATATTCTACCGGGAGCCAGTGGAGGGACTGTAAACCTGGAGTGATGTGAGCTCGTCTGCTGGATTTGGTTAGGAGTCTGGCTGCTGCATTTTGGATGGCTTGAAGGCGTGAGAGGGAGGTTTTGCTGAGACCAGTAAAAAGAGCGTTACAGTGGTCTAAGCGTGATGACACAAAGGCATGGATGATTTTTTCCAGATCTGCAGTAGAAACCAGTTTACGGACTTTTGAAATGTTTCTCAGTTGAAAGAAACAAGAGCGGGAGATGGTTTTGACGTGTGAGTCTAAACTTAAAGCTGGATTTTCAAAGGAAAATCTGTCATTAGAAAAACAAATTGCACAAACCTAAATGTTCTTCTGATAAGACTAAGATGTTTTAGTGTTCATCTCTAAACATGACAAGAAGACACCTTTGGGTACAGCTTTCCTTCTACTGAAGTTGCATCAAAAACTTTACCAATATCCAGTTAAGATGCTTCCCGGAACATAACTGGAGTGATTTATAGCTCTGTACAAGAGAGATAGATCTGTCAGTTCGGTGGATTGTGTAGACAATAAGAAATGGGGCTGGCAGAGACCTTGCTTTGCAGAAGGGTGACTGAGCACATTGTTGTTTATTTTCTGCTCTATGAAGTCAACAGAGCCCTGCTCATCAGGAAAACTCAGCAGACTAGGTCACAACTGTCACATACAGTGCCCCGAGGCTTTGAGGTGTTGCTTTAAATGCTTCTTTGTCTTACTCATCGCTCCGCTCGGATGAAAACCTACGGAAAGAGCCTGGGGAAGTTCATTAACACATGATGGGGCTTTCACTCTGACAATGTTCAGGGCACTGTTGGGGCGTGCATTAGAGATGCAGCCAGGTGCTTCATTTAGTTAGTTCACAAGTCGGTGAGTGAATGCTTCATAAACCGACCTCTGCTGCATCCAAAATGTTAGAAATGGCTTCATATGTATGTGTTTGTTCCGTTATGGCGAGCCGCTTGTGGGACGCGCCTGGACGTTTCTGCATCGCGGCCAGTCAAGATTAACCCTGTAAACTGTAATGGATTCTATTTGAAGCGGCCACATTCCGTAGCAGTCCCGCGCCGCTGATGCTTCCAGTGTGAGGCCGGGGTCAGCTTGTCAGTCCAATCAGAACACAGCTGGTTCTTTAAAACTGAGCTACCCAATGACAGGTAACCTCATTCATAACATTTACACAGATCTACTGGTCTCTCTTTAAATTAAAACCAAAGCTTAAGAGTGATGACAGCGCCAGATACGTTATCTAAAAATATCTCCTGTCACTGAACCGATATTTATTCATTTGGAAAAAATAAAATTGAAGTGTACCATAACAAAAAGGCAACATACTAAACTAGAAATATCTAAAAATCATAGTTAAACATCACCATAAATCACTGCCTCATCATTCATATTAGAAATGTTCCAATTTTCTGGAAATTTGGGAAGACGGGAGCGATTGGAGTGCGACCCGCACCCACAGAATGTGCTGCCCGTGCGGTGACCTCACAGACTGGGACGTTACTCGAGGTGAACCGTAAGCTGGACAATGTCCTCGCTGCGTTGCCTGTGTTAGTGCGCAAGATGGATGTCATCTCGGAGAGGGTCACCAGACGGTGTGGGGATGTTTAGAACGTATAATTGGCTTCACTGGTGGACATGAATGACCACTTATAGACTCCAAGGCAGAGAGGAAAATTATCTCTGTCTGCCCTAAACAAAGTCTTGTTTATCCTTATCTGACGCCAAGGCAGCCTCCAAGGCTGCCATCAACACACCCCCACGAAAGGAGGAATGCTGACAGATGCTGTGTCCCGACCTTCCCCCCCTGCCTTCAGATTGTGACTTCTGCTTCGAGGTCATCAACCTGCAGGAAACTCAATGTGCTCTCTGTCCCTCATTTCTCCCTCCCACCTGTTTGACTGCAGCTGGCTGAACGCCGTAATGGCAGCTCCCGTTGGAGGCTTCAGGATCCCGCCCAACCCCGCCTCCCCATCCGGCTCTGATGTTTTGTATCTGTGATGTTCGTGCTTCTATGTTGAGGAGTTTTTTTGTATAGTAGAGTTACTCCCCGCTGGGTCTAACTCTGCTATGCCTTTTTTTTTACCTTACCCCAATTATCCTCATGTAACACCCTTTTCATCTAATGAAATGAGCGCCGTTCTGGCTGCTCTCGTGACTGCCTGTACCTGTTTTGTCTACATGTGTGTGTGTTTAACCTTGGTCAGGTTGTGTTTGCGGAGTCAAGTTCCTATGCTCTGGGTCGCTGGAGCGCTGGCAATAAAGCTTATTCTGATTCTGATAAAATGTTTCATGGGAAAACTCCTCATGTCTAAAATTAATTTTAAAAAATGCAAAAGAAGAAAATAAATATCTTGTTTTTTAATGGCTTCCCAACAGAAGCACTGACACGTTTGTTTGTACAAGCATACTATAGGAATTGTGTTTGTTTATATTTATTACCTGTGAGACAGAATAGATTTTCTGCACAAGCAGACGTTTTCTGTGAGTCCGTGCCGGCACCAGTTACAGCAGCCCGTTCCAGGCCACTGCTCCTTCCACAGCTGAAACAACCACATCCAAAACATCCCAGAAACAATCCCAAACCCACTTCGATCCCCTCGTTTTCAAATGCTTCCTTTTTTTCTTTCAAATGAGACGAATCATATTTTCTCTACTGTCAACTGGAAAATCACTTTCTCGTTCAACACTTTTCATCTGGATCCACTTGATACTGGTGGACACATCATTTGTGACGTCTCCAGGTTTAATCTCACCCTTCCTGGAGGAACCAGCTGGGGTTTATAAAGCTTTGATTTGGGAACACGTACCACTACACCTTCTGAGGGTTTTTTAATGACCCTTCACCAATGACGCCAATGGCGACCAAGATTCTGTCTAAAAATTACATTTAACTCATATTTGGAGTTAATCTTTAGAATTTTAACCAGTTTTCTCATGCATTTCTGGAAAGAAGGCACTGCTTTCTGGAATTTCTAAAACAATATGAGCAGTTTCAGTGAAGTTTGTAAATCAAGGTCAAAACTAGGAAGCAAACTGTGGTCTCTGTTTTCAAGCTGTGCAGTAACTAGTACATCTTCATCTATTTTACATTTTATTTTGTGGTTTGGTGTCCACGCCCCCCTCCCGCATGCTCTGTGTCCTATTTATCACAAGTTCTGGCCGCTGAAGAAGGCCCGATGATGCCGACCTTGAGGAAGTCTCGCTCATAAGAAGTCTCACATAGGCCAAGATCTAGAGTCTGTCAGGATGATTTCTTATTCTATTTAATGGAAGAAGTGCAACGCTTTATCACTTCCCAGGTTCATGGTTTATATAGGACATAACTGGTTTGAAATGGTAAGCTGTTAAGTCAAAAAGCCTGTACACAAAAAAGATGTCCTTAAGAGTCACGGTGATTTAAGTGCAGTGGGGGCGAATGGGTGATTTTATGTTCGGCCGGCATTCTTCTGAAGAGAAAACGAAAAAACAGTCAACACTGTTCCTCCTATCTCCTCGGTGACATTTCCCACTAAAGCATTTGTCTGAAGATAAGCATGAATGAATACAGAGGGAAGTGTTTCTTTGTCCTTACGCTCTCATCTAAAACCAGCCTTCAGAGTCGGATTGTTTTGTTCCACAAGAAGTTCCCGAATGGACTCAAATCTCTGCTCAGCTCCATCAAATTAAAGGCAAGATTTCCACTGTGTTCCTGCTAGTTACTTATTAGAACATGCTCTTATATTTCTCATGTTTTCTTATCAATGCCTTTCTTTTTTGGTCTTGACAATAGAAATGCTACAAATGTAATAAAATGCTAAATGAAAAAGGATATTTATGAAAGTGAGCCAAATATGTCAAAATGTATTTTCATAGCTTTTTTTATGAGGAAACTAATCAAAAATGAAACTAAATCAGTTTTCTGACATTTCTTTGAGATGTGTTGAGATGTAATGAACTCTTCTTCTTGTTGTGGAGCGGGTAGGTGTCCTAGGGGGTGCTCTTTATGCTAGCAGTTAGCTTTTTTAGTTCAACAATTTCACTAAAGTTTGCTTTTCTCTGTTGGCATCATGGTGGAACCTGGAAGTAAAAGTGAGAGGGTAATGTCTTTGGAGGTGAAGAAAAGAGATAAAACCAGAGTGAACATCGCTGCATTCCATACCAGTTTGAGGGTGCTAAAGGAGGCTATGAAACACAAACTGATAGTGACCTGGCTTTGTTGTTACTGAACTTGTAAGTAATATTTTTGTCCAACAATGTGGATCTTTTAACTTTATTTTAGTATTGATTGGCTTATGTTAGCGTTAGCTCATTGTTAGCACCAGCTACAGCAGGCTGCAGCAGGGTTGTTTACAATAGTTGTAATTCCACTTTCAACCAGTAGGGGGGAGAAGCATGAAACTGCATACTGTTACTTTAACACTACTGATAGATATTAAATCTTGCAATTATTGAATTTAATTCTGATTATTTATACAGTGCCAAATCACGACAAGTCATCTTAAAGCGCTTCACAAAGTAAACATTCCAATAAGGGCTGGGCTATAAATCAAAAAAGTTCTGACTCTAACTGATATAATTTTTCACATGGCAATAAATTTGGTAATAAAAATATGAAAAGATGTGTGTAGGTTGGCGACGTTCATGTCCCTTTAAGAAGCTGTAACACCTCGAGTCGCATGACAGCGTGACTGAACGTAATACATGTGACAGCACCATCTAAGGGCCAACTTTTGTTTTTGTGCATAAATGTATTTATTGTTAACCTATCGTTATCGAGGTGAACTGCTTAAGAAACCGTGATGTTGATGTTCGACCATATTGCCCAGCCCTATTTCCAATACAGTTCAGTTCATTAAGCCAATCAGCAAAATGTGTCCTATATAAGGAACCCAGCAGATTACACTGTCACTGACTAGTGACTAGTCTTTACAGCAATCTCCATACCAAGCAAGCACGTAGCGACAGTGGAGAGGAAATACAACATAAATACACTTTGCATGAAATTAAGAAATTGCGAAAAGTTAAAAGTAGAAGTACTAAATTACCCTATGTTGGCCTTCTCAACCTCAAAATCTGCTGAATCAGAATATGAATTAGCCGTTCACTCATCTAAAATAGGCTAAGTAATGACACTTAGCTAATTTTCATCATCAAACCTTGTTGGTGAATTTTCCCTACCATAATCAAGAGTCTATAATGGTTTATTTTGTGTACTTAGCTAATTACTGACAAAAACTTCTCCCCATTGGTAGGTCATGTTACCGTCAGACCCTAACCCTTCTCTCAGCAAATTACAGTTCAGATAAATAAAAAAAATACTAATAAAAAAATGTGCTCAAACGGCAAAGTAGTACTTCTTAACCAGACCTTCTCACACAAGGCAGTGGATCAGTCCTTAGTTTCCCAAACAAGACAAGTAATGGTACTAAGCCAGTTATTGACCAGACCATCTAATTATCTGTAAGCCTTTTGACCATAAATCCCTGGAGGCTAATCAGCCTCTGAATTAGCTTTACCACAAAAAGTTCAAAAAGAGGTAAGTGGAGTGGTACTTAGCCAGTTATTATAAAGGCCCTCTAACCATCTGTAGGGCTTCTTACCTTCAAACATTGGTGTTGGCAAGTAAATCAACTGAACCTTAAAACATTGTCCATGCACATGGAAAGCACATTTAATTTTTTCTATGTGCAAAATGTACTTTAGAAATGAAGCTGTCCTCTCTTGCCTTAAGTGGGTAATAGGGATGTGCATTGGTGAAATTCTGGCAATACAATACGTATCACGATACAGAAGAGGCGATACAATGTATCACGATATATTGCCATATCGATATTTTCCTACATCCCTAGTGGCTAATAATGTCTGAGTTCTTTCACCAGCAGAGCTTGGTGATACAACAGCGCATAAATCAGTCTTGCATAAGTAAATGTCTGAAAGTCTTAGTAGCAGTACTTAACCGCTCGCAGATCAGGCCAAACCATCAGACCTTAGCACTGATCGCCACGAGTCAAGTTACCATAATAAAAGGTCCAAAAATGTAAATAGCAGCTACTGACTAGGTCTTTTCACCATCCCCAGGCCTTCCCACCGTTAAACCATTGTTCATTCATTCATTCGTTCGTTTGTTCGTTCGTTCATTAGTTCGTTCATTCATTCATTCAAATCAACTATAATTAGTATGTAAATCACAATAAGCTCTCGATTTACCGGTCGATCTACGTTCCTACCCTCACCTATGGTCATGAGCTTTGGGTAGTGGCCGAAAGAACGAGATCATGGATACAAGCGTCCAAAATGAGTTTTCTCCAAAGAGTGGCTGGGCTCTCCCTCAGAGATAGGGTGAGAAGCTCAGTCATCCAGGAGGGGCTCGGAGTAGATTCGCTGCTTCTCCAAATCGAGAGGAGCCAGTTGAGGTGGCTCGGGCATCTGGTCAGGACGCCTCCCTGGTGAGGTTTTCCGGGCACGTCCAACCGGGAGGAGACCTAAATGTAGACCCAGGACACGGTGGAGGGACTATGTCTCTTAAGCGCCTCGTGATTTTTATCTTGAGAGGCGCTATAGAAAAGATCTCCTTCTTCTTCTTCTTCTTCTTCTTCTTCTTCTTCTTTCACCTGGCCAGGGGACGCCTTGGGATTCCACCAGAGGAGCTGGTCCAAGTGGCTGGGGAGAGGGAAGTCTGAGCCTCTCGCCTTAGGCTACTGCCCCCACGACCCGACCTCAGATAAGCAGATGAAAATGGATGGATGGAATCAAAACAATTCAAGGCCTATGGCAATGAGGTAGTACTTAGCCGCTTATTGCTAACACCATTAGCATCTTTTTTTTTCTCATGACACAAACAAAAGTTTGACAAATACTTTCTATTAGCGGACTTTAACATAACTGCCCCCACAAAGTCGAACTTCAATTAAACCAACAGTGGGTGACACGACTCGCAGCCAAACTCTAATATCCACTCTGAGCATGACGACAATATAAATGAGCAGATTAATATTTTGTGTCCAACTGAGTTTTGCGTTTAGCTCCAGCATCGACTGCCCGCTGCTGCTTTAGCCCAGCCGGCGTTTTATCCCACAGGAAGCGAGGTTCTGATAATCTGCCGTGATAATGAGAGAATGACATACAACAGGTTCGTCTGCCAGCGTGTTCCAGATCAAACTTGGAACACCCACGCAAGCTGCTCCAGCAAACAGAATTACACCTCCAGCTTTGTAAACGATATGCAGCGCCGAGTGAATTTACGTTCTTTATGTTCCGACTTTCAGTCACACCTTTAATCTTGTGTCAGGCTTTTCATTTACCTGCATAAATCTTGACCAAAGTGTCCAACACTGATAACATTTGAACACAGTGGATTATTCTGTGACAGGATTACTGAGCAGATGGGTCATAGACTTAAACATTCATGCTGCGCTGCATTAGAAGTAGTCTATATGCAAGTGAGGATATCCTGCAGGAGTGTGTTAATCATAATGGGAAGTGTTATGCTATGTGAGAAGCACTTCTCAGGAAATTAGTGTCTGCAGCACAGAAAACGGTGCCGTTTATGGGCCACCTTTCATTTGAATAAAGATTCTTGACATCGATGTGCAAGAAGATTAATATTAGAATATGTTTTCAAACATTGAGGGTTTAAAAAAATAAAAGTAAAACATGTGATTTTATGCATCTAAATGAAAAATCCAAGCTTTGGGTTTTAAGATAATTTTGTTTAAACGGTTTATTTTTAGCCGCAAGAAGGTTCAACCATATGGTGTCATGTTAAACTGAGTAATCAGCAGCACTGAAGGGGGGTTCAGGATTACAAATCCCACTCCTTTCAAACAAAAGTACCGTATTTTCCGGAGTCTAAGTCGCACCAGCCAGAAAATGTATAAGGAAGAAGAAAAAAAACATAAGTCGCACTGGACTACAAGTCGCATTTTGGGGGGAAATTCTATTATTTTTCTTACAAAATCTGAGACCAAGCATTTCAAGACAAGTACCGGTAACAGTAACAGAATAAACAACCAGGGCGCAGCAGCGCGTCACGGTCTCCAGCAGAGGATGGCGATGTTTCAAACCCTCCCAGCGGGCGGGGAGAGCTCATTCCTGGGCCGGAGCCGGCCCGCAGCACCCCGTCACATGCTGCAGCAGGTGATGGCGGTGTTTGAAACCCTCCCAGCAAGACAGGGGAGCTCATTCCTGGTCTGGAGCTAGCCCGCAGCAGCGCGCCATGGTCTCCAGCAGGTGATGGCGGGGCAGAGGAGCTGAAACCTGGACAGGAGGCAGCCCGCATCGTGCCAGGGTCTACAGCAGGAGATGGCGAGACAGGGGAGCCCATTCCTGGTCCAAAGCCGGCCCGCAGCAGTGCGGTATACATCGTTTGGTACATAAGACACTTTGGTATATAAGTCGCAGGACCAGCCAGAATATAAAAAAAAAGTGTGACTATACTCCGGAAAATACGGTAAACATGTTTTTACCATTTAAACGTATTTCCTGACGTTTGTGTTCAGTTTCTACATATGTCGGTTTCATCTATGGAGCTTAAAGGGTAATTTAGGACTGAGGGTCAAATTAAAGGAAAATAAAGAAGAGATCGCCTGATAATCAAAATCATTCACTGCAGCTCTAAAATGAGGCTCCATGAATAATGCCTCAGCTCATATTATCATTACCAAAGGATTAACTGATGAACCGCTGCCACACAAACTTATTAAGGTCTCGAGGAGCCAGGCTCAAATGAAAAATGGATTGACCCAGTGAAGCTGTAGTGGGGCATAAAGCACACGCTAATGGCCTCGAAGTCATCAGCGAAAATCTAATCAGAAAAAGGAGTATTCCATATTTGTTTTCATCTTATACTTTCCTGCAGAAGTGTTCAGCGGCTGTAATGAAAGGCCCCCTAGCAACCTCTCTAGAAATCATTACAGTCTCACTTTACCTCTAGGGTCACTAAACTAATAGTCATTCACCTGTGTGACAGGAAATCTTTCCCAAGCTGCCAATAGGAGGCCGGCGAGGTTGTGTTTAAGGCTGCAGAGCCGAGTCCAGACACAGATGACTGTTTATTGTTCTGATGAGTCTCGGGGATTAAGTGCGTGTCAGATCGAAAACGTTTGATCACAAATGCAAACGGCGACCGTTCTTTGCATAACTTAGAAATGTCCATATGCAGCTGGGAATCGATGAAAGCACCGCCAAGAAAACAATGGGAGAATCAGAGAGCCATTTCAAATTTATAAAACCAAAATACAGCATTCAAATACTTGGCTCTGGAACAAAAATCTATAGAAATAAAATTAGAAAACTAAAACTTTCCATAGTCAGTGTTGAGGTCAGAGGTGGGGTCATAAAACAGGACGGTCCCTTAACATCAGTCCAGTCCGTGAGACTGGCACGTCAATTACCATCATTAGGGTCATCACAAAACATCAAAATTCCAATCTCAGATTTTTTGTCCTTTATACTCACAAATGTGTTATCCAGCAGAAAAACGTCAGTGTTTCATCATTATTGTTGGCAAACGTCGGGCAACGATCCTTGGGAATTTTACTTTTTCTCACACATTTTATTTTTTTCTAGATTAGTGTTTGAATTTAACTTTATCCTAAATTCAAACTTCAAAGGGATTTATTTCATTAAACATATCATTTTTGATGTGAAAAGTATTCCTAGTTTTTATGTTTTCCAATCCAAATCGCTATCGCTGATAATCTAACCGCTAACACGACTGTAGCCAACAACAATCTGCCATAAAAGGCTATGAAACAATGCTAACTAACCTTTATGCTGCTGTAAATATCTCATTACATGGTTAGTTACATGGAATTGTCATATATATGATACACATCATAGCAGCAAATAAAGGTAGAACTTTTGGTCCACTCTGGCTTTAATTCCACCTTAACATTCATAATGTCTGCTGAAACAACTGTGTGATGCGGGGAAAGAGAAAAGTATGGTGTGTTTTTCTAACCTGACATTTGAACATGATGCTGTGCATTTTAGGAGGTTAAAGCTGCACAGAGACCTTTTCACTTTGTTTTGGGGTTAGGTCAATCAATCAAATCAATCAAAGCTTTATTTATAAAGCACCTTCCGCGACCCTGCCGGGAAGCCCAAGGCGCTGAACACGGTACATGAGAAATGTGAAACACAATGAATAAATGGATAATAAAAGCAATTCAAATAGTGCAAACAAGGTAAAACATTAAGGTAGAAACAAATAGGTGTAACGTGAGGAAATTTTCTGTGCTAAAGGTTGCATTTTGCCCGGCTGGGTCAGAGCTGGGTTGCGCAGAACTTTCACCCACAGAGTGAGACCTTTGCCGACATGAAGTCTGCAAGAGTCTGCTGCAAACCATAACATCTGCCACCTGCAGTGCCAGAAGGTGTTGTTCTCATGAAAGCTAATCATAATAAAAGAGTCTTACGCTTCCTTTGTTTATTAATGCTAAATAATCATTTTACCATTTTACTCATTATAAATGTATTTTAATCAAATTAATTATTATTATGCTTTGGGTTAATCATAATAACTATAATGAAGCAATGCTTAATTAAGTAATGTTTTGAAGATGCTTTAGTGGCGACCTTCACACTCAAACACTCACACACACACACACACACACACTCTCACAGTAAATTCAAAACACATTTGCTGACGCACATGTTTGCTGTTGAGAAGAGAAAGGCTTTTGGTAAGTTTTCAGTTCATGATTCAGTTCGTGTCGGTCAACGAGAGAGAGAGGACGTGTGAACAACCACTAAAGGGGGAACGGAGCCCACCGGCTCCTCCCCCCCCCTCACGCTATTCCTGCCAAGCCAGACAGGGTAGCTGAATTGCAACCGCTAACGCAGACTCGTCCCGAGTCTTTTGATTTCTGAGTAATTTAAACTTAAGAAAGCGCATCTGCAAACGCTTCATCACGTGTACCGAGGTCAACTCTGGACCGGAGCGTCGCACACCTTCGTCTTCTCTGCCAGTCAAGGTGCCCTGGATGAAACATCCTCCTTTCACGTCCCGGATCTAAAAGAGGGTCCTAAGTCGGTGAGGCAGTCCACAATAGATAGCGTTCTGATGCAATTGTTTTCCAACAAAACCTAAGTTTATTCAAACCATCACTTTTCACTCAGACACATGTTTCTTCCTGGAGCAAAATCAGACGCACACACGCATTCATATCACATCATTCTCCATCTTCACACATTCAACACAAGATCTATTTGAGCAAGTTTAAAATATCAGCTGTTAAAGATTGTCCAACAAGGTTGCCAATGTTGATTGTTGTTTCCTATGCTTGTCATTTCAAAATCATTAATTTAATTTGAAGAATTAAATCTTTTAACTTTCAAACTTGTCTCTTCATTGAACTGAAACACAGACCCACGGATATTATCGTCAGTTTATCGATGAAAACAACCTTTGAGTCTTTTTAACCCAATAAAATTTGGTTATTCATCCATTAAAAATTAATATTCCGAATTAATATGTAGGATGGTTCATCTTTCATAAAAGAGCATAAACCATTACACTACATAGGTAAAACAAGAGATAAAAACATCAATGAAACCAGGGAAATAAAATCAATATAATAGAGGGCCGACCTCAAACACGTTCAGGGAATGCCAAGCGGAGGAGGTGGGTTTTTAGGCGACTCTTAAAGACTGGCAGAGAAGGGGACAGCCTAACTGAGGGTGGCAACTGGTTCCAGAGTGACGGTGCTAGGACTGAGAAAGCCCGGTCCCCGCGAGTACGACACCTAGAACGAGGGACAGCGAGCAGGCCTTGGTCAGAGGAGCGCAGAGCGCGTGATGGGGAATGTCTGTTCAGGAGCGTGGCTAGATAGGGGGGAGCACCACCCTGGAAGAAATTGTAAACAAAGATGACGAGTTTAAAGTGTGAACGATAACAGACCTGAAGCCAGTGCAGGGAGGCCAGAACCGGACTGATGTGGTCCCGTTTCCTGGTCCCAGTCAGAGCCACTGGATGAGCTGTTGGCTCATCGAAATGAACCAAATTGACCAAATCATCTACTTTTCATAGCAGTTTATGCTAGTCTATTTTTCATAAACCTGGAAACATCCATATTTTCACATTTCTCATTTATGTCAGTGGAAATATAGAACATATTTCTACAGGAATGGACGGTAGAAAGTGTAACACTAGTAAAAAAATAAAAAAGACACAAAACTGTGTGATGCCAAATTGATGTAAAGATGTATTAAATCACATTGCACCATTTGCTGTTAAGTCTTTGAACTTGAGGCATGGCAGCAGCCACATTCTTTAGATCTTGTGTCAGACTAGCTGTTAGCTCATCAATCCTGCATAATAAACTTTATTTTACAGATGAGGTGACGGGTAACTTTTAAACAGATGCACATTCACAAATGCTCAGACTGTCTCTTTATGAGCAGTTGTAAAGAAAAAAACCTCCACCCTCCACTTAACTCTCGTCTTTAGCCTGCAGAGACGTTTACGACCAGAGCTGTTCATGCCTACTATTGGCTTAGAATGGGTGGTGAATTTCTCAAAGGGAAGGCAGAAAAAAAATATTGCAACACAAAAACCTGAAGGTCTTTGGGATATTTTGAAACTTCACCTCACTGGATTTAGTCCTTTTTTATTTATTTATTTAATTATTTTTGCATTTCAACAAAAAAATGAGGCAATTAACTGACCTCCCTTTGGGGGTTCCATTAAATGTCTTCAAACAATAAGGTTGTGAACTGTGATGCATTTAAGTGCAATTGTGAGGGGAAAAACAAGAGAAAGTAGATAAATAATGTTTTATTTTTTTTTAAATCAAGCCCTCCAACTGTGGACAATGAAAGATAAAAGCCACAGCGTTGCTTGTATGAGTAATAATCAGCGTTCAGACTCCACAGTCGAGCCTCAGAGGACCCGCCTCACCTTTTATCTTAAACACAACTCCATGCTGAGCTCGTTCTTTGTCTTTCCTCGGGGCAAAACAGTTGTGTCCTCGCTATGAAATGGTATCATCAGGTAACAGCATCCTTCCTACTTCTATTTTCACCGCCGCTTCAGATAACACGCGTGTACCACAGGGAAAGTCATCTCCGTTTGTCTTCCAAAAAAGCCTCGGAATCAGAGGGCTGAACAAAGTGCGAGCTTTTACCTCTGCAGGTTTTTTTTTTCACCACAGAGGATGAAGCTGTGTCTGAAAACTGCCAAAAAAAGGAAACTGACAGATGAACAGAGACAAATCTATATAAATAACTGCCAAGCTGAGTGGAGAGGAGTTGCCCATCATTCAGACAAGAAGCATGTGCAATATGTGCAGGAGATTGAGAGTCATCCATCACTGCAAGACTTTAATTTGAGATGTTTAGGACTGTTGCTGATGATTGTCTTGAGAGCCAGGGAGAGTCTGGTCTTAGGGGTCTGCAGGGGTCTTGGCTGAGTGTGGCTCACGATGGGAGACGCTGCAGCCTGACAAAAAGTGCGCTCACACAATAGTTTAATCTGAGTCTGGCTGCAAGAGCGCAGACAGAACAAGCAAATCACTGTCTGATTAGCATTCAGATGCTTGAAAGTGTGGAAGCAAGTTTCTGACAGCTTATTACATCTTACGGCGCTACAGTAATGCACTCAGACAGATGCGCTTTAGTGCTCTCACACACACACACACACACATTCGGACACACCTCATTTAGAGCGGAATGATGTCAAAATGAGTCCACTGAGTGGGGGGCGGAGATTGAAGAGCCCAAGGTAAAGAGAGTCTAGAGACTCCAAATAATCTCAAGTATTGATTCCATCTGAGCCCCGAGGCTCCTGATGGACACACACTTATAAATGCGCTGATGGGTGGCATATCCGTATGACTGATCACCGTGGTTCTGCCCACGGTAAAGGCTGCAGACTATCTATAAATATCAGCCCTCTCTAATCAAATGCTACAGCAGATCCGAAGACACGATGACAGCTCGGCAGACGTACGCTGTAATTTACCACAGAGCACTTAGTCTCGCCATTACATTTACATGGACGCGGTGCAGAGAGAGGAACAAGGCGCTGACTGACTTCTCTGTCGCATGTGGCTCATGTACACCGGTGAAGCAACAATGGCGTGCAATAACTACCTTTCTCAGTGGCCTAGTGGTAGAGTGTCCGCCCTGAGTCTGGGAGATCAGGGTTCGATTCCTGGTCGGGTCATACCAAAGACTTTGAAAAAATGGGACCCAATGCCTCCCTGCTTGACACTCAGCATTAAGGGGTTGGATTGGGGGGTTAAACCACCAAATGGTTCCCGAGCGCAGCTGTGTCTGCAGCTCACCGCTCCCCCAGGGGATGGGTCAAATGTGGAGAACAAATTTTGCACACACACCTGTGTGTGTGACAACTAATGGGACTTTAACTTTAAATGGTTTTTTTTTCAGCACACATACAATAAATACGCTGTAAAGTAAATAACAATTGACTAAAGATCAGTAAAGGACGGATCAGCCTTAAAACCAGGATCCCACTGGGCCGAGACTGTTGGTGACTGCTTAGAGATGCACAACTGTGACAAAATAAACAGATTTGGTGGTGGAGTCAGGCTGCATGCTTACGTAGATTATGACGTATTTGTGACATAATTTCAACATTCTTGCAGGATTCATGTTGTAGTTTAATCACAACGTGCCTGAATTATGTCTTGATGCATTTGCAGTTTAGGTCGCCATCAGTCTGTTTGCACAAAATAAAGCCACTGCTTCACTACTCTGCAACTGTTGGTGGAAGTTTGCAGTTAAAGCAAGAGTTTAGACACTTTCCTTGAAATGATTTTAAGTGTTCTCTGTTTCCTCGTCTAATCAAGGGCGCTAACCCTAACCCTGAATTACCAAATGAAGGGCAAATATAGATATACAGTAACTGACACTTTGACTGAAACATGAAATTGCATGAATGTGATGCAGCGTGGGCATACGCAAGTGTCTCAAATACCTCTTTTGTGAAACTGTTTGTCCAATTTTTTGTCTCAAACCTTTCACCAAAGTTGCAGCCACGTGAGGGACCGGCCTTCACTGAAAAAGGGTTTATCTAACTTTTCAAACTTATGAAAATTCTCACAAACAAAGAAATGAAGAACCTGCTAAAATGCTTCAAGACATTTTGGAAACGTTCTCATTATCACCTTTTGGATCTCGTCACGACAGTCGCACCTTAGTGAGATACTGGTGTGACGTGCTGTGGTTCAACACCAAAGTACTTAGAATAAATAAGACACATAAATAATGGCTGTAGATGCACCTGTCTTTTGGGTTTTCGGTGAAAAACGAGAAGGATTTGATTCAATCTGCCTGAATAAGTGGCATTGTGGTTACGAGCATAACAAGATAATCTGCTGTAATGCTGTTCAGTATTATCCATTGTGATGGGATGCTGCGTCCTGTTTTTCACCAGACTGTCATCTATCAAGGGCGGCGCGGAACATGTGCAACAAGAAAAGACGAAAGCCAGAAGCAGAAACGACATCCTTGAGATGGGAAAACTGGAAGTTATCTCAACTAAACCTTTTCTTCCGCCTAGTTCCTAAAACACGAGAAGTGTTTATTCATGCCTTTGCCTCTCAACAAGTTAATAGTCTTCATTTATCTCCTCTAATGCTGTTCTAATACCTGAGTGGCCTGCAGATGCATGCCTTGAATGCTCATTTTCTGCACAGTAGCCTCTGTGTACTCCAAGGGTCCGGCCTCTCCCCAGGAGCGGACTCCTCGGAGTATAATTTGATTTTTCCAAAGCAGGTGTTTTCAGCTGAATGTTGATAAGAGGACTCGGCGCCTCTGACACCCAAGTGAGTTACGTTAGATCTGCCTAAGGAAGCGGACGGCGAAGGGCTTATTTATTTTATCCAATCAGCAAGCGAGGAAGTCCGATTAGCTGTTCTATAATTCATGTGGCATTTCTATAGAGAGGGAATATCTTGAGTGATATTTATTATCCCTGATGTGACATTGATCACGGACACAGATGAAAATGTTGGGAAAGTTAATCCCAGTCCACGCTGATTTGAAGCATCTTTGCTTGTATATTTTCTGCCTTGCTCTTCCGCATCAGCTGGAACAGGATGAGGGTTACATCTGTGATTTTCAGTCAAACCTCCTGCAGATTGTTCTCTAATCTCCCACCGCAACCCGAGAGCAGTCTCTGGCAACGTGTTACACAGTGTGCAAACAAAAGGAGTCACTTAAAGCCTGTGATTGAGCCAAAAGACCTCGTGCGTTTTCACTCTTGGCAGTTTAATTGCGACTCTGTGTGGTGTGAAGACGAGAAACATCTGCTACGTTTGGGACACGATGCGTGGACTTTTCATCCGCGGGAAACGACAAGCGCACGCCGTATACACAGATCACACACTGACCTGCCAAAACCTTTTGACAGAGCACGGTGAGACGATCAGAGTTGAACGACATCCTTTTCTATGCAGATGAGCTAAAAGGGGACGGATCTGCAGACGCTTGCAGCACACGTGTCCAACGGATGCTGGAAAAGTGCTCAACTTCAACTGCATCACAGCACCTTCAAGGACGCAGCCCGTTCACGTTGTAGGAAACTTACGTTGAAATGAATTTAGTCAAGAAATGCACCTTTTTGATCCAAGGAACTCTGTCAACAAGCTGTAAAACCACGTGATTAGTCTGATGAAATGAGAATTTGAACCTACCCGCTGTGGAAACTTTAGAGCAGAGACGCAGCCAGTTTAATCCAAATCAAACTGTCTTGCCACCTTTCAGCAGGAGCAGGCTCTTTTCCTTCACTTCTTTCAATCCCTTCGATCACCCTGCTTCTCTCTTTGGAGCCCTCCAGTCATTATCCCGCTCTGTGCGTGCACTTTGAGCGCGAGCTGGACCATGACAGATGCTCGTGAGCCAAACGCACGGCGCAGGAGAGCAGGACGAGCCGGAGGATGCACGGGAGCTAAGGTGGAGACTGTCCGTGTGGCTGCAGAGCGACGACTGAGAGGGAAGCGAGCGATGGAGTGAGAGCCGTGAAGAGTGTGTGTGTGCAGGAGTGAGGGAGCAAGAGGAAGTGTGTGTGTGTGTGGAGCAGACAGAGTGAAGGAGAGAAAATGTGAGAGGGTCTGCCAGCTCAGCGGTGAGTGTCAGTCGTGATTGCATTGGTGTAAGGCAGGAGAGCAACACCCCCACCCACAAGCCCCCACCCCCACCCCCCAACTCCCTCATCAGATCCTCCTGAGCACTGAGGATCTTCATCATCAAGCAGATTAGAGCCAACTAACACTCCACCCCCATACCCCTGAAAACACACACACACACACACACACACACACACACACACACACACACACACACACACACACACACACACACACACACACACTGAGCCAGGACTGTGCGCAGTGGCCACAGGGGACATTCTAATTGGAAAGACGGTTGGAAATGCTTCTTTTGTCCTGAGCTTGTGTGGTTGCCAACCCTTCAAAGACAAACTTAAGGCAATTTCAGTGACTTTTAGGGTCCAAATGTAATAACGATCACCCCAAAAGAATCTTGGAAATGATCCCAACGTGGAGCAAGGCATCAAGGATCCACATCTGCAAGGCACCTGCAGTGTAATCCGCATCAGTCAGTAGAAGTGCTGAGCTTTGTCACCAGCAGGCTCACGCTGATATGTCACCAGGAATAAGCTGCACAAACATGCTGCCAACAGAGTCAGGGTTCTCCATCCAAGATTCACACTGGCTGATCTGATCTGAGATGCCTCCACATCAGGGAGGTGGAGGCAATAATAAAGTATTTCTTTAGAGTGCATGATAAGAGTCTTTATTAGGGATGGGTACCTTTGACATTTGAATCGATTCGGTACTAATTCCCGGTACCTAGGAATCGATACCGGTACTTAACGGTACCAATTTCCGATACTTTTGAGTGTTTATTATTTTAATTCTCTTTTATAATTAAATATATATTTTTCTCAATATATAACAATGTTTGATAAATATCACGATAAATAACATACAACTGTTTGTATTTTAACATCGTCCTTGTAGTTTTATAAGCTGATAATTAAACTGAAGCAAACATCTTTACTGTGAACTATATTTATTGAGTATCTTCATTCCTTTTGCCGTCCTTTTTCATTTGATTTTTCCTACTGGGAAGCTAGAATTTCCGAGGAGAAAGCGAACGCACCATTAGCTGATAACAATGGTGGCAATGGAAGCTAATTTATCAAGCTAACGTTATCTTAAACAGTTTATTTAGCTGCTGGAGCAGATTAAAACGATGATGCCTCACACTTAGATCGTTGTCGCTGGTTTCATCTTCACCCAATCACCCGTCGCATTTAGTAAAGTGAAGCCAAACTTTAGAGCGCGTCTAGTCGGGAATTCGGAGTTCCGAGGAGAAAGCGAACGCACCATTAGTGAAACGGAAGCTAACATATCAAGCTAACGTTATCGTAAACATTTTATTTACCTACCGGAGCAGATTAAGATGAGGATGTCTCACTTAGATCGTTGTCGCTGGTTTCATCATCACCCATTACCCATCACATTTAGTGAAGTGGACCCAAGCTTTAGCGTGCGTTCTTTCTACCATGCTGCTCTGTTTACACCTGGCTCGCAGCGAGCAACGACATAATGCTCTTGCGCATGGGGAGTTATCTAGGCAAGTTCTCGTTATGAAGGACGGGCACCGAAACGAGGCACCGTTTGAAATGACGTGAATCGGTGCTTGGTCGGTACTATGGAATTCGGTCGGTACCTTAAAAAATACCGAATTCGGGACTCTTTATGCACGTCAATTTCAGGATGAGGATGCATGGGTTCGGAAACCCTAATGCAACAAACGACCAGATTAAAAAACAAAGATTTATAAGACTTCATTGATTTAAAAAAAAGCCTTTTAGAGTGAAAGCTTCTCTGGAAAAAAAATGTTTTGTTTCTTAGATTTGAGATTTAAGGTGCGTTCAATAATAAAATATTTAGAAGAAAACTGAAATGTTGAAAAGTAAATAAATCATCAAGAATGAGCATAAATACATGATAGGTTGTTGGTGTCCACGGCGACCCTAGTCATGTTAATGAAGTGGTAGCCAACGGCGGCGAAGCCAAGAGCCAATAAAAGGACGGCTCACTCTGCCTCCCGGTGGTTCAGCGGTCAGGATCTCAGAAGTTTGTGCTCGGTCATTAAGAAAGAAGTGCTGAAGTCGTCAAAATGAAGGAACACGGTTAGAAAGGGCAAGAGTGAAGTTGGGGGAAGGTGGATTTTAGACTAAAACCAAATACTTTTGTAGAAATTGTTGAAGTGTAATTAGAAATATATTAAAAAATTCAAATATTGAGAATAGTTGGTGTCAGGAATTGTTTAAATGAGTAAAAACGTAAGTTAGAATATCACGAAAATGTAAAAAAATAAGTCTGAAGGTCAGCCTCTGTTACTATGGTGATCAAGGATGACCCCGAAGTGTCCCTTCAAAATTCACAAAAGGAACTCTCACATCACAAGACCCTAGCATTTACAGGACCTGTTGCCCTGCTGGACTCAGCCTCCGTTGCTCATCTCTAACACATCTTTATCGTTGGCAGCAGAGACTCTTCCTCAGGAGGAGTTCTGATGCGCGTGGTCCTCATGGACTGCCCTGCTGTCTCTCTGCCACGGCCTTCATTCTGCCTCTTTTGCTTCATCTGATGCAGCTCATCCTCAGCGCGCTCTGATGTGAATGCATATGGCTGAACATCAAGCTGAAACAGCACACATCATGCTGCTCCATGGGGTCTTCTCGTGTGTTATTGCTTATGAGAAGTCAGCATCAGCCTGTAAACAAGCCAGTGTGAGTAAACGAGAGAGCTGGTGTGTAAATCAGCGACTGGACAGCGGAATTGTCCTGATTTAGAAAATGCATTTTACAAACGTGGACGTGCCAGAAACCTCTTCGGTCGCTCAACGATCTGCCTCTTCTGGCAGAAACTGCCTTTAGGACCGACCTGTCCTAAAAAAACGTCTCCGCCATAATTTGTTTGTACACGTTTCTCCGGGGAATACAGCTCTTGGTGATGTACTGTGTCCGGTAACGATCTGCTGAGGCTCGTGGCTGCTGGGTGTCTGAGTGAAGGCTGTGCTGTTGGAAGGCTCCATTATTCGTGATGGACTGAAGGCTGAACCAGCATGATAAACGGGATGAGAGGTCAGGGTCCAGAGTTCCGTTTTCAGCATTGTGGGGGTTCCCCCTCACACCGGCTTCACATAAATGAGATTTATGCACAGGCGGTGGGAGATGACTTATCTCGGATTGCATTGCGTAGCTTTTCGATGCCAGGGCTCCTCTGACGTTGCATGAAGGGGTGTAATTTGTTGTTTCTATGCTTTGTGTGGCTGATGTGTCTCACCACAGATTAATTGCCAGTGATCCGGTCATGTCCCTGCCATGAATGGAAGTGTCCTTGGGTAAAACGGGCGCTATATAAGGTTGGGCCATTTATATTAGAGACCATTTATATGAGATCACCAGCAATATAGCGATGTGAACCCTATTAAGATCGAAGCTCATCTTCCTTTAAACAGCATTTCTTTATAACCTTACACAAATAAGGTCATAATTGAAGTGGGCATTAACTAAATGAAATTGTGGAATATAGACACATAAAATGTAACTAGAATTTTTTTAATGTCCTGCCAGACATTTCATGACATCTTAGGACACACACTGCTGCTGTACAAAGCATCCCGTCTGCGTCAGTTGGGTCCGTGCAGAACAGCGAGGCTGTTGGTGAGGATAAAAAGCTTTTGGGTCAAGTGAGAAACCAAAGGAAGGCCTAGCATGCACATCACCCACCATATTTGATGTTAAAATTTTAAAATAAAGGCATTGTCACACCTTTAGTCCCTTTGAATCTGACTGTCACCATCCACCCCTGCCTTCCTGACTGTGTCTCTCTCCTGCCCTGATTAGTCCTTATTGTTCTCACCTGCCTCTCGTTAACCTGCCCATGTGTTCCTAATTTTCCCCGTGTATTTATACCTCCCGTCTTGTACCAGTCGCCGTCGGATCATTGTATGTGCATGTGCTTGTTTTGTCCTGTCGCTCCCGTTCCACCCATTAAAAGCATTTTTATTTTTCATCCGTGCCTGCTCTCCTGCCTCCTGAACTCTCCACCACACATGGTCCATCATCTCCACACCCGCAACATGACACTGACTTTGGACCATTTTCACTTTCTGTGTGGCTGGTTTACATAAATATGAACACAGTAATCTCAAATGGGTGCATAACAAGTGTGGAACATAGCCAAGCATGCAGTCTTAGGGCACTTTTTTTTCATCTTGATCTGACCAATCAGCAGCTTAAATGTTCACACACTTCTCTGCGGTGCTGCAAAGAAGACTGTTGAGAAATGGTGGAAATATACTCATTTGGTAAAACCTCAAAATGAACATGTTGCTCTCTGTCACAGATTATTACATAATCTCATACCATCTGTTGGCACTTAGTGTTTGTCTCGGGAATTACTTTTAGCTACTTTGACATCAATTTTTACCTCCATCTATAAAACTGAGTTTCTGCTGTTTGTAGAAGTTTAAGCAAGACTTTGTTAAACTTTCAATGCAATCTCTGCAATAATGAGATATTGAGATAAGAGACACTTTGATCTACCGTTACCTTTTGGCAGCAAATGAGAACGAGTTTGAATTTGTACTGAACAAGAATGCAATATAGAATCAGATTTAGGTCATTATTCTGTGTACTCTCTGCAGCATGTAAACATGGTGTTTCTGCATCGACTCGTGTAAACATCATGATTGGAACCTTCTCGTATCTGAACAGGATCAATAGTTGGATTATTATTGCTTTGCATGTGCACATAGTCACTCTGTTGGCCTCTTTTCCCTCCACTTGCTTCCTGTTCTGTCATTTCCACGCCATAATGCCCTTAAAGATTTTTTGACACACATCAGTAGTGTGCTTTGAAATAATTTATTCATGATTTCCTGCGCTACTCCCACTTCTCTTATTTCTTTAAATGTATGCCGTCATTTTAACTGTTGCATGAATGACTTTTTGTTTTTGTAAGCTAAAAGATCAACTAGCACGCACAATCATTCATCATTTTTCAATGAGGGAATTGGTTAGGGATTAGTTAGCCTTGGGAATTTCTTTTATTTTACTCTTTAAAATAACTTAGTTAAAAAAAACATTCATGACTTGCTAAGAAAGCTCCCTCATTCATCAGCTCACGTTTCTAGTAGTCGCTCATGTCGGCCACGTTGCAGCAACGGGAGCATCTTGTTTACCTCCACTTTTAGCCTGGAATTCACCGCGTTGCTTTTATTTTGACAGCCCCGTTGAGCTATCAGTAACCTGCAGCATTTCTGTGCCATCGTTGCACGTCTGCAGCTCCACCTCTAGTGGTAAACATTCTTACATGATGCTGCTGTAAAGTACCTGCAGCTTGGGTTTAAAATTAGCTCGATTCTGAGCTGATTCGAGCCCCACAGACTGGATCTGTTTGGTTCTACAAGCCAAGTTTAAGTAATTATCCAGCTGCAGTTCTGGATGTTGTTTGATGATTTATTCAAGGAAGTGATGTTGAGTCACTTTTCCATCCTGTAATCTGAAGCTACAAATATGCTTGCATACATTCAATCAGCTACTTTTCATTAGCTTCTGTAAATTATACAGAACATGAATCATTCAGTTTCTGTTTGACGAGCTGTCAGATCTTTTGTTAGCTTGCAAAACTGAAGCTGGTTTTGTTGTCGCTGAGTGCAGAAAGCCTCTTAAAACAATAGCTTTATATCAGTGCTAGTCCTTTGATTCGTCTGTTCTCCATCTATTTGGATGCGTAGTCTCTGGTGACTCAGCTGGCAGATAAACACGGAGCTTTGTGTGTGTTTGTGTGTCTTTAATGAGGAGCCACAAGGCATGCCATTTGCACAGCTCAAGTTGTAAAGTTGCTCAGGAACCCATTTTAGCTTCTGTTCAACTTAAGTGTTGGTGCAGCGAGAGTTTCAGAAGTTATTTTATTTTATTTTTAAAAAGCTCAAAGATTCTAAAATCTTATGATTTTATCAGCCTTTGCTGAATGGAACAAAGCAAATCTACAGCTTTGAAATTTGGAAAGCAAAGTAGCTTGAATCATTTATTCATGCCTCTTAACCCAGCATAGTGTGGCATCAACATATTATGGAGATTAATAGAACCCCAGTGAGTCGTGGAGGATGGCTGCTTATACTGAGCCAGGATTCTCTGGAGGTTTCTTCCTGTTAAAAGGGAGTTTTCCTCTCCGCTGTCGCTGCATGCTTGCTTTATGAGGATTGCTGTATAGTCACTGACACTAGTCAGTGACTTGATGCAATTTGCTGGGTTCCTTATGTAGGACACATTATTTCTGATTGGCTTAATGAACTGACCTGAATTGGAATGTTTATTATGTGAAGTGCCTTGAGACGACTCTTGTCGTGATTTGGCGCTTTATAAATAAACTTGAATTGAACAAAAATGAAGAAATAAATAGATTAAGTGGTTTTCTTGCATTGGTCTAAAAACTGCCACCAAAAGCGCGTTTCAAACCAAAAAAAAACTATTGGACCATCCAGTTGGCGGTCTCGCCGAACCGCCACACCTCTGTGCTTCATTACACCCTCACGTACAGAACTAGCCTAGTGAACTAGACCAAATTCTTGCTTTGCAAAGAATGGTCTAGGCATGCTCCATTGGAACCTCCACAGCTCCTACCAGGACTCTGGCTAGCCAATCACAGCTCTCTAGAGGGGTTTCAAACGCATAAAGAGCTGTGATTGGTCCATAATGGTGGGCCAATCATAGTGCTCTATCTGCTTAGTGAACAAATCACAGAGCTTTATCCGCTTTGTGGGCCAATCAGGGCACTCTATATGCCTGGTGGGTGGGATGATGCAACAGAGTGAAGCAAGAGTATGTCACATTCATTGTCCAGTGGAATGCGGAGATCATTTGAAAGACAACGGTAGAACCTGCCCCACAACCAAGAGCCATCAATGGAGCGTGGCCAGACTAAATAATACATTTATTTAGTCTGGCTTGCCAGGCTAGTACAGAACACCACTGCTCTGAGAAGTTCTCCACTCAATAATGTCAAAGGAGAAACAGCTGGCTGCTACCGAGTCCCAAACAGAAAATCACACTTGCTCACCATTATCCTCTCTCCGATTATAGCTAGCCCTTATTCCTCTAAACGTGGGCCAGTCAAGGTGCTACACAAGAGATAAAACATCAGCAGTGTGTTTTTTCTTCTACAGAAACAATCAGAGCCACTTATTTTATAAAATCAAGCTGATTTTAGGATTAACACAATTCTACTGTAGACTGAAAAACTGATTTTGAATTGATAAAACGCATTTCTGCAAAAAATAAATAAAAATACATGAATATGTGAAATTGTAAAAAAAATACAGCTTAAATACCATTAATTTGTAATTTATATTCATGACTGATTCATGGTTATCCAAGGTGACCCTGTGTTTAATTTTGGTTGGTTATTAGAGGGTAAGGTTAGCATTAATGCATAATGAAATGTCATATTTCTAATGAGCCTGAGCAAAATTATGGGTGACAGAGTACACAGAGAGAATTGCCTTGGGGGCTAGGGTGGGAGGTGGGGGGCATTTAAGTGGAAACGGAGGCATCAGCTGGTTCCTGCTAATACCCAAAAGCTCTCAAAGAGGGAGATCCGATAAAAAAAAAACCCAACCCCCACCCTGACCCTTCCCACCTGCTGCAGTCAAAGCCCAACAGAGACCAGTGCATAAAAAGAATGACATCATCTAAACATCAGAAGTTCCTGGTTTCCCTCATATCTGCCAGTTGTCGCTGAATGTGACCTAAATTTTCTACATTTCATGTTGGGCATGATTTTCATGCCCTGCTTCTCCCCTTTGTTGGTCATGCAGAACACAGACGTCATCTTTGCTCTCCTTTGCATATTGAGGAGTAACAACACACTTTAACCTTTAAAGGCTCAACGGGGGAATCAAAGGTGGCACGCTTCACTCTATGGTAAAGGTCATGGAGGCATTAGCATTTACTCCTTTCTATATTTAATTTTGATTGTCTTGACGATGGACAAGGCTTGACAAAGGATGAAATATTCCTTTTTTCTTCATCACTTTTGTTTAAATGTGTCAAAACCATCCCTTTTTTTACATGCCTTTCTTTGTTTCTTTCACTTTTGATTTCTTCAAGTGAAAGGTGAAAGAAGGGTGGTTTTTCTAGACCTGGGAGTATTTCATATATACGGAAACTTTCATCAGTCAGTAAATAATTGGCTTCAACACAATTCAGGACGGCGCCTGAGAAAGAAAAATCTGAAAATCTCCATTAAACATAATAGATACTGAGCTAAAAATGTAGGTAGAAGCAAAGAGACATCACCAACAAACAACTGACTCGCCAAATCCGAGGAATTTGATGCTTTTCTTTAATAAAGGCAGACATGAAAGCTTTTTTTATGCCTCAGATCTACAAAGATTTACAGATTCACATGTTTTGGGGGTGTCTCATTAGTCGTCACACTGGTGAAATTTGTTCTCTGACTTTGACCCATCCCCTGGGGGAGCAGAGAGCTGCAGATAACACCAGTTTGGAAACTCTTTGGTGGTTTAACCCCCTCCAGTTAAACCCCTTAACACTGAGTGCCAAGTGGGGAGCCATTGGGTCCCATTTGTAAAGTGTTTGGTATGACCCGACCACAGATTTGAGCCCATAATCTCCCGGTCTCAGGGCGGACGCTCACAGGCCTCTGAGCTGGTAAAAGTAAAATATAGCACGTAGTGTGTTGTTGAGTAAGTAAATAGTAAAGATAAATGACAAATCCTAGTTATCATTTTCAGTTGTATTTAAAAATTTAATTTGTGTGACCCGTACAGTTGGTCAATTTGGTAATTTTGACCAAAGTATAATCTCCAGCATTTAATCTGAGCACTACACATAATCTAAGATTTTATGCAAAACTCTACCGCCAATATTGTCTGTTGGCAAAATCTCCGACCACCGGAGAGATTTAAAAACTCTAAAATAATAAAATATTTATCTGAAAAAAAAAATTCTACAACTGATTCAGTTTTAAGGTCACGGCTAATCAAGCGTAGCAAACACCAGATTAGCAACAGTTTAGTGAGTTTCAGAGACACTGATGTGGAAGTAGCTCAGATCCATCAACAACACCTAAAACTGGTGGATCGTTGTTTAAAAGTCTGCTAAGTTATGTTTTCATGATTTGACCCAAAACAACCAAACGCCACAATTTCTCAATATTAAATGGCGTTGGCTGAAAACTCTAGTGTCAAATAAAACAGGTGGCGTGCATTCCTTCAAGGAATGTGTAATTTATGCAAGCGATGGCCTTCAAAAGCCTCACATTTGGCTGTTGTCCCATTTAAATTACCTTTGCAAATGATGATGGTTGATTCAAAACAAAATTTTCATAACTATGTTGAGAAGATGCCAAAGAAATTTAGAAAGCACAAAGAGTTTGAAAGAAATAATAAAACCTCAGTGGTGAGAGAGTTTGTAAATCCAAAGCGCAGCCAAACGCTGTTTTCCAGTGTCATCCTGCAGTATTTCATACACTCAGCAGTACTGGCTGACAACCTCTTGCTCCCAGATCAACTCTGACCAGATGGCATGGCGTGGCCCTGGAGGACTCCATCTTTAATCCTCTTGGCACGAGCTGTGCTAAGCAAGAGGTGGAACGGCTGCTTGGCGTCAGGCGTCAGTCAGAGCACTTGGGGCTGACCCGTGGCTGCAAGAGAGAGAGAACCACCCTTCTCCAGCATGCTTACATTAGAGAAAAAAACACTAGCATGATCAGTTGTTTGCCGAACCGCTAATGTGATCAAAGACTCCAGCAGTGAACCAACAGACGTCTAGAAAAGGAAGATATCAGTCACAGCCCCCAGGAACATATTTGTTCAGGAACAAACAGTGAAACGCGACGCTAAATAAACTCACAGCGGACGTGTGAAATGACAAACTGTCTGTTTAAGTATTTGATTTTTGCAGACAAAAGCATGCATGTATAATTTTAATATAGCTTGAAGCCACATAGGAACATGTCAAGTCAAAACAAATGGCAACAAAGAGAAAACGTCTGATTACAGAACAGATCGGGGTATTGGCAGAAGAAAGCGTATTGTGTTTCAGTGTGACAGGAATGGAAATCACATAAGAGCCTGTCTACGTCTAGTAAATTTTAAATTAAAAGTCCTGAAAAAAAATGATACCACTCAATTTATAGCTGCTAGAATGAACCAAACACAAAAACAATGTAAATGTGCTACAGTGATTTGGGAAAACACGTTATTCCATTTATCTGTTTTCCACCATTTTCCACTGCTGTGGATGGAAGGAGACAGCTGATGTTTGGGGATGTTTGGAGAAAGTACGAGGACCCAGGTGTAGCTTCCTATTAGAGGCTAAGCTAATGGAATCAGCAGACTGTCTCTGGCCGGATCAGGCAGCTCAAGACGAGACAAGCCTGTCCTGAGGGAGGTCTGGCCCACATGAGGGCTTCTGGAGCCACGCTCGGCCTCCTCCCTGATTCGCTTCATTTGCTAGTGGGAAAGACGTGGGCATTATCCTGTGACATCTGCACCAAGTCAGGATTTTCTTTCTGGCAGAGATAAATCACTGTAAAGCTGTGGTTTAGGATTAACCTTATAAACAATCAAATGAGAAGAACTAGAAATTGTCTGAAGCAGAAAACCAGCTGAAATGTGTGCAGCAGCTTTGTTTTGTTCTGGGTTTGGATGAATGAACTGTGAATAAGGAAGGGATAAGAGAGCCATAATCAACATAAATGTTAATGCTGCTGTCAGTGGCTTGTCAAGGTCACCATGGTAACATCAGCGACTCTTGAACAGTCTGTGGTTCTTACTGGTTTAAAGTGGAATTACAGCTTAAACAACTCTGCAGCAGCCTGCTATTGCTATAGTGCTAACAACAAGCTAGCACTAACAACAACCTAACACACGCCAGCTGATGCTACATAAGCCAAGAAGTAAAAAGATCTACACTGTTGGACAAATAAAATATTATTACTTACAAGCCCAGTAACAACAAAGCCAGGTCACCATCGGTCTGTTTCGTAGCCTCCTTAAGCTCCCTCGTGCTAGTGAAGGCCATTCTGATGTTCGCACTGGTTTTGGCCCTTTGCTTCATGTCCAAAAACATCACTCTCTCACTTTTACTTCCAGGCTCCGCCATGTTGCTGACAAAATACAGCAAAACATTTTCTTGTTGTGCTTCTTTTTGAAAGACAAATGTTAGCTTTTAAATTAGCTACCAACAGAGTTAACATGTCCCATAGAGCAGGTAGAGACCTCCCTTTAGTCGTCCTACCCAAACCACAAGACTTATAAGAGCAGTTTCTGGTCAGCAGAGCACTACAAAGTATTGCCCAGTGTTAGGTTACTTAGGTTTATGGCTCAAGAACCACTGAAACCAGTTTGAAAGCGATGGCTTCAAGTGTTAAAAATGATTTGCTGTTGCTTTAAAGTCACCATAAAAATCACAGGTGGCAGTTGGCAGCACCCATTCCTTAAATTAGGGTCATTTCTCAATATGCATCCTTGCTTGAGTTTGTGTACTCATGTCCTTGTGAAACATCGTCAACCATGGCCCAAGTACTGTTCCAGTTTTAAGTACGTACCATAGCAAGTACGCTAAAATTCACGTATGTGTCCTTGCTCCGGCCATTTCACGGAGGATGTATCAATGCATCCATCTGCGGACTTGGGACAGCAAAGTTTCCCACAATGCATTTCGTCGCGAACCGTTACACAATCAGCTTGTTGCCATGACGCAACAGAGTACGGCCCGGGGGTTAGCCCGGCCGGGCTTCGGGCCAACGACTGTGTAATTACCTCGGACACGGGCCGGGCCAGGCGCCTTTATTTTTAATCGAATTCCTTTAAAAAAATGAAACACTTGAATGCAGCAACACCTGCCTGCTTATCACGCACCGGCACCCGTTAGCTCAGTTAAGGTGTGTGTGGTTTATAAATGTGCCGATATAAACAAATTCTCAAACTGCTGATTGAAACATGTGCCTCTATTCTAATATGCCATTTAATGTCCACTTTGATATGTCAGAAACCATTCGTTTATTCTCATGAAAATGGCAGCATTCTATTTTTCTGTGAATAATTTCGCTCTGCAGTAAAAAAAAATACAGCATTCATTGCTGTTTTTTTTTTTCTAACTGGAGAGCGCATTTTCAGAGCGGCAGATTAAATTTACAAACGCTATAATAATTGGGGGCGTTTATTTAATCTGCCGCTGTGAAAATGCGCTCTGCAGTTGGAAAATTAGAATGCTGCTTTTTTTTCTAATTGCACAAGAGCGCATTTTCAGAGCAGATTAAATTTACAAACGCATCCAATTAATACAGTGTTCGCAAATTTCATCTGCCGCTCGAAAAATACTCTCTGTTAGAAAAAAAAGCTGCATTGATGCTGTTTTTCTTTCTTATCTTTTCTTTTTTTTTTACTGCGGAACGCTTCTCACAGATAATTAGAATGCTGAGCATTCTATCACGCTAAAACATTACGAAAGGTTAAATAAAAAGTCAGGCTCGGGCTCGGGTCGGGCCGGATATTCCTGAAAACCTTTTCGGACCGGGTCGGGCTGGGGCTCCACCCCCTCGGGCCGGGCCGGACACGGGCTCAGATTTTAGGCCCGTGCAGGGCTCTACTCGGTGGAACAGACTTTCTGGTGTCCTTGCCAATAACATGTTTGGCAAATACACAAGATTACTAGCATCCTTGAGTATTGAGAAACAGCCTAGGTTTCTACTATGAAGTCTACCTGAACTATGGTGCTATAAAAGGGGCGGGGCTTTCTCACCTGTTCTTCAATACTTTTGTCTGCATTTTACGTTACTGAAAGTCAAAGCACATAGCTACATTGAAGAGCGTCTTTTGATATATTTATTTTAGTTTTCTGTAACACTGCTGGGTTTGAAAACGAACACAATGTGTGACAGAAATGTCTGCAGGGCACTAATGTGATCTCCAGTGTTGGCGTATCGGCACCATTAACGAGGTTTCACAGATACTTTTACAGTGATCAGTCTCCAAACATCTTCATTATGAGAAAGCAGCTTGAATTTAATAACACAATTTCAAATGTCTGAGACTTGGCTTTGAATTATTTTCACTAGAAAACATCTATAGCAGAAAAGTCTTTCATCACGCTTGTTAAGCTTCTCACTTCCAAAATATGAAGCAACACAAGGAGTTTCAAAACAAAACATCGATACTGATCGCATTTTCAATGCTGCAGTGATCTAAATTGAGCTGTAATTAAAACAGATGCTGCTTAAACGGAGCGAGCCGGTCTCTCTGGCTCGGCCCTTGCATCACAGGTTGCTATTAACAACACATGGAGCAGGCAGTGAGTCCAAGG
This sequence comes from Nothobranchius furzeri, assembly GCF_043380555.1. NCBI lineage: Eukaryota > Metazoa > Chordata > Actinopteri > Cyprinodontiformes > Nothobranchiidae > Nothobranchius > Nothobranchius furzeri. The sequence goes on from NC_091747.1 coordinate 61,107,527, forward strand.
CATCTACTCAGTTTGTCAAAGCTTGACTGCTAACCAAGGAGATTAAAAATGCTTATTCGATAGATGCCTGTACATATTTCTCTTTTTCTATTTAAGATAAAGATAAAAGCAATACATTGTCAGCAAATGCTTTTATTTTATTTATTTTTGGGTTTCAGGAGGACTTAAATGAGATCTGTGTGCAAACTCATCACACACACTCATCACAGAAACTGCCCCTTAACTAAAATGAGGTTACATGACACCTGGTCGCAGAGAAAACACCATGAAAGTTTGACAATTTGATCAGCAATCTCTGCAAGCAATCAGCACTGCCTGCTGCTGTCAGCGCTTTGGGCTGCTGCCCAATGAGCCCTTATTACTTGCCTCCTGCAAAAAGCCGAGAAATCGGTTGTCAGGCAGGTATTTGGCAAAGGTTTGAGCTATGAGCAGAAAGGAAAAAGTGCATTAAATACTGTAGAGAGATGAAGCTGGCCGGTAGGTGAGCTCCAGCCTGAAGGAGTTGGAGGTACATTGAACGAGTGGACGAGGATGAGCTCAGCAGCTGGGAGGCTTTTGGTGCAGAAACCACCACAACTCACTGCAGGCTGTAAATTGTGCTCTGCAGATACAATATATTACCGTTTCCGTGCTGTCCACCTGAATGCAGCTCATTGTCTCACCCTTAAGCCTGATGAGATGTCTCTGCTCTTCCACTTCTTGTGTTCTGGATTTGTGAGGGGGATGTTGCATGCTGTCATTATGTCGAGCATGTGTTAAAATCAAATGGTTGCACTAGTGTGGTCTGCTTTCCTGGCCAGTTGGGTTCGGTATTTAGGTCTGTCCTATTAATGGTAGCGGGCCAGCCTGGATGTTGTGATGAAAATGAGAGACTCGTAATCTCCGAGGGAGTGGCGGTGCCAGAAAAACAGCTTTTTTATTTGTCCACTGCATGTAACTTGATCCCTTTATCCTGGTTTTCTCTCCCACCGTCGTCATGGGATTATTATTTTCTGGATTCCCACGGTGCAGCCAATCAACAGATGTGTTTAAACTGAAATTGTCAACCGGCTCAGCAAGCCCTCTCCATCTATCTGATGCAATATTTAATCCAGATTTAAAATGCATTTCTGTTAACATAGTGTGTTGCATGGTTACTGAAAGGTCAGAATAAAATAAGTAAATTTGCTGCCTTATTTATCCCCTATTTAGACTTATTAATTATATTTTTTGGAATTGTGAAAAATATTTTCATTTAATAAGGTGTATTTGAGCCATTGTAGATGACTATAAATAATAATAATAATAATAATAATAATACATTTTGTTTAACAGCACCTTTCAGTACACCCAAGGACATTTTAAAACAATGAGGAAAAAAAGATAAAACATGATAAACAGTACAGAAATATGTAAAAACACTAGGATGCTAAAATTTTAAAACAATGTATTAAAACAATGTGGTAAAAGTCTGTGTGAAGAGGTGGGTTTTGAGTTTTGATTTAAAAAGTGCGAGAGAGTGAGTGGTGCGTAGATCAGGGGGCAGAGAATTCCAGAGGTGGGGAGCAGAGCGGCAAAATGCTCTACTCCCCAAGGTGACAAGGCAAGCGGGGGGAACAAACTTGTGTCAATAGAACCAAACATCAATGATAGTGTCATGTTTTCTCAATTAAAATTCATGTTTTCTCAATTAAATTTCATGTAACTCAAAACAGCAAACGTTTAGACAATTATTCTAAAAAGTAATTAATACAATATTGAATTTGCAAAATATTGCAAAGAAAGAATTTACCCAAGCAAAGATTTTTAACTATTTTGTATTCATGTCACAGCTGCATGTTTTATCCAGGTTTCTTTGAGAGAGAAAAAAAAATCTAAATATAAATATTGAGCCCAGACACGTGTAGCACTGCTCTAATTTCCCTCTGGGATTAATAAAGTATCTTTGATTTGATTTGATTACTATACTTACTAAACCCTGCACTCTTTCCTAAAGCAGACGATTCCTGCAAATTGTTTTTGAAACTGGGTCAATAAATCGCTGTTGGTGTCATTTATTTGGCGCTGGGACATCAAAGCCAAAATGTTGCTGCTGTGGCACCGCCGCAACTGCCGTTCTTGGCACGCAAGGCTTCTGCTGAGTTGGCTTATACACACACACACACACACACACACACACACACTTGGGGAAGGCAGATAAAGACAGCGAGAAACTTGGTATACTAACATTATTGCACCAACACAGGCAAATGACTTCCTTCACCTTTTCCCTGAGGAGCTGTTTTTCCTCACATGACTAATAAAGTATGACATTCTGGGGATAAACCTGAGAACTCATGTGGCATGCTCCTCTTTTTGAGGAAAACAGAAAAATCTGAGTTATTTTGGTCAATGAACATCTGGTACTGTAATTTATTGAGTTTAATCTTATTGGCATGACACCTTGTGGTTTTTACATCCCCAAAACTGCAAATTAGGTTCATAGTAGCAGATTAAATAGCTAATAAATGAGGGGTTGATTGCAAAGTAATGGATACAAACAAACTAGCAGTTTGTTAGCAGTTGTATTCTGTCACATTTAGCTCCTCGTGTCCAAAATTGTCAACAACATTTATGTAAGAATTAATTTAAACAATGGTACAAAATAATACATTTAAACAGTGTATAACTGTATGAAGTTAAGTCTAATCACAAATATGGCAGATTGAAAGATATTCAGTTTAGCTTGCTTTTAGCACCCCCAGTGTCTGGTGTTAAATATCTGTGGTCAAAGCAAAAGAAAGCCATCTCCTCGCTCCACGTTCATCTTTTTAACCTAAGAGCTGAAATGATTCCCCAGCCTTCATTCGTGACTAGATGAGTGATTAATCACAGAATCAAACAACTCAGCTGTGTTCATGATCTAAAACATGCAGAAAACATTCTGGAAGCTGACTGCAGTGCCAGGTATGTCAGCTCCACTCCACAGCTCTCTCCACCAGCAGGGAGCGACATGGAAACTCTGAAGTTGCAAGTGCGTTATTCTGGCCACAGAGGGCGATGAAGTCTGAGTGACGTTCCATTAACCCCATAAGGGGTCATTTTTGCACATACTGGCTCAAGAAAATGATTTAAAATATATGAAAAAGTTGCATAATATCCCTTTAAAACTAACGCACATCCAAAAGCCCTACCAAAGTAAAAGATGAACAAATAGATCTCCTCTAAAACATCCTAGATTCCATTAAATGGGAAGGTCTTTTGGGTTTGTATGACCAAGGATAATTTATTAATGGTTTCTTGCATATTGAGACATAATCAGTGATTAAATGACTCACAACTTTATCATCAAATGAAGTCTGAAACTTTAAATAAGGAGGTCAATCTTCATTTGGGAGCCTATTTCTGCTATCAAAGTGAAAAAAACAAAACAAATCCCAAATGAGCCAAAACGCAACAAGCGTGGGTGCAGAGCGGGAGCAAGGGTTGCTTTGAGACCACAGATTGGATGACTCTGCCAAGGATATGAAGAGGACATCAATGTCATGACTGGATGTGTCACTGACTATATAAACTTCTGTGTGGACAATATCATACCCACCAGAACAGTGAGATACTTCGCTAATAACAAACCCTGGATCACCAGTGAACTGAAGAGTCTGCTAAATGACAAAAAAGAGCCTTCAAGGAGGGAGACAGGGAATTATTGAGGAGTATACAGAAGCAACTGAAGATCAAGATCAGAGACAGCAAGGAGGCACACAGGAAGAAGCTGGAGAACAAACTACAGAGGAACAATATCAGAGATGTCTGGTCAGGGATGAAGAAGATCACAGGCTTCAAGCAGAGAAAGGATTGTACAGATGGCAGCCTGGACACAGCCAGCGAACTGAACAAGTTCTTCAATAGGTTCAGTTCAGGAACAAACTCAGCATCCTCCTCGCCTGTCCCCAGCCAATCAGACATCCCCTCCTTCTCTCATCCAACATTTTCCTGTCACATGCCAGCTCCTTTGTCCTCTTACGCAGTTATGGACTCTTCTGCTTCTATAAATCTGTCTTCAACCAAGTCAGGAGATGCTGCTGCCCCAGTTACCTCCCCCTCCCACCTATCTGTCTCTAGAAGTCAGGTGAAGAGGCAACTGGAGAGACTGAACAGGAACAAGGCTGCAGGTCCAGATGGTGTCAGCCCCAGAGTACTGAAGGCCTGTGCTAAGCAGCTCTGTGGGATTCTGCAGCACCTCTTCAACCTCAGCCTGGCCCAGGAAAAGGTTCCAGTCCTGTGGAAGACATCCTGCCTTGTTCCAGTTCCAAAGAAAACTCGCCCATCAGTCAATGACAACTACAGACCAGTTGTCCTGACATCCCTCATCATGAAGGTCCTGGAGAGACTCCTGTTGGTCCACCTGAATAAGCAAACTAGGACATATCAGGACCCACTGCAGGTTGCTTATCACCATGGAGTTGGAGTTGAAGATGCCATCATCCAGCTGCTTCAACCAACCCACTTTCATCTGGACAAAGCAGGCAGCACTGTGAGGGTCATGTTCTTTGATTTCTCCAGTGCATTTAACACAATCCAGCCTGATGTACTTCACCAGAAACTCCAGTTTGTGAGGCTGAAGAACTGCACATCAAACCAGGCAATCAGTAACATTGGAGCACCACAGGTAACTGTACTCTCACCATTCCTTTTCACCCTGTACACCTCAGACTTCCAGTACAAATCAGAGACCTGTCATCTACAGAAACACTCAGATGACTCTGCAGTTGTCGGGTGGATCAGAGATGGACAGGAAACTGAGTACAGAGAGCTGGTGGAGCGCTTTGTGGCATGGTGTGGAAACAATCATCTGACCTTGAACGTGAACAAAACAAAGGAGATGATTTTAGACTTCAGAAGAAACAGGGTGGAGTCAAACACTGTTTCCATCATGGGAGAAGAAGTGGAGGTGGTTGAGGAATACAATACCTTGGAGTTCACCTGGACAACAGACTGGACTGGAGAAAGAACAGCGAAGCCGTTTACAAGAAGGGACACAGCAGACTGCACTTCTTGAGGACTCTTGGGTCCTTCAATGTCTGTAGCAAGATGCTGCAGATCTTCTACAAGTCTGTTGTTGAGAGTGTAATCTCTTCAGCCATCGTCTGTTGGGGTAGCAGCATCAGAAGCAGGGACCTGAAAAGGCTCAACAGCCTAATAACAAAGGCTGGTTCTGTTCTGGGGACGACTGTGGAACCGCTGGAGGAGATAATGCAAAGAAGGATTCTCCAGAGAATCAAGAAAATGATGGACAACCCTGAGCATTCTCTTCACAAGACTGTCCGACAACGGAAGAGTGTCTTCAGTCAGAGGCTTCTTCAGTTTGGCTGCAACACTGACCGCTACTGGAGATCCTTCCTGCCAACAGCCATTGTAATATACAACAACTCTTTGATGGCTTGATTATTATTATTATTCTGAGCTACTACAGCAATCAGTTTCCCTCTGGGATTAATATTTTTGAATTGAATTGAACTGAATTGAAATGGACTTGATGCATGCTAGAAACAACACTCTAATCTCCACCAGCAACTGCTGGAACGTGCCGTTTTCTTTTGACTGTGCAGGTTAATTGTTGCATATCATTTGAGATGGTCCTGGATGTGAACACGGTTCCTGGTAATTCTCTTTTGATGCACATTTTTTTACATCACAGTGAGAAGGGAACGTGCTTTGGATTTTGGAATTATGGACTCTTTGAGGATATGCAGAGTGTGATCTTCCTTCACACGAGGGCTTTTTCAATTTTCTCTTTTTACCAAAGCCGAGGGAGTTTTTAGATGCTCTGTATTTTATGTTCTGTTGGAGGGGAAAATCACATTCATCACTGGTGTCAATGCGCTTGTGTGAGGGAGATAATGCTGGTTGTGATCTGAAGATTTCAGTGTCCAGTTTTCAGCCACCTGTTGGAGACGTTTAGTGGAATACAAGCAAACAGTAAAAAACACCTCTGCAGTTGGATTATTATAATAGTTCAGCGTGATTAAAGAAAACAGGTAACACTTTAGTTTAGGGAACACAAATTAACCATTAATTAGCTGCCAACTAATATGCATATTAGTGGACTACTAAGTCTGAACTAGTCATTCTTAAGCTATTATTAGGTGCTTATTAACAATGCTGTAATTCTAACATTAACAGGCCATAAATTAAGAGTTTTATCAAAATAAGCCATTCATAATGGTTTGTTAACTGAAAGTAAATGGTTTATTGCTTATTAACACACATGCTAATTAGCTCAAATTAATTTGCAGCTTTTAAAGAAGTAATTTAAGGGGAATAGTTATTCTGCATTAATAACCAAAAATATGATGTTCTGGTATTACGTAAATAAACACCAAACTCCACATGTTAATAGAGCCTAAACAAAAATAAATTAACCACTTGTAAGCCAGATGTTCCCCATTCTAAAGTCAGATTTTATTCATACCTAATTATTTGTAGTTTAGTATTAATGAACCACTAAAAGTAAAGAATAGGTTCCCCTTGAATTACTTATTCATTAGTTTCACCTGTGCCCAATCTCCCACGCACCTGCTCCTCGTCTCCTGTCACCCAGCCCCGTCTGTGTCTCTCAGTGTTAGTCGGTCCATTGCCTTTGTCAGCGTTGTTTTGTCCATCTCGAGCGTTCTCCTGTTCTTCTCATGGGTGAGCTTCTGTCTTGCCTTTTTGTCAGCATTTTAGCCTTTGGATTTTTGCCCAGCCTCCTTTAATAAAAGGACCTCTTCTGCCTCGAGTCGTTCTGGTGTTCTGCCTCTTGGGTCCTAACCTCCTCCTGCGCCACACGTGACAGAAGCGCAGAATACGGAATACAGAATATCAGCAGGGGGACAGATTGAGACAGAACGTCATGCGTCTGTGACAGTGTGTGTCCTGTCACTATGACCCTGTTAATGATGCGCCCTGGCTACTTGTGCAGGGGAGATCTCTGTTTGGGTGACTGGTTAGTGTGTGTCACTTTCACCCGGGAGTCTGGCGATCAAATCCCGATTGGACCATTTTTTTTATATCCACCACAGATCTCTCTGAAGAACTCAACATTGACGGCTTCAGCAACGCTGTGCCACTCTGTGGATTTTCTCTTATTTGTTTTGCAAAATCACTTCCTTTCATTTCTCCACCTCACCCACAGGTACCTCAACTTCTGCTTCTGTGACATTGTGCTTCCTTGATCTGCCTTGATCTACGGTCGCCATGTCATTGGCGGAGTGCTGCAACAGCCGGTTTATGTATACGGATGAGATCCACAATGCACTTTGCATTGACTATTTATGGCAGTAAGTGGGCGTGGTGAGGGCGGGATTTGACTAAAATGGAGCTGAGAACCTTTTTAGATAGTCCCTGATTTATGAAGCGGAGACTGCGTGCAGCTGTGTGTACTCCATGTTTAATAGATCACAAACCTACTTGGCGTAAGAACTTATTTTTTTGCTGAGCTTGAGTACGGTTTTAGTAAGGATTCTATGCAATGTTTGAAAAATGAGACCCCTGGTCATTATTCTAGAAAGTGTGGTTGCAGCATTGAAATGGTTTCCTCCCACTAGCAAAGCTAAAGAGTCTGGTTGGAAGCCCGGGGCTTTAAGCTCTTTAGCCTCATGCTTTCTGTTAGAAAGAACAAAATGTAATTGCACGACAGTGTTCAAACGCTCAAGGTGGAAATCTGGAAAATGGCACATTTAAAAACTCGAAATAAAGAAATACATTTGATTAAGGAGGAGGAAAAAAGCTGTTGATGAGTGAAGAAATTAAAAATCAAATCTGAAGTGAACTCTAAAGAGTTGTAGAAAAAAAATATAGAAAATATAGAAAAACTTGCACAATAATCAGGTAACTAAACTTGTTTTATAATATTTAGTTGGAACTGTCTTTTTTTTTTTTTTGCATGGGTAATCAGCCCCATGCTTCTCCACGATTGCTGATAAAAATACATTTTTAGAAGACTGAAAAGTGCTTCTTTAATCTAATCATGTGTAGAATGTCAGTTTTAAAGTTTAAAATATTTCACAATGATTTTACAAACTGCACTTGAGTGTAAAATCAGAGCGATTGAACATTTGCATGAATACAGAAACTTGTAACTGTTACTGAGTCAGTGAAGGTTTAAATTTAAACATGCACGTGCTAGCGTTAAAATAAGAACGTAGCTAACGTGTAACCAGACAGCCATTAGAAATGTTAATATAAGGCGGGGTGAAGAGATCTCCTCGAAAAAACACCTCGTTGTCCCAGTAACAAAAATGCTCAGTGGGTTTTCGGTTGGTGTTTTATTCAAAAATGTACGAGCGTGGAATGAGTGGAGGACCCAGGTAAACGAGGAAGTGCGGTGGTCCATTGAGACCGACAACCGGATGGTCCAGTCTTTGGTTTTGGAATGAGCCATGCTATTGGCTGAGCGCTTTAGACAAACACAGTAGAACCATTAAGTATTTTTTGTATCTCTGTCCGTCTATAGCTCTATTATGTTAGAACGTTGTTAAGCAGTGTGTAAGTGATGTTTTGAGCTAGATTGCACTGCAGATTTGCGATAGCAGTTTTAAATACTTTCGAGATAAACAGTTTAATCTGTTTTTGTAGTGAATCGGTCTAAATCAGCATTTCTCCAGCATCCACAGCAATGGACCTCTCAAAGCAAACCTGTGACATTTTCCTCTCCAACACCCGGGAGCCTGCTTGCACTTTCACCTGATGAACAGAAGCAGGAAGGGGACCCCTGCTCATTTCTAAATAATAAAATCTCTGAATCTATTATTTAAGCACCAAATGTCCACCTTGAGATATCAAATGCACTTTTGAAGTCTGGAAAGATGTATCTTTTCACCTTGTTTGAAGCCAGTTCCAACAATATGAAAGGAGGTGGGTGTGTACATAGAATATCAAGCTGAGTGAGTGTTTACTTATTTAGCTGCTTCGTGCATTTACTCTTTTAGGACCCGGTTCACCAGGAGTGCAGGATGGACATTCCAGCCTTTTGGGTAAGGATATTTCATAAACTGCAATAACCGTTGTGTGCCAGCAGTAAGTTATTCCTCTCAATTCAGAGCTCCTTTGGGGGTTTGATGTCTTTTTACCTCTCCTATTGAAGCTAGACTGGTTTCACGTTTTTATCACCGGAAGAAAAAGAGAACTAGATTTTAAACTCCGACGAAACAATTTGAATAACCATTTTTAAATATTAGCATCTGTTTCGGTTTTATTTGACTTTTTGAGCCATTTTGTAGTTTTTTTCTCTCTTTAGATCTTCAGCTGTTTCGCTCTGTAACCAAACAGATTCAGTTGCATCATGTAACATTTTACATATAATTGGATGTTCTGCTGAGAAAACACGGCTCTGCCACAACACCATGTGCAGTTATAAGCTGTGCTCTGGATTGCTGCTCTGCCCGGTTGTAGCGGAGCGTTTGAAATGATAGATTACATGTCAGCGCCGTCTACAAGAAGCGGGCGTTTCAAAGCAAAGTGAGGGGCATTTTCCTTTTAGATGTTAAAAAGCTTTTCCGGATTATACGCCACTAGCCTCATTAAGATTTCATTGACAGAGTGACACTGAGCTAAAGACTTTTCACACAATTGGATGGTTTCTGTGTGACATTTGAGCCAGGAGAGGGAAAATCAACCCTCATTATTTCTCTGGTTTGTCTTTCTCAGATACTCAGGTTTGCATTAGATATGTTTCTATGTTGTTATAAATAATGAAGCATTGTTTTGTGAACACTTTAGTAGCATTTTTAAGATGCTGAGGTCCATTTTATGACCCTACTACATGATAATCTTCCCCCAGAATTTGTTCACCAAAAATGTTTGTAAATATTTTTTTTTATTTTGTTTCTTATTTATTGCAGTTTACTTAATTTGTTTGAGTTAATCTTCAAATAAATTAACTATTTAACATATTAAAAATGTTTTTCTCCAGAAAAAATGCAAAATCTATTCATATATGCTTACATAAATGAATGCACATGCACATGCACGTACACACACACACACACACACACACACACACACACACACACACACACACACACACACACACACACACACACAGACGTATGGATGTTTGCTAAAGTTTTTTTTTTTTATTTTTTTAGTTTTTTTTTTGTATTTGAGGTAATTTGCTCACATTGGCTTTGCATTGCTTAATTCACATTTCAGTTCAAAAGGGTTTTTGGGAAACAACCTTAATTTAGCAACATCCATCTATTTTCCTCCGGTTATCCAGAGTGTGGCCACGGGGGCAGCAGCTTAAGCAGGGTGGCCTAGACTTCCCTCTCCCCTGCCACTCGGGTCAGCTCCTCTGGGGGAATCCTAAGGCGTTCCTCGGCAACTCAAGAGACCTAATCCCTCCAACGTGTCCCGGGTCTTTCATTAGGTCTTCTCCCAGTTAGATGTGCCTGGAAAACCTCACCAGGACGGCATCCAGGAGGCATCCTGACCAGATACTCGAGCCACCTCAAGTGGCTCCTCTCAATGTTGAGGTCTCCTCTGAGCCCTTCCTGGATGACCAAGATTCTCACCCTATCTCTAAGGGAGAGCCCAGACACCCTGCTGAGAAAACTCATTTCAGCCGCTTGCTCTCGTTCTTTCAGTCTCTACCCAAAGCTTGTGACCGTAGGTGAGGGTAGGATTGTAGGTCGAATGGTAAATTGAGAACTTTGCCTTCCAACTCCGCTCTGTCTTCGCCACGACAGGCCGGTACAATGCCTGCATCGCTGCAGACGCAGCACCAATCTGCCTATCGATCTTGCACTCCCCTTTTTTTTCCCCTCACTCGTGAAAATACTTAAAACATACTAAATACTTTCCTTCCTTGCTAATGTTTTATTTGCATCAGACTCAATATTCAACTCGGCTGCTGTTCAGGGCCTCGTGTTGCTTTTTATTGGTTGCATCCCCTCAGCTCTTCCTGTTAGTCTGTCTATTTCTGTAGGTCTAATTAATCCCCCCGTCCTGGGGTTAGACTTCACACACAGCAGCGTTGGGGGGGCTTGTACAATAGTTGCACAGCGTACTTTATTGTTTTTATCTAGTATGTTTGTAAAGGGTTTCTCCAATAGTTTAAATAGTCTTATTGATTTAATTTCTGATCTTTTTCTTTATTTTTGAATGGAGAATTTACTTGACATAGAAATGTAAAGACTATTATTATTAACCTCTAAATATCCTCCAGTTGGGGAGAAATGGTGTCCAACTGGTGGCTTAAAGACCCTTGTTAGCACTTACCCTGGTTTCACCCTGCAAGCATCAGCGGAACGGAACAGCAGCGGAGCGGCTCACTCGCGAACTTCAAAGCAACGCTTTTCACACCGGGAGAGTCTTGGCTTCCTCGCTGCGCCTCGCTGTACTCACGAGATTCTAAAATCCCTCGAGACTTCCGACAGCGGAACGAGATTGCAGATATAAGCGGCCAAAATGAGTTTCCTCTGTAGGGTGGCCGGGCTCAGCCTTAGAGATAGAGTGAGGAGCTCGGACATTCGGGAGGGACTTGGAGTAGAACCGCTGCTCCTCCGGATCGAAAGGAGCCAGTTGAGGTGGTTTGGGCATCTGGTCAGGATGCCTCCTGGACGCCTCCCTGGGGAGGTGTTTCGGGCATGTCCTGCCGGCAGGATGCCCCGGGTCGACCCAGGACACGTTGGAGAGGTTACATCTCCAATCTGGTCCGGGAACACCTTGGGGTCCTGCCGGAGGAGCTGGTGGAGGTGGCCGGGGAGAGGACGGTCTGAAGCTCCATAGTTGGGATGCTGCCCCCGCGACCCGGACCTGGATAAGCGGAGGAAGAGGACTTCCGACGACTTCCGACACCTTCCTCATTGAGAGATCACAACCCCCGCGAGGAATCACACCGTTGCACTTCTCGAAAGAAACTGGTGGTAAACAAAGTCGTTCGGTCACACGTGCTGACGTAAGTTATATATAACATCGCAACATTGCATTTTATTTCGAAAATAACTGGGGATTTTACACTGAAACCATGTGTGGTTTCCTGTCTCGCACTATGTGAACTACGGAAATTGACGTGACCCAGAAGCGGCTTGCGGAAAAAATAAAACTCAATCCCGCTTCTGGGACACGCCTGGAAATTGCCGCGTCACGGCTGGTTTGAAACACTCCATAGACAGATAATTGGATTCTATTTGAAGTGGTGTCGCTTCGCTGCCGTTCCATTCCGCTGATGCTTGCAGTGTGAAACCAGGGTTAGTAGTAGGTGAGTCCATCATGTTTGAGTTTCTTTTTTTAGTTGTCAACATGACTTAAGCACATCTCCAGCATTGACATGAGTGGGTACTTTCTACTTCGGCTCCTTGTAATTATGAAAAATAAATTCTTTACAGTGTTTAACAGATAAATGTGGGCTTTAAGGACCCTGCTTTTGGTTTCTTCCATCTTTTGCTTCTCTGAGGTTCGCTAAAACGTTTATCTGCTTTATCTCACTGTAAGAAAACTCTTGAGCTTTGTGCTTTGTTGCTTCTTCAGATGTTTTATTCAATTGCTTGTATCACAGTGTTTCTCTTCAGTTTAGCCAAGCACGGTGAGCCGTCTGCTATAGGTGTAGAAAAAATAACTCTAGTTCATTAGCACCACCATTCTAGTTCACCAGAATTTAAATTTGAGTAAACAACCCATTTAAAAGCATGTTTGTTTAGTAAAGTTCTCTTCCTGCAGGTAGCATTTACAACACATCTCAATTCATTTTCCATTTGGTCATCAAGTCCAACTCCACTTTTTAACTCATAGAAGCTAAATTGAATAGGGTTCCACACAGGTTTAGGTCCTGTGATTTTTTTCAAGGGATCAACTTTCTTGCAGTTTTTATTTTTTTATTCCAGAGAAAAACTCTGAGTGAAAGAACATTTTAGAGCCCCTTGAAACTCCTTGTGAATTCAGGGATGCTGTAAACTGCAAAGTCCAGTGAGAAACTGTCACCAACACGTACAGCCCGGTGAGATATGGACTTTAAGAGCATTGTCTGTGATGAGCTTGAGGGTGGACTAAAAGGTCAAGTTAACAGAGAAACCAATTTTACTTGTTGTTTTTTTTTTAAATATGATCACCCTGAATTTAACATGCAGGCTAAACATTGAAATGGTCTTCTACCCCTATTTCCTGCATAGAAAATAGAGGAAAGGATTGGATTAGAAAAACCAGTCAATTCTATGTTTATTGTAGCAAATTTAGTCTGAAAACTTTGTATAGATTTATCAGGTGCTTTGACTCTACAGTACTGTTGAATTTTGCTGACATAGTTTATCAGAATTCTACAGCTTCCTGTCTACACTCTATTGATATTATTTATAAAAGCTTGTGTTGTTTTGTTTTACGTTGTCCATTTCATACTCATCATCACTGTCATATGTACGATTGTTGGTCCTGGCTCTCAGCTGAGTCTAGGAGGACCTTTCATTGGTTGTTTTTATTTAAAAACATCTATTTTAAATTTCCTTCCTACCTAACCACTCTGTTAATACCATTCTGGTCTCACTATGACATTCGTAGAACTCAGTATACCTCCTTTATTGTTCCCCGTTGTAGAACTGAGTCAGGGAAGCTGGCTTTTTCTGTTAGAGCTCCATCTGACTGGAATAATTTACCTGTTGTTATGGGATCCACCACTTCTTTTAGGAAGTTTAAATCTTTGATTCATGATTATTTATTACCCATCTGTCGCTGTTTTTGAATTAATATTGTATCATCATTTAGTCATACTGTACTTTTTAACCTACATTTCTCTGAGTTGTGGATTAGTTGTCTTTCTACCATTTAGTTGCGTCGTTTGTCCTATTTTTATATAAATGTCCTTTAGTACATTTGTTCACACAATTTATGCTATTTGATTAGCCACCTTCTTTTTTTTTTTTTTTTTTTTTTTTTTTTTTTCGTTTATTATTTTAAATAGTTGTAGTGTTCATTTGTCATTTTGTTTTGAATACAAATTATCGCGCTGTTATCTTGGCTTTGTATTTTCATCTTTGTTTCCAGGGGGACCCACTTGTAAACGAGATGCTTCATCTCAAGTGTTTTTTTTTATCCTCCTTAAATATACGTCAATAAATAAATTAGGAATCATGGACTCAAATGCTGGTGAAGGTGTCACCTTCCCAATGCCTACAATGCAGTTTTACACCTTATGCCGGGCGTACACTGTGCGACTTTTTCACTTTTTTGAGCCGATTTTCCACTCGTGAGAGAATCCACAAGATCGGGGCGAGTTTTGCGCTGAGCGTTGTGTACAGGGGGTCACGAGGGGCGATTAACACCACGTGACCAGCTACCGATCAGCAATCGTGAGCTCGCACAAACTTCTGGAGTGTTTGATATTTTGCTCGTTCCTCATGAGGGTTGAAGCGGCGCAGCGAGCAGCTGCGACCCAAAAAGTACCAGAACCGCTCACGGTGCATGCGTAATCCTTCATCAACACCGCTCGCCCGCTATTTCCCTAATAACACACGTTGTTGGTTTTTATTTCTACACGTTTTTTTAGACACAATGACAAGGATTGTCAAGAAAGCGTGTTTGTCGTGTTCATGTCAAATTAAACGGATCACAAAACACAGATTTACTTTCTTTATTTCGTTTTCCTCATCCAACCCCCATAAATCCCTGTGTGTCCTCCTGCAGCACTCCCGAAGAACAACAGGCAAAACAAGACCAAAAAGTCTGACGTGTTGTGTAAAAACTGCTATTTTTAGCATATTTTTAGGTCCGATGTGTCGCTCTCAGATGTACAGAGTCACATCCGAGAACTGGGTCATACAGTGTGAGCACATGACTCGTGAGATCTGCCCTGCGAGGAAGTCGTACAGTTTGAGCTGAAGCTGAGTGCTACGAGTGAAAAAGTCGCACAGTGTCCGCCCGGCTTAATTCCAAAACAGCTTTGGTCCAAGGCACACCCTCCTGCATCTAATCAAAACAACCATTCCCACACAATAGGACCTAACGACTCCAACGACTGCCCCAGGGTAGGGAGGAGGGGGTTTGATAGGTAGTTGGCTCATTAAACAGGCGGCTACAGTTTATAAGCTTGACGTTCCCTTATTCCAGTCAGAACTGACTCGGATGAGAAGTGAAACATCGTCAAGAAACCACAGAAGCCCAGTTGCCTTCATTTGAACCCCTTTGGACATTCGTGTACTCAACCATCCTGGCTCACGGTGGAGAAGGCTTGTTGATTTAGCTTCCAGGACAGAGCAGAGAACATCTCAGCTGGTAGAAGGTAACCCTTAGCATTAGCAACTCCACCACACAGCAGAACTCCTTCAGGCTTGAACTATTTGTGTTGATAAAACATATACGATGCCGAGCAAACAGTCAGCGGTAGAATCATGTTGATGTCATCCAATGAGAGGCGAGATGTGTGAATATCAAGACTTCTGTTGTCTTCAGCGCTCCTCCTTATCCCCCTCTGACTGTGACCTTTAATACTTGATTTGAGTTAAAGAGAGATTTTATCACAAAATAAGTGTCGTGGGGAAAAGCTGTGTAGATTATTCGGTTCTCTAAATCCAGAAGCTTAATGTCTGCTGTATTGTTTCATTGGTTTTCTGTTGACCTTTATTTTGACTGACAAGGTTAGTCCCAGGATTACCTCAGAGATGAAAAAACAAGATGGGGAAAAAAAAATGTCTGGCCTTTGTCATGGTCTGTGTCTCCCCTCATGGGTCTCCTTGTGTTCTCCATCCCTCTCTAGGCTCTCCTTTTGTGTCTCCTAGTGCCCTCATGTGTCCTTGTCTGTGTCTCCCTCATGTGTCTCCTGGTGTTCCTCATTTTTCCTCAGATCTTCAGCCCTCTAGGTTTCCCTCCCCAGGTATCCCCCTCCCAGGTCCAGTGCTCCCGTGGTCCCCCTTAGTCACGCCCCTGTAGTTTTTCTTTCTGTAGTGTTTTCCTTTAGTTTCAGCTGTTCATGTTATTAGTCTCTTTAGTGTGCTTTTCCCACCGGTATTTGTGGTTTTCCTCCCCCTTAGAATATTAGGTATGTTGCTGCTCTACTTGTCTTTTGGTTTTACTCTTAGGTCATGTTAGTTTCCTCCCTGATTAGTTAATTGCTTCCACTTGGTTTCTCTCCCCACACACCTGCAGCTCATCTCCCTCTCATCCTCCTCAGTGTATAAAACCCTGTCTGTGTCACAATGTTTTGCTGGATCATTGATGTATGTCAGCATTGTTTTGCTCCCCCTCACTTGGTCTTAGGTCTCTGCTCTTCAGTGAGCTTTTGAGTTTTTTTTTTGTGTGTGTCTGTTTTAGACATTAGGTTTGGCTTCCTGCCCTTTTGGATTTTTGTTCCCCTTCCAACTAAAGGAATGTTTTCATTTTCATTTACTGATGACTCGTGTCGTTCTGGGTTTCTGCATTTTGGGTCCTACTCCTCCAACCCTCAACGTGACAGCCTTCTCTGCATAGAGTCGGTCATCCAGCCAGATGGACTCCTCCTAATGTTACTTTTCTCTTGTTAATTGGACAAACATTATGACTTTTAAATATGTTTTTTTCATACCTGGACTCTTCCCTCCTTCTATCTGATGTAAGATAGCTATTCTGTGTTACTATGCTGCACCCAGAACTTCCTGATTTGTCTTTCTGCTCCTGATGGAAGCGTTTAAACCATAAACACAAAGTTTTAGAAATACAGATAATTAATAAGATGATTCTTCTATTTCAAATCTGATGTAAATGTGCACATTTTGTTAAACTGGACTGTGCAGGGCCTATTAGTTTATCCCATGTTAAAAACATTAGCCACAGCAATGTGGCGGGCGGCTGAGTCATCCAGTGATGAATGCAGGACTGGATCCAGGTCACCGATGGTGAAGTTTTTTATTTTATAACACAATTCACAAACCACAGAGGGTTGTTCACAGTTCATTAATTACCTAAGGTCCACACATAATAAAGGTCCCAGGAGAACATGGCTTAAGGCTTTTTTTCTCTTGAAATGTTTCCCTGACATAATTTGCTCACATGCATACAAAGATACACGCTGGCAACAAAAATAAACAGCGGATAGTGGGAGGCACTGCTTATCCACTCCTACTGTACACAAAGTAGCAACGGAGACTCGTTGTTTCACATGAATGGAAACATTTGGGTTCGGTTTAGATGAATGGGGCTCCTCAGTAACGGATTAGTGCAAAAACAAAGCGGGATCATAGAGTAGCTAAGGTCTTCATGGCACTGATGCCAATATGAAAACATGCTAAAAAGTATCTTATGTTGCAGTTTTTCAATCCTAAATAAGGCCACGTGGCCGAGCTTATATCAGAGTACCGCCCCTGTTCATCTAGGACAAAATACGGGTCCATACCACCTCGTTTACAGCAGAGAAATCGAGGAGGGTATCGCTGCAGACCCGAAGACTGTAGATTCAGGCCGACTGCAGACTCAGGCTTGCACTGTTTTTGAGACAGCCCACTGCTTGCTAGCATTCCAAGATGAAGTACGATCGGAAAGTAAGTATAGAGCGTGGAGAACAGCATTTGTTTAGTTAGTAATAAGGAAGAAAACCAAAAATATAATGGACCATCCAAAGGACCAATAATAATGCAGCTGGGTTTTAAATAAAGTTTTACTTTAATAAAATGTATTCAGTTCATCACTGCAATGTTCCACAGCATTCTGCATTGAATTAATGAGCCATATGTGTTTTGGTCCTTCAAGGTGGTTCATGAACGTAATTTTGGGGGTGGACATGCCCCCCTCACTTTTTCCAAGGTCAAGTTTTGACCCCTGCACTTTTTGCCATCCAAAAACAAAGTTGCGCTATAATAAATAGACACTGGTTGAGCTCTAGGACCAAGCGGAAAACAACAGTTTGTATTGAAGCCCGTTTCCCATTAAAACATTCTGTAAAGAATCTGCAGTTGCAGTTACACGTTGGTCCTTTAGAGGTCGCTGTCTCAAAAACAGTACAAGCCGGAATCTGCAGTCGGCCTGAATCTGCGGTATCCAGGTCTACAGCGATATACTATTGTGAAGCAGATTCCAGACCTGTAGGTGGCAGTAGTTCTCCAAATAGTTTGTAGATTTGATGGAAACTATTTCTTAGACACGGATAACTAAGTGGCAGACTAAAACGTCACATTTCACCTGTGGTCTTTATAAAGTAGTAATTGAAGTTGTATAAACAAGCAAGTATGAACACCGATTGCACCTGTGATGTCATCAAAACAGTTCTGATGTGGGCAGTCACGTCGTGAAACCTAAAATGTTGGTCAATTACATCCACAAAAATCCAGCCCATACAGAATTAGCAAATCTTCCCTTTCTTCTGAATTTGTAGTCATTTTTGTTGCTGTAAATCTTTACTTTCATGTGGATGACAGGCCAAACAGCAGAAACATTTTTGTTTCATACCCGACTACAAAGATTTTGTAGATTGTTTAGGTCTTTGATGCCATACTGGAATGTGTTTGTATGTAAATCAGTATCTTTTCTGTTCTAGATGGCTTACGGACCAGCCTTTATTCTTTAAAAGGCATCCACTTACAAAAGGATCAATGAGCTAACGGCTAGTACGAGCACATGTTTTGTTGCTGTATATAAAAAGCTCAAGTTGCCTAATTTTTCAGCGATTCGTCTCACAATTCTTTCCATGTGTCTCAGTTATGCATCACATGGTCATTTAGTGCTGCTGAACTTCACTAGATCAACAGAAAATGTGACATTTAGCAACAGAAATCCATATTAATAACTATAATTTAGAACTGCAAAAGGAAAATAAAGGTTTTAAAAAATTGGGAGATTTTTTGAGATTGGAGCCGTTTTCTTTGCACAACTGGAAAACACTTTGGTCTTGGCAGCACTCAGCCTAGCTGTTAGCTCATCAGTCCTGTTAGACATGGACTAGTTATCTGAAGTGAGGCCCTTCAGGAAGCTTTCTACAACAGGTACAATAATTAAAACTCAGACTGGAAATAAATCAGAAAAATTGCAAAAGGAAGATTTGCAAAATATTTTCTTTACATTTTTTTTTATTTTGTTTCTTACTCCATTTTTCATGTCTTCATGATTTCTTCAACTTCCCTTGATTCAACCATTTCTCATGTTTTAGCTTTGTTTCTGCAAGTAACTTTATATTTTTTCTTTTTCTTTGATTTTTTTTCTTTATTTTTTCTTTTTTGTTTATTTTCCCTTTTTTCTTTTTTTATGCAAGTAACTTAAAAAAAACTAAGATGCACTCACAAGCTCTGCCCTTAGGTTTTCATTTTACATTTTAAGCTAAAGACTGCTGTTGTTGTTCCGTGCAGTCAACAGTTCCATCTTTTTATTTAAATAAAGCATATTTAACATTTGCCTTGAGTCAAATTATCAAGCAGTAGCTATAATTCAGCTTTTAGCTCCACTGATTTGGAAAATGCACCTTCAAAACTTGGAAATTTGCAGCGATTGCTTCACCTAATATGTTAATACTTAACATCAATCAGTTTAAATAAATGAAATAACTAAAAATTAATATGGTTAGGGGTTTGTGTATGAAAAGAAAATAAATACTACATTGTGAAGATTGTTAAAGTTTGGGCAAATTAGCATTCAAACGTGCAAACCTGCATGTGAAATGGCTAACGTAAGGAGGGCTGCTCTAATTTAAATTCTGAATGCACTTAATCCAATAGTTACTCAAGAGTTTCAGGAGGAGGTACGTTTTTTACTCTTCGCCCTCTGTGGTGATAAACCCAAACAGCAGTGCTATTACTCATAATTGAATATGTCTGTGTGTCTAATTTCTGGGTGAGCCAGTAAAGCAGAAATGAAAGAGCAGCAAAAAGTTGCATATTAAACTTCTTGCTGTCTTTGGCAGGTTCTATTAAAGAAGAGCTGACAGGGCTTGAAGGACAAGCTAATCTCACTCAGGAAAATAATATTTAAATGATGGAGGCCCACGTTCCACAGCGTGGATTTGGGATTTTTGTCCAGTTTTAACTTGCCTACGACTCCATACAATCAATATTTGATCAAGGTCCCGGCGTCAAAGCCTGTGCATCTCCATTTTAACTTGTAATTCCCCCGCCAAGACGTGTGTAATTCCCTGAAACGGGGGACAGCAGCTTGTGCCAATATTAGATTTTTTGAAGTGTGTAGCCACAGTTGGTGTCCTTTGAACTTTGATTAATTTTAGCCATGACCAGTTTCATTGTACTTTGAATTACCAGTGAGTGAAGGCATTCAGAGGGATTTGCACAAACGCACCTGGCACCTGGAAGAAAAGTAATTTGTCCTGTTTCAAATCATGTTGTAGCTGCTACAATTCCTGTCAGATGAATTAGATTTAGGGGTGTTTATCATAATGTATTGCTCACTATGTTTACATCAGATAAGGCAGATGGTGCTGTAAGTGGTGAATCACAAATCTAATCCCTCTCTAAATATTCTCCAGGTTCATTTGTAGGCTGCAAGTGTCTGTCCTTGCACTTTAGCCTCCTGCTTTATGCTGCTAAGTTGAACGTGCGCGTAATAATGTTAAAAAAAACACTCTTCCAAGTAAGATCTATCTCAGCTAAAATAAACAGAACCTAGTCAGAAAGCTGGAAAAGCTTGTGTCACAAGACAACCGGGTATTTAAAGAGTTTCAGTTTGATGTTGCAGCAACCTGGGACCAGTTTTATGGGCTCGACACACGGGAGGCGACAAACGACCGCGATTAGCGAAATTCGTCGCTGTCGCTTTTATTACCCGACACACGGGAGGCGACCCGCGGCCAGTGGCAAAGCGACAACGCGTTCTGTTCCATGGCGAAATAGAATCTTCCGTTGTTTTGATTGGCTGTGTCAGGTTGGAGGGAATTAAGGTTATTTGAGCGGTTCAGAGTTTAAAAAAAGCGGTAGATATGATGTTTCACAAGGTGCTGCTAGAGTTATGTGAAATCTTACTTCTGATTTTACTATAAAAAAGACAACGAGAATGTGTCCATCCCATATTACAAACCAGGAGAGGGCTACTCTCTATCAGGACATGCTTCAAACATCTTTGGTCTGTTCTTGCTGTGTTTAAATTCAAATTCCATCTTTTAGTTCTTTTTGAAACACAGAAAGGTTTTATTTACCTGCAATGTTTCGTTTGCCGCAAACGAAACGTTGCGGGTAAATAAAACCTTTCTGTGTTTTCAAAAGAACTAAAAGATGGAATTAGGACATGCTTCAATTTATCTCACGGTTTGGACCTCACAGTAAGATGAACACAGTCACAGAAGGAGAAACAGAGTCCGTGTTTGCTCGGAGGTGTACGGAGCAACCTGTCCGCTCATTGGTCAGTGAATGAAACCTCCGTTGA
This sequence comes from Nothobranchius furzeri, assembly GCF_043380555.1. NCBI lineage: Eukaryota > Metazoa > Chordata > Actinopteri > Cyprinodontiformes > Nothobranchiidae > Nothobranchius > Nothobranchius furzeri. Next base: position 61,128,779 of record NC_091747.1, read on the forward strand.
TTGGTCCTCGTCCGAGCGACAGCGATGAAAAGTTGAAAATGTTTCAACTTTCTGGGATCGCGTCGCTGAGTCGCCTGTGCACGACACGTGCACGAGCGCAAAATTTCACACGCACGTATTTCGCGCTTCCCTTAGTAGGAGGGAGACCCGCGATTAACGCTTTGTCGCGCATGTCTCATTGAAAATGAGTGGAGGAGAGGCGATGTCGCCTCCCGTGTGTCGAGCCCATTATGACATCCCATGACACACCCATGATTGGATGGCATCCACCAGTAAATGATTGTGTGTTCATGGTAGAGTGGTCTCATTTAGGCTGTGTCTTCTCAGCTGGTCTTCTCCAATTGTAAGACCTGTGGCACCATTTGTCCAGAAAAGACATGGTATTGGTCCTAATGTCATACGTTTCTGAGAACCTTCGAGCCTCCATATCACCTTAAGAAGATGTAGATTAATAGATAGAAGGGTGTTTGGACATCTTGTTGGGATGCCGTCTAGACACCTTCTGAGGAAGAGGTTTAAGAAAGAAGACCCAGACTTGGAACTTATTGGAGACATGTCTCAGTTTCCCTCAGCACGTCTTAAGTTCAGTTAGGATGAGCTGGGGTTGGCACTGGTCCGGGTTTTTTGTGTAAGTTGTTGCTCATATCGCCCAGTGTTAGCTAAATGACAGAAGGCTGAACTTTGTTAGGCTTCAAAAACAGTCAGATGGTGTCATTGTTGGTATCTCCACTGACTACCACAATGTCATTCATTGTTAAACATCCAGTGTGCCAACCAGACTCATCAAACAAACACCTTATGAAGGCTTTGTGTTTCAGGAGACAACTGTCATGTGTTTTAGAGGTGAGTTGAGATGTTGTGAGGTGTCCATCATCATGATGGAACTTCAGAAAAGTTGTTCTAGTTTGTTCGAACATAAGCTATGTTTACTTTTATTTATTCATTTTGTTCGAAGTTTTGAATTTCATCTGAGGAGCCTTCTAAGTACCAAGTTCATAACTTAAGTTCTGCAGAGAGCTCCATCAACGAGAGGTAACTAACATGAAGAACCATCTGTACTGGTGTAGCTTCTCCGTCATCAAGGACTCTATACTATTTTGTGTTTTTTAGCTGAAGACAATTGGACCTTGGTTATCTTGAGGATGCCTTGCCTGTCTTCCAAAAGACCGTCTTAAGTACTGAAACATGGGTTAGAACTAGGGGTGATATCTGACAATCGATAGTCTAACTCTTAATTTCCAATAAGTCTATAAACCAAAATCAGTATATGCAACATCCCCCCTCATAGAGAAAAGAAAAATAAAACTCCCATCATGCATACTTAAAGGGACTTTTCGGACTTTTGAATTTTTATGCTCGCGATTGCGCCCTCAGGACAAAAGCGTAACGGCAGCTTCAATAGTAGGCTCGTGCACACTCCTTAACGAAAATAACAGCTGAGACAGTCCCGTGTGTGTGTGTGTGTGTGTGGCCCGGAGCACAGAGGACAGGAGAACGCACAGCTAATTAATAAAATAATGTGGTTCTGTACCTTTCTCTTCAGCACAGCCGACAAAGGTTTATGATGGGTCAGTCCTCCTGCATGCTCAGATCATTCCCTTCCCTTGCTTGAAAATTTGTTCCAAAATGAAAGTTGAACCCACATCTTTTTTATCTGTGAATTCAATGCCGTTCGGCAAGTCTCAAATAAAAATTTGGGCATCTTACTGTAAAAAATATACCATTAATGTAAAAAATAAACTCTAAATAAACTATGTTCACATCCAGAATCGAACCCAGGTCTTCTGCATGAGAGTCAGGCCCTGTCCACACGTAGCCGGGGATCTGCCAAAACGCAGATATTTTTCTACGTTTTGGCCTGTCATCCACACGAAAACGGAGTTTTTTCACACGAAAACGGATCTTTTTTAAAACTCCGGCCAAAGTGAAGATCTGCGTTTTCTCCGTTTTGGGTGTCTGCGTGTGGACAGACAAAGCCGGAGTTTTAAGGTCCGCAACGTCACTTTCCGCGACAAAAAAATGCTGACATCACGTGTGCGATCTGTGTTTACACTAGTTGACAGCATGGATGCCCTCAGAGCTGCGCTCGCTTTATCAATTGTCCAAGCGCTTTCTGCTTGTTTGTTTTTGCAAGCGGAATTACTGCTCCTTGTGGAAGACCACAGACGAAGGATGAGGTTAAGAACGGGGGAAGTACTGCCGCCTACAGGTCTGGCATGTCCTTAACAACGTATTTATCCGGGTACGTGTGGACAGAGTTTTTTTTTAAACGAGGTGGTGAGGATGCAAGTTTTCGGAGGGGCGGATATTCGTTTTTAAAAAAAAAAATGGCTACGTGTGGACTAGGCCTCAGTCATCTTACAAGGTGAGCTACACTGTAGTAACATTCATAGCATCTGTAACTTTTATATCCTTGATGACACCTGAAACAACGTCAAACCAAAGAATGGTCCGGAGCGAAAATGGCTATTTTGTTGCTAATTTGCAGGAAATATCTAGAAGAAAGTTCCACAGAAAGTAGCTAAGTGTCCTCAGAAATGTAGCTAGGTTCATCACTAGGCGTTAGGAACAGCGACAAAGTCGCTGAGTTGGCACTGCCTCTCTCCCTGCTGCTAAAGCTACGGATAGCAAATGCTACGGGCGATGCCTGAGCGTGAACGCGCATGAAGCAGCCTGCTCGACCCGAGCATCTCTCTTTTTCTGTGATTTTACAGAAAAACAGGCAATCACAGTAAAAATGCCAGGGCTCATTCTACAGGACCAGGGCATTGCAGGAGAATGTATGAAGAAGACATTTATTATTTCTATACATGTTTTGACTGTCAGACTTCCGTAATGTCCCTTTAACCCTAACCCTAACTTTAAACAGTATATGTGCAAACCAACCACACAGTTGTGCCAAACAAAATTTCTCTGGAAATACACTTCAGATCCCTAAAATTTTAACATTTTGAGTGAGAGAAGTAGCTAAAGAGTTTGTTATATAATATATGCATGGTCTGTAAAAGTTATGTTATTAAAACAGTAGAAACCAAATCCAATGATTTCTGATATTACATTTTAAAGTCAATATCAGCAGATAATATCAGACATCCCTAGTTGGAAGGATAACGGTTATATGTCGACTGACAAGCATCTGAATAAAACTTCATTAAGATGTTTGTATTAATGAATCTTGGCTACAAGAGTCTTACCAGAAGAGAACGCTCTGGATCTTGGAAAATGCGTTATCTAAGATAGAATCAGCTACTTCAACCACAAATGTGCAATAAGTTGCAATTTCACAGATAAATTGACCAATTCTATTACAAGACCCTGGGCTTCTTTGCTTTTTTGGCACTCGTTTTAAAGATAAAGATGGGGATCTTTTTACTCACTGTAGCCACATCATTACATTCAAAGAGCTAATGAGCAAAGTGAAATGGATAGTCATCTTTACAGCTTAGTGAGCCGGAGTATTCAAGTGATTTAGAGTGATTTGGAGGTCATCAGACTGGAGTGAGGAGGAAAACGTTTCTGCAGTTGTTATGAAATACATTCTCTTTAATGCACTGGTTATTTTTCTTTCTTAGAAAAAAAATGGACATTACTGCTGACTACTTTTTTGGACAACTGCTTTAATGACACTTGAAATAAGAATTATTTAAACCCTAAAACTTTATGGACAGCAAATTTAATTAAACTCAAATACTTTGACACCATTATTCTGTCACAACTTTGAAAAATAATGTTTTGTAGATGATTTCAAAGGTATGTTAATGGCTCCATTTGGACACATTTAACAGCCCTAACGTTTTAATTTTAAACAGACATTTCTCTAATGGTCACTTGAAGTCCCAACGCAACTTTTTTTACAAGTTTGAACTCGTAGCAAGAATAATTAGAAACCTCTCCGTGGTAAACACTAGTGTGCATTTCAGTAGAAATTGGGGATTAAAAACATAAAATGTTCTGCCTGATCCCTTGACTGGACTTCAAAGTAAAGTTATGCTGGGAGGAAGTGGTTTGAAGGCCATTGTCAGCGGATCTGTCGAGCTTCTGACACTGAGAACTCAGAGTGCTCCTGAGAAACTTTAACCCATGAAAGCTAACAAAAACCACAATAAACGAGGAATATAAGCACACGTGTTTGGTTTGAAGTTTTAAAGGTATGTAGCATGTTTTATTTTGAGAATATTATTTCCACATCTATAAAATATGCATACAATATGCAATATAAAACACAATGAATACCTTTTTGCTTGGATCTCTGTGCGTATCGAGGTAGAACATAAATAGCAACACGTTCTTCGGCGTTCGGCTCTGCTCCTTCATAGTTTGTTTACTGTATGAGAACAAGGCAAGCATGCAAATCCTCATACATCAAAACTGATGTTGGCGCAGTTTAAAAAAGCATTACCTGTCACACCGAGTGTTTCTGATCAATTATTCCCTAAACAAATAGGGCTCAATCAGAGGAGAGGCCTTGCTTTGCATTTCTAATTAGTTTATGCTTTCCATCGACTCTGCCATGAACGTTATGTGTTCTTAATAAACAATGGCTGCAGAATCAAACACTTTCGACTTGTTTGTTTCTCCCCCGGAGCGCCGTAGGGCCAGAGATCTGAAATAGAATACGCGAGGTAGTAAAACAGAAATACATATGTTCATTTTTGCACTTAATTAGGGATGAGTGTGGTGCAAAATGTAGAGTAGCTGTAAAATTTGCTGCACGTTGTTAACCAGATCTTATTGGTTGTCTAGAATAAAAGTTTCTCCACCAAAGCATAAAAACAAGATGCCTCTGCTTCTCTTTTTTAGTATTATGGGAAGTTTGTTTCTATTACCGTATTTTCCGGACTATAAGCCGCTACTTTTTCCTACACTTTGAACCATGCGGCTTATAATGAGGTGCGGCTTTAGTCAACCAGAAAGGATGGATGCTGGAAAGTCTAATGAAGGAATGGCTAAAGGAGTGCTACGGAAAGCGCCCAGGAGGATTTTTTTCACAGTAAAACGGCACTGCTTGTTTTCCCAGCTTCACCCCGGGGATGATGACAGCAACACGGAGAGCGACACTGACATCGCCACAGAAAAGGTATGTGACGAGGCTCTTCTGAGGCTGTTCAACTCCGACGCTGAAGAAGAGGACTTCAGTGGTTTCAGAGCGCAGGAGGACGATGAATAAACTAATCAATTTCTTTTCTGTTTTGTTTGATACTGATCAGTTCAGTTACGTTCAGTTAAACTACGTTTTCAATTCAGTAGATATCTGCGGCTTTAAGCCCGGTGCGGCTTATGTTGAGGTGCGCTCTACAGTCCGGAAATTACGGTATTTATGGTAAGATGCTTTCATCATGTACGGTAACTAAGTTAAGACTCTAAGATAAAAATTTAAAATTTTGTTTCAATTTCCCAAGTTTAGTTTATTCTATAACTTCTACAATCTAACGCATGCAGTTTGAATGCTTGTGCATTATTTATGTTATTTTTATTTTAGACTAGACATGCATTGAACACAATGGCGCCCACTAAACAAAGGCAGAATAAACAAAGTCTAACGGCCGCTCAGCGTCAGCGATACGACGCGGTCAAGTTAGGATTCGACAGGTTCATTGCTCCGAGGAAAAATGTAACATATGAGTGGGCTAAATTCAACAAGAGGTTCCAGCAGCCAGCAGAACCCGTGGACGCCTTCATTACGGCGCTGTACTCTCTGGCGGAGAACTGTGAGTATGGCAACTTGCATGGTGAACTTCTGAGGGACAGATTAGTGGTGGGGATTAAAGATTCGTCATTGTCTGAGAAGATGCAACTTGATAAAGACCTCACCCTGACAAGGGCTATTACAATGGCTAGACAGTCAGAAGAAATTAAGAGACAGCAGTCAGACTTGAGGGAGTCAAGCGACAACACAGCAGCTGTGGACACGATGCAAATTAGGAGAGGGAAACCGTTCAAACAGAAATACAAGGAGTTTTCTCAGGAAAAACAGAGAAACCTGAGGTTGGGGGGAAGCGCTACAGAAACCAAATCATGTGGCAGGTGTGGACGGACACCCCTTCATTCAGTGTCTCAGTGCCCGGCTAATTCAGTAGAGTGTCATAACTGCGGGAAACGTGGTCACTTTGAGAGGATGTGTAGGTCCACTAAGTCAGTGCATGAGGTCGCTGAAGAGGTCGATGAACTGTTTCTGGGTGAGATAGCCTCTGGGGAAGATCCATGGATGGCAGACATTAACATAAGATAGAGTACAATACCCTTTAAGATTGATATGGGTGCTGATGTCACAGCCGTCCCAGAACAGGTGTACAAAGAGATCATACGCGGTGAAGGGAGGCTTAAGGATGTTCCCAGGTCCCTCTATGGTCCTGGGGGAATAAAACTGAAGGTTGTAGGAGCGGTCACGGTAAAGCTCTCATATAAAGAAAAGAGCATTGTGGAGACAATCTTCATTGTGAGAGACCTTCAAGTGTCTCTGTTGAGCAGACCAGCATCCGTGGGCCTTAAGCTGGTGGCTAGAGTCGACATGAAAAATAGACAGTTAAGCTAGCATTTCTTAAACTCTGTGATGGACTGGGGCTCATCCAGAGACCATACACCATTAAGCTAAAACCCGATGCTAAGCCATTCTCCCTTAAAGTGCCACGTCGAGTTCCACTACCCCTTATGAGAAAAGTGAAGGACGAACTACGTAAAATGGAACGTATGGGGGTCATCAGCTGCATAGAGACACCAACAGACTGGTGCTGCGGTATGGTGGTGGTGCCAAATAAGGACAAGGAAGAAGTTTGCATCTGTGTACACATGACGCCCCTAAATGAGTCAGTATGCCGGGAAAAATGTATTATCCTCTCGGTAGAGCAGACCTTGGGCATGCTGTCAGGAGCTCTATATTTCACAAAGCTGGATGCTAATAGAGGGTTCTGGCAAATCCCCCTGTCACATGAGTCTGCGCTTTACACCACCTTCATCACACCGTTCGGGCGGTATTATTTTAACTGCCTCCCCTTTGGCATTTCGTCCACTCCAAGCATTTTCAAAATATGATCTAGGTGGTCTAGAGGGGGTAGTCTGCCACATTGATGATATTCTGGTATGGGGGCCACAGAAGACCAACATGACGCCAGGGTCCGAGCAGTGCTGGAACGGGTAGAAAAAGCAGGGGTGATGCTTAATATGGAAAAATGTGAGTTTGGAAAGACTGAGATTAAGTTTCTGGGCTATGTCATTTCAGCAGATGGCATACGGCCGGATCCAGAGAAAACAAGAGCAGTGATGGAAATGGAGGAACCCTCCAACGCGAGTGACCTGAGAAGCTTCTTAGGCATGGTAAACCAACTGGGGAAATTCCTGCCCAACCTGGCTGAAAAAGACAAAACGCTGAGGGACCTGCTGTCCAAAAAGAATCAGTGGTGCTGGGGTCATGAACAACGGGAGGCCTTCCGCAGTCTCAAAAAGGAGCTTTCCACTATGCTGGTCCTCCACCTACATGACCCGAACCTGCCACTAAAAATATCAGTTGACGCTTCATCATATGGACTTGGGACGGTGATGCTCCAGAAAAAGGATGAGGTATGGTCCCCAGTCGCCTATGCTTCCAGGTCATTAAGCGACACAGAACGACGCTATGCTCAGCTTGAAAAAGAGACTCTGGCGCTAACATGGGCCTGTGAGAGGTTCAGTGATTTCATCCTGGGTTTACAGTTTGAACTGGAAACTGACCACAAACCTTTAGTGAGTTTATTAGGGGGACAGGCCTTGGATGAACTGCCTCCCAGAGTACAGAGGTTCCGGATGCACTTAATGAGGTACTCATACAAAATAGTGTATGCACCCGGGAAGACCCTCACAACTGCTGACCCGCTTTCCTGCGCTCCTCTCAGAGACAAAGCTACCCAAGTGGACAATACACTCATGGAGGACACTAACATCTACGTGGATTCAATAGTAAACAACCTCCCCACGAGTGACACATACCTGACGGGACTTCGACAACAGTTGAATGCTGACAACATCTGTTCCCAAGTCATGAGGTTCTGTGCGGAAGGTTGGCCAGATAGAGATTGCATACAAGGGCCGATCAGACACTACTGACATGAGAGAGCACACCTGAGTGTACATAATGGACTGCTCCTGCATGGCATGAGATTGGTTGTCCCCGCCTGCATGAGAAATGATATTCTAGACAAGATCCATGAGGGGCATCATGGCCACCGTCAAGTGTGGGGAACATGCCAGACAAACTGTGTGGTGGCCAGGGCTGAGCAACCAGATACGTGAACTAGTAACTGATTGCAGGGTGTGCATTAAAGAATGAACAAATGCCAAGCATACTTCCAGAGAGACCTTGGCAAAAACTAGGAGCAGACCTATTCTCCCTGATGGGGAAAACATACCTTCTGGTAGTAGATTATTTCTCCAGATTTGTAGAGGTGGCACAACTCAACCCCACACGATCTACGGATGTCATCACTCATTTGAAATCCATGATGGCTCATCACGGAATCTGTGGGGTTCTCGTCAGTGACAATGGCCCCCAGTTTGCTGGACATGACATGACGCAATTCACTGCTAAATATGGCTTCAAACATGTGACCAGCAGCCCTAGATACCCTCAAGGCAACGCAGAGGCAGAGTGCGCTGTCCAGACTGTCAAAAATCTGCTCACGAAGGCCAAGGACCCCTACCTTGCCCTTTTAGCCTATAGAGCAACACCACTGAGTAATGGTTACAGCCCGGCACAATTGCTCATGGGACGCCGTCTTCATACCACTCTCCCGATCCTCACAGAGAAACTACATTCTGCTGTACCTGACCTGCAGGCTCTTCAACAGAAAGACACAGAGAGGAGACGGAGGGACGTTCATATGTACAACAGCAGACACAAGGCAAGAGACCTGGCTCCATTGGCTCCCGGAGAGGAAGTCTGGATCACGGATGCAAAGACACAGGGAACTGTGACATCCAAACATCAAAATCCGAGTTCTTACCTGGTTGAAGGACCACAAGGCTTGCTGAGGAGAAACCGAAGCCATCTTTTGTCTATGCCAACAGCAGAGGGCCAGGACAATGACCAGGGAAAACGGTCCTCAGAACAAGAACTCCAGTCGCCAACAAAGACACTACCGAGTACCTCTGATGTTGTGACAACTCGGTCAGGTAGAGAGGTCAAAAGGCCACAGAAATTAGATCTGTGAGACCTTTTGGTCTAAGTAATGTAAATGTGTTATGGTCTGGTTAAAAAAAAGGCACAGACCAAAGATGTTCAAGTACAGAAGCTGTATAAGAGGACACATGTTCAAGTTTTGAAATGGTTTAATTAGGGGTATTTAATGCACTGATGTTTTCGCAAACTTGCAGAAAGAGGGATGTGGTGTAATGGAGTAATACAAGGGGTAGCCAGGCAGGGGAGCTAGAGGAGAGGGAGACAACCAGGGGTTAGCGTATTGGAAGCTAAATAAAGGAGTTGAACTCGGCAACAAGTTGTTCTCATTCTGCACCCTACAACAACATACACGACAGTTCCCACTCCTAATCTTTTACATTAGGTAAATATACCAGCTTCTAACAAGATCCTGTACCCATTTCTTGCTCAGCCGGTCATATTAAAAATCAAATGAATTCCCATTGAGCTGTTGAGTTGGGCACCTTTAACGTGTGCTAAATTTACAAAATGGCATACGTGGACCAAAATGGCAGACTTCCTGGAGTATAGGGAGCATGGCTTCAAGAGATTTTCTTGTAGGTCCTACGACATTACATAAGTGTAGATAATTTCACAATCCTCAGTCAAAGCATGACAGAATAAATACATATTTATTTTAATGAAAACATGTTGATTTATAGCAGGGGTGGGGAACTTTTTCTTATAAAGGGCCATTAAATTTTTTTCAATAGTTCTCTGAGGGCCATGCTATTATAAACACATACCAAGTGATGCAATAGAAAGAACAATATAAAGTCTATAACTACTGTGTTCTAAGCCTGGGAATTGCTGAATTTTTGCACATCAGACTCACCTAATGAGATGGCTGGAACTGTTTTTCTTTGGAGAGGCATTTGATGTCAGCTGGTAGGGTTGAAGATGCTATTCGAAGCTGGTTTTCCAAGTATGGGTCAGTCAATCTTGAGCGGAAGCGACTCTTTGCAAATGCCAGTTTTGAGGAGAATTGTTCACATTTGTATGTTGTCCCAAATAGATATGCACACTTCAGGGCATGTCTCCTCAGGTTGGGAAAATCCTCTGCACAGATGTACAGTTTGTAAAAGTCCAGCAGAGAGAGGTTGTTGTACTTAGCTTTGAGCTCAGTGTTATTTTGCAGTTCAATTATTTCCATTTGAAGGTTGCCTGGCACATCAAATGGTTGCACATTAAACGGTGTAGCAAAGATGTCCAGTTCCTTTTGAATACGTTTCACATCTTGAAACCTGTTGTCAAATGCCTGGATGAGTTTTGCACACTCAATGGCATATTCAGATGTAACATCAGGTTTTTGCTCTTGCAGGGTTGGAAAGTGAACTGTGTTTCCCTTTCCCAGTTGTCCTTGCCAGAGCTTTAACTTCATTTCAAACAAAGTGACATTTGAAAGTAGGGAGCTGATGAGCTGGTTGGGACCTTGCAGCTTGATATTTAGCTCTGACAGGTGCTTGGTGATGTCCACCATAAAGGCCAGGTCACTGAAGAACTTGTCATCACTGAGCTCCAAGACAAGTTTCCCCTTCATCTCCATGAAATGTCTGACTTCTTCCCGCAGTGTATAAAACCGTACAAGCATATCTGCACAGCTCAGCCAGCACACTTCACAGTGATAAACAAGATCTCCGTACTCTGACTCAAGCTCGCAGAGGAGCTCTTTGAACTGGCGGTTGTTCAGCCCTCCGCTTATGATGAAGTTCATGGCTGACACAACGGTTTTCATTACGTTGTTTAGCTTCAGGGAATGTACACAAAGACTCTCTTGATGTATGATACAGTGGCAAACAATTAAGTCCAGACCCAAACGGCTCATTTCTTTTTTTACCAATGCAGTCAGTCCTTTCTGACCTCCAACCATTGCAGGTGCTCCATCAGTGGCGATCCCGCTCATCTTTTTGAATGGCAGTTCAAAATTGTTCATTGCCACAACAACCTGTTGAAACAAATCTTCACCTTTAGTAGTGCTGTGCATGGCTTGCAAAGACAGCAACTCCTCTTCTGTTTCAAAATCAACCGTAATTCCACGCACAAAAATTGCTAGCTGTGCCGTGTTAGTGATGTCTGTCGTCTCATCACAGGCCAAAGAAAAATACTCAAAGTTTCTTGCAGATCTTTTAGTTATCAGGCTCCTCTCCTGTGGAACCAGCTCCCAGCTTTAGTCCGTGAGGCAGACACTTTTTCTACTTTTAAGAATAGGCTTAAAACATTTTTATTTGATAGGGCTTATAGTTAAAATCTGATGTTAGCCTAGATCTGCACAAGTGGGGGATTACAGGGAGGTGGAGTGTACAGTCGGTAAAGACGGCTCTCCCTTGCCCTGCCTCCAACATGCCTCCATCTAAATAGGCTAGGTTATCCAGAGTTAACTCTGTAGTTATGCTGCTATAGGCTTAGACTGCTGGAGGACACACTGACCACTTTTCACACTCTACTGCTTTCTTCTACAGTCTGCTCTTTAACTGTACTATTTTGTGCTATTTCAGCTGTTAACTTTATTTTCTCTGTAAGTGCTTTTCTCCCCAGAAGAAGCTACAATGACATTCTGCTGAGCTGTGGTGGCCTCATGGAGGGGGCCATCGACTGGCACACTGCTGCTAACCACTAATACATTCTCTCTCTCCTGATAATAACTTTTTGTTTTCATTGACTTTTGATGTGCTAATACTAGTTTACCCGTTTAATTATAGATCCACTAGGATAAATACAATAAAGTTTATCTTTCACCAAATACAATATTTAGTAAGACATCACAATATAACTATAGACACGTGTGTGTGTGTGTGTGTGTGTGTGTGTGTGTGTGTGTGTGTGTGTGTGTGTGTGTGTGTGTGTGTGTGTGTGTGTGTGTGTGTGTGTGTGTGTGTGTGTGTGTCTGCTCTGTCTTCTCCATCCCCAGTGAGTCGTGGAGGATGGCTGCTTATACTGAGCCAGGATTCTCTGGAGGTTTCTTCCTGTTAAAAGGGAGTTTTCCTCTCCACTGTCGCTGCATGCTTGCTTAGTATGAGGATTGCTGTATAGTCACTGACACTAGTCAGTGACTTGATGCAATTTGCTGGGTTCCTTATATAGGAAACATTATTTCTGATTGGCTTAATGAACTGTGAATTGGAATGTTTATTATGTGAAGTGCCTTGAGACGACTCTTGTCGTGATTTGGCGCTATATAAATAAACTTGAATTGAAAAAAATTGCAGTGTCCTTCACTGACTTTTTAATATAATGTGCCATATCAGCAATCCTATCAGACACGGTTCTTTGAGACAAACCGATGCTTTGAAATAATTGCACCTTGTCGGGGACGAGCAGCTCTGCGGCAGCTACGAGGCACTCCTTTACAAACTCTCCTTCAGCATGTGGTTTCAGCTTCTTTGCTATTAATGCACTCACCTCAAAACTTGCACGCGTGATATTCTCTCTGTCAGTCTGTGGATGTGTGAAAGCTACTTGTTGAGCAATCAAACTCAGATGAAGAGCACTTATTTTATCCAAGCGCATTTGTCCTTTTAACTTCGCAAGTTTACCATGTTTTGAAGTGTAATGGCGCTCGAGATTCACCTTTTTCATTACCGCCAGCGCATCACCACAAACTAAGCACACTGGCTTGCCTTTCACTTCAATGAAGAAAAAAATCATTAGTCCATTTTTCCTTGAATACACGGCATTCGGCATCCACCTTCCTCTTCTTGACAGCAGCCATGATTAACCCTTAGTCGTCTGTCTCAATCACATAATGATGTTCATCTCATGGTGCATTCACTGACGCTGAGCCGTAAGCCTGATTTATGCTTCTCCGTCTGCGTCAGTGCGGAGCACACGCAACGCCAATATCCGTCCTTTCGTAGGGATCCGACAGGCACGCAAGTACGTACGGAGTCGAGCCCACTTTTTTAAACATCCGTCGAACGAAACGGATTACGCAACCTTGTGATTGGTCAGGACGCCGCTGTTGTTTACAGCGCCGCCATTGCAAAGAGAGCCGAGTTTAACTAGCGGCAGACACAGAGAAGCTTGAAGAATACCTCGCAAAAACACTCTAAAAATATGAACGTTTCATCCTCCCGTGACTGGAGGAGTGAAAAGATGTGCAGCAAGCGTTTTATTTGTGGACGGAAATGACAGGAAACTTGGGTTTAGAGGTGGGGAGAGCATGAAGCGGTGGGAGAATGAGAGACAAATATGTCCGTGTTAAAAGTCTCTTATATACAAAAAACACAATGTAAACACACTATCTTGGACCGATACATGACAGGATACCACAGAACAGCACTACGCCCTCTGTGGTCCTGCCGGGGAATTGCTTTGCAACACTCTCCAGGAGACGGAGAAGTATGAGAGCAAAACGCTTCCGTCAATCCGTGCGTGTCCGTCCCTTGCGGAGCTGACGGAGAAGCATAAACCAGGCTTAACTCGGACATACAATTCCATCTGTTTTATCGCTGAATTGTTTTTTTTTTCCCCCAACTTTCTAAAACAAATTTTCATTGATAAGTTCTAAAGGTTTTTGGTCTGGCGGGCCGATTAAAATGGTCTCGCGGGCCGTATACGGCCCTGAGGCTGGACGTTCCCCACCCCTGATTTATAGGTTTCTATAAATACAAAACATGTCCCCGAGTTGCCAGGAGCAACATTAGATTTTTGAAATGCTTTTCCTCCCATGATTCTTAGATAGTTCATCACTTTCTTCAGCTGTTCACAGCACCATTTGTAGAGGTGAGAACCCTGTAGCCAGTCTTTGGAGGCTGTGGAATGTGTCAACACCATGCTAACAACACAATGTCATCCAAAGGGAAGCAGAATCTACCCAAAGATCTGGGACACGGTGCTGTCATCAGCACTGAGTTAGAAAGAACTGAGGAATACACTCTAAAGAACACCTAGATCTATTTAGAGTAGACTGCATGAAGCTCTCTCAGACAGCTCTGAGACTTTCATTTAGTTGGTAGTGTTTGCTCAGGAGAAAGTCGTATCGACTCCTTCTCAGAGGAGAGAAAAATAAATGTGTTCTAATTCTGATGCCATCCATTCTTAATAATGGTTCACTCACCGTTATCAGCTCTGATGCTAAACCAACTGTGGTAAACACACATAGACTTTGTTTCATTGTCATTCTGATTAAAATGCAGAAATGGCAAGGTAACATTTATATTTGGCTTTGTTGATAAAAGATTATGAAGAAATATGCTAACTTGTCTGGTGAAAATCTGCTTGTTGAACAGCCTTTTCTTTTATTTCTACCTTCTTCAAATCTTAAAGGCTGCTGAGTTAAAAAAAACTGTCCTGGCTTCTCAAATGTGTTAATAAAAACAATATATTTATGTTTATATCCATAAATGATGCAGTCATCTACAAATAAACAAGGGAAAGTTGGATGCTCGTCCTGAAGAGTCTTTTTGCAACAACAAATCTCCAAGTAGAAATGTACTTTGAGTTGGTAAACTTAAAGTTGTAATTAAGCATCTAGTGGGTAATGAGACCCTGTGAGCCTATGGCAAGGTTTTATTCTGTCAGGTCAAGAGAAGGTCCAACTCCTCCTCTTCGATGTTCCTTTCATCGGAAGTTGGTCAAAGTCGTGGCAATGAGAAGCAAATAGACTAATCAGAGGAATTGAATTTTAAAAATGGTAAAACTTGAAAATGATTAACCATCCAAAATATTTTCTGTGACTTAGAACAAGTCGTGAAAACTCCTGACCTGTTTTTAAAAGTTTGTCTTCAGACAAATTTCCTTTTGTAATTTTTTATTATTATTTTTTTTATTTTTTTGCACATTTAACGTCTGTAGTCAAAGCTATGAAGACAATAATATTTTATAACCCTTAGAAGACCTCACTAGGCACATTTAAGCCTCTTTAGATGTTCTTCTTGGCTTCTTTAGACAAACGAAGCTTGGATAATTAAGTCCGAAAGCTCTTCTGGTTTTGGCTGATTCGCTGTCACTACTTAAGGACAATGGCTCCAGTGATAACTCTCCTCTGGCTGTTTAGCCATATGTTACGGCATCAGAAGGGAAATTAAGCAGCTCTGGAGTAAATCATTAGTTACAGACTCCTCTATGGTATATAAATCTATCCATGTAAAAAACAAATCCAGTGCATTCTGCAGAAAATTAGTATTTTGTTATACTTTTGTCCAAAATGGCTCGATTTTAAAACAAAAATGGGGTTTGCTCCATTACTTGGATCACAAAGAATCCTCTGTGCTTTCTAAAAGCAGCTCGAGTTGCTCCGGTCTTCTGAACACCACAAATATATTACTGCAGCACGTTCAAGTTTTCAGACATTCATAATTGAGTAGCACATGATGAATAGCACAACGGTGTTCCATTTTCAGCAGGCTGGAAAAACAGTGGCAGGATCGGCAATGAGTCAGTGCTTTCTTCTCACTGTTCAACCCCCATGCATCCCAATATGAAATTCAATTTGCAGCCTTGGAAAATAGGAAACTTAACTAAAAAAGAAAATTTTACCATTCAGATTGTGGTAACAAACATGTAGCTGTTTGCATTTGCATTGTTTTATTTATTTTTATTGGAAATTAAAATCAAAATAACATTTTATTACGAAGATATGTAGTTTACCTGATCCCTAATTATAACAGAGGATGTTTAACATGGATGTGTTGAGAATAAACAGATATTTGCAGTATTTCACATTGTTTAGTAAGAAATGTATGTCCTACTGCTCCATTGTCACTTTCACTTTTCCCTCCTTCTGGTTTAAAGCAGACAAAAATAAGTCCTAATGATACAAATGAAGTTTTAAGAAAGAACGTTGATGTATAAACAAAAACCTCTAAGCTAAGTTGGCGTTTTTAGGGCCGGTGGCAAAACGGCAGTTATCTCAGAGTTTTCAAATCATTCGAAAGACTTCTCCATTCATTGTCACACTTGCAGGAACTGGTTTCCTCTTTTTTCTGTGAGTAGTCAATTAAATTAGACCGTCGTGAGACAGGTTAGTTTTACCCTACTGATGATGTGTTGTTGCAATAGTAATCCTGCTCAGTACGAGAAGATCCGCAGGTTCAGAAATTTGGTGTATGTGCTTGGCTGAGGAGCCAATGGGGCGAAGCTACCATCTGTGGGATTATGACTGAACGCCTCTAAGTCAGAATCCCGCCTAGACGTAATGATACAGTAAAGCCGCAAATCTTCGGTTGGTCCCGGATAGCTGGCCCTCGGGCCGGTGTGGAGAGTTGTTCGTGACTGGGCTGGGGTGCGGCCGGATGATGGCCGCCCCTCTCCAATTGCGCACTGCACGTTTGTGGAGGACGTGGTGCTAAATGACTTGCAGACGACCTGAATTGTGTGTACTGAAACTCAATTTCGTTTCTCTGTATGTCTTGCACATGTGGTAGAAATGACAATAAATGACTTTGACTTTGACTAAATGTTTCTGTGAGTACATTCAAGAAACAGGAGACAACTTTGAGAGGCGTTAGTTATAGAACCACATTGAGACTGATTAGAGACCTAAAATAGAGAATCTAACCTCTGCATTGTGACAAACTTGTGCAAAAATGGCAAGCTCACACACTACCATTTTGCAGCCAAAATGTGCACATGAAAATTACTGCTACTACTAGTTTACCCGTTTAATTATAGATTCACTAGGATAAATACAATAAAGTTTATCTCTCAGCAAATAGAATATTTACTGAGAAATCACAATGTTACCATAGAAACATCACCTGGTATATCTGTTGTGTGTGTGTGTGTGTGTGTGTGTGTGTGTGTGTGTGTGTGTGTGTGTGTGTGTGTGTGTGTGTGTGTGTGCGTGTGTGTGTGTGTGAGTGCGTGCGTGCGTGCGTGCGTGCGTGCGTGCGTGCGTGCGTGCATCTTCTCCATCCCCAGTGAGTCGTGGAGGATGGCTGCTTATACTGAGCCAGGATCCTCTGGAGGTTTCTTCCTGTTAAAAGGGAGTTTTCCTCTCGACTGTCGCTAAATGCTTTCTTCATATGAGGATTGCTGTAAAGACTCTGACACTAGCCAGTGACTTGATGCAACCTGCTGGGTTCCTTATATAGGAAACTTTTTTTCTGACTGGCTTAATGAGCTGACCTGTAATTGAATATTTTATTATGCAAAGTGTCTTGAGACGACTCTTGTCGTGATTTGGCGCTTTATAAATAAACTTGAATTGAACTGAACCGTTCATGCAGACATTTAAAATGTATGAATTTATACCAAAGTATTTAGCAATTTTAATATATTTGTTTTATTTGTCTCCAAATAGTTTCCTGTTGCTGTTTTGCTTTAACCGATGGAAAGTTAAACTGAAGCCTTTAACTGTCAGGGTGTGACATGGATCTCCATCAGTTTGTATCCTTTTACTCATCTGAGTCTGCCCATCTTCCAGTCATCTCATCCACACATGACCTTTTAAATCTTTTGATTGTGACCTTTTGCAGAGAGTAACGAAATGATGAGGCTGTATTTCCGTGGGTTATTACAGCTGCTTTCGAGTTGTTTCCACAAAATGCATGTAATAAGCTATTTCCTAGTCAAATAACTGCTTTTAATGTTTCCTTTAACTCAAAAAAGACTTGTTTCCAGGACTGCCTTCTTTTTTCTGCATTCTACAAATCACACAAAAAGGGATGCAATGCAATTGTAACACAAGTTTCAGCTGAATGTGCAAACGGTTCCCGTAATTCCTTCAGTTGATTCCAAAAGCTGAAGAGATATTTCTAACCAGTCCTCCCATTCTTTCCCCTTTAAATCTCTTATAACCTACGAATCACTTCATGGCCAAACTTGTTAGACCTTCTCAACCCTCACCGCTCTACTAGACCACTCTCCTCCAACAATGCTATTTTACTTGTGGTCCCTAGAAGCTCTAGGACCAGATTTGGGCAGCAGAAGTTCCTCCATTTGCTGCTGGAGCAGAGCAGTACTGTTTCATCAACAAATTCAGGTTGGGAAATCTTCATTTTGGCTCTCAGTGAAGACCAGTCCAGTGCACCATGTGACTGCAGAAATCCTGACTGAATGCAAAAGACCAAGATCCAACATGTCCCACTTTATGGATCCAAGGGTGTTTCTCAATGTCAAGGCGCCTGGCCTTGCGAGGCCAGGAGCCTTGCTTACAAAGACACGGCCCTTCCTTGGTCAAAGAAAACGGTTAAATGAAACAGACTTGCATCACGCGACTGCAGCTTCCACAG
Organism: Nothobranchius furzeri; assembly: GCF_043380555.1. Lineage (NCBI taxonomy): Eukaryota > Metazoa > Chordata > Actinopteri > Cyprinodontiformes > Nothobranchiidae > Nothobranchius > Nothobranchius furzeri. The sequence goes on from NC_091747.1 coordinate 61,147,118, forward strand.
TGGTCAAGTAACGTCACATGACACGGGAGATAACGTTATATTTTATACGTATAAATTTCAACATAAATATATAACGAGCCTTTTACTTTTTAAATTGTGTATATGTTTATTAAATTAAAAATATAAGTGAGTTACTACCCACTAGCCACCGAAGCTGCAATTACTAAGCAACTAACCAACCATAGATAACTTCTTTGGATCTAAAAAACATTTTAAAGTAGCTGACTGACTTTTAAACTCTAAAATTGTCCCTGAAGTAGCTGCCGGCTTCTGATCCGCCGTCCTTTTGAAAATACCGCGGTGTATTCTGGGTAATTTTTGACCAAGGCTAGGCTGCAAGATACCTCCCGTGTGTCCTTGCTCAGCTAGCTAAAGGGCTAACAAACGGAGAACACACGCCTCGGTAGATCATGAACATTAGAACCGACTGGAGCACGTCTTGGCGGCTCCTGATAGCGTATCTCCTAGGCAACCGGGGCGGGGCCAAGACATCAAGGCAAGGTTCCTTGACATTGAGAACCACCCCAAGTGTTGGCTGACAGCAGAATACAAGCAAGCCCTTAGTGTAATGGAAATGCTATCATTGTGCTTTGGGATGATGAAAAAGGGACCAAAACATAAAGACATTTAGAAACAAGAAGCAAGTCTAAAAGTTCATGAGCAGAAGCATGGAGGACTCGGTTGTCAACATTTTAATGACCAAAAATGGACAAGACCAAAGAAAACCTGAAGACCGATCAGGCCGAACTAAGACAGCTGACCAGCCAAGGGTACCATGCATAAACACAACTAAGAGGAGCGAGAACCAAATATGTTGGCAGCCTGTGTCTACTGTAAATATTTTATCATACAAGGCTTGGCAACTAGCTCACCAAGCAGGTAATTATCGTCCACTCTCCACTGTGCTGAAGCTAGAAATCCAAAATGCATTATTGCTGATTAATATCTAACCCTGTCCTGGGGACATGCTGGACAAGTGAGTGAATTATAGACCAGTGCCACTATTTGATCTGTAGTTGATGTTTCAAAGTCATAATTTATCTCAGATTTTACATTCAACGTATTTAAGGTAGACCGTTTAAGGTCTGAGTCTGTGTTGTCTTAGAACAGGGATAGGGAATCCTGGTCCATCGAGGGCCGCTATGCAGCATATTTTAGTTTCAACCCTGCATCATCACACCTGATTTCAATCAGCAGGTGATTAACAGGCTCCTGCAGAGCCTGATGAGCTGCAGAACAGGTGAATCAAACACTGCACAGAAGTGTTGGAGCAAAGACGTGCAGGATACCGGTCCTCGAGGACCAGGGTTCCCCACTCCTGTCTTAGAAGGTGAAACTCATACACTCTCTTTAGAAAAAAAAAGTGTCTCTCTTGCATTTCTCCTGCAGCCCATGACTCAGCTGAAAATGGGTTAGGTTATTTTACGAGCTTTTGTCCTGCTTGTAAAGTCATCCTATCACTTGTCAGATGACAGCTTAGTCTTTTGAGCATCTCAAGTTTAAACAAGGATTTATTAGCTCTCGATCATAAGATAGATGCACAAATAAAAGCAACGATGGACCCGTCGCCGGCAAGGTCGCACTCCGTCTACCACTTTTCACCATAAGTGTGTATTAGAAAGGGCACTCAGTTGATTAAAATATGATTTAGAATGACTCGGAGATGGTGGGTTGTGTGCGTGCTTCGCTATTGCTAAACGACTTAATGGCAGGTGTTAAAACGTTAACGTCCTTTTGGACGTGTCTGCTTTTATGACGACTGTGGCGTCATAAAACATCTATAGAACTTAAAAAATGTTTTTATAGCTGAATAGTATTTTTTTTCTTTATTATTCTTGAGGCGTGGATGTTTTGGTGCTTGAGTGTTTGAGTTCAGTCTAAGTTTATTTTTTATTTACATTTAAGACAAATTTACATCACATTTGTGAAAATCGTTCCATTTATCTAAAATTTGTTTGGGAAATAAGTAGTTTTTGAAACTTTTTAATCACTTCCCAGTGTTTCCCCTACGAATTTTTCCAGCTGTGGTGGAGGTGGTGTTGGCGGGGGGGGGGGGGGGGGGGTTATGACACATCTCACCTTTATGCTAATATTGTTTTATTTGATGCACTCCACTTTGAACTGCACCAATCCAGCGACTGCTGCATCTTAATAACTAGTATTAAAGGTGAGTACACCAATATTTGCACAAGAATAATTTCTGTTTTAAACTCTCAGTGACACACTTTGCAGGGTGGATTTGGCATTTAATATTTCTTGGCGTCTGGAAAAACATCTTCTTTGCCCCCTTTATTTTGGTCCAAGATCATTACTGGACTGGCCCTATTAAAAACGTTCTACATCCCTGCTTAGTAGACTTAATGAAGTATTTTTAAGCCAGTATAAAAATGACTGAAACACAAATGTACATATTTGGCATTACTGACCAATATTTTTGATTTGATTTATTTGTTAAGAACATCAAGACGCATTACAGTGAACATTATAATAAGCTGGGCGGACACTGTGCGACTTTTTCACTCGTAACACAGCTTCAGCTCAAACTGTACGACTTCAGCGCAGGGTAGATCTCACGAGTCATGTGCTCACATTGTACATCTGGTAGCAACACGTCGGCCCTAAAAATATGCTAAAAATAGCAGTTTTTACACAACACGTCAGACTTTTTTGTCTTGTTTTGCCTGTTGTCCTTCGGGAGTGCTGCAGGAGGACACAGGGATTTATGGGGGTTGGATGAGGAAAACGAAATAAAGAAAGTAAATCTGTGTTTTGTGATCAGTTTAATTTGACACGAACACGACAAACACGCTTTCTTGACAATCTTTGTGAGTAAAAAAAACGTGTAGAAATAAAAACGAACAACGTGTGTTATTAGGGAAATAGCGGGTGAGCGGAGTTGATGCAGGATTGCGAATGCGCCGTGAGCGGTTCTGATACTTTTTAGGTCGCAGCCGCTCGCAGCGCCGCTTCAACCCTCATGAGGAACGAGATAAATATCAAACACTCCAGAAGTCCATGCGAGCTCACGATTGCTGATCGGTAGCTGGTCACGTGGTGTTAATCGCCTCTCGTAACCCCCTGTACACGACGCTCAGCGCAAAACTCGCCCCGATCTCGTGGATTCTCGCACGAGTGGAAAATCGGCTCAAAAAAGTGAAAAAGTCGCACAGTGTACGCCCGGCTTAACTGTCTGTGTGTGTGTGTGCGTTGATGCCTGGGCCGAGCTGACGGAGCTCCCGGCTGCAGTTTTGTGTGTAGGGAGGGGCGGGCGCAATATCTGACTGGCCAATCACAGAGCGTGAAGAAAGTCAGTTACCCAATGAGGATTTCATTCAGCACGATTACAGATACGAGTTTTACACTCGTTTCATGCTCGTATTCGTCAAAAATGCTTTATCCGTACGCTCATAGCTGTAACCACCCTGCCCTGCCTCCTCCTCCTTGCTACCTGCCGGCTGTGATCACAAGCAACAACACAGTAGTTCCCGCTGCTTCTTTGGGAAACGGTGCAAAAAAAAATCAATAAAACTTGGGATGTTGTAGGCGTGGCGGTGGGATTTCAGCCGTGGCGGCCTGCCACGGCTACGCCTATGTAGGGGAAACACTGCTTCCACAGTATAATTTTTCTTATGATTCAGCCAAGAAACGGAGGGTGGTTAAAGAAAAAGGTTGAAAGGTCCAAAAAATAAAAAATGCAACATCTGCACCAAAATAAATAAAATTTGCCACTTTTTATTGTGCCAGAACATTTAAACTGTTCATATCATTTTATTATGTAACTAACCACTTCGACTGTGGACTTCACAGTTACAACCACGGGAGCTGAGAGAGGACGTCGTTGGATTCTCATGACATTTTCTCTTGTTAATTAACTGAGCTCATTATGTCAAACTAATGGAACGTTTATTCTCAAGGTAACATGATCCGCGTCGATATTTTGTACTAACAGATTGTGTACTTGTGTTATTTATTTATTTATTTACTTTAATTTTCAAGACTGCAGAGCTTTGTTTCTTGTGAAATTATTTATCACAGCATTTTAATTTTTCAGAACTTTTTACAAAACAATTTACCTTTTGTTTTTATTTCATTTTTGATCATTAATCTTGTTTCTTTTAGACAAGTTATTTATTTGATATGCTGAGAGAAAGCTTAGTGGTGTGGAACACTGAAAAAACATTTTTGAAAAGCTTGTTTTGGATTGTAATCAGTCACTCTGTCACTTCACATTCATGGACTCATCCATCTTGAGTCACGACGGGGAAGGCTGTTGTTGGTTTAACATCTAGGAAACAGCAGAAAACATCTCTGCTGGTCAAAGCTAACCATTAGCATTAGCAGCTTCACCACACAGCAGAACTCCTCCAGGCTTGTTTGTGGAGATAAAACATCCGTGTTGCGGAGCAGTCAGTGGTAGAGTCATGTTGCTGTTAGCCAATCAGAGGTGGCATGTCCAAATATTAGGAAATACAACTCCAAACCCTGCCGTGTTCTGCCACTCTGTACGGCTTGCAAGGCATGCATTCCGACCAGAGACCAAAGAGATGCATTGATCGAGTGAGCCACACCTTTAAGTTCTACCGAGATGTTGAGATATTTTCTTTTCATATCGATCAGCACTTTAGTTGAGACTTTAATTAATACAATTTATTTTCTGAATACATAACTTTTCTTGTCACAAGACATCATTTCAGTAAAATCCAAACAAAAGAGTAACTTAGAAAGCAGGGAGGTTGTGCCGACAACTGCTACAGGATAAAAACATCATGGATCTATCGTGTTAAAGAGTTATCGTTTCTGTTTCATGAAAAACCTTAAAAACAACTTCAGTTTTTCACAGACTGACATTGTTTTGATATCTTAATGTCCCAATACGACAAAACGGGGATGTTGCCTTGAGACAACCCTGGAGAAAACCACACAGGTCCACTAGTCTATGTAGAAAGAAAGACTGCAAACGCTAAAAAAGGTTTACTTGGGTTTTTAGGGAATGTCTCTTGTTCCACTTTGAGGAAATATAAACTTTTTTTTTTCATTTAACAATCAGTAAAAGTCCTGGATGTCTGATTTTCTCATCGTTTCCTTGAGCAATCACCTTCTCATCATGACTCGTGAACCAGAGTCCTTGGAAATCTTTTTTTTTTTTTTTTTTTTGGGCAGATTGGCTCAGTGAATGTGACGATGGATGCACTTCCCTTAAGAGAGGAACTTTAATTAACTGGCTTTTGCCATCATCAACACAAAAAACCAAAAACTGGAGCTGACGAGGAGAACCAAAACAAAACTCTTGGTTAGATAATAAAAAAATACAGACTGGGGGAAGAGTGATCAAATAAGGAGTGATGTGATGTTTTCCACTCAGAACTCACCCCAGAACTAATTCTACTGATTTTATTCAAATGCATTTGCCTTTGGAACAGTTACGGACTATTATCTGGGTAAAAAGACCATTTCATTGATCAGTTTAATGTTCATATTGTAAATACTATTGACTTTTAGCTAAAACCCATTCCACATGGCCTAATCAAGCTTAATGTGTGGTATTTTCTAGAAGTATTTCCTCGGTTGACGTAGTAACTGCCTTAAAGAGCAGAAAGGTCAGAACTCTCCGGATCATCGCTTATCACCTGTGGTTTGAACACAGCACACCTTAACTACAGTCTCCATTACTACAGCCACACAATCAGCCCTTCTCAATGCTAATGAACACAAACAGAAACGGGGCAGGAGACGGCGCAGAGGGTGAAATCATGTTCCGGTTGTTCCATGTCAGCGTGAGCATCTTCCTGGGTCTGACAGATCGCCCAATTAACCTTATTTACCGTGTCTCCCCTCATCCTCTAACGAGCTCCACTGGGCTTCTCTCTAATAACGAGCTGCTGGGATCAGGGACCGATGGCGTGCCGGTTCCAGTTGTGTTTGTCCTGACGTTATTAAGGTGACTAGATAGCTGTTTTGCTTCCTGGAGCAGCAACGGCCACGCTGTGGTTGATGTTTTCTTTTTGCCTCGCTTACGAACTTGCTGGGATTTCTGTTGGCTCAAATTCTCTCCACTTCAAAAGTGATTTAATCATGCAGGAAGTTCATTTTCAGATTTCAGTTGGAATATAAAAATAATTTTTTTCTTCTAATAAAATTAAATTAGCTTAATTATTGATAAACTACTTTACCGCCTCATTGATTAACAGATTATTCAGGTTTTATTGTAACTGAACATCTAAACATCTCATCAGTGTTTTTTCATGTGCCTCTTTGACAATTAAACCAACAATAGTCTGCTATCAGGATGTTTTAAAGCTTATATCAGAGTGTGTTTGAAGTTTGAAGTAAAGTCGTAGATTTTTAAACTTTATCTAATTCGCTGCCAGCGTTTCTCACCGTTTTTACTGTATTTTTTAAGAGTCACAGAACGTTGCGTGCTAGGATGATGTTGACACAAAAACAACCAAAACAAAGTGGAGACTCACCTCTTACATCAGGAAGAATCTGCGCGTTTCGAGCGTTATCCGTTCTTTCATAATCCGTTGTTGAATTGGGATCGGCAGAAGCTTTTCCGGTTCGCGCCTCACTTTTTTTTTTTTTTACAGCAGCGGCCCAAAAAGATCTCCCAACACATGGATTTTCTGCTTCCTGATCATGTGACGTGTGACGGATGCGGATGAAGATCGGCTTCAGAGCTGAAATGTTTGTTCTCTCGGCGCGGAGGCTCGTTCTGACGCCCACACAGTAAAAACATGGCAATGACGACTTTAGTCGTCAATGGCAGTGAATGAGTATGCTTTGGTTAGAAACTTGACCAGTTTCATATTTGACACCATTCTGCTGCCCCCTGCTGGCCAAAAACCACACCTAACAGGTAGGCGTTGTAGAGGGTGATCTATACCTGCTTTATGGCTGTTAGCTGTAATGCTAGTGTTAGCATTTTCAGCTCGCTGATTGTCAATAAAATGCACGAGAAGAAGAAAAACAAGCAGTTTGCTTTTTCTGTTGGCATCATGTCGGAGTCTGGAAGAAAATGTTTGAGACCAATGAAGCAAAGAGCCAAAACCAAAGTGAACATCGGCGCTGCCGATGCAAGTGTGAGGGAGTTAAAGGAGGCTACTAAATCATGCACTGATTGTGACCTGGCTTTGTTGCTACTGGACTTTAGTAATAATATTTCTGCCCAACAGTGTGAATCTTTTTACTTTGTGGTTTATTTTAGTGTTAGTTCGCTAATGTTACCGTTAGCTAGTTTTTAGAGCTAGCTACAGCAAGCTGCAGCTGGATTATTTATGACAGTAGTAATCCAACTTTCAACCAGTGGGGTGGAGGAGCAAAAAGAAAGCTTATTGGCCTTCGGATTAGTAAAAATTTACATTTAGAAGCAGCTAAAAACTTAAAAACATTTTAAGTGTTTGTTCAAAAATATAAATATGGCTGACCTTTATATCCGGAGATGTTGTGTTTATACACTTTGTGAAATGTTTTAAAGTTTGTTAGAAAGTTTCTTGCCTTTGTTTAATTTTTCAGATTAAACCTTCGGTCTTTTTTCAGTGAAGTAGCAGTTGATGCACTTCCCCTAATGCCCAAAAGCAGAATACAGACAGCATACAAACGTCTGAGTTTGCTGAGCCGAATAGAACATGCTCAAAAAAAACAAAACAAAAACAACTATCTGCCTCATCTGCACCTTAACAGCAAAACTCAATGTTCAAACATTTGGAGAAGCTTTTTTTTTCACCACAGGGTTTGTTTTTCCATTATTTTCTGCACGAAACAAACATAAAAGCGATCGAGATTTCTGCACACATCGCTAAATATGTTTGCTTTGTTTTCATATCATCACCTGCAGTACAACCAACAAATAAACAAATGATAGGAATGTATTTTGTGACATTTGCATTTATTCAAAAATAGAAAACAATGCCCTCATCTTTAGAGGATATTTTATCTTTTATGTTTAGTCCGAGAACTGAAGTTGCCATATATTTGCGTTGGAATTTGAATGTCTTTAGGTGTAAATATTATAAATGTTAAAAAATTCAGAGAACACATCTGCAGTATGTAAATTAGCAGCACTGGAAAACTAATATGACCTACATTTGTTTAATGTTTGAAAATAATGTTGTATTTGCATAAAGCAGTTATTTTATTCAGACTTTTATTAGTTAAAAGGGAATGAATGTAGCATGGCATGCACAATACATCCAAAAGACCAAAAATCAAAAATGAATGTGATTTTTTTTTGTTCTCGATACAAGTCCTTTTAAAAGATCAACAACAAAATTGGCTTTATATGTAAATGTATACAACATTTTTATTTGCAGTCTTTACAAAAGTACACCCCCAAATTAAATTACCTTTTTATAAATGATAAAAATCAAGAAAACATGATAAACATTTCATTTTGCTAAGAAAGAGAGAAAAAAACAACTTTTGAAGCTTGAGCTGCTTGTGATTCATCTATTCAAGCAGTTCAGCCTTTGGAGCAGATACTCTACGCTCCACGACCTTCAGTGGACATGCGGTGGTTTCAGGGCTGTGATTTTCTGGTCCCCACTGTGTTTGGTGAGGATGCCTGCAGAGACACTAATACAACCCGTAGCGCTGGGCTTTAATATGCTACCCCGGGCAGGTGCTGTGAATGCTTTCCGCCTGAACCTTTAGCCTTCCGCAGGCACTTGAGAAATCTTTAAGTTGCTGTTTTTCATTTTTATCTAGCATCTGTCCTAGAGTCAAGAGCACAAACAGAGATCATTTTAAGAAAAGAAGACATGTGTGAGGGAGAATGTTCCCTTGTGTTACATAACCAGACGGTCGGAGTGGTTCGTGCCACAAAACCCCTCGAGCATCTTTACGCCGCATGACTACTCATTATCTGTTGGCTGTGTTAACATCAGGGTAGTGTTTGGCATCCAGTTTGTGAAATGGGTTTCTGTGAAAACATTAGCTTTTATGGGTAGTTCAAGATTTTTAAAGTAACTTCAAAAAGCTTCAATTCTTTGTTATGAGGTACATCATCTTTCCTAATTCACATTTCTCCTAAGCCCCTCCCATAGCCTCTCAAACATGTCAGAAACCTAACTTGTCCATTAGCACCAATATTTCTGTGCTTGTGTGCGGTAGGAGGTCCAGGTCCGTCCAGAAAGGAGGGGGAGCATGGGCAGGGCTATAGCCTTTTACATTTCAAAATGTCCTCCTTCTCTCCTTGGTGATGTAATGCTACGGAGCCTAGCTTAAAGCAACGTCTGTTTATGGAAACAGAGGTCATTTCTGACCAGGCGAAAAAGCCAGTCACTTATCTGGAGTCTGTGACGATGCAACGCATTCTCACTCCCAGCGCGTCAAAAACAAACGCTTGGTCAGCCACCCTCCACGTCAGACCACTGACGCCAAAAACTGCAGATCCCAATGCAGCGTAAAACTGACGCGATGGGATGTCCGCTGATGTGGCACCGAACCAGCTCATTTAACCGCACCTAAACCTTAACGTTTCACTATTTATAACCTTCCCCTCACCCTAACCTTAACCCTCTTGCTACCTAAAACGTTACTCTCACTGTGATCAAGCGTTTGTTTCCCGTGCACTCTGATTGTGAATTTTCGTATTTGCCGCCCAAGGGGAACGTTAGAACATACCATCTGGCGAGGGGGAGGTTACACATACCCTCTACTTTTAACCTCCACCGTGGTAGTTGAAACCTCCCCCTCGCGTTGGCTCGGTCCAAACTCGACCAATGACGAGGCGGCACCCTCTGTTCACTTCATAGAGCCGGCTTTTAGAGTGACCGACGCATCACTAACGTGTTCACTAGCAAGATGGTTAAGGTTAGGATAGGGGTGAGGGGAAGGTTAAAGAAGAGGATACGGTTAAGGTGAGGTACAATGAGCTTGTTTGGTGCCCTGGCTGCGGACATCCCATCGTGTCAGTGTAACGCTGCATTGGGATCTGCAGTCAAATAAGGGAAACCCCCCTTTTTGCACATAAGTAACGAAAAATGGCACTTTTGGCGTCATGGGTCTGACGTGGAGGGTGGCTGACCAAATGTTTGTTTTTGACGCGCTGGGAGTGAGAATGAGTTGGACGATGACGTGCTCATGACAGAGAAAATGTAAAAGTTGTATTTATCTGAGGCTAAAGAAAATACATCATTTTCAATCAAATAACCACAGATTTTAACATAATTTTGACTAAAATCTGTGTAGAACTATTTGAGCATTTCACAAACGGACACACTTTCAGATTTTTCTACTCATAGCTGTTTAAAACGCATCTCCTGTCACAGCAAGAAGACAACTTCACATTGATTACCCGGAGAACTTCATGTAAAATCAAAAGCTGATGGAAAAATTGCGCGTCACTGTCAAGGTGGATGTGAATATTTGTAGTTTTTTCCAGAGTGCCTCACATCCCTGTAGCTCCTCATCTTCAAAAAGACCCGCAGATCCCAGGCACTGCAGAGACATCAGAGAAAATGTATCATGTCATCTTCTGTAATGAAGCAGGACCCATCGGATAATCAAGCTGGCAAGCTGCACTCACTTTTATTTGAAGTGTAAAAGTCGATGAATCAGACTTGGCTGCACACTTACTGGACCCTCTGGCCTTTTCTCCTTTGTCTGTTGCTTGGCCAGGATTTGTGAGCCTCATCCATTCTATTAGGGCACACTGCCCTCCAATATGCTCCCCTTCAACATGTGCATGGAAGGATCTGTTCCATTTCCCTCACAAAGGATGGAAACTACATCACCTTTATTGCAGTGCCTTTGAAACATGCAACAATTTGGTCATAATGGCCGTAACACACTCTCTTCAAAATAGTGACGGTGTATGAAACCATGATTCTACCATTGCTCTGCAAAAGGCAGCAATTTTTTGTGATTTTTCTCTACAATCATCCTGGAAAAAGCTATTTTCATTACAGTTGGGTCTTACGGCGTTTAGTTTATTCACAGACTGAAATTATTAAAAAAAAAAAGAAAAGAAAAATATTGCAAATTCTAGGACAATTTTAGTTTTTTAAACCCATTTCTAAAAATAAAACAATGCAAAATACTGACTTTTTAAAAAAAATTAAATGGGGATGAACTAAAGTGCCAAATAAAACAAAACAACAGCAACAATGTTCAACGGCAATTAAAACTTTTAAGAGTTGAATACTACTTTCTGGGCAATAAAGTGAAATTTAGCGTATTTCCATGTAAAACTGGAACTAATCATTGCCTTTGCTTTTGTAGGAAGCTTTCTGAATGGACTCAGTTCAGGGAAATGGTTTATTTCCCATTGGTGCCTATAAACTAACAACATGTGCCTTGCTACTATTTTAAAGCACCTTCAATAGTCATGTTTTCAAAGTGATCATGTAAACATGGTTAATTTGACAGAAATATTACATTTCTGCAGGACTTCCTAGGAGACTTAGGAAAAGGAAACAAGACTTTTTATCCCCTTTTTGTAAGTTATTTTGCTTTTTACCCAAGAAGATTTATCAGTAAAAACTAGGAACTAGTATCAAGCCGGGGCTAGGGGGCTGTAGCGTGACATCATCAAGGAAAGGAAAAGGTTAAATATTCCACCCCTGCCCTCCCTCCTCTGGAAGGAGCTGAAACCCACACCTCATCTTGTGTACACACACACACACACACACACACACACACACGTAATGTTTTTGATATGTTCCTGCTCAGACCCAGCTGATTCTAACTGCAGAATTATTTCCTCAGCCTTCATCAGGTTCAGAAGAAGCTGCTAAACCTTTTTTAAATCTGCAGTGTGCAAGCAGGGATCCGTCAAAAACCGGCAGGAATGTGGCAGTCACGATGACCCCATGCTAATGCTAAAACAAGCTAAAAGTCTGATGTAGCGTATGCTAACCATTTAGCTCCAACACACACATTATAATTCCACTCCCTCCTCTTCCACAGTTACTGTGAAGTTTACAGTCTGACATTATTTCAACACAGGTCCAGTTAGCATTCAAGCTAGGCTGGCATGCTAACCTGACCCTGCAGTGCATGCTGGGACCTGGGGGTGCATTCTCGTTGATTGACAGCTCCGTCTTGTGGATACGCATCCCTATTGGTCAATGATGTAGGCTTGTAATGAGGGGGAGTACAAATTATGACAGATTACTGACTTTTTATCAGAACAGGCTCAGATAGTCCCACCACACCGATTTTGAAGTTATTTAGATTTTTAAACTCTGCAGCCACGAGCTAGTTCACAAATGACTCCCCCCGTTCTCAAAATAAAGCGAGTCCAAAGAAACAGAACAACTCAACAGACATAAAGGAATTATTTCACACACTTAAAAATGTTATGTAAGGGAAACCGGAACTGTGATTTAGTAGTTTGTTGATGTTTTCTGGGAGTTAAAGGAGTCCTAAGGGCAACTAGTGCTCTAGAGGCGCTCAGTATATGTTTACATCAACTGTAGCTGTGTTTCAACCTCGTCAAGCATGTCTTACCAGACATTTTAGGCTTTATTTAAGCTTTTAGTGAAGCTCAGGCCTGCTGGCGTCTCCAAGGAAACAAGTGTTGCGTCTCTGTCGGAGCTGCAGAAGTGAGGGCATTGCTGTACGAGTGGAGGAAAAACAAAACAGGCATTAGTTGAGATTTTACAGAGAATTTGTTTGCATCCTTCTTGCAGCCACATCAGACAGGAAGAAGGGAGGTGTATCAATAAGCCTGCCTGTACAGTGAATCAGGAGCTAATTTCTCTGGCGGTATGCATTCATCCTGACTTCTGAGCTCCACCTGAGACAGACTGCTGCTCTTTGCCTTCATTTCCTTTGTTCTAGTTTCGATTTCTGTCCCCCTGGCGTGATCCTCATTGTCAGTCGCCGGCCTCAGAGATTGAATAGCTCTCAGGAGTCTACCCCTCCACCCCAGTCTTGGCAGAGGGAGACGGCAGTAGGCGTTGCCTAACTCTGATGCGTAGAGCCAGTTTAAATCTAAAACATCCCTGTCGTTTTAACAGATGTGATCGTCTCTATTTGTAGCCAGGGTTTGTTTCAGCCTGCAGTTTGGAGCGTAGTTTCATGCACCGCATTGATGGTTTTATCCATCTTAATGCAGTTGTTCCTTGAAAGCTAAAAGAAAAGCTGACAATTATCCACTTTTTGAAGATTAGACATTTCTTGGGATGAAAGTTTCTCTAGGACCATCTCTGCGTTTCCACGATCCCCTCAGGCATGCGTGCCTTTCCCTTTGTGTTTTTTATCTAAAGAGAAGACTTTCCATGTTTCCCTTTTAGGCACTAATTTGCTCACCGAATATTCCTCTGGCATTGTTGTAAGAACTTAATATTAATACTTAATTACACTCTCAAGGCTGTCATGTCCCCCTCCTTTTTTAAATGATTCATCGTTCTAACAATATGAGCTAAACGAGACGATCAGATAACAGCTGAGCAGCTGCGGCATTGGGTAGACGTTGCATCTCTGCAGCGCGACACGCTGAAGGAACATGAATTTTCTTTGCCTGTCAGTGTTGTCAGCTCGTGTAAGTGCAGAGGTGGACAGAACGAGCTCGGCCTTGCGTGCCCGTGGCCTTTTGTTTTGCGTCCCTGAGGACCTCCCTATCGTGACAGGCCCGGTGTTTAGGTGGAAGCCCCGCCGAGCGCCCTGCTAGCAGGTTAAGTGCTCTTGCACATCACCATGGGGACCGAAGACAGATGGGCAAAAACAGCTTTTCTCTATTTTGTTCTTAATGGTGTCTTTGTTCGTGCAGTGGACCTGAGTGTATTACTAAAATCAAATAGTTTTCTCTTCCCCCCTGAGTTGTGGTGCCATCTAAATGAAACATCTCTGAGCTGAGTTGTCATCCCTTTTCTGTATTTGTTTTACCAAATTTTTAAGTCATTAGCTGAAAGCCTCTAGTGTGGTGAAAAATGATTGTTTTTCTAAAAACTGTCAATAAATTATATATTTAACAGCTTTTAAACATAATCCTACATGTGAGCGGACTGATGATCCTGTTTCCAGGAGTACGGAGTCGACCATGGCGTATCAGGGACCATTAGGAGGAATAATACAATAAAGGACAAGAATAAAGTCAAGGTGCAAAGAAAACAGTTGATTACCGGTTTCCAGAAGGGAAAAACAAAACTGGTTATATAAAGAAATACCAGATGAATTTAACTCCAGCAATTAGCCCTTTTTGTCATTTTACTCTGGGTTCTGAAGGTGTGTGTCTTAAGTAAACAATAACCAAGTTATTTTACTGGATGGAAGGTGCTTTAGGGTTCAGAGCAATGATATTATTGAACATGTTTTTCTATAAACTTCTGTGTTTCCCAGACTCTTATTGTGAAAGGGTTTATGCATGTTTGAGTTCTGCCATGAATTCTGCAATTGCCATGGCAAAATACAGCATCTAAAAATGTGTAAATTTCATACTTGAATTACTAAAACTTGGTTTAAGCTGTAATAATAATACTCAGCTTCAAGAACCTCACTGGACTCTTTTTTTAAATTTTGTTCAACATTTTGAATTTAATCTTGATTCTTCCTATCAATCAATCAATCAATCAATACTTTATTAATCCCAGAGGGAAATTAGAGTTTCAGTACACACAATTCAGAGATCAGACATACATAGGCAAAGACACATGACAAGAATTGGTGACTGGTCATTCGCAACCCTGAGTCGCGCTATCAGAGGGTTACATGAGGATTGGTTCAGGTGGAGGGAAAAAAAGGCACTTCAGAGTTACCCTCCAGCAGGAGGGCAGCTTTGCTCTGCAAAAAAACCCACCTCAAACAGATATGCAACAGACTTCAGACATCACAACATAACATGAGACTCCAATAAGAAGGCAGGGGTGGGGATGCTCGGATCCTGTTTCCCCGAGCGAGAGCAGCCATCTACGGCGCTCATCTACTGAACAGCCACAGGTGGGAGGAAGATCTTGGGAGAAGCAAAGAGTGAATTGACTCCTCCAGCTGATGACTTCGCCAGGCTGAAATCCACCAATCCACTCAAGGTTACCAGGGCATCAGATTCAGATAACAAGAATTTGTTTGGGTCAGGCTGAGATAATTTTCCTCTCTGCCTTCAGCCTTTAATCTGATCATTTCCAGTCCTTCAGTGAAGCCAGTTTTGGGTTTTTAAACATTTCCACACCGTCCAGTGACCCTCTCCAAGATGACATCCATTTTGCACACTAATACCGGTATCGCAGCTAGAACATTGTCCAGCTTACGATTCACCTCGAGTAACGTCCCAGTCTGAGAAGTCTCCACACGGACGGTGCTTTCCGTGGGTGCGGGTCGCCCTCCAATCACTCCCGTCTTCCAAAATTTCCAGAAAACCAGATATCCTCCCACTCCAATCAGGAGAAATCCAGTGATCATCAGACCAAATATCCACACGTCTTCAATGTCCTCAATGGACAGCTGGGAGAAGCATATGATCTTCCATTCCTTCCAGGAATCCAGCATATATCCCACCAGGTGTGTCCCCTGTGGACATGTGGGAGCCCCCTGCTCTGTTCTCATTGTTGAAAAAATCTTATCGATCGTGTTGAATGACCAGTTTATCAAATCCATGGTTAGTAAAAAATAGAGTTTTTCAGAAGAAATGCAGAGAAGCGCTCTGTGGGCAGACAGGACAAAGAGCCTTGGGAAAAAAAAGACAAGGGAGCGAAAGAGGGACGCGTCTGTACTCCTCGAGTGCCTTGAAGAGAAAAGCCATGTGGATATACAGTCTTACCACGACCCACCGACTAATTTGAACATCAGCCATTCATCTTACTATCAGATCATCTCTGCACGCTATCGGACAACAAAAAATGTGACTTACTCACTGCTCCAGATGTCAGTCCACGGGGAAGTCCAACATACTTTCAAAGAAGACGCAAATACATCCTTTTTCTACATAAACATAAGCGTAAGGCCTGACTCGAGCTGAGCTGAACCGGAGCGAGAGTTCGGGATGTAGCGTGTTTTTAAACCCAAGCGCGGAGTGACTGACGCCGGGCAGATTGACACGCGGTTTGTTCTAGGAGTCAAACCGTATAATGACTGGAGAGCACGGCGGCTCCAAAAGGTAACAAGCTGACTTACTTTGAGTCGGCAGGGTGAGTAGCACGGGCTGATCTGGTCAGAACGGGCTGAGTGATCGGGTTGGATCTGGTCGGAACTCGGAGCACAGTTCGGTTAGAACGATGACTGAGTGGTTTGGCGTTGAGCTGTACTTCCTTATGTAGATGTGGCGGGTGACGTGGGCTGGAAGACTGGCGCTGGGAATGCTGGGTAGTGGAGTTCGGTTGGCCTGAGTGAGTGTGTGGTCCTCCCCCGGAGGATGTCGAGGGTTGTGAAGGAGGCAGCGTGACAATAAGTACCTCCATCTGCTCTTGACTCATGGAAAAGCCAAAGTCTAAATAGTCTAAAGTTGGTGCCAAAGTCACTTAAAACGACTCCCTCTTTGTTTCGCTCAGTCGCAGTGGCATCCCGCCCACTAGACCGATGGAGTACGGTGATTGGCCACCAGACTGCCCGGGGCTGTGGGGGTTCCTACGGAGTGTAACTAGACCAACTTTTACAGAGCAACATTTTTATTTAAATGGGGCACACAATGGACCACCAGATTGGGGCTTCATCTACACAAGCTATGAAGAGGAAAAAGGAGCTGCAGTGATCAGATGGTCATGCCAAATTTGGTGTCACCAACTTGAATCCTTCCACCTTGTATCAATACTTGAGTCTGCTGCTGTTGGTTTATTGGTGTCTGGGGGTTCCTGTTCAACTTGGACCCTTTAGGACCACCTACGCCTGGTTTAAACATCGTAACCTACCTGAATGTTGTTGCTGACCATGTCCATCCCTTTAGGTGACCTTGGAAAATCTGAATATTGTGCAAAAGTCTATCTGAGATACCATCTAAAGCAGGGGTGGCCAATCCTGGTCCACAAGGGCCGGTATCCAGGATGTTTAAGTTTTAATTCTGCTTCAACACACCTGATTTCAATCAGCAGGTGATTAACAGGCTTCTGCAGAGCCTGATGAGATGCTGCACAGGTGATTCAACCAGTTAATCAAGTGTGTTGGAGCAGAAAAACCAAAAAACCTGCTGGATACTGGCCCTCCAGGACCAGGATTGGACACCCATGCTCTAAAGGCTTAGAAACCCTTTGCGGATTTGCTAGCCGCTAAGCGTGTGACGCTTTGAACCTAAAATATTGAACCCTTTTCAAATCATTAAAACAGGATCATGCACCATGTCACTGAGCTCAAATCTTCTCTAACTGGTTTCTAGAACATCACCATGAGTTCATT
The DNA here is from genome assembly GCF_043380555.1 of Nothobranchius furzeri. NCBI lineage: Eukaryota > Metazoa > Chordata > Actinopteri > Cyprinodontiformes > Nothobranchiidae > Nothobranchius > Nothobranchius furzeri. Next base: position 61,164,380 of record NC_091747.1, read on the forward strand.
GGTGTCCAAAAACTTCCACAGTCACCAGATCCAGTCCAGAACCTTTGGGATGTGGTGGAACAATTCCCATTAAGGCTGCAACTGTGTGATGAGTGGACCTGAACCTCAGAGGACCATTTCACTGAACCTATTTCACAAAGTATTAAGGTAAATGTAAAGACACCTAGAAAATGAGCTTAAATGACACATTTTAAAACATTTTAAAGTGATCTGACAGGAGCCAGCCATCTGTAAGGTGCGGCGGTGGTAGAGATTGATAAAAGCTGTTGAAGTAGGATGGTGACTCTCCCACTTACCCAAAGTAAACAGCTTTTATGACTGCTCTGAGAACAGCCAGCCACACAAATCCTCCCACTTTCACTCTGCAGCTCTTGCGTCTTCGGAGATCAGTGGGAATTTTCATTTTACCTGCAACTCAAACGTGCGCCGTCTGTGTTCGGTATGAATGTTGCCCTGAATGCTTCCCAGCTGGCCTTATTATAAAGGTTTAGAGTCGTAGAGAAAGAAAGGGAGACGGAGGGGGTAGAGAGAGAAATGGGTCGGCTACCTTCTTCTCTGCAGGTTCTGTCGGGCAGACACAGGAGCAGTGATGTGACTAATGCTGTAAATGCGCTGGCGTGCTTTCAATATGGGCTGCCTTAGCAAGCCAAACCAATCGGTGCTTAGCTGGCTGTCTCCTTACCCACACATCAGAGAGATTCATGGTGGGGAGCAATTTGAAACTTTCCTCTACTGTTTTTATATTATTAGGCAGGGAGCGATAAAAACTATCTGGAAACATTTATGAGACTTCTGCATTTTCCTTCAGTGAGAAACTGACAAAATCCTGATTTACGCTGAGTGAAATTGTTAATATTGAAACACATTATTGTGCCGTTCCAAGCCTAAAAGATGAAATCCAAGCGGCGTTCCTCACCCTGGAGTTTAATTTATTCTGCCTGAAACGAGAGCAGCGCTTGCAGCTTTGAACAGGGATAATATGGTTTGGAAAAGCAAGCACTCCTCAAACGCACATCTGTAGTATAGCAGTATGTTTAAACACACGCCTGCAGTTGGACGTGTCCCCTCTGTCAGGTTAGCTTATGTCAGAGCCAGCATGGAGACGCTTTCCTATCGGGAACACGTTTGCAACTTGTGTTTCATTCTGTTTCAGGAGCATAACTTAGGTGTCCTCTCTGTTATGTAAAATTTTAAAATCAAAGGCCTACAAAAAGTACAGGAATTATATATATATGTATATATATATATATATATATATATATATATATATATAGGTATATAGGTATATATGTATATATATATATATATATATATATATATATAGGTATATATGTATATATATATATAGGTATATATGTATATATATATATATAGGTATATATGTATATATATATATAGGTATATATGTATATATATATATAGGTATATATGTATATATATATATATATATAGGTATATATATATATATATAGGTATATATATATATATATATATATATAGGTATATATATATATATATAGGTATATATGTATATATATATATATATATATATATATATATATATATATATATGTATATAGGTATATATGTATATAGGTATATATGTATATAGGTATATATGTATATAGGTATATATATATATATATATATATATATATATATATATAGGTATATATATATAGGTATATATATATATACATACATGTTTGATTTGGTTGTAATAACACAACGTTTTGTAATAGATAAAAATCTTAAAACATGCAAATGGTTTCAGAATAAACAGTGAGAGAGAAAACCACACTTTTTAGAGTTTCTTGTTTAAAGTAACACTAATTAAAATTGATCTAATCAACATTGGTCTCAGTGATTGTTAAGATAGAAACTTGACCAGTTTCATATTTGACGCCGCTCAGCTGCCTTCTGCTGACTAGGTACTGCACATAATTATTTTTATTCCCTGGCCTCCCCGGCTGAGATTGCTTAATCCTTGTGCTTTCCTGTTTTTTGTTATTATAGTTTTTATTTGTTTTTCTATTTTATGTTGCTGTATCGAGTTTGGTAACGTGTTGTCGTGTACAGCACTTTGGTTGGCGTTGTCGCCGTTTAAATGTGCTTTATAAATAAAGGTTGATGATGATGATAGTTTTGTGGAGTGGGTAGATGTCCTACAGGGCAAGGTTTTTACCTGGTTTATGGCTGTTAGCTGTTATGCTAGCTGTTAGCTTTTTCAGTTTGCCGATCATCACTAGAAAGTTTGTGTTTTCTGTTGGCATCATGACGGAGCCTTGAAGTAAACGTAAGAGTAATGTCGTTGGAGGTAAAATGAGCTGAAACAAGAGTGAACATCGGTGCAGCCTACGCTAGCTTGAGGGAGCTAAAGGATGCTACAAAAAAATGGACTGATAGTGACCTGTTTTTGTCCAACAGCGTGGCTATTATTACTTCATGGTTTATTTTGGTATTAGCTGGCTCATCTTAGTGCTAGCTCATTGTTAACGCTAGCTGCAGCAGGATGCATGGAAGTAATAGTCATATTGGGCTGCGTGGTGGCGCAGTGGTTAGCACTGTTGCCTCGCAGCACGAAGGTTGCAGGTTCGAAACTCGGCTGCGGCCTTTCTGCGTGGAGTTGCATGTTCTCCCCATGCTTGCGTGGGTTTCCTCCGGTTACTCCGGTTTCCCCCACAGATCACAACATGCCCTATAGGTTATAAACTGTAAGTCACTTTGGATAAAAGCATCTGCTAAATGAATTAAAATAAACATATTTTCCACATAAAACACTCAGAAAATGTGAACAATGTTTTTTATTTTTTATTTTGTTTACTTTGGTCACAGGAAGTTTGTCACTAAAACGTATTGGTTTCATCTGTTTGCCACCTAAAGAGTCTGGGAGAGAGACATGGGAATGTGGTTGTTATAGCAATCTTAATGGGTGACTGGCAGCAGCTTTAACATTTGTTTATTTTTATTTTTTGTTCTTTGCAATTAATCAAGTTTAGACATCAAAAGGAAATGAGCGTGGACTTCTTATAAACGTAAATCTTAAATGTACTTTTGGGCTAGAAGAAGTTGGTAGCTGCAACAAAATGTTGGTCTTCAAAATAGAATTAGGTCAAGTTCACAACATAAATATAAGTTTATTGTTATTTTTTGCAATTAGACATTTAAATATATTTTTAATTGAATATCTGCATTGCTTCTTCTGTATTTTTTTATACTTGTGCACCCTATTTCTAGAGTAATTGTTAAAACTCAGATCCTTGATTTGAAAGAAATTTAATTAACTAAATTAATTGTTTGCTTTTAATCTTTCCTGTGGGCTTTTGCCTTGGGGAGGGGTGGAGTGCATTAGACTGTATTGAATAGCATTCATTATTTATTCTTCCATGAGAGCACAAAAGTGTTTTTGGTGACAGGGGGGCGAAACCTAAATGGGTTCTTAAAGGGCTTCTAACCCCCATCCTTTTCTCTGCTCACTTCGTTGCCTCCTGTCACTTCGGTTTAAAGATGCACGTCCACCCCTTTGTAAAAATGACTGCTTTATTCAGTTTTGGTCAACGATTCTGCAAAACAAAGACGATCAGCTGAAGGAATTAGCTCCCACGCATGTTTTCAAGATGAAGTGACGGCGCAGAATCCCTGAACAAGATATAGCTCTTCATTAATTTGTTGTGGCATGTGTGGATGTCAGTCCCACAACAATATCTCAGCCTACCCATGGGAACAAACAAACAGTAGTAAGCTAATTAATGTCCATTCTGTAATATTTGTTGCTTCTCAAAAGGAACATTAAAGGTTTGCTAATTATGAATAAGCCTATGTGTAATGTGAAGGGTGTCACATGTTCCAACGTGCAGCTGTTTCATCAGAGTGAAGAGGACATCAATATTAGATAAATAACTGTTTCTATAAGCCTTCTTGTGATCAGACAGCAGGAACAGGCAGTCAGAGGGGCTGTTGGCACTCTAAAGCATCCTCCAGAAGATGGTGTCCTTTCAAAAGTAGGAAAGAACTTAATAGTTGAGCTGCAATCACCAGGGAACAAAAAACTCCAGCTGAATGTTAAATTACCAGCAGGATGTCCAAACGGGTGTTTTATTTCGCTAAAAGGGCTAAGTTAGTGATGTTTGGTCAGAGCTGCAACCGCATCCAAATCTGCTTTTTCAAACACATTTAAACTTAAGGGCAAAAGAAGGAACACATAATAAGTATGGGGCACCATTTGCAAAAGAATAGATATAATTTACAGCTGCAGTTGATCTAATTTAGCTTCAAATACAAATGGTAAAATAAAGCATGTATCATCAAATTTTGGCATATAAAGTCTAAACAAAATATTTGGATTTCAAATGAAATATTTTAGATAAAAACGATTGTCGTCATCGTCGTCGTCGTCTTCCTCCGCTTATCTGGGTCCGGGTCGCGGGGGCAGCATCCCAACTAGGGAGCTCCAGACCATCCTCTCCCCAGCCTTCTCCACCAGCTCCTCCGGCAGGACCCCAAGGCGTTCCCAGACCAGATTGGAGATGTAACCTCTCCAACGTGTCCTGGGTCGACCCGGGGGCCTCCTGCCGGCAGGACATGCCTGAAACACCTCCCCGGGGAGGCGTCCAGGAGGCATCCTGACCAGATGCCCAAACCACCTCAACTAACTCCTTTTGATCCGGAGGAGCAGCGGCTCTACTCTGAGTCCCTCCCGAATGTCCGAGCTCCTCACCCTGTCTCTAAGGCTGAGCCCGGCCACCCTACGGAGGAAACTCATTTCGGCCGCTTGTATCCGCGATCTCGTTCTTTCGGTCATTACCCAAAGCTCATGAGCATAGGTGAGGAATGGGACGTAGATCGACCGGTAAATCGAGAGCCTGGCTTTCTGGCTCAGCTCCCTCTTCCCCACGACAGATCGGCTCAGCGTCCGCATCACTGCAGACGCCGAACCAATCCTCCTGTCGATCTCCCGATCCCTCCTACCCTCACTCGTGAACAAGACCCCGAGATACTTAAACTCCTCCACTTCAGGTAGGACCTCTCTTCCGACCCGGAGTTGGCAAGCCACCCTTTTCCGGTTGAACAGAATGATTTAAAATAAAATTATATAAATATAAATATTTACATGTTAAATCTAAATAAGATTAAATTTTAATTTTTAACAAGAAGCTTGCCCAAAAAGTGGGATGAAGAGATTAGTTGTAACAAAAATATAAATACATATTTACAATAGTATATATGTACTCATTCAGATATCTTTAAAACTGATATTAGCCTCTTAAAAAATGAGCTGTAGAGATCCACTACATAAAAAAATAAATAATATATGAATCAGACTTTAATATGTGAAGTTGGCTGCAATTTTAGAGTCTAAATTTAAGACACATTTATTTTTTTTGTACTAAAAACATGCTAACCTGAAATTAGGATTGCTGTAAATATGGAACTCTCCTACCAAAATAAAATTAGCATAAATCGATTCCCTATAAAGATGCTTCAGAAAGGTCTTTAAGATTTTTTAAAAATCAAAAATGTAATTTTTCTGTCAGTGTGCAGGGAGAGTATGAAGGCCACACAAGGAGACTTCTTTAAGGAAATCTTTTATTTTGGTGGGCTTTTAATTTCATTCAGCAGCAAGTCGCTGAGGAGGTAGAGCGGGTTGTCCAGTAATCCGAAGGTTGCAGGTTCAATCCCAGCTCCAACCAGAGACACTTAACTTTGCCTGCTGGTGGCAGTCGGAGGGACCGGTGGCACCTGTTTTCAGCAAGCCTCGCCTCTGTCAGCTTTCCCCAGGCGACGTCGTAGCTCACCCCCACCTGTGTGTGTGTGTGTGTGTGTGTGTGTGTGTGTGTGTGTGTGTGTGTGTGTGTGTGTGTGTGTGTGTGTGTGTGTGTGTGTGTGTGTGTGTGTGTGTGTGTGTGTGAGTAATTGATTGCACTGTGAAGTGCCTTGGGGGGTTGTGGAACCTTAAGAAAGCGCAATACAAAAACAGGCCATTTACCATTTGGTAGCAGTAATTGCATTTTAGCTAAGGGATATAGTCTAAAACCCACCCAATCTATATTTAGAACCTGGCATGTAGGTGTGACTATATATTTTAGACTTTACATATTTAAATGTGTATATTTACCAGTTTTGGGATTGATATTTAAACATTTATGCATGGCTATGTACTTTTCAGAAGGAAAATAAGGTGAAATGCTGGGTTTTTGGATTCATTTATTGCGTTCCGACCGTCCTGCAGAAGTTTGTTTCTGTTCCCATTCTGGTTTAGAAGTATATTGTCTTACCTTTTGCAGCATGTCTGCATACATGAACTTGTCCACAGGCATTTCTCTTTCAGTGTGGCAAATTGCTGCAATTATACTGATGAAGTTCAAGGATGACACCATTATGATGATGTAACAATGGGGCCGGCCCACCTGACAGGTTCTAATAGAAAAGTGCCGAAGGACATTCTGGTGATAAATGAGCACCTCGTCATGCTCCCTTTTTTTCATCAAGCTCAACTGTAAAATCAATCTAAATAAAGCTTTACTTTGGATTTTGAAAGAAACTGAAAAGTCAGGAAGAAAACACTTTGCTTTGTGTGAGATGTAATATCCTGTCTGGAGTTACGTTTAATTTTCAGATTAGATTAAAATGTGCCTGTAAATGTGCTTGTGAAGTATTTATATTTAATTTAGGGTGTTTTTCTATAAATGTATACATTAATTACTGTTTCTTATAAAATCAGGGAGCAAAATCACAAAGGCACAAAGCTATAATTATCACTTGTGACTCCTCAGACATATGGTTTAGTCTCATGTGGAAATAAAGCCCCTGACACAATGTGATTAGGTCAGTTGGATGTGCAAAGTAACTATAATGAGATGACCAGAGTTTGAGCCCTGCTTCTGTCTTTTGCATTTTTGTTCTTTCGACCAGTTTCCACTAAACTCAGACCTATGTCGGATGTTTAAACCTGGAGTTTAAAAACGTTTTTTTTTTTGTCTAGTTTCAGTGAGAACTTACTAGCCTAGCCAACCCTCCGCAGTAGCAAACTAGTTTACTCTGCACGTGGGTCTATCCACACTCCTTTGTGGCCTCAGCAGATCAACTTTAGTTCCAGCCAGTCACAGCGTTCTGTTGGTAGATAGGTTTGGCAGGCTTAGCACCAGAGCTGCAATGGAGAAAAAACTACAAATATGGCGTTGGCTTAGGAATAGCACTCGTTTGAAATGACTTTGGCATCAACTTAGATGATTTAGACGTGGGCTTTTCTTTGTGAAATGAGCTGGTGGAAGGAGGAACAAGACAGAAGCTGGTTCCAACACTGTCCATGGTGCTGGAACAAGGTGAGCAGGAAGAGATCTGTCCGCTGCGCTGAACATGAAGAACAGAGGCATGTGGTACTGGAGTGAACCGTAACAGAGGTCATTTATTTTTGAAAAAGGATGTATTTGCTCTGATTGGTCTTAGCTCTATTCAACTAAGTAATGTTATGACCGCCGCTTGTCCACCTCCGGGACATGAGCTCAGAACCATGGACAGCTCCTGCTGTAGCTGCACATCGCCCTTTTCTATTCTGCACCAAAGACAGCGCCGCCATTCTTGCTCCCTCTTGAGCAGCACCCTGGACAGCTCCTCTGCACTTCCTCAATGACTACTAGGGAGTAGTGTTGTCAAAAAAATCGATACCCAGATATAAATCGATACTAAAAGTGGTATCTAAATGAGATATTCCATCCCTGTGGTATCGATATTATGGACTATTATACACAGCCTTCAAGTACACCGACACGCACGACAGCCAGATGCCGTAAAGCAGCCTCCGCCTCCCAGACAAACAGAAGAAGACGCCGCATGGCTACATAGCAATTTCCCACGCGAGTTGTCTCCGATCCAAGTTTTGTCTGCCAAATAAATAAACAAAAACATAAACAGCGAATTTGGGAGACGCTTCACAGCCCAACTTAATTAGCATACCAAGTCCGACACGTAGTTGCTCTAGTGCCCTGTGCTTAAAGGAAACTCCCGTTTATTGCAACCCGGACTTAATTTCTAGCAGGCAGTACGTTTGTTTACTCACGCTGACAACTTTGGTGCTACTTGGATTCCCCGGGGTATTTACCGTAGGTCCATCGCCGAATCGCCGTCAGCGTATATCCATATAACAGGTGCGGACGGGCACCCATGGTGCAGCCTCGAAATAAGACATTATCTGCACCAAAACATCTTCATGTCGAAAGGTTTTGTTAGGAATCATTAACGTGATTCCCCTGTTCGTTTGGAGCGGGTCTGGTCTGGGATTTCTAGGCGTAAACAGACTAGCTGCGGCTAATCTAACCGGCGCTTTTAATGACGTCACTGCCGTGCGCCAGTCTGTTTTTATTAAGATTACCGGTAGATGTACCTTAAGCCTGATTTATGCTTCTCCGTCTGCGTCAGTGCGGAGACACGCAACGCCATTATCCGTCCTTGCGTAGGGCACGCAAGTACGTACGGAGTCGAGCCCACTTTTTTAAACATCCGTCGAACGAGACGGATTACGCAAGCTTGTGATTGGTCAGGATGCCGCTGTTGTTTACAGCACCGCCATTGCAAAGAGAGCCGAGGATAACTAGCGGCAGACACGGAGAAGCTTGAAGAATACCTCGCGAAAAAACTCTAAAAATATGAACGTTTAATTCCCCCGTGACTGGAGGAGTGAAACGATGCACAGCAAGCATTTTATTTGTGGACGGAAATGACAGGAAACGTGGGTTTAGAGGTGGGGAGCGCATGAAGAGGTGGGAGAATGAGAGACAAATATGTCCGTGTTAAAAGTCTCTTATATATACAAAAAACACAATATAAACACACGATCGTGGACCGATGGATGACAGGATACCACAGAACAGCGCTACGCCCTCTGTTGTCCTGCAGGGCAATTGCTTTGCAACACTCTCCAGGAGACGGAGAAGTAAAAGAGCAAAACGCTTCCGTCAGTCCGTGCATGTCTGTCCCTTGCGGAGCTGACAGTCCTACTGTGGAGAAATTCGTTTTCTCCCTTTATTGACCAACAGAGTTGTTCAAAAGTACAGAACAAAACATATGGCATTACATCTTATGACAAAAATGCACCTTAAACAGAGTTTAAGCAGCAAAACATCACTCTGCAAATAGTGTATATATAGTGAGACAATTCATGATTTTAAGTGTTAACTTTCACCAGTTTTTGTATGCACGTTTAAAAAACGCTGATACTTGAAAGGTTTAAGCACTTTACACACTTAATTCTTAACATTTAATTTTTGTAATATAAATTGAGGAATGTTATTTTTTGAATAAACTTGTTCGATAAATGGGTGTTTTAAAAAAGTATCGAAATCGAGCATCGAGTATTTTTTCAAGTATCGAATCGAGTTTGAAATTTTAGTATCGTGACAACCCTACTAGGGAGTGGCGGTCCTTGAAATGCAAAGGCTGCCAGTTGATCACAAGGGCTCAGATCAGTGCTGGCCCAAAAATGAAAAAATTTGTTTCAATAGCCTTGAGCTGTGTTTGGTTGACTGATTAGCCAGGACCTTTGTTTGGCTCAATTGTTTGTTACTACTGAGCCTTTCTTTAGCCTCAGAGTTTGATAGTCTGTTTATATGGCCTTTTGAGAATCTCATTTAGTGTTCAATGTGTGAAGTAACCTTAGTTGATTTTAAAAATAAGTGCTGCCACGTAGAATGGCCTCTTAACTCATTCGGTTCCAGCCATTTCCTGATCGGTAAAGGCCTTCGTTGCCAGCGTTTCTCACCGATTTTATTGGGTTATTTCAAGAGTCACAGAACGTTGCGCGCTAGCATGATGTCGACGCCAAAACAGCCAAAACAAAGAGGAGACTCACCTCTTACATCAGGAAGAATCCGCGCATTATGAGCGTTATCCGTTCTTTCATAATCTGTTGTTGAATTGTGGTCAGCAGAAGCTTTTATGGTTCGCACCTCACTTTTTTTTACAGTAGCGGCCCAAAACGATCTCCTAACACATGGATGTTCTGCTTCCTGATCATGTGACATGTGACATATGCGGGTGAAGATCAGCTTTAGAGCTGAGATGTTTGTTCTCTGGGCTCGGGGGCTCGTTCCGACGCCCACACAGTAAAAAAAAAAAGGCAAATGACGACTTTAGTCGTCAGTGGCAGTGAATGAGTTAATATGATCAGTTGGTTTTGGTTGGGTGTTTCTCCACTCATAGTTTAGAGTTAAATATATCCCGTTTTCTTCCTTCAGGGTTATTTTTACTTATAGTCCATTTAGTCTTGAGGCCTTTTGAGTAAATTAGTGTTTATATTGGATAACTGTGTTTGTATCAACAGCACCGCCTCTACCTTGGAATATTTCTGAGGAACATAACTCCTTAGTTTCATTCATCATCCCGCACATGTCTCCTTTATGTTATACCTCTCTTCACATTTTGACATCTGGGATATATTCAGCTGTCTTAAAATATCCTAAATTTCACAGCAGTTTATGCAGGTGTTTCATAATAAATCTTTACACCACTTTTAGTGTCACATTGCATTGAAGCAACTAACACAATCTATTTTTTGGGGTATTTTCTCCATCTTTATATCCTGGTTGTTCTACTACACCTGTGAAACCTCAAGTACTCAATTTCACAAAGCTTATCCACCGACTCCAATGATATTTCAAGCCCATTAGCCTTGAAGGTATATTGCAATTAAATTAGACACACTTGAAACCCCCTGCTGTGGAGAAGCTAGAAGAACTGGCTGGGAGAGTGGGCGAGGCAGCTGTTGGCCAACCTCCAGACCTCTGACTGTTCCACTAATGGCCCTGCCGGCCACCTCGTAGTCACTATCCCGTAAAGCAATCCCCCAGGGGACAAAGCAGCAACAGTAATAAGCTTGACTTGTGCAGAAAAAAAAATCACTAAATGTAGCGACCCGGTGACAGGCCATCAAATATAAATGGACCGGTTTCTGCTGGACTAATGTGTTTGTTCATCAGAGAACACATTAAGTTGGAGATGGTGTATGGAGAAAGCTGTGAAGTGCCTCAGGATTGGCTTTTATTAGATTAATGATTGAACATTGAAGAGATTATGATGGGGCTCTACATTAGTGGACAATGTTATTTTCAGTTTAGATTTGGAATATCTTTGATAAATTTAATAAATCTTCAAATGCATTTTAAGCCTCTGGTGTCCAACTTATTCATTTAATTTTTCAGAACGGCAATATCTGGTGTGCTGCCTGAATTTGTAATGGCCATGTAGCTTAGTAAACAGTTGCCCTAATTAGTAATGTGGACTTGTTTTGTTTACTACGACTTTTTTCTGAATCATTTTCCAGCAAGCTGGATGCTCTCATTTTATTGGTGATTAAAAGAAAGCAACATTTAGAAATTTCTGTTTTTTGCATGATGACATGTTTGCTTCACATAGGTCTTGTATCTCTAGCTCCCATTTCCTGTAAAACACTGTTAATGACCTGTTGGTCACAAAGTAATGCACTTGAAAGACTTGTTTTAGATCTGTCTGCAGCCGTTGACTCAATTAAGGTGATTACAAGGATATGTTGGGATCACTGGTTTTGCTAATAAGTGGTTTGTGTCATACCACTGAAACAGGATTATATAGTGATTGGTATTAGTGCTTTCTTTCTGGCATCAATTACATGTGGGATGCCACAAGGATCTATTTTTGGCCTGTTTATAATCTTTCCGGGCAAACTCATACATGAATACAATTGTGTGTGTGTGTGTGTGTGTGTGTGTGTGTGTGTGTGTGTGTGTGTGTGTGTGTGTGTGTGTGTGTGTGTGTGTGTGTGTATTGCTCTGGTGAGCATTGTGTCAAAAGTTTTGGAAAAAGTATTGCTCTGTAGGCTAAAGGATTTCACCCAGTCGACTGATAATCAGTTTGGATTTAAACGCAAACACAGCACGGATCTATGCATATTTGCTTTAAAAGAAATAATCAGAAAGAGGTAACTCCTCTGTGCTGTTATGCTTTATTGATGCGTCAGAAGCATTTGATTGAGTTAACCATCCAAAGCTGTTTATTAAAATGCATCAACGAAGGGTACCTAAGTACATTCTGAGAATGCTGGCCTTCTGGTATGCTCATCAGGACATGCACGTTAGATGGGGAGGAAGTTTATCTGCTTCTTTTGCTGGAACCTAATGGGGTGAAGCAAAGAGGGGTTCTCTCTCCTGTGCTCTTCAGGCTGAATATGGATTAACTGTCAGTGAAGTTAAATGATTGCAGAACTGGCTGTATGAGTGGTTCAACCCTAGTCAATCATCTTATGTATGCTGATGATCTTGTCAATCTGAGTCCTAGTAGTGTTTGTTCGAAATATGGATTAAATTATGACATCAATTATAATCCTACCAAAAGTGCCATTGTGACCTGCAGAACCAAAGAAGATAAAGGTCTGCTGTTCCCCCAGTTCATTGATGTGGTAAAACCTTGGCTGTGGTTGGCAAATACAAATATTTGGGGCATTTCATTAACGATGACTTGGCTGACGATGATTAGTTTGACCGGCAATGCCGTAGGATGTATGCACAGGCTAACATGCTAGGTTGTAAGTTCAGTGTGTGCTCAAATGTAGTGGAAAAGTTTCTGTACTCAGTTATATACAGCACACCCGTTGTCCTGCTACAAACAATCAAGTCTTCGGCGACTTAATGTAGCATTTAATGATTGCCGAAGAATTTGGCTAAAGAGACCTCGTTGGGAAAGTGCAAGCCACTTGTTTGTTTCTATGGGGATAAATTTATTTCATGCGATGCGGAGGATCCTGAAGTATAGGTTTATGTTCCTGCTAAACCAATGTGATAATAAAATCATTAAGTGCCTGACTAATGTCCACGGAAGCTCCACCCGCTTTCAGTCAGAATCGTGGCCTCACATAACATCCGGGCTCAGCCAGCTAGGGGGCGGGAGGCTGCAGGCGGGCCTGTGGGCTTGCCGCCGATATCCCCCGGGACTCTGCTGGCTGTGACCCCCCCGGGGCAATCCCCTGCGCCTCTCGAGAGGGGGGCAGGGGCTTTTCTGGTTACAGTCTCCCTGGAGTCCCTGCACTCTGGGGCAGCTCCTGGATCTCTGGGACTTGGAGCTCCCTCCTTCTCCTACACATCTTTGGGGGGCAGATCTGTGGCCCCTCACTCTCTCTATTGGACGAAACCTTACATGTACAAGTGCGTGTACACACACAGGTGCTCAAATGGTGCTCTCATAAGTATGGACTTGGGCACGCTCAACACATGTCTTAAGGCTCTGGTTGGCACTTAATGCACTGTGATTTATTATCGTGATTGTTCAGTAAAACAATGTTGATTTAATATTTCCTCATCAGGTTGATGCAGTGACAGCTTGCTCCTGTTGTATTGTTGTGTATCCCTTTTTAATTATTTTGTCTCTTTTTGCAGGTCTAGAAGCAGACACTTGTTCATCATTGATTGTTTATTTTTGTGGAAAAATATATAAAATATCAATCTTAATTACTTTGGATGAAGAAGGCCTATAGAATTAAAGATTCCCTCACTTGTTTCCATGTTGATTCAAGCTGTAGGATATTAGCCCATTGAGAATCAGAACTGGGTGCCAAAGACGAAGATGGCTGCAAAAATGTAACCAACAGAAAGACAATTTAATGTTCTGAATTATTTTAGATATGAAACCATACCAGCTTTATGTGGCCATAAAAAAGCCACATGGGATGGATGGGCTTTGGTGCAATGACTTGCTGTTGAAGCAGTAAAGCACATGTTGCTGTCAAACTGTTATGTCTCTTAGCTTACTCTGATGGGATTCATTTCATAAACAGTTTTGGTGAAAGCAGAATCATAACAATAAAGCACTGAAGTTACGATCTGATCCAACCTACATCTGATGGTCCTGCTTTCTGACCCTCATGGAGGACAAAGAGAGGTACCAATAACACCGTAACAGTAGACAAGATTATTAAAACAGCTTCACAGCTCGAAGACCTGGTGTAGTGATAATAAACGGTAAACTGACCCCGGAATTCAACAGGTTAGTTAATGGTTTAAGGCTAAATAAAAGTGGCACTGCAGTTCGAAATCATTATAAAAAAGAAGTGCTGAGGTGACGAGTGTTAGACCCGTGCACGTCAGTGATGCTGAAAATCATCTTGCATGAAAAACAAAAGGAATCTGTGTCCACGAGCATGAAACATTAGATTAGCAAGTAAGTAAGTAAGTAAAAGTTTATTTATGTAGCGCCTTTCACAGATATAAATCACAAAGCGCTGTACAACATGATAAAGATCAGGGCAAATACCTCTAACCAATAAAAACATCAGAAAAACAATAGCAGTGATAAACGTAGAAAATAAAATCAGGAGTATAAACAAAGTGAAGGTGTGAACCCGAACAAAGCCATCATTCTGAAACATTTAGGGAGGGAACGCCTGGATGAAAAGGTGAGTTTTTAGATGATTTTTAAAGACCTCTACAGTGTTAGAGAGACGGAGATTTGAAGGTAGACTACAGAGGGTGACTGCCGTGAGACCGGGCTGTTTCAGATGACATTTAAGACATGGTGCTATAAAATGCAACTGAAAATTCAAATACTCATGTATTTAGTGAATTTCTCACTAGTTGTGTGTGTGTGTGTGTGTGTGTGTGTGTGTGTGTGTGTGTGTGTGTGTGTGTGTGTGGCAATGTGAATAAACGAGGGCCCGGGCGGGATTCGATCCCCAGACTCCCGGGTGAGAGTCATACGCTTTAACCAGTCAGCCAAAGAGACATCCCCTTGGCCAAATAGCCAGGGCGCATGATCAATCGGGACACTGTGACAGGACACTCACACTGTCATATGTGTGTGTGTGTGTGTGTGTGTGGGGCACATGATCTGTAGCAGCTGTTTTATTTCTAAATCAACCAGTTTTTCTATTTTAGTGTTTGGATTGTGTGTAAATGTCTAAAAGTCTAAAAACGGCACGTGTCCGTTTTTAATGACTAAATCCTAAATCATGTAAACATGCCTGAAGTGTTTAGAAATTAATTTATTTTATTTCACCACAAATCTAAATCATACATCCTTCAGTGAACCACACTAAGAATTCACACGAGTATTTTGAAAGCTTATTTATTTTCAGCTCTAGTTTGACACTTGGATCGTGAAAAACAAAAACAAAAAAACAGTGAGGATAATATGTGAATATATGAAGATAAATCAATGAACATAATTAATTTACTAATAAAATTATCTTAATATTTTGCATAATGCAATTGCCGACCTGTAAAGCAAGGCCAAAGCTCCTAATAAACACAAACATCACATGATCATAAATCGCAGTTGTTTGTTCGGAGGTCTTCTTGTGTTGCATTGTTGCACAGACCTTCGCCGCCTTCGGAAAACAACTGTGCCGTCAGCAGAAATCCCTCACAGCTCATTGCTTCCATCTGCACAGAAACTCTGGCAGTTTGCTTAACATACAGATGCCAGATGCAGACGTTATTGCTGCACTGCTGCTCCACCTGTAAAAAAAAAAGAGGTGGAAACACGTCTTTCTTAAAATACTGAGGCAAAAACATGTGTTTGGTACACAAGTCACGGATTAAGAGCCAACGTGACAGAACAGCCTTTGTGCATTTAACATGAGCTGATTTTGGTTCAAATATATATTCAGACACGTTCAGCAAAAGTGGCTGTTTGGTGCCACTGACGTATATTTTACAGAAATTAGAGCAAAAATAAAACCAAACAAATACTTTTTTTCCCACATGTTATAGTTGGAAGGGTTAAATGTTGCTTTACTGAATGACAATGAGGGTTTTGCCTGATAAAAACGACACTGGTGATAGTGTGCTAGTCTACATTTGCCCGGATGTGACTGTCATCCATCATGTAAGTCTGCTCCTTATTCCACCATTTTTATTAGCAAAAGTGTGATAGCTTGACTTGCAAATAAGCAGCTCCACGCAAGATTGAATAGAACTCTTGAACTTTTCATGCATCGTTCATCAGCATTCTCATGGCTGAACCGCCGTTGCTCTGGAGACCCCGGCGATCAACTAACACTTCCGGGTGACAGCTCCCCCTGTCGGACCGGGGTAATAATGCTCTCAGTATACTACAAGAAGTATGCACGGATCAATGATCTCCACTCGTTCACCACCTGCTGCTAGTACCAACCAACAACAACCACATTAAGGTGCTGGTAACGGTTCTCAGACATCCGGGCTAAAGAGGTTCGAATGAAGGCAGACCTGATCAAACCCCTCTGGATTACAACAATAAAGGGGATGTATGTAAGTGTTTCACAGTTTAAAATCATTTTTTTGAGCCAGTGTGTGCTAAAATAACCCTTTTACAGAGTTAATGAAAAGTTACTCTGCCCCCTCTGCTTCTTGTGGCCAGAATACCACACTTGCAACTTAAGAGTAGATGGACCTTCACGGTTTATGGCAATCCATCTTTGCTCCTCAGAACAGACGAGCTATACCTGGTTAGCAATTTCTGTAACGTATTCGTTGTAACGTGAGGAAGGAGCCATTTCTACACTAACAGCTGTTTCCTTTTGACACAGTGTCAGTGTGTCTGAAACAGCCTGAAGGTCATGCAGTCGTTTCTAAACTGTTTACATTCCAGCATGAAGACAGAAGAAAGAGGAACGAACTCTTTTATTTTGATTAATCAAAGAACTCTATTTTAATAAAGCTAATCCATCAAAGTGTTAGTCAATATAATAAGATGTGACCGACCTGTGAAATTAAAATATTAATTACTTTATTATCTTAGAAATGAAGTAATGTAACTTTAAATGTTCCAACAGGACTCATATCACGTAGTGTTAAAAAGACATAACACATTTCTTTCACTGATCCAATCAGAATCGTACAGATCTGACGGAGGCGTGCTTCTGACGGTGTTTGGTAATTTTCATTTGACAATAAACCAAAACATCCGAGGTATAAAACAGATGCCACGTCAGCTCTAATGCAGTTCAAAGCGTTCCAGAGCAAAGTTACGGGGTGGCCAGTCCTCAACTTTAACTCTTCAACCGAAAGAACCAAAACAAGCTGAGAAAATCCAGTCGCTATAACAACAAGCAACGACAACAGCTCCTTTCAGAATAAGAGCTCCACTGACCCAGGCTGGGTCTGAACAGACACCAAGACAAGAGTCGTGTGCCGGCAGTATCTCGAGACGGATCTGGTCGGAACCGCAGCTCTGCTACCAGCTCGGTGTCCACAGAGGGTCCGGGTGGACCTCGGCATTCCTGATCTCACAGAGGACTTCTACCAGGCAGGTAGGCGCGGCTTGATGGTGTCTCATGCAGTTCTGAAACGAACCCCAGCTTATTCCAAACCAACATCTTCAGTTCCCGTCAGAACTAATCGCTTCTTCGGATTTGCGGGTTCTGATTTACACGACACGTCATCCATTCACCGCCTCATCCATTTTTAGTCGCACTATACGCTTAGTTCTTAAATAAGCCTAGTTTAATCATTAGTAATAAAATTTCTTAACTTTTAAACTTGACTCGTTCTATTCTGTTGTCTCTGAGTGAATACATAACGGTTACATGATCTCTGCATTAAAAAGACCCGATCTTCTGGTTTAACCAACCCCGATCCGTGAGGTGGATTTCATATTTCCTATGGAATCCCACGCCTTACGGCTCATTAATTAAATGGAAGAACCTCATTTTTCCCTTACATCATCATGGCAAACCAAAATATTTATCTGAGGAAACAAAAATCAAATAAAAAAGGACATCTGACCACAATAGGAGTCAAACAAGAGTCAAATAAGGAGCACCATAGTGGCTGTACGCCCACAGTCAGCCTGTTCCTGTAGTGAAACAATGTTTGGTTGTACTGGGACACTGGTTCAATGACGAAGTGATTCTGGAATTGGATTGGACTTGTAAGTACAACTTTAATATGTTTTGGTTGTGCATGTTTCACCTTTTCCCAGGTTTGCAATTATTTCTAAGTACGTTTGTCAGCTGGTTGTGATCACATCCCATTCCGTCACCCATCATACACTCACCCTCAGAGCCACATAGGCTCTCTTCTTACAGCTAAAGTCATTGATGCTTTGTCGTCTCTATTCTAGGTGCTTACATCCTCACACACCAGTGAACCCTCAGCGTGCCGTGCGGACCCCGGCTGCTGTTGAGCAGCGCCGGCACTCCCGTTAGCTAGCCACTTGTAGCATGTAGTGTAACTTGCACCTCTGTGATCACCTAGCTCTCTGAATCCTCATTTGGGTTTGCTGTTATATTACACCCTTTCCCTGTGATCACGTGATTCCTCCTCTCGGGATCTTGGTCATATTATTTACCAGGAACTCTGTTAGTCAATGGTAAAGGGGCTAGCTGACATGCCTGGTGCTGGAGTCTTACTCCAGCGCGTTTCCTGCATGTTTTAGGTCATTAATGCAGCTGGTTTGTTTGATGTAGTGATGAACTGTTCCTGTAGAAGCTAGGGAAGGCTGAAAAGTCATTTCAGCAGTTAGATGAAGGTGTTCAAAACATGAACGCTCAGCAAGGAGGAGAGGTTCAGTTTTGTTTTTACGACAGGGAATTAAAACAGGCACTGGGGGTGGGGGTGGGGTGGGGGGGTGGCGGGGTGCTAAAAGGAAGCCGAAACTGAAAAGTGTTCCGTTAAAAGTATTTTTCTTCCATCTAAATCAAGGAGTGGTTGGATAATTCGCTATATGTACCTTATGACCGTAAAGGCTGGTGATTGTGTGTGAAAAAAAGCCAAATAAGAATAAAAGTTCTTTGGGTTTAGATTTAATAAATTAGCCTATTTGGACTTTTTATTTATTTTAAAGAACTGTCAGATGGTCTTAAACCTGCCGACTCACCGCATCACATCTAATCGGGGGCTTTGCAGACTCTTTATCTTCTATTCATGATTACAAGCATGCTCTGCCCTGATCCTTTGACTTAAAAATTTCACCTTTAGAGGGTAACAAGATGAATGTTTATCACCACTAATCCTTGACGGTGATATATGAGGTCTGCACTCTCTTCAGTTTTGCAGGAAACTCTTCAAAGATCCCCCTGTTTTGCATGCATGCATGTTTATTCTGGAGTGGTTTTTGTCACCCCTCAGTATCCGTCAAGTAATGTTTTCACCTTCATAAAATATATTGGCACCTTCTTAGAGGAGCATCAAGGCTGTGTCCGGGTTAGCTGTCACTAAAGTGTAAAGGATGTCATTGTAATCTCTTTACAGCTACAGTAGCTGTGTGACTGTTACTGGAAATGGCTGAGCCTACTGTACATTTTTCACTCCGGTTCAAATTAGATGTGCTGATTTATCGAGGAAGCGTTTTATAAATCATCACAAGTTCATGTCTTAGTCCAGCATATGGATAGAAGGAGCTTTCAGCTCCTCGGCTACATTCAAGCAGTAAATCAGTTCAGCTGATGCTTCGGTGTTATCCCCCCAGAAAAGCTCCAGAGATAACATTACATGAATAATAGCAGTAAACAATGCTTAGAGAAAAAGTGCAACTCTAGTATTAGTCACATTTTCTTCTTCTATGCTATTTTATTGGTAAAAAAAAAAATCCACTTCTTTAAACTGCATCTTGAACAGAAATAGCCTGTGTCGTGTCTTTTAATCAGCAATTGATGAATTGTTGAACTGTATCAGCAGGAGCCCGTCAATAACTGTGTCAATTTCAGGGTTTCATAAAATAAAATGAGTAGTAAAAGACGAGTAGAAATGCAAACGACCCAATTTTCACTGTGTAACGTCCAGCAATGGTCAGTTTTAGGTACTGTTTGACCATTCAACATCTGGTCAAGAAGAAACGAGACTGCATGTGTTCCCTTTAAATCAGCCGGCCTTCATCCCATCAGCTGGAGCTCAGAGCCTCTCTGCAGCTCTGAACACATGATAACGAAATGTCAACAATATTGTTCTCTCCCCAAGGCCCAATCTTTCAGGATTCTTCATGCCTCCATATAAGGAACACACGCAGCCCGGATTTCCTAAATTAAATATGAACTTCTAAAACTTATAAGCTAGATAATCATTAAATAAACGTTTGTTTATTGCTACTTATAATAATTATAATTTAATGAAATGTTTAATTAATCTGTGCTCAATGATTGAAGTTTGAAATGAATGTTATGTTATGATTACATTGAGTGAAATACGTTTCAGCATGTTTATATGACAAGGTCATCACCATTTGCACTCACACAAGAACAAAGTAAGGTTAAGTTAAACTCATGACACATAAATAGCCCTCTACCCAGATAAGAGCCTCCGGTATCAAGGAAGGCGTGTTTCTGAGATTCTTGATAATATTTCTTAAACTTGTCAACCTCTGGTTGGCTACACAAATCATAACATGAGAACATTAAAACCGGATCACTCTGGTGATTCATCAGTTCTAGAGAAAGCTTCAGACCGGCCATCTGAAGCAAAAACCTCTCTAACATCAAAGCTTTTGACACGTCGTCAAAACTTTTTGCACCTGCGAAGCTGATACAGAAACATTTCCTGCAGAACAAGCTGATATTGTTTAGACACCTTAAGAGTCCCAGATGAGCGGTTCCATCCATCTGTCGTGACCCGAGACATCTCTGGACTGAAGAGTCGGTGCCACGGTATTCTACAGCCCTTCGGTGCCAGAGGTCATCCGACCTCTCTGACCTTCGGATCCACTGAAAAACGGGTGAAGTAGACACACAGATAGCGTCTGATGTGCTTTTGATAATAATCAACTTCATAGCTTAACGCAAACCAAATTCTTTTATGTCCAGAACTCAGCTCTCCTAGATACGGAAGTTCTGATAACATCGCATTCACACACAGGTTCATACATCACAGTAAATGTTAGTTAACTTGTCATGTTTTAATTGTTGGTAAAATAAATTCTTACTTTTATAAACCTGACTGTTTTCTGAATCAAAACGAAGTGTGTACAATCCCTTAATAAATAAAGAATCCTAGAATCTTCTGGTTAACACAGTAAAGACCAAGCAGGGTTGATATTCTATATTTAGATAGAGTATCACAGCTTATTGGTCATGAGTAGAGGTAATATGTAAATTGAGCCCTTAAAGCACTGAATTCACCAAACCCTACAACTGCAGCTGATAAATTAGGTTTTGTATTGCAATCCCAAAATGGTGGCTTCCACTGCCTTTGAAGAAAATAAATAAACTAACATGAATAAATAAGTGAAATTCCAAAAAAGTCCAACCATGTTTGTTTTTTATCTCTTAAAAAAAGTTACATTTTCTTTTAAATGTCTTTTTTTCCCCAAATTAGAAGAAAATCAATCTTATCCCCCAGAAACCCAAATTTAGAAAACAACTGCCTTAAGCCCATGTGGGCTGATTCTACCCACCAATCAGAGGCGTGCTCTAATGGAAGGTGTGAATTTGCTGTCAGCAGTGGGTGTGTTGGCCCTGGTCGGCCTGAAGCAGACCCCCTCGAGAAGAGGGCTGAGAATGAGCCTTGGTTGGCCCGGAAAAATACCAGGCCACCCAGATACTGTATGTAAACAACCTATGCTACCCAGCCCGGGCCGACCCAGTACAGATGGGAATGGCCCACTAGAGTCCTGGAACCCCCCAAGGCGCTTTACAACGCAATCAGTCATTCACCCATTCACAAACACATTCATAAACTGGTGGGGATGAGCTACGATGTAGCCACAGCTGCCCTGGGGCGCACAAACAGAGGCGAGGCTGCTGAGCACTGGCGCCACCGGTCCCTCCGACCACCACCAGCAGGCAACGTGGGTCAAGTGTCTTGCCCAAGGACACAATGACAGAGACAGACAGAGCGGCATTCAAACCTGCAACCTTCCGATTACGGGGCGAGCACTTAACTCCTGTGCCACCGTCGCCCTTCTCGTTAATCACACGAGGTCTCTGCCTCAGTCACCGCTTGTGCTGCGTGTTGTTGACCACCACAGTGTCTGGTTGGTGTGGCACCATTCTCAACCATCGTAACTAAGCCTCCCTCTTTGGCGCCGGCCTCCGGTCCATGCTCATCACAGATGTCCCAGCTAGTTGTTTATGGTATTCCATGTGTAATTGTCCTGCCTGCATTTTACATCTGGGGGAGATCTTTGCATCATCTGCATCTCGGGTTCTGTCTCGTGTGGTAGACTCTGGTGGAAATACACCAAAGGATTTGTTTTGCAATAAAAGGATGTCAGAAATGGAACCTCAAACTTTAAAAAGCAATTCGTGTATTTGTGTTCAGAGCTTTTATATGAATGAGATTTTTGTTATTCGTTTCACACATTTCCCCTCGATGGAGATCATTTCTCTCTGCTGTCTGTGTCCACTGCAGAACCGCAGACGTAACAAGCTTTTCTAATATTTATTATGCTTCACAAAGGTTATCAGCATAATAAAAAGAATGAGATTAGTGGCGTGATTTTCATGATGCAAATCTGAGGCGTTATGGTTTTTCTCACACCCATTCTCCGAAGGCCTCTTTCATTCCTCCATGGGTATACTCACAGCTACGTTTGCTTTAATTAGCTTTTATTTCAGAATCAGATGTTTTATGATACGGCGTCTTCAGCTGCCAAGTCTCAGCTGAGCCGAACGTTTTAGCCTGGCGCTCCTGAATTATTTTCCCCAATGAAATCCCGGCCGTTCATTTCGCCCAACATGGACATGTGTTTGCTGACGGTCACTGGGAGTATAAATGTTCCTTTTGAAGTTGTGTTCAAATTGACTGAGGTCGAAGAAGGACGTTAGGGCTCCAGATGATACGCAAACCCCTCGAGAGCACACACAGGCAGTCGTCATATAGATTACTGCTGGCATATCTAATAAACCCTTCCAAAACGAATCACACTCACATCCATGAACAGCCCAACGAGCTGGCTGCACCATGAGAAGCAATCTGGTCAGACCAGTGAATGTATGTTTGAAGTAAAAGTAACACTTAAATGCACTGATAGCCATCATGCGGAAATGTTTCTTTCAGGATAAAAGAATCTGAAACACGATGACTAGACAGTCACGGCTGGAAAACAACGGCATTGCTGATGCATCGTTTCCCAGCAGGTGCAGCGCTAATGCTGGCACCTTTATTTGGATTTCAACCAAATTCCTTTTGACATCAGGTAAGGATAAACAAGCTCATTAGCATGACTCTAATTAGATCTCTGACACGGCTCTGTAATTAGCTCAAAAACACACGTCTTAGATCTCCCAAGTTACATCAAAAGGATATCTTTCTCAATTAGAGCCTAGAATCCTATTTCTCTCTGTTTTACCTTCTCGTAGTAACATCCTGCCCTAATACTGGCTGTCAGCAAGCCTCCATATGATTAACATATTTCTACTGTTCTTTTTGTTCTTTAAAGAAAGTGCACAGATAGGAATATGAAAGATTTTGTAGAAACCAAGAGTTGAGTAGAGATTACAGACCCGTGAACTAGTGATTAACAATCCTAATTAAAAGAAATCCTAAAACCATTAATTGGAGGAGCAAAATGATCTTTAATAAGATTCAGAAAAGTTGTTTTCTGCACAATGAGGTGTCTCACTCGTTTTGGTTGCGGCTTCTCTAGCGATTCTGCAAGAATCTTAATTTTTCACATAAAAATTACTTGTGTTTTGTTGCAGTATTTTATGCACTTGAAATATAAAATGAATATCTGGTCTTAAAGGTGAAGGATGTGGTTCAGCTGATTTCTTATGAGCCATTCAATATTATGCACCTTCCTAAGTTTTACCCGCTCGGAAGTTTCCGTCAGCAAGATAAAGAAAACGTGCTGCCTCATTTTATCATAATCAGTTTGCTGATTTGAAATGGCTCCGCTTGTCTTTGATAACCTGATTATTTAACTAAGGCTCAGACCTTTGACACATAGCTCCCAAATAAAGCCGCCTGCCTGATATTGTGTAAAAATCAGGCTAAATAAAGTGGCTCACCACCACCGAGGCATTGAGCTGTCACTTCGGGGGTTTCTGTTGGCTGACAGGATCCTTTAAGGTTTTTGCTTTTTCAGGGGGAGGTCTTTTTGGATGTGCGTCGCAGTTTGATGGCAGGAAATTACTTTCAAAGTTAGGTCAGCTGTTTGTAAAAGTTTTGTCATGCTGCGTCTTTCACACTGAGGGGGCGGTTAAGTTTGACTAAAAGTTCAAGTTTGCTTAATCACCTCGTTTTAGGCTTCCTACCCGTGAACCGTGTTGTAAATAAGTAGCCTAAGCTCCTTGAACTTTTGGGTTTACATTTATGTGATGTTTTGTATCTTCCGTGCAGAGTTGTTGTGATCCGACGGGTGACCCGCTCTATTAACGGGGAATTATTCTGTCACTCAAGTCTTCGCCTTGCCATTGACATGTCACGGTTTTCAGATGTTGCTCCCAGGGCATACACACTGAACCTGTCATAAAATGGATTGTTGAGAGAGGCCCTTTTAAATATGAAGTGCCCGGCAAGCTTTAAGGGGAGTGGAGCGCATCACTCAATGACACATCCACTAAGGCGCAGGTTTCAAGACTTGACATTTGTCAGCAGGCCGCCCTGATATTTCTTTCTTTTTTTAAGAGTTGCAGTGATGGCGGGCTGTTAGAGCTGCCAAGCCACAGCCAGTGGCCACTGCGTTTTAACACGTACGGACATTTTTGAAGTTTTTATACATTCAGCTGAACTCATTTCTCCATGTCCCACTGTCTGGTACTCTCCTTTTCTACTCAGCCCACAGTCAGGAATATTGTCCTTGTTCTCAGCTCATTGTCAGAATAATATACAGTATTACAAATACTTCTACTGATCGCTGTAGAAGTTTCAGTACTGGCACAAGAAATGTGAAGTACAGTTGGGGTCATTCCTTAAAGAGCAAGTCACCCCCAAATAAACTTTTTTTTGCTGATAAACTAAATAAACGAGTGTCTAATCGTGCTGCAGACACGTGTCGTCAATAATTTGGCACTTCAGTGCATCTTAGTTCAAATTTAAATATTCTGCCTAAAACTGGCAGTGTTGTGCCCTTGTCAGGTAAAAACTCTGCATTGTATTTTAATTTAAATCTGCCACCGCTATTTGCTAAGAAGTATGCTATGATGTAAACTGGTACATTATGATGTCACAATGCTGTCGTGAACCTGTGTGTGTGTGTGTGTGTGTGTATTTGTTAGCAGATCCGCCCTCTCGGTCTGCCAGGCAACAGCATTTGTTGCATTTTTCAAACATGAAGTGGGAGTGGAGTTAGACTCTAGTAGGGGTTTACTTTAGAGCTGCAACTAACGATTATTTTCATAATCAATTAATCTGTCGATTATTTTTTCGATTAATCGATTAATCGGTTTGTTATTGTTTAGCTATTTAACCTATACAAGTGATGAATACATTTCAGTAAATAAAGTAATACCTCAAAATGGAATGAGAGCTTGTAGCACATGGAGTCTGTTAATGTCTTAAATGTTGCCACATATCCGTTCCTGCATTCCTGTCGTTTACCAGTGTTGATGTGTTGTGTCTGTCTTCTTAAGTGGGTTAACTCCAAAGACTAATTGAATGTGGGTGTAAATTCAGTGATTGTTTTCAGAAAGTGTCATTAAAGTCCATCGAGTGGTTCATGAGATGCTTTGATTAGTCCGATGACTCACACCAACAGTTACACCCACAGAACAACAAATGAACTTGCCAAACTTCATTCAGTTAACAAGCTTTGGAATCTGGTTCACAGGTGACCCTCATCGTTGGGTCTAAAATCAACCTCACACGGGTATCGTTCAATCAGCTGATCAAGCTATCGCCCGGTTCACTCTGCAGGGTAATCGGATAAAACTTTGGACCCATTTCTCCCCTTACCACAATCATAATAACACGCCCAATTACCACAGCATTCTCACACATTTGGAGCCCAATGTGGGGCTTGCACCCATGACCCTGAGATTAGGATCGTCATGCGTCCTTTACTTCCACAAAACCATATCAGCTTTTTCCCATCTCATTGCCCGAGTGACACACATGGTATTACTCCTGGCTTAGAATACAGTAAGTCAGGTCCTTAGTCTGACTGCTTGTCCTAATGAGGCCAAACAGTTTCTGGGGTGCAGGCTAAGGTCAAAGTGTCAATAGAAGTTGGGTTAAAGTTGGGCATTAGTTGTAAAATGTTTATCACTAAATGGCATGCTAAGGTTTGACTGTCCACAATGAATAGGAATGATTCAGTATCTTAATCAAGATCACTGTGGAAACTCCATTTAGTCCATTAATCTTTCACCACTTAAATAATTTGTCAAGGGCTGAAAATGTTTGCCAGCAAAAACGCAGGAGTCGCTGCTTTTTCTGCTGCATGGAGGAGTAGCATTAGTTCAGCCAGGCATGCGGATGAGATGAGCAGTTTTCACACTATCTTATCTTAAATTGTATCAGGTGAAAGAATTTCATCTGTAATGATGGTGTGGCAAGTTTCAGTGTAGGCTCAGTGGGGCTTAGTAAGTGTGGTACGCAGGAACATTTAATCGAGTTGCTGAAGCTGTGAAAAACACCAGCGGTCATGGGGCCGCGCTCCCATTCTCCATGTCATGAACTCGGCATTGCTTCTCCTAATTTGTTGAATACCTGGTAAGGAAGATACATTTTGATTATGAAAAATCACAATGTTGAGAAAGTGCACTTTTAAATAGCACGTTGAGTCGTGCAGCAACAGGCCATTTTAGAGAATGGGTAAAAGATCACTTGAAATCAAATTTGCATTTTCTGAACTCATTCATCATTCAAGCCCTGGTCACATGTTTTACAGGTGAAATTTGCTCAAAATGAACCACAACTAAATAACAACACAACAGCTGATTATGACACGTCATTGTCCTGGTATTAGATCACCTAATTGGACCCAATTTGGCTCCAGCCTGTTAAATATATCAATATTCCCCAAAGTTATTAGGCATTCATTTGTGAGTCTTTATTTGTTCGATCCAATTAGGATGCCCCCCTTCTGTGTTTTCATGCTAAATTAAGAAATAAGACACTAGAGACACAAATCTGAGAAATAATCCAATCCAAAGGGTTGAGAATAGCAGCAGGTTGTCACAAAGAACCCGTGCCTTTACATAATTAATGGTGCTTTCAGGGTTTATTCACATCAATGGATAAATAATGAGTTAATTGCTGAACAGAGAGAAATTTGAACACTTCTTAAAATCAACTTACAAAAATAAGAGGACACAATGTTTTTTTTTGCAAACAAATCCATAAATGTTTTCACTTTTTAACAGAGGTGAAAACATGTTACATCTCTTTGCATATCAACATATTCTTCTCACACTCGAAGTGTCGTAAAACGACGATGGGTGACCAAGCATTTGTTTCCGACGTGTTGGAAGGCGACTCGCTGTGCCAGAACGTTGTTTTTTGACTGTCGCGGTAAAACAGAGATTTCAACAAATTGTGACCTTTACCCTTTTGCTATTTAACCTTCCCCTTACTGCCATCCTAACCTTAACCCTCTTGCACGTGCAAATGTCCCTCTCAAACATGGTTAACAGGAAGTTAAGAAGGACAAACAGGGTTAAGGTAAGAATGTGGGTGGGAAGGTTGGAGGTTAAATGTTGGAAAACGGTTCTCTGGCACCCGATGCACTGGGACTCCCAACGCTTGGTCACCCATTGTCATTTTTCGACGCTTCGGGTGTGAGAATTTGTTGTGCATATTTAAAGTAGTTAATAGTCTTGTCAGGCAGGAGGAGATAACCTCTTGCATCAAGGGAGGATGTGGGCTCTACGACCAAAAAACAAGTTAAATGCCATGTTTTAATATTTTGAGTTAATTTTAACTCAACTTTACTTAGTTAACACAACATGATATTAGCAATAGAACAACACGAGCCTGTAATCTCGTGTTCCTGCAGTTTGTGTGTTTTTAAACATGGGTCACAAAGTTAAAGCAGGTCAGAGCACATAGAGCTGCCTCCAGACTCATAAACCGTGTTTAAAACTTCATTTAAAAACTGCGTTTATCTAACTCCTGTTTGCAGCTGCATTCAGCTAATTTACAATTCAATTCAAGTCATTTCAAGTTTATTTATAAAGCGCCAAATCACGACAAGAGTCGTCTCAAGGCACTTCACATAATAAACATTCCAATTCAGGACAGTTCATTAAGCCAGTCAGAAATAATGTTTCCTATATAAGGAACCCAGCAAATTGCATCAAGTCACTGACTAGTATCAGTGACTATACAGCAATCCTCATACTAAGCAAGCATAAAGCGACAGTGGGGAGGAAAACTCCCTTTTAACAGGAAGAAACCTCCAGAGAATCCTGGCTCAGTATAAGCAGCCATCCACCACGACTCACTGGAGATGGAGAAGACAGAGCAGACACACACACACACACACACACACACACACACATACACGCACGCACACACGCACATGCACGCACGCACACTCACAAAGACTAGCAATGTGTCTATAGTTATATTGTGATGTCTTAGTAAATATTCTATTTGGTGAAAGATAAACTTTATTGTATTTATCCTATGGATCTATAATTAAACGGGTAAACTAGTAGTAACACATTTTATGTCAAGGAAAGTAAAAAGTTATTATCAGGAGAGGGAGAATGTTTTAGTGGTTAGCAGCAGTGTGCTAGTCGATGGCCCCCTCCATGAGGCCACCACAGCTCAGCAGAACATCATTGTAGCTTCTTCTGGGGAGAAAAACACTTAGAGAGAAAATAAAGTTAACAGCTGAAATAGCAGGAAATAATACAGTTAAAGAGCAGACTGTAGAAGAAAGCAGTAGAGTGTGAAAAGTGGTCAGTGTATCCTCCAGCAGTCTAAGCCTATAGCAGCATAACTACAGAGATAACTCTGGATAATCTATCCTATTTAGATGGAGGCATGTTGGAGGCAGGGCAAGGGAGAGCCGTCTTTACCGACTGTACACTCCACCTCCCTCTACTCCCCCACTTGTCCAGATTTAGGCTAACATCAGATTTTAACCATAGGCCCTATCAAATAAAAATGTTTTAAGACTATTCTTAAAAGTAGACAAAGTGTCTGCCTCACGGACTAAAGCTGGGAGCTGGTTCCACAAGAGAGGAGCCTGATAACTAAAAGATCTGCCTCCCATCCTAAGTTTAGATATTCTGGGAACCACCAGTAAACCTGCAGTCTGAGAGCGAAGTGCTCGGTTAGGAACATATGGAACAATCAGCATAGACTGTTGTTTAACACAGTGTTTGTAAAATAGTGAGGGGATATTTAGATGTCTGTTTGTAGGAATAAGAAGACAAAGCTGGTGATGCATGCAGATAAAATGTCTCCCTACATAATCCTCTACAGAAGCTCACATGCCTTGCATTTAATGGCTTTGAACTGATGGAATGTAGTCTCACAGTATTTACTGTTAAAAAGTATCAACCGAGACTCATGTTGGCTGATAATTATATGGAATAACTTGAATTGCAATCAGGATTTTAAAAAGATCAGATAGAGACATCCGTAAAAAGATTTGATTCCAGTAAATAAACCAGCAAAAATACAGTTAAACCACTTTCAATCATTTTGGTTATTAGCAGACAAACACATAAAATATCCATGATACTTCTGTTGTTTATCTTCTCTAATTCACATTTGGTACACTTTGATTTGTTTATCTGTTTAATCACAATATACTAAAACACAAGAAAACAAGCATCCATTTGACAAAAAACAATAGTTTGCAGCCTCCACTGACAACATTCAAGTTTCCAAAAGCTACTTGCACCACAACGAATTAGTCACTAGCAGGGAACAAGTGGGTGTTAGCTGTTGCTTGTGACTCGCTCTCAGTCTGAGGCAACCCCCGCTGTCAGAACACAGAAATGTTGGCAAGAGCATGTGGTCTAATACATGAGACTGTCCAAATGTTAAAAGGCCTGGTGCAGAGTCGCGCCCCGACGGCAGAAAATTTTAATTTTCTTCAAACATGAACACGTGACTCCTCCCAAACCGAGGTGAAGCATATTTACTCAAGCTGAGACTTTGCCTAAGAATATCTCAGTGAGTCAGCTCAGTCATCCTGAGATAAAGACATAAGGGAAATAATTATTCTGCTGTGACAGCATATGGTTTGTCAAAAGCATAATGCACTTTCCAAGCCCAGCAAGGAGGCGCTTTTAGGAACTGTTTACTGCCATCATGTGTTGTAATGTGCTTCTGGCATTTTAAAAGGGTCCGTCACCTGTGGAGACTATTAAAGCAGCATGATTGTCAATCAACGTAATTATGTCTTTTCAGTAAAACATAAGGCACAAGTATAAATTTAGACGACAGTGGCTAATATGAACACCTGGGTTAAGGCTGAATGTTAGCAAAAACGGTTTAAAATGAACACACACATTTCAGCGGCTCACGTTGACTTACACCCTTCACCAAAGTGCCCAAGTGTTCCTTCTGCACTACGACACGGCACAAATCAATAATTGCATTATTTATTTGCTCTGTCTCTAATTCACCTGGAATGAAACATCAATAAAGAACCACTGATTGCAGTAAGCGGGGCATCAGTTTGCTTTGATTTGTCCTTTATTTAATAAATGTCAAACAGAGATAAATTTATATGGTTTCCATGCCCTTTGTTTATGATGAGAAGATGCTGTTTCCAGAACGGCAACGTTTCTAAGAACTGGAATGAAGGGACGCAAACAAAAAATACTCCACCAGCAAAAGTGTGGAACACACAGGAAAAATGTTTTTGTCAAAAACATGTTAGCTTTGAAAGCTTAGGTGGCTCTTGTGGAAAAAATGTTTAAAGAGCAAGTCAACCCCTACCAGAGTCTAACTCCACTCCTACTTCCTGTTTGAAAAATGCAACAAATGCTGTTGCCTAGCAGACCGAGAGGGCGGAGCTGCTAACAAATACACACAAACACAGGCTCACAATGACATTGTGACATCATATGGTACTAGTTTACAGCAGCATTTTCTGGTTGGGGTCAGGATCGAACCGTTACAAAGGATTTTGCTCTGCAGATTGGTCTAGCCACGCTCCATTGTAGCCTCAGCAGGCCACCATTGGTCAGAACAAGTTTAAGTTGGGCTAATCGGCGTTTTATGTTTGCTTAGCACCAGAGCTGCGATGGGGAACAACTACAAAGATGGTATAAGCTCTGGAACGATGCTAGTTTGAAAATTAATTGGTAATCCAGTTTGGATGATTTAGATTTTTCTTTGAGGCACGAGCATATAAAGGTACTGAAGTCCTTTATTTCAAAAATGTATATATTTTCTTTGTCTTCATCTTTGACTAACTTCAGTAGCGATGAAAATGTCATTATTCGTTGCTCTGATTGGTCCTGCACTGACCAATTGTGTGCAGAGACCGTTTGAAAGACAACAGATTTCGCCTCACAACCAAACTCTTGTCTATGGGCCGTGGCTAGACTATACAGTATATTTACTTATAGAGGATAACTTGCCAGGCTAGACTGCATGCATTGTGGACACCAACAACTGTTGTAACTCCAGAACACGACTAAACAAACACAAAGAAATCTATTAGTAAAACTGTGATTAAACCAGGACCATCCATAAGAACTTAAATGACAAACATGGACTATCTATCACTCATAAACTACAAGAACAGAAGTGTGTTGACATGCTTGTTAAGCCATTCAATCTTTTTGTTTGAAAATATGACAAACCATCAACTGCATCAAGCCTACTTGGCAGAAGTATCTAACTACAGACCTCTGAAGTAGCTGACCCCTGGAAAGGATGAATGGGAGTTTACTTCTGCAAGGACTAAAAAAGCTCGTGTGTGTGGACACAAATAACTATATAAAGGCTTTCTGTCATTTATACTCTCATCCAATCATCCATTTTTTACCACTCATCCAAGGTCTGACTTTTGTCATTAGTCAACTTTTATGAAGGGCATCATTCAGTTCTACCGTTATGTGAGGTGGTTTTAATTGAATTACCTCCTCCTGCAAGTCCTTTGTGGGAACTACGCTCTCTAGAGGAAGTATGATGAGTGAAATATAAATCTGCATGTAGAGGAGGAAGGTCCTGTGGCAATATCGCTTTTCAGTTTAAGTCTTTGAGGTAATGAGCTTAGGTTTAAGAGCAAAGACCCCAACTGTGCTGAAGTGACATTATTGGAAGCAGATGAACTCCAGGGATACAACTTCTTAAGTCCTCATCACTTTAATGTCAGAACTTAACTCACTCTTGATGCAATGGCTATCATTCTGCAAGCACAGAAGCAGGGAGAAGTTTAAATGGAGCAGCGGCAATTTAACACACCTCTCTTCATTAAAGTAACTGAAGTTTTAAATGAGTAGAGACGGTTGTACTGCTGTGGGTCTCACGAGGCTTATTTTTAACTGTTGAAATGTAAAGTACTTTATATTTAGGTTTAATTTATAATGAATGAACAAAGAAAGAGGGCCGGACATTTAACGTCAGCCAGTTAAAAAAACCTTTGATATAGTTTTATGAAATGTTCTTGCTTCAGAAAGCAGAGGTTTTATTTTAGGTCTTGAATATTTTAGCTTCTGATCTTCAACTTTCTTTGTGTGGAATCAAAGTTAGAGCTTCGGATTTTTCCCTGTCGGTCTTGACTTGAACGAGTGGTCAGTTGGGACCAATTTTCATGGACTTTTCACTGACAGACGCCATTTCAGTTTGACGATGACTTCACATTCCAGCAAGAAGATGCAACATCTCGTACAAGCTGCAGAACAGCACAAAAGGATGGGCGGTCTATATCAAGTCCAGACAGCAATTCAAAGAACTATTGTATACCAGCTCAGTGGCCTAGTGGTAGAGTGTCCGCCCTGAGACTGGGAGATCAGGGTTCAATTCCTGGTCGTGTCATACCAAAGACTTTGAAAAAATGGGACCAAATGCCTCCCTGCTTGACACTCAGCATTAAGGGGTTGGATTGGGGGGTTAAACCACCAAATGGTTCCCGAGCGTGGCTGTGTCTGCAGCTCACCGCTCCCCCAGGGGATGGGTCAAATGCGGAGAACAAATTTCGCACACACATCAGTGTGTGTGACAACTGATGGGACTTTAACTTTAACTTTATAAGAGATTCTCTAAATGTGAAAGTCTGTAAAGGTTGAACAGGAAAAGTCACTGTAAATGAACTGAAGGCAAAACAAGAATCATTTGCAGAGCATTACAATCAAAAATATACAAAGATCGCTTGGGTAAAAAAATAAAATTAAAATAAATAAAATAAAATAAACACTCCATAAGGAAAGGGAGTCTAAATGGAAAGTCATCCAAATCAAATGAGGTCAAGTTAAAACCTTGAACCACATTTCTGAAGGCTCAGAGGTGGGTTTGATTGCACACATAGATTGACAATAATATGAAACATAACCATCCGTGCACTAGTTTATGAAATATAGATTATTTTCCCAATATGTTTAGAAATGTGTATAATTAGTTTTCTTCACAATCAATTTGGAATGAGTGTGGGAAAGAAGTTAAGAGACCAACCTGTAAACTGAGGGTTGCAGTCATGCCAGTCATTGTGTCCTTGGGCATGACACTTCACCCTCCTGCCTGCTCGTGGTGGTCGGGTGGACCAGTTGTACCCGTGTACTTCAGCCTTGCCTCTGTTAAGCTGGGCGTACACTGTGCGACTTTTTCACTTTTTTGAGCCGATTTTCCAGTCGTGCGAGAATCCACGAGATCGGGGCGAGTTTTGCGCCGAGCGGTCGTGTAGTGTACAGGGGGTCACGAGAGGCGATTAACACCACGTGACCAGCTGCCGATCAGCAGTCGTGAGGTCGCACGGACTTCTGGCGTGTTTAATATTTTGCTCGTCCCTCGTGAGGGTATCGCACTCCTGAAGCGGCGCTGCGAGCAGCTGCGACCCAAAATGTATCAGACCCGCTCACGGCGCATGCGCAATCCTGCATCATCGCCGCTCCCCGCTATTTCCCAAATAACACACGCTGTTCGTTTTTATTTCTACACGTTTTTTTTTACTCACAAGGATTGTCAAGAAAGCGTGTTTGTCGTGTTCATGTCAAATTAAACTGATCACAAAACACAGATTTACTCTCTTTATTTCATTTTCCTCATCCAACCCCCATAAATCCCTGTGTGTCCTCCTGCAGCACTCCCGAAGGACAACAGGCAAAACAAGACAAAAAAGTCTGACGTGTTGAGTAAAAACTGCTATTTTTAGCATATTTTTAGGGCCGACGTGTTGCTACCAGACGTACAGTGTGAGCAGTCAGGTCGCATCCGAGAACTGGGTCGTACAGTGTGAGCGCATGACTCGTGAGATCTGCTCTGCGAGGAAGTCGTACAGTTTGAGCTAAAGCTGAGTGCTACGAGTGAAAAAGTCGCACAGTGTACACCCGGCTTTAGTGTGCCCCAGGGCAGCTCTGGGTTGGATGTAGTTCCTCACCACCAGTGTGTGTGCGCGTGAATGACCGTGTATTGTGAAACACCTTGGGGGGTTGTAGGACTCTGGAAGGGGCTACGTTGAATACAGGCCATTTATATTAACATAAAGTAAAAATTCAGTACGAAAGGCGAGTTCTGAAAAGGAGAAATTTGAATGCACTGGGTTCCCCGTCGTGTGTAGTAACTAAACAAGGTTTGTTGGTTTGTTTAATGTCGGAACAGCTTTTCAAGGTCCTGGGTGGTGTGGTGGTGGCGCTTATGTATCTTTGATGTTGGGCCTCATCTACCAGCCTGGTTTAATCATATATCTGAGCAGGAGCAATGATCCAATGACACCATTGGTGTTGCACTTTTGTGATGCGTTCCTCTGGAATATGACATGGTGCAGCCGTGTAGTAGATTCTTTCTGGGAACTTGCTGTTGACTTGTACAAAATGGTGAAGCAGATTGTTGTCTGGACAATGCAAACCACACGAGGATATGCAGGTCATGAAGGGGAGTCTGACAAAACAGAAGAAGTGTTTCCCACATCACCTCCATTCAAAACCAACAAATGACAAAACCATAAGATGTGAATGAAATGAGCATCTAGACAGAAACAGCTCCTGGTCACCATCTAAACATCCTCCATCACTACAGATGCCTCCCCTCAGAAGCAGATTTGCATCCAGTGGAAATGAAAAAAAAAATCCAGACATCACTTAAATTGAATCCATGTGTAATAGCCAGCATTAGTGCTCAGACAGACAATTTAATCTGCCTCTAAATGAAAACTTTTAAAGTATTTTTTTCCAAAGGACATCTGTCTCTTATTATAAAGCAGATGCTTTTTCTAATCTTTTATATTTTTAAACCCTGGTCTGCCTTTCTGTTTTATCTTCGTCCATATTTGTCTCCCTCTGGTCCACTCTCGCCTATTTAATAGCTTGTTTGTGGTGGAGGTTTTATCAGCGGGAATGGCTGCTTAAGCTGATGAAGTGATTACTAAAACAACACAATTTCCAACCAAGAATCGCTACTTCGTCTCTCCTAATTCCAATTAAAACTGTTCTCAAGTTAACATCAATAGAGAAAATATTGTGGTTGTTTTTTTTCACAGTCACACAGCTCATGTGGTGTCTGAGAAATAAAATGACAAAAAGTATTTAAACTTTCAACCTTATTCAGCAACTAAAGTTATTCTGTTGGAGCCGGAGAGAAGCAGCGTCACCAAGGACGACTGGGGCTCACAGGAGCGTACCTATGGTAATGAAGCAACTTCACAGTTTATTCAGGGGAGACCACTAATGAGACGCGGACTGGCAGAGGGGATTGTTATGCATTTGAAATGCAAATTAAACTCAGAAGTGAAATTACAGTTTGGTCACATGGCAATACGAAGATGGTACAGTGAAGATTCAACTAATAAAAATGGAGTCGCTGGAGATCGGCTAAATTAAAGAGCAGCAACAAAATGAACTGTTGAAGTTGGTTAAATGGATTTCAGTTCACTTATGTGATCCTAATATCCTTAGATGTCTGGAACAAGTCGAGCAACTGACACCCCCCCCCCCCCCCCACCCCACCCCCACCCCCCATGTAAGGCCCTATAGACCAGAACCAGGATCTTGAAATGAACCCTGAAATTGACTGGCAGCCAGTGAAGCTGGAGGAGAAGCGGGGTGATGTGGGTGTGTTTGGAGGACTTGGTCAGAAGCCGAGCACAGGCGTTCTGAACCACCTGTAGACGGTTCAGGGAGGTTCTGCTCAGACACGTGAAAAGAGAGTTACAGTAGTCTAAGCGTGAGGAGATGAAGGTGTGGAGAACTGTCTCAAGTTCAGAGCGGGACAGAATGGGACTCAGCTTAGCAACGTTCCTGAGATGGAAGAAGGAAGAGCGAACAAGAGAACTGACATGAGAATCCATGGTGAGAGCTGGGTCAAAGGTCACACCAAGATTCCTGACAGAAGGTTTGGTGTGAGAAGCAAGCTGACCAAGAGAGTCTCTGACTTTGGGAACCAGCTTGTCTGGGGCACAGATGAGGATCTCAGTCTTATCTTCATTCAGCTGAAGAACGCTCCCAGCCATCCAGGTTTTGATAGAGTCTAAGCAGGTGTGTAACAGCTGCAGCTTAGACATCTCATGGGGCTTAAAGGAGATGTACAGTTGGATGTCATCTGCATAAAGATGGTAGGAGATTCCTTTGAAGGAGCTCAGGATGTGCTGAAGAGGAACCAGATAGAGGAGGAAGAGCAGATGCCCCAGCGCAGAACCTTGTGGGACACCATGGGTAAGGGAGGTGGTGGAGGATCTAAACTTGGAGACAGCCACAGAAAAGGAGCACTCAGAAAGATAAGAGGAGAACCACTCCAGAGCAGCTCCTGATAGGCCTACCCAGTCTCTCCAGTAGCAGGCAGTGTTGGGAGTAATGCGGTACAAAAGTAATTAATTACTGTAATACATTGCTTTTTGCTGTAATGTGGTAATGTAAGGCATTACAGGGAAAGAAAATGGTAATATTTACTCAGTACAATTGTCAGTAACGCGGTAATTACAATGCATTTTAAACCCAGAATCAAGATGCGTTTCTTAAAAATTCTAATTGCGGGAAACCCGAAGAAAGATCCAGTATCTATATATATTACGTCATTTATGGACTCAGCTTTGCAGGCAAAGAGGACGCCGCTGTAACGGCTCAGCTGCGTCCTGCACGCGGCCGCTGCAACATTCACAAAATCGCTCCACTAAAACAAAATAATTCACCTGCGATCGTTCATATCAGCGCATATTCTCTGGTATTTTGTGCTTTTCTGACGTGCTTTGCCTCAGCTGAGTTCATAATCTGTGCCGCGGTGATTTCAACTCATTGCTGCTGGTGCGCCGCGCATGTGAAGATCCCTTTGGCTGATCGTTAGAAAGTAGGAAGTCTAGGAAACAGCTTTTTCTGGAAGACGGAGAAAACATGCAGCATGCAGGAAGGTTAGAGAGAGAAAGGGCAGGAAATAATTCAAATAAAATCAAGAAAAAAAGAAAAAATTAGGTAGATTTCTCCCCAATACACATTTTTACCAGTGAAAAGCAATAATATATAAGCATTTAATATTTATACATGTGAAAGAATCAGATCACCCCAGAAGTCAGTCCCACATCCAGGGCCGTATCAAGGCATTTGGGGACCAAGGCAAATATAGGCTTGGATCCCCCACCACCTCACTCCCTGCTCAGTTAATATAAGATGGCAGCGTGCTGAGAGTACAGTTTGTTGTTGCTTTTATTTAATAAACATTCATTTTAAAGCACCGTTATTATGTCTGACTGTTTTTAACAGCAATCCTAGCTCAGACACCTCATCACTTTCCACATATATGTCATGAGCTCACTGAGCATCAGATTACCAGATTCATATTGAAGTTGTTTTGGTGAAAGTAACTTAAAGTAATGCAAAAGTAGTGTAATGCCTTACATTTTAAAATCAGTAATATTGTAATGTAATGAATTACTTTAAAATGAGGGTAACAAGTAATAAATAATGCATTACAGTTTTGAAGTAACTTGCCCAACACTGGTAGCAGGTGATGGTCAACAGTGTCAAAGGCTGCAGTCAGGTCCAGCAGGACCAGAACAGAACAGTCCCCTGCATCACTGTGAGTCAGAAGGTCATTAGAGACCCTAAGAAGAGCTGTTTCAGTAGAATGAGCTCTACGAAAACCTGACTGGAAGCTATCATAGATGTTATGTTCATCAAGAGCAGCTGTGAGTTGTTTAGCCACAACCTTTTCCAAGATCTTGGAGATGAACGGAAGTTTAGAGATGGGTCTGAAGCTGCTATGGAGAGAGGGGTCGAGACTCGGTTTTTTAAGAAGCGGGTGGATTACAGCGTTCTTAAAGTAAGCAGGGACCTGACCAGAGACCAGAGAAGCATTAATTATAGAGAGCACGCTGGGACCGATGGACTGAAAAGCACTTTTAAACAAAGATGAGGGTAAGATGTGGAGGGGGCATGCAGAGGTCTTCATAGAGTTAACTAGTTTGGTTAACTCAGGCAAAGAAACAGGAGCAAAGCTATCTAGGATGATGGACCTGGTTGGAGTCGGGAGAGGCAGCGATAAGGCTGAAGGAGAGATGCTAGATCTAACCTTATTGACTTTGTCCACAAAAAAAGACAGAAAGTTCTCACAGTCTGTAACTGAGTGGATGGAGGCTGTAGGAGAGGCAGGAGAGACGATGCTGCTGATGGTGTTAAACAGCACCTTGGGGTTCCCTTTGCTCTGGGACACCAGGTTGGAGAAACAGGAAACCCTAGCGTCTCTGACTGCAGAGTTAAAGGATGTCAGAAGATCCTTTAGGTGCAGCAGATGGACGTGGAGATGGGTTTTCTTCCACAAACGCTCACTTTTTCTGTATTGGCGCTTCAGGCTGCGAAGGCTGTCATTAAACCAGGGAGTAGGGTTCACTGCAGGAACTGATCTGGTTCTGACAGGACAGATGTTGTCCAGAATGGAGAGGCAGTGCTCGTTAAACTGAGAAGTTAAGGAATCTGGGTCGTTATCAGAAGAACAGGGTGGATCAAAAGCAGCAGAAAAATTGCTAGCTGTGCTCTCATTAAGAAAACGAGAACTAACCATACGGCGAGCAGGAGGTGGGGACGCAGAAACTGACAAGTTAAAGAAAATGCAATGGTGATCTGAAATATAAACATCCTCAGGACAAACACTGTCAGCATTTAGACTCAGGGTAAAAACAAGGTCTAGAGTGTGCCCCCTGGTGTGTGTGGGGCCAGAAACATGCTGGGTAAAACTGAAGGAGTCCATGAGGCTGGAGAAATTCATGGGAAAGTGATCGGAGGGATCATCAATGTGGATGTTAAAATCACCAACAATCACCAGTCTGGACAGCTGAAGATGGTACTAATCCTGATACTCCATCTGGAGGACAAAAGTGGGTTGATGCCAATGTTGTGACTATAGTCTACATACATATACATTATCTGTAGTGATAACACAAATGTATGATTTAGCCATTATATTTCTTCTGGTTTTAAATGCTAATTAAAGTTATTGTTTTACGAATGGCAAAAGCATGCATTGGACTGTCTACCAGCAGTGATAAGTTTATTTTTCAAATACTCATTTTTAGAAACCATTTATAAAAACTTGATGTATGTCTGGAGTTCTGTTGGATGTTGGATTTCTTTATTTTTAGACATTTCCACCCTGATTTGCATTTTCCCTCAAAGTTTCATCCCAGCGATTCAGACCTAACTCTAGTTTTAAATGTTCATTTTTACCCAAAACTGGTTAAAACATATTAGACTGTTCGTGAATGGCCTGTACAGATTCATTATATAAGCTACGACTGAATTTTCCTAAAAAAAGGAAGAAAAAAAAAAGAAAAGAGCAATTTAAAGCATTATTGTTTTAGTTCCTTTAATTTCCAGACTTAATCCTTGCCAAGAACAGCCGGAGGTGTTTCCCTCACCTGCACCAGCCAAACTGCTTTACAACGAGGGTGAAAGGTTGGTGGAGTGAATAGATGACAATGACCCTTCGATAAGAAATGACAGCCTGTCCATCTCACAGATATCGGGCCCCCAAGTACAGCTTTGTCAACCGGAACGCCATTTTCCAGCTTGAGCAATGTCCACATTGATTTCAGCTCACCATCGACTGTGCGTTCTAACAACGTGGGGCACGAAGAACTTGATGGGGGGTTATGGTGACCGATGCTGCTGTCGTGTTGAATTAACCCGACATGGATGTGATCTTGATGAGTCTGTGTTCATTAGCCACACTAACTTAACTGCTTTCAAGACCCTCTGAATGAAGAAACTGTTAAACACCCGCTTGTTCCTGCCAAATGTCACTCGATTTACAAAAATCTGGCAGCGAGAGCATAATCAGTCCCATCCGGGGACCAGGCTAATAACAACTAACTGTGCCATCCCAGATCAGAACTCTGGAACACTTCGCTGTCACTGCGTTTAATCATTTTAGTTGACTTGTGGATTAGATAAAGAGGATCCTTGTGCCCCCAAATGAGTAGAAACACAGTAAAATCCCCCAGAAGAGGCTTGTGAGGTTGAAACTTGGCAGCAGCTGAGCCTGTGACACCTCACACCTCTTTTCAGTTTGCACAACAAGGTGACACAGCTACTTGCCATTTTCATTGAATTTGTCACTTGACTAATCACAGAAGAAGCCGAGGCCCTCTGGGTGGGCGGCCAGCTGGAGCAGAAGTATAATGTATGTTATATTTATCCCCTGCCAACAACTGCAAAATAAAAAGGTGATAACAAAGAGAAATCCTCTTTCCAAACAAAATATGTTAATTTTATCTTTCATGGCGGGTTGTGATTAGATTTCTAGATGTGTCCTTTGGTGCACATTTCCAAAAGCTGAAGGGAAAAACAGACTATTTCCCAATAAAATCTGGGATTTCAACCCTGAAACTAATCAGCGTCTTTTCTTCTAGTTCTATTGTAAAGTGTGGGACATTTATGGAAAATAAGGAGAGAAATTAATTAAAAACAGTATGATGGATGTTCATCGAACTCGTGACCCTAATCTTCTTTTAGCTACTGTGCTGACCTGGACTGAACACTTTTCATTTAATGTTTGGTGGATGGAGATAAAAGATGGATACCTCTGATAGTTTTGCAGCGGGAGGTTCGGCTTTTGGAACTCTGCTGAAAACACACAAATTCAATTTTCATTTACATCATCCTGCTTCTAAATTATGGACAACTATGCAGTCATTAGGAGACGGGCCTGACTTCCTCATTTCAGGTTTATCATTTGAAATTCTTCACTTGCCATGTTCCCACAGGCTTAAAGAAGCTCTGCTTTCCAAGTATGGATCTCTTCTACGTCTTTCTGGTGGGTTTCCTGTTCAAATTTCAGTAAAGTCATCTAACAATAAATATTTAGAAAGTCAGACTTTTGCAACATATGATTTATGAACGTATTTAATAATTGCTAATCAAGCTGAATTGATTAAACACTGAGAAAAAAACTTAATTTCAATTTCTGATGCTATTTAGGAAAAATAAGATCTCGAATCAGTCAAAATGTACTTGTTATTTTTAATAAATCTGCTGTGATCTCTAGTATTAATAAAAGTCCTGTTAGTAGGGGAAAAAGTCCGGCGCTCTTTTTGCAGGAAGTAGATTTTCGTTGGATCAGTGGGAGACAGAAAATGTCAGGATTTGGTCTCTTACTCATTAATATTCATGATCTGTAAACATCTCATCTCTGATTGGCTAACAGCAGTGCAACTCTTCTGCTGCCTCCATTCGCTTTTCTATTTTGTATAAAAAAATTGGAACATTGATGATTTAGCTCCACAATAATAAAAAAAAAACCTAAATGAGTTGGTGCGGCTAATGCTAACGGTTAGCTTCTACTAGCCGAGATGAGCTCTGCGCTCTCCGGACTACAAGAATCAACACGGCCTTTAGGATTCTTGAGCCAGGATGGGACAGTAAAAGCTAAACTAGAGTATGACGTGCATTTCTGGTTTTGTCTGACGCAAGCATTTCCCCGCCTATTTTTTTTCTGTGACTAATGAAGAGAATAAAAGTAGAAGTCAGTTTTCACATTTAGCAGGCTTGTGAAACTCAAAGTGACCAGTTGTCTTTCAAAAAGATAAACTATTATGTTTCTCAGTGATCCTCACCTTTCAAATGAACAAACAACTTAGGAAAACACTACCTCCATCTGTTAAAGGCTAAAGAAGCCACAGGGCTAGACTGTAAAACTAACTTTTTTTAGCGTTTTTGTTGCACGGGACACAGCAAGCTGACATGTTTGTCTCATTTCCGGATGTTGCATCAGCTTCCTGTTTATAGCCTTCTCACCTTAACTACATGTGATTCTTTAATTATCTATGCTGCTTACCAAGAG
Organism: Nothobranchius furzeri; assembly: GCF_043380555.1. Classification (NCBI taxonomy): domain Eukaryota; kingdom Metazoa; phylum Chordata; class Actinopteri; order Cyprinodontiformes; family Nothobranchiidae; genus Nothobranchius; species Nothobranchius furzeri. The sequence continues at coordinate 61,206,583 of NC_091747.1, forward strand.
GTTATACCTATAAGCAGTATTCAGGTTGCCTACTTTGTGTAATTTCAAAGGTCAGTGCAATCGGAAACTAGCAACGCATTGGCTTTATTAGGTAGCTAGCTGTAAACGAGAAGAACCAGTTGTGTAAATCAGATTTCCGTTTCCGGCATTGGTACTTGTGTTAAACCTCCTCGGGGCCTTGCTGGTTCTAGAGTCTGTTTGAAATCTTTTTTTTTAGTTAATGGAAAACAATCTTTATTGAAATAAGTACCTTCAAACCTTTCAGTATGATATGGTAATTGTCAATATTTTCTTTGATGGTGCCATAATGGTCAAGATGACCTTTGAATTTTCTTTGAAACTCCGTATCAGCTGCGAGGAAGAAATGTTTTACTGTTGTCAGCAGTCGTAATGAAGAAAATGGTTTGATTTAGTAAAGCCATTATCTTCCATATCGGATTAGCCCAAGGACTGATGCTTTTCTTATAAAAGGGAATTTTAACTCTTCAAGCCGTGGCATTAAAAAAAGATAAAACCGGCCATCTGAATCAATGTTTTCTGACATCTGTGTCCATCGAGCACTTCATGCCGCTATATGTCTTAATGGAGTTTGTTTGCCTCACAGCGCTTCTCATTTTCCAGCTGTGATTGTCACCGGCTGGTGTTGCTGCCTGTGTGAGATGTGCCGATAGGACAGATTTGAGCCAGATACCCTCCAACAGCACACCATGGAGACTGATCCACACTATAAGGCTCTCACCTCAACAAATCATAAACACTGGCCTTGCAGAGCCATCGGAGGTGGGGTAATCTCTGCACTGAAAATATACCCAATGTCCCAGATCTCTTCATCCAACATCGGTAGCAGGGGATTGCCGCGCAGTAGGGTTTGATTGCATCCCCTCCGTGGCCTGGGGAAGGACTGTCAACAGCTGTTTGCACGCAAATAACCATTACAGCAGATTGTTATCCTCAGATGTTTACTGCAGCTTATTGTAAATGAAATGCATGAATGAACCACATAAGTGAGATGTGTTTCATCTGCGTAAAACAACCATAAATGTTTTAATGTTGGTTATTTTTAAGTCCTTCTGTATCGTGCTAGTCCAAGGTCATGCTAACAGACGTGTTATTGTCTCACCACCGGCCACTCCCTCCCCTACAGTCTGCTTATCTTAAGTCTTAATACCTTAATTATGTTTACCATTAGTATTCCACCACCATGCTTCAATCACCCGGCCAATGTTAACCGCAGCCTGTTTCAGCCTCCACTTCATGTTCAAGTGTTTGCACACAGAATCGTCTGCAGCTTGGAAACACAGAAAAAGTAACGGAAAATTCAGGCAAAGACAAAATAAGCCAAATAAAAAGCCATGTTCAAGCCTGTTCCAGTGCTTCATTAATGTCACCTTGGTTCAAAGGCGTGTAACAACACATTGATACACTGATTACAAGGTCATTGATCCAAAATGCAAAAGTCAGTAGAATAATTACTTTTTAAATGCTCTTTTATTGTGAAAGCCTGGTTTGCTCTTCAACGGCGAAACCGAGGTTATTCTCTTTGGAACAAATGTGAGACGAGAGAAACCTATGGCTCTGGAGTTGACAACACTAGCCGCATTTAGGAAGGAGGTCATTATCAATCTGGGACTAAAAATGGGTGATGGTCTCACTCTGGAAAAACATGAGTGAGACCATTAGATCTTGCTTTTTTCATTTGCAGCGCATCTCTAAGATTAGATCTATTCTATTGAGGGCTCATCTGGAAACTGTAATTCCTTGCTTGCAGGGAAAAGTCAGGCCTCCATCTCTAGACTGCAGATGGTCCAGAACGCTGCAGCTAGATTTTCAACAGGTAGCAAAAGGAAAGAGCACATCACCCCAGTCTTGGCCACATTGCACTGGCTCCCGGTTCAGTACAGAATCCATTTAAAAATAATATTCTCTTTTAAAGTGCTGCATGGAATGGCTCCATCATATTTGCCTGATCTCCTTTGCTCGTACGAGCCTCCTTGTGTACTTTAATTGACCAATCAGCTGTTGCTGGTCACGCCAGCAAAAATGAAATCAAGAGCCTTTGTAGTTGTGGGCCCAACGCTGTGGAAGCTTTGCCACTGACCATCCAAATAGCCCTCTCAGTGGAAGCGTTGAGGCTTAACATGCATTTTTATACTCTAGCTTTTATGCACATTACACAGTAAACTGTGCTCCCATTTCATGTTGCAGTGCTTTCATTGTTTTTTGGAGTTTTTTTTTTTTTGTCCACTCTTGATTACTCTCATATTAATAAATAATAATAATAATAATGCATTGAACTTATATAGCGCTTTTCAAGACCCCCAAAGACGCTTTCACACACTCACACATTCACACACTGCCAGTGATGGTAAGCTACTTATAGCCACAGCCGCCCTGGAGCGTTCTGACAGAGGCGAGACTGCCATTTGGCGCCGTCGGCCCCTCTGACCACCACTAACACAGGCAAGTTGGGTGAAGTGTCTTGCCCAAGGACACAACAGCAGGATACCCCTGGCGGGAGCTGGAGTCGAACCCATGACCCTCCGATCATGAGGCAACCCGCTCTACCACCTGAGCTACTGCTGCCCCAATGTTCAATGTTCTTGTAGTGTTCATCACTTTGGGTGTCGTTGGATTGTAAAAAGTGCTGCACAAATAAAGCTGATGATGCTGATGAAAACTGTTTTATGTCAAAGGTTCCCATTCATCACAAGCTCCTGCACAAACCTGCATGTGTTAGGGTCCTCTTACACAGCAAGTTACAGATGATACAATCATTTACGCTCTCATGTTTTACTTGTACATTCACTAAACTCCTTGTGGCAGTAAGAAGAGTTTGTTTGCAAAGCGTTTAGATTTTTTACAGTTTAAAAATGAGAATGGACATCACAAATGCAACGATCAAAAATAAACTTTGATTGTGTAAAAAACATAAAAGATGTAAAGATTTGCGTTCAGTGACACGAAGTGAAACTCTCTCGGATCTTTCTGAACTTGAGACGACGTTTCTACTACTACTACTACTAATAATAATAATAATAATACATTTTATTTCAAGTGCCTTTCAAAGCTCTCAAGGTCACTGTACAGGACAAAATATAACAAGCAAGCAATACAAACAACAAGAAATAAATGCTAAAAGTAATTCCCAAAGGTGGAGTCGGAGCAGTGCGATGGATAATAGACTAAAAAGAGTAGATGGATGGAGGACAGTTACAGTGAGTAAGCCAGGCGGAACATGTGAGTTTTGAGTTGAGACTTGAAGGTTGAGAAGGAGTTTATATTGCGGAGGTCGGGCGGTAGAGTGTTCCAGAGTTTTGGAGCTGAGTGACTGAAAGCTCTGGCTCCCATAGTACTAAGTCGAGTGCGAGGAACGGACAGGGAAGGTGAAGATGATGATCGGAGAGAGCGAGTGGGAGTGACAATGTGGAGGAGATCAGAAAGATATGGGGGAGCGAGATTATGGATGGCTTTAAAGGCATGAAGAAGTATCTTGTAGTCAATTCTGTATTTGACAGGGAGCCAGTGAAGTTGTTGCAGGACAGGGGTGATGTGATCAAAAGTGGAGGTCTTGGTGATTATCCGGGCAGCTGAATTTTGGACTAACTGTAACTTGTTGAGTGATTTTAAAGGGAGACCAGAGAGGAGGGCATTACAGTAATCAATGCGACTGGTGACCAGGCTGTGGACCAAAATGGCAGCGGAGTGCTGACTGAGGGTGGGGCGGAGCCGATTGATATTGCGAAGATGAAAATATCAATCGGTACTGGGAAGTGTGTCTGACTTTCAGAGCTCTAAAAGCTCTTTCACCATCTCAAAACCCCACTGCTTTCTTTAGAAGGGATTTCTCGCTTCCTTTGCTGAATATGTCTTCCTCCGTGGAATCATAAAACAGTTTCTGATTGAACGACACCTTTTGATATGGAATTAGATTTTGTTGTTGTTGCGGTGGAGTGTAAAAACAGAAATTTGAAACAAAATTGCGAACAGAACAGAAATCAGGTGCTTCAATTTGCGTCTCAAAATGGGAGACATATTTGTTTCTGACTCCCCAAAGAAGTTCTGAGTCCAGTAAAACATCAGATGGAACCCATTCTGATTCTGAAAGGCAGCTTTTGCTCACAACACAGTTTTTAGCTCTCGTCTGAAATGAGAGTGTAGGTGGTTTGCTTTGAAGTTGTCGAGCACGTCGGAGTGCAGATCAGCTTTCATCATCGGCTCACGTTTCACATGAAGGAGAACAAAACCAACTATTATGCATATGTGCAAATGTATTGTTTTATTCCTGTGGCTAAGTTTTTGGAGCAGAGGAATCAGCTCAGCGGATTCAGGAGCTGTTTGCAGCGTGCCCACTTTCATAACTGCTGGAATGTTCCACTTAACTTCTCCTCACTCAGCCTGATGACTGTTTCCACATGTGTGGATTATCTGCTTTTGTTCTGCAGACGTTAAGCCCATCTCTTTGTCTGGAGCGTCTAATATGACCAGGAAAAACGGAAAAAGCATACTGTCTAGCTTAAGGGTACTTCAAAATGACTCTGTGACTACGTTTACATGCAGCCAATATCCGGGTTATGATCGGGTTAAGGTCGGGATTCGGGTTTCTGAGTTGATCAGAATAACCCATTTACAAGCATAAATGGAAAGAGTTACCCCTAACTTGCATAACCTGATTTAAATGCGGACGTTGGGGTAGCGTCAGGACGTATGGACTACATCCAGACGTAACTTTTCGGTTACCTTCTTGTGTATTTCGCTGTCTCTGTACTTTCGGCCGTCAACAAAAGACATAATGTTCATACTTTTCACCAGACCGATGAAGACAGACGTTTCCTCGTCACTCCAAAAGTGTGGTGCTGTGCCGCGACTCGCCATGTTGCTTACTTCCGGTGTTCTGGCACATACAGGACGTCTCGCTACTCAAAAGACCAAGATTCCTTGCGAACACACGCTTTGATGGGGATATCCCGATATGCGTTTACACGACCATACAGGGGCGGCGTTAGGCCCGGCTACTTGGGCTGAAGCCCCGGATCTTTCATGAAAAGCCCCGGATCTAAAACGTGGAAGTAACATGCAGTACCAAAGTCCAACAGAGAGGGAGCAGCTGGCAGTAGTTTGTATACAGCCTGCCTGAGCCTCCACCACTGAAGAAGAAGCCCTTCAGCAGCCAGCTTCTTCTACAGTCTGCCTGAAACGCGTGAGTGAAGATGGACATAAGGATGTTTTTTAGACAAAAAGTACAACGACAGAACCCCAGCATTGATGAGGTTTGTGAGTCTTATTTGAAAATATTTGTTGTGCTGCTGGTTTGCCTAAAGTTAGCTTATCAGGTAAAGTTGTTGGAGAAAGAAAGGGAATATTTACTATCATCTCACACTAAACACTAACAGGAACAATACTATGCCCTGAAAATGCTTAATATGTAGCTTCAGATTAAAAATTATGTGGTACAAGACAAATATATATGATGTTGACTAGTGCGTGTCACGTGTGTGTGTGTGTGTGTGTGTACGCACGCGCGCGCGTGTGTGTTAAGCCCCGGATCTTCTTCAGTCCTAAATCCGCCCCTGCGACCATACATTCGGGTTAGAAAATGGTTACCCCAGGTGTAGTAACCGGGTTTTTAAAAACCCGGTTATGAGCATATCCGGGTTTTTGACGGTGTTTACATGGCCGTGTGGAACCGGGTTATTGTGAATATTCGGGTTTTAAAAGGGTTACTGGCTGCATGTAAAAGCACTCACTGATGAAAACACACAGTTTTAGGGAATGTGATTTGTGGCAAAACAATGTCCAGATAAAAAATCCTGAAAATCCGTGATTTTAAACTTTAAAAACTCCAGAAACTGTCCTCAAATGGCCATTTTCCCCTATTATTTGCTTGTTTCATAAATAAAATTCAGTTTTAGCTGTATTAAATAAACTGCTGTTGAAAGCGTTACAGCGGCATAAAGGACATCAGGTCAGGCTGTCTTGTTGCTAAAAAACCCCCGAAGGCTCAGAATTTTTTCCAGTGCCTGTTCTGAGGTCAGTGTCCTGATTATACAGAGACAAGGTCAGGATAATCTGATAAAAACATTTTAGAGAAAAAAAGTTGAGAAATGTTGGCACAGGTTCTTCATGCATCACATAAACTCACTTTAACAGCAGCTTCATTACATGTCAGGTCAAAGTGAGAAGTCCCAACATCCGCAGGAGCATTTCTGGCTTGTTTTTCGATTTTTTTTTTCCTAATGATAAAAACAGTTTTGGAGGGAAACAAAGTTTTACTTGTAAATGATGAAATGTGAGTGTCTATTGCATAAAACTTAGATTATTTTACATGAAGGGTGTTTATTTTTTTCTTTTTAGAGGTTGTTTTGATGTCAAACTATATTCAAGGCATAGCTTTCCTTTTGAGCTTGTAGTTTTTTATCCGTCAAATTCAAGCTACGTATTCTTCTTGCCTTCTTCACACTGGATTAAAACCCGACTACACACTTCATGGACTGGTATTGTGTGCAGGATCAAGAGAAAAGTTTGAAAAACCTTCAGAAAAAAGTTCAAATGAAGATTTTACAATGCGTGTCGACAATCACATAAAACCTCGTCGTAGCGCGACCGTCTCAACATGACAGGATGTAGCCGTGCCCTGGAAGATCAGGCACGTTAGGATGACATGGATGGTGTGAAGAGGCCTTGTCGTCTAGACGTTTCTTCTACAAAGTCTCATGTGAGTCCCTGCACTCCACCTTGAACCCTGATTCGCTGCCACAATGAGAAACCATGATGACATCACTACAGAGGTTTTGTGTTAGCTGTACCACACGTATCCAGCTGTGTTCTTATAGACATTTAACCTTACAGAGTCTTGTTTTGATGTAACCAATATTGATAACTAGCTAACTGATTCACACTCACCACAGCCTGCTGTAAATGCAGTTCAAAGCCTTCTCGATGTTTTAACTACATTAGCTTAAGTCATTGTTTTACCTTTGGTTGTATTTGTTCTGAAGTGGTCACTGAGAAAAAAACAAATGTAATGATTATTTCTGACTATAATTGGTCACGTTGACTTTTCATGCAAGCTGAACATGAAAATAGTCTCCTACACCCATCTCCTGCATTCGCATCTGATAGAAAACAGACGGTGAAACTCTAGGGTTACAAAATACTGACAGATCTACGTCACACTGTCATTAACATTCATGGACTCACCCATCTTTTCTAACGACGGGGAAGGCTGTTGTTGGTTTAGCATCCAGGAAACAGCAGAGAACATATCTGCTAGCAGAAGCTAACTGTTAGCTTTAGCAACTCGTCCAGACGGCAGAACTCCTCCAGGCTCGTGTTACTTGTGGAGATAAAACATCAACGTTGGAGAGCAAACAGAGTCAGTGTTGCTGTTAGCCAATCAGAGGACAGATGTCCAAATATCAGGAAATAAGACTCCAAATCCTGTTTTCTGAAGCTCAACTCTGATCCGGCTCACTTCTAGTTCCTGAAACAGGTGCACTGGCAAAATAATCAAGATAAAATAATAATAATAATAATAATAGGTTAGATGGTGTTCGTCCATGTCAGGGTGAATCATTTATGCAGGAGTTGGTTTAAAATCTGTAAATTAGTCCAAAACTTGTAAAAGTTCTGGCTAGCCATGAGTGTTTCACTTGTTGAAGGACATTTTCCACTATCTAGACACTCAGCTCCCTTTGAGGGATGTCACCGACAGGTATTGTCCTTAAATAGCTGAGGGAACCATATCCAAAATGGCCAAACTGTCCTTTTAGAACCCTACCAAAACCATCATGGTCTTTCATGATCCTCACCCTGTGTTAAAGGAGCCTCACTATCCCCAAGAGGCAGCTTAAACAGAAACAAGTACATTTTACTGGCTTGGAGATAATAAAATAAACTATATTAAACATTATAAACACAATATGACAGGTGAGGAATGCATTAAAACATTTTATTTATGTTTTTTTAACAGCTGTAAACATTCTATTGTACTGGGATGTCTGACTGTTCACCAAATGTTTCTTGAAGCTTTGTAGAAAAGGATAATGGGCCTTTTGGAATTACAGTGGCTTATACAACAATTTGACAAGTGGTCTAGCATGAAATTAGATCCTGCGTGAGTCCTAACTGCATTATTGAATTTCGTCTGTGCAATCGTGCCTCTCAGAAGGCCTCGGTGCTCGAGTACAGTCAGATGTGAGGGATGTAAGTGATAGCACACTGCAGATAGAGATCAACAAATTTAATCAAGATGATCAACTAATGTAGAATAAAGCCTGCAGTTAAGATAGACGCCTTCGTATGGAAAGAGCCACACTTTCAATTATGTTCTCATGTCTAACTTTTGTTGCGTCTGCTGGGATCCTGTTCTCTAACATCAGCTCTTATCGCCATCTGCTACCACGCCTCTGCTCTAACCCAAACAGATATACATGTACACCCTCTTTTATTTTGAAAGGCTGGATCACTGGGTGTTAATGGGTGCCGATAAATACACAATGAGGGACCTTTTTATGTTAATGAAGTGTACCGGTCCTGTTCGTATGTACTGGAGAATGACTTGTGGTAAATGCTAATGGCTAAATTTTGCTTCGGCTAATGTAAGAATCCATATCTGCCTCCCTGCTGCAGCAAACAAGGTCCATCGATCCAGCTGTAAGCTCAGGAGAAGTGGTAATTATTTATACCGCTGCTGAAAGGGTTTATTTATTTGGAGCTGCACGCCTCAGGATATAATGTTTAATGTTCAGTGTACTGGTCATATATTTTATCATAGATGATTACAGTCCAAATGGACAATTTTTATCAAATTTATGCAGCATCAACTCAGTTAAATCAAGTGTGATCATTAGAAACGGGTGTGGGTTGTTCTGCAGGGGATGAAACTATAATGGTACCATCGTTTTTCTTTTGAATCAAGTGTTTACGTTGATTTTACCATTTCTAAAGCAACCGTTTTAATGTTTTTTTTGTATATTCCTTCTCAAAACTAAACAAAACTTAAAAAATATCCTCCAAGAAGAAGACCTTATCATTCACCTTTTATGTATAAACTTCATCAGACACATAGATCCAGTATCAAATAAGATAAAATACATAAAAGATAAATAAAGATAAATGAAAAAGTAAAAGTATCATGAAATACTTTAAAGATAAAATAAAAATAAAGTTGCAGGAAGTGAAAATGTAAAATGCATATAGAAATGTAATCCAATGCTTCCAATAACACGATGTCTGTCTGGTGTCACCAAGTTTTGGTGAAACTAAAATCCTAACCGTCTCATTAACAGAAATAGTCAACCTACAAAAACAAAAACCCTGTTTAGGTCATTAATCTGGATGGTTTACATAGTAAGAAACTCCAGCACCTCTCATTTTTCAGAAATAATCATGCTATTAAAATATCCAATTAATAACCACAACAATGAACTAATTATGAGCAAAACTGAGCTTCTTTTACCGTATTATAGTGAATGAACAGGCAGACGATTCATTAAAGTGAATTTAGAACTTCATGGAGCAAAATGATGACCACTTCTTTCTGTTGCTCCTTGAGCTGTTCAGCTGTTGTTTGACCTCCATTTGACCTCAACTCTTCCAGTTTATCTTCAGATCGTCTCTGTTTGATTTACAGTGTTTGAACATGTTGAGAAACCTAAATGGAAGTCTCCGTCCAAACTAAAATCCATGCTGCTCTCTGCTTGTTTTGACCTCACACTTTCTCTTCTAAATTAAAGATTTATCAACATTTTCACTATATTTATTTTCTATCTGAACTCTAAGTTCTACCAGAGTGTCAGTTCAAGTCCTACTGAAAGTAAAATGTTTTTCTTTTCAATATACATTTAGTGTAGCAGGGTCTTTATCTCATAGCCTGGTTTATAATAAAACATTAAACCAGAAATACTCATAATCTCTTTAAAATCTGTGAGATTTACTAGGACACCACTGGACAGTACAGCTCTGATCAAGTATCAGAAAATTAACATATTCTAATAACTGATCTAATTTAAAGTAACACCAAACATTTTTTAATCTAGAGCTTCAATAATGATCTCAATGTTTGCTGCATTTAGAAACTCATATTTGGCCCCATTCTCCTGCCCTCTGCTACCAAGCATCACGCTAGATGTTTGTACAGAGCGGTTAGTTGCCCTTTAGGGGGAGCTCTTTGCCTAGTTTATGGCTTTTAGCTGTTATGCTAGCAGTTAGCATTTTCATCTCGCCGATAGTCAATAAAGAGCTCAAGAAGATGAAAAAAGAAATTTGCTTTTTTTCTGTTGGCATCATGGTAAAGCCTGGAAGTAAAAGTAAGAGTACTGTATTTGGAAGTGAAACAAAGAGTTGAACCCAGAGTGAACATTGGCGTGGGCTACGCTAGTGTGAGGGAGCTAAAGGAGGCAACAAAATCACAGACTAAAAGTGACCTGGCTTTGTTGTTACTGGACTTGTAAGTAATGTCCAACATTGAGGATCTTTTTACTTTGTGGTTTATTTTAGTATTAGTTGGCTCATGCTAGTGTTAGCTTGTTGTTAGCGCTAGCTACAGCAGGCTGCTGCAGGGTTGTTTATGCCTGTTGTAATTGTTTGAATGCGTAACAGCATTCAAACTATTGTTTTCCTGTTTATCTTTATTGTTTGAATGCTGTTAAGCCTAAAGCTGAATATTAAGCCAATAACAGACTTCTGTTTCTGATCTTTCTGAACTGTCTGTACTTAAAACTAGAAATAAATTTGATTGACCGTCAGAAGGCGGGAAAGTGCTCTACTCCCTCCCAACTCCCTGATTGGTTGAGAGAGATCAATCATCTTCTGGCTAAATGGAATTACACACCCACATGTCTTATAAATCAAATTGATCAGCTTGGCCTAAGGAATCCATCCATCCAATGAACCATCTAACATCCATCCAACAATCCATCCATCATTTCATTCATCCAACCATTCCTCCATCCCATACAAAGTCTGAACATATGTTAATCTATCAGTTTCAGATATCAGCAAATATTTCTAAATTCACAGTTCAGTCAATTTTAAAAACGTACCTATTAAACTATTCTTACTCAAATTCAATTCAATTCAAAAATACTTTATTAATCCCAAAGGGAAATTGACCTCTCAACTTTCAACTTTCAAGTTTTTAATCAGTGTTCAACGATCAAAGTTTTCTGCAGTTTAGCATTTTCTGGTCCATTCTTCACCTATATTCTGAGCTTTATTACACTTGTTGGTAATTTTTGCTTCTAAATCTTTGAATAAATTCAGCTCATTTTAACAGTTTAGCTTCGTTTCAGCTTCACTTCAGCTATTCAGCAGCTTCAGCAATCAGTTTCCAATTTCAGCATATGCTGCTAATTTTACGGTTCAGCTAAATATAAAAATTAAACTGTTAAACTTCTCCAACTGAACTAACAGGTGTTTAGACACTTTAGCGTTCCAGTTAATCCCTATGAACCTTTCAGACTCCTAACATATTAATTTTATGCATGTTTCAGCCTTTTAACACTATTGTAAAAAAGTTAATAAAAAATAGAGCTACTTTTCAGGAAATTATGGGTTTGTGTTAGAAATGTGTAATTATTAATATTGGTCAAGTTTATTGCAAAGTCAGTTGTCACACTTGGGAAAGTTGCTTTGATGGTAAATGCTAATGATACAAGAATGTGTTGAGACACCAAATTAAAAAAGAACAGTAACCGTGTGTTAAAATGCTTTTGTAATAACCCTCTTTAAAAAAAATACATAATTAAGAAACAACTCTTAACTCTTTACTCACAGGCTGAAATAACTTTTTATTTAGCTTGTTCAAGACAAAAGCTGTATGACACCTACACTGTTTTCATGACTTCTAAAGTTTTTTCTGTTTTTAATATTGAACCCTTTAAAGCCAAATAGGATTTTTTTTCTGTGAAAACATGACAAATAATATAATATTAATTTTTCACATTTAAACGTTCTTCAGTCAAGTAGAAAATGATCATTGATTAGTGTAAAACAGTCAGACGAGCCGGTAAAGGAGTGAGGAGAAAACCAGCACAAATCAATGAGTTTATCTCTCACGGCTCAACTTTAAAACGGTGCAACTGATAAAGTCCACCCAGTAAAACTTTAGGATTTTACAAGATCAGGTGGATTTATTGCAGATTTCCACATAAATTTGGTTCTCAGTGAAATCCATGAGAGGTTTAACAATAAAACAACGTTAAAAACTCCTAAAAACACAAATCCAGAAAGTAACTTCAGATCGTTGACATGTTGTTGTTGTTATTGCACATGAGGAGCTAACAGTTTTAAATCCACACATTGTAAACCCCGATAAGTTCAGTTTACTTAAAAAAAACCAAGGTAACCCGCTGCCTTAAAGAGCAAGTAACGTCTAAATTAACTTTTTTTGCTGATGAACTGTATAAATGAGTGTCTAATAGTGTTTTAAATGTGTGTATTCATTATTTTAGCATTTTGGTGCATTTTCTTTAAAAATTAAAAATTCTGCCTAAATACCACAGTATAGCGCCACCTTCAGCTTAAAACATAGAATTTGACTCATTTTGAATAAATTTTAGCCAATGGCTAAAGAGTAAGATACTACGTAAACCAGTAGAGTACTACGTAGCAGCTCTTTGTCAAAGTTATAAAAGCAACGAGCGTCTCGGCCACGCCTTGTGGCGAGTTGGGAGTTGGACTTGCAAGTGAGTGTAGGAGGTTAGCGGTAGTTCAGCATTAGCATAAAGCATTAGCATATCCTAGTCTTTAGCGTAGCCTTTAGTGTTATATATACTTATTTAGTGTTAGCTTGGCTGTTGGATAGTGTAGTTTAGTTAGTGTTTGGCTGTTAGTGTAATTAGGAAAGTAGTTCAGGTTTAGTGCTCCATATCATGTTAGTATGCTGTCAGAAGGTGTAGTGTAGTATGGTTGCGGTGGCTCTGTGGGGTTGTACTCCTTTCCGCTGGACTTAGAAATTAGGCGCCAGTGGTTGCGTGTCTGGAAAACATTCAGCTCCCGCCGGGTGCTGTAGTTTGCAACCAGCATTTTACCCGCGATTCTGCACGTCTCCGTTTCAAGAGGGAGGCTGAGTTTCAAGAGTTAGTTAAAGGCATACTCTAAATTTGAAAAATCTTCATTATTACTCAAAGTTTGTAATCTGAGGAAATTTACATTTCTAATTTGTATTTAGTGAGGCTATCGGTTTGCCGTCCAACAAACAAACAAACAAACAAACAAACAGTCAGTTAATTTGAGGGAATTGGAAATTTGCCATTTTTCCATGAGAAATTGGTCTTATCCACCAATCAATTTTATTAAGTACTTGAAAACCCAGTTATAATGTGAAAGCCAAATGGAATGGAATATTTTTTGGACAATTGTGTCATAACAGGTATCCTCTTTTATTTCATTTTATTTTATCGTCGTCGTCGTCTTCCTCCGCTTATCCGGGTCCGGGTCGCGGGGGCAGCATCCCAACTAGGGAGCTCCAGGCCGTCCTCTCCCCGGCCTTGTCCACCAGCTCCTCCGGCAGGACCCCAAGGCGTTCCCGGACCAGATTGGAGATGTAACTTCTCCAACGTGTCCTGGGTCGACCCGGGGGCCTTCTGCCGGCAGGACATGCCCGAAACACCTCCCCAGGGAGGCGTCCAGGAGGCATCCTGACCAGATGCCCAAACCACCTCAACTGGCTCCTTTCGATCCGGAGGAGCAGCGGTTCTACTCCGAGTCCCTCCCGAATGTCCGAGCTCCTCACCCTATCTCTAAGGCTGACCCCGGCCACCCTACGGAGGAAACTCATTTCGGCCGCTTGTATCCGCGATCTCGTTCTTTCGGTCATTACCCAAAGCTCATGACCATAGGTGAGGATTGGGACGTAGATCGACCGGTAAATCGAGAGCCTGGCTTTCTGGCTCAGCTCCCTCTTCCCCACGACAGATCGGCTCAGCGTCCGCATCACTGCAGACGCCGAACCAATCCGCCTGTCGATCTCCCGATCCCTCCTACCCTCACTCGTGAACAAGACCCCGAGATACTTAAACTCCTCCACTTGAGGTAGGACCTCTCCCCCGACCCGGAGGTGGCAAGCCACCCTTTTCCGGTCGAGAACCATGGTCTCAGATTTGGAGGTGCTGATCCTCATCCCAGCCGCTTCACATTCGGCCGCGAACCTACCCAGCAAGAGCTGAAGGTCAAAGCTGGATGAAGCTAGGAGGACCACATCATCCGCAAAAAGCAGAGACGAGATTCTCCTGCCACCAAACTCGACACACTCCACACCACGGCTGCGTCTAGAAATTCTGTCCATAAATGTGATGAACAGAACCGGTGACAAAGGGCAGCCCTGGCGGAGTCCAACCCTCACTGGGAACAGGTCCGACTTACTACCGGCTATGCGGACCAAACTCACGCTCCTCTGGTAAAGGGACTGAATGGCCCTTAACAGAAAGCCACCCATCCCATACTCCTGGAGCGTCCCCCACAGGGTGCCCCTGGGGACACGGTCATAAGCCTTCTCCAAATCCACAAAGCACATGTGGATTGGTTGGGCAAACTCCCATACCCCCTCCATCACCCTTGCAAGGGTATAGAGCTGGTCCACAGTTCCACGGCCAGGACGAAAACCACATTGCTCCTCCTCTATCTGAGATTCAACTATCGATCGGACCCTCCTCTCCAGTACCTTGGAGTAGACCTTTCCAGGGAGGCTGAGGAGTGTGATCCCCCTATAGTTGGAACACACCCTCAGGTCACCCTTCTTAAAGATGGGGACCACCACCCCGGTCTGCCACTCCCTAGGAACTGCCCCCGATGACCACGCAATGTTGTAGAGACGTGTCAACCATGACAGCCCTACAACATCCATAGCCTTGAGATACCCAGGACGAACCTCATCCGCCCCCGGGGCTCCGCCGCTGTGTAGTTGTTTGACTACCTCAGCAACTTCTGCCCCCGAGATCGGACAGTCCATCCCCAGGCCTCCCAGCTCTGGTTCCTCCTCGGAATGCGCATTGGTGGGATTGAGGAGCTCCTCAAAGTATTCCTTCCACCGTCCGACTATAGCCTCAGTTGACGTCAGCAGCTCCCCATCCCCACTGTAAACAGTGTGAGCGAGTTGCTGCCTTCCTCTCCTGAGGCGCCGGACAGTTTGCCAGAACCTCTTTGGAGCCGATCGATAGTCTTTCTCCATGGCCTCACCAAACTCCTCCCACGCCCGAGATTTTGCCTCGGCAACTGCCACTGCTGCACCCCGCTTGGCTATCCGGTACCTGTCTGCTGCCTCCGGAGACCCACAGACCAGCCACGCCCTGTAGGCCTCCTTCTTCAGCCTGACGGCTCCCCGAACCTCTGGTGTCCACCAGCGGGTACGGGGGTTGCCACCACGACTGGCACCGGCCACCTTACGACCACAGCTAGCAACAGCCGCCTCGACAATCGCAGAGTGGAACAAGGCCCACTCGGACTCAATGTCCCCCACTGCTCTCGGGACGTGGTCAAAGCTCTGCCGGAGGTGGGAGTTGAAGACCGTCTTGACAGGTTCTTCTGCCAGGCGTTCCCAGCAGACCCTCACTATGCGTTTGGGTCTGCCAGGTCTACGCGGCATGTTCCCTTGCCATCTGATCCAACTCACCACCAGGTGGTGATCAGTTGACAGCTCCGCCCCTCTCTTCACTCGGGTGTCCAAAACATACGGTCGCAGGTCAGATGATATGACTACAAAATCTATCATCGACCTGTGACCTAGGCTGCCCTGGTACCAAGTGTACCGGTGGGCATCCTTATGTTCGAACATGGTGTTCGTTATGGCCAAACTGCGGCTTGCACAGAAGTCCAATAACAAAACACCGCTCGAGTTCTGATCAGGTGGGCCGTTCCTCCCAATCACACCCCTCCAGGTCAAGCTGTCATTGCCCACGTGAGCATTGAAGTCCCCCAGCAGGACAATGGAGTCCCCTGATGGAGCACTATCTAGCACTCGTCCCAGGGACTCCAAAAAGGGTGGGTACTCTGAACTGATATTTGGCCCATACGCACAAACAACAGTCAGGACCCGTTCCCCGACCCAAAGGCGCAAGGAAGCTACCCTCTTGTCCCCCGGGGTAAACCCCAACACACAGGCAGAGAGTCTCGGGGCTAACAAAAAGCCAACCCCAGCCCTCCGCCTCTCACCCGGAGCAACTCCAGCAAAGTAGAGTGTCCAACCCCTCTCCAGGTCTCGGGTTCCAGAGCCAATGCAATGTGTCGAGGTGAGTCCGACTATATCTAGCCGGTACCGCTCAACCTCTGCCACAAGCTCCGGCTCCTTCCCCGCCAGCGAGGTGACGTTCCATGTCCCAAAAACTAGTTTCCTTGTCCGGGGATTGGACCGCCAAGGCTCCCGCCTTGGTCTGCCACCCGATTCACATTGCACCGGACCCTTCATGTTCCTCCTGCGGGTGGTGGGTCCACAGTTGGACGAGCCCATGTATCCGGTTCGGGCTGGGCCCGGCCGGGCCCCATGGGCGAAAGCCCGGCCACCAGGCGCTCGCTCACGGGCCCCAACCCCAGGCCTGGCTCCAGGGTGGGACCCCGGTAACCCTCCGGGCCGGGTACTCCGACTCTTCGTTTTCACCGCCATGAAAGATCCTTCGAACCGTTCTTTGTCTCACCCTTCACCTAAGACCAATTTGTCATGGGAGACCCTACCAGGGGCACTAAGTGCCCCAGACAACATAGCTCCTAGGATCATTAGGGCACTCAAACTCCTCCACCACGATAAGGTGACGGTTCATTTTATTTTATTTTTAACAAAATTAGAGAAATGGAAGTCTGGAAGAAGATTAAATGTGATTTTGTAGTTCAAACAGCAATGCTTATGTTCATTTATATTTGAGGAAACTACCTCAAGTTTGGTGAGTATTCATATTGATGTTCTCAATAAAAATTCAAACATTGAAGTGATTGGCTGTCAGTTATAAAATAAATGGGATAGACCAAAAAATCGATATTGACAGGTAAGGTTGTCTGCGGAATGGTGATCAGCCAGAAAACTGCAATCGGTGCATCCCTATCTGTCACCATTAGCTTTGTTTTGACCACCCCTGTTAGCCCTATCATGCACCTTCCTTCCCACCCTGGATGTGGTGAAACAAAGTATTGGGCATAAATGTGCTTCTTGGTGACTGTCGAGGCCAGTTGGACTCACTGCAACTGCGCCCAAAAAGTGCCTCACTTTCTTTCTTCATGGACAACTGACTATCAAAGGGGGGATTATTTCTCTTTAGGCTCTGAGGCCTAGTCCACATGTAGCTGGGTTTTTAAAAAAATTAATATCATCCCCTCCAAAAACTTGCATCCACACCACCTTGTTTAAAAAAAAAACTCTGTCCACACGTACCCGGATAAATACGTTGTTAAGGACATGCCAGACTTGTAGGTGGCAGTACTTCCCCCGTTCTTAACCTCGTCCTTCGTCTGTGGTCTTCCGCAAGGAGCAGTAATTCCACTTGCAAAAACAAACAAGCAGAAAGCGCTTGGACAATTGATAAAGCGAGCGCAGCTCTGAGGGCATCCATGCTGTCGGCTAGTGTAAACACAGGTCGCACACGTGATGTCAGCAGTTTTTTGTCGCGGAAAGTGACGTTGCGGACCTTAAAACTCCGGTTTTGTCTGTCCACACGCAGACACCCAAAACGGAGAAAACGCAGATCTTCACTTTGGCCGGAGTTTTTAAAAAGATCAGTTTTCGGGTGAAAAAACTCCGTTTTCGTGTGGATGACAGGCCAAAACGTAGAAAAATATCTACGTTTTGGCAGATCCCCGGCTACGTGTGGACAGGGCCTGAGTCACCTATTATTTTTAAGACCCACTCCAATGAAATAATTTTTTTCCTGTTCTTAACATATATTTTTTGCATTTTTATTTTTTCTATATGACATATGTCAAGAAATTAAGTTCTAAATTGCATTTGATTATTTCTGCATTCATATTGCAGGGAATCTGTAGCACACCAAAAAAGTCAGACTAAAGCTGCTGAGTTTGTGTGTGTCTGTATGTGTATGTGTTTGTGTGAGTTCTTCCCTTAGTCTTTAGGTTTAGTTTTGTGTTTTATATAGTGTCAGGTTTATCTGCCCTCCACTGGTTCTCTTCCCCATCCAGATAATTGTTGTCACCTGCCTTCCCTCCAGCCTCACTCCGCACACCTGCTTCCTGTTTCCCTAATTGCTCCTCCCTGTCTATATAAGCCCTCCATGTCTCATTGTTCTTGTCGGTCCATTGTTTTTTTGTCAGCGTTATTTGTTCTGTTCAGTCTGCTCGTTCCTCTGGTGTTTTTTGACTCTCTGGATTTTTTGGATTTTTTGGCTCCCTGCCATTTGGATTTATTTTCGTTCTTCCTCAAAATAAAGGATTTTTACTTCACATATCCACTCCTGCCTTGTGTTATCCTGGGTTCTGCATCTTGGGTCCTAACCTCCTGCTCCTAAACGTGACAGACATATAGAGTTGAAAGAAAGTGTTCATTTAAGTTGACATGACTCAAGTTTTTAAGACAGCTGTTAAACTTTCTTTTAAGTTATTCTGGCCTACAATTTATTACAGTGTACATTTAAATTCCAAATAAATAAATCCAGGCTGCACACTGATTTGTCAACCTACAAATGGTAGTCATGAAAATATTTAAATATTTGTTTTTAACGATGAGTCCCACTCGCATGAAGCAGCAGCCTAAATCTCTAAAACCATCCCTGTCTGTCACCGAGAGACTCTGCTGTGTGCTGCATGAGTCTTTGGGCTCCAGAGAAAGTAATCAATCTCCTTTTCTCTCTCTCCCTCTGTGGCTAGCTTCCTGTCAGCTGCGTATCAGGCAGATATGAGCATGCATAAATCATGAATGCGATGGAGTAAAGAATGAAGTAAATAAAGTCATGCCAAAGAGGGTTTTTTATTAGCTTTCTCTTTGACATGTTAAGCTTATGTGCATAATTATGTGCAGAAACGTTTGGAAACTTTCTGAAGGTTGAACAGAGATGTTCCTGCCAGACGATTTGATAAAATAACATTTGGTGCATCTTGACAACAAAAGTCAACACATTTCCTTTTGGCAGCCGAACACCCTATGAAAGTCCTACATCTGCTGCCTTCTATTACGCTTCATATTTGTCACAACTTTCGTTGGAACTCCACGCCTTTCTCTGGTGAACAGGACGGCTTTCCACTTGGCATTCACAACCACCGTTGCGTGTGACTCCTATCCTGAATGTTAAGCGGATTTGACATGGAGCTTTTATTGTAAATAATTTGGCTCAAGCTTTGGGGTCAACCAACCAAAGAGCGTCTACTTTTTCTTCATATCGGGACCTGCTGTTCCTCCAGCTGCTGAGTGGCCTCTGTTTCAGACAGGTGTCATTGGAGCTTAGTAACAACAAAACACCTTCCTTCTTGATGCAATTATCCTGTCGGCTCAGAAACATAACCTACAGCCCTACTTGAAGGATCCCTGGTACTTTTAGGAGCTGCTGGCGCTTATGGTGATTGTATGGGTGGAGACAAAGTTGTTCAGATGACTTAGCTGTTTTTATAAAGTCAACAAGCGATAGAGGCCCTTTTAGACCTTACCCCGGTTTCACACTGCAAGCGTCAGCCGAACGGCTCACTCGCGAACTTCAATTAAATTAAATTCAAACATACTTTATTAATCCCAGAGGGAAATTCAATTGTTTCAGTACAGGCAATTCTGAGATCAGTCATACATACATAGACACATGACAAGGATTGTTGACTGTGGTCATTCGCAACACGAGTCGCGCTACCATCACAGATCAAGAGGGTTTATGTGAGGATAGAGTCAGGGGGAGGGAAAAAATGGCACTTCAGAGATACCCCCACAAGGCGGTCCTTTTCACACCGGGAGAGTCTTGGCCACGGCACGGCTTCCTTGCTGCACCTCGCTGTACTCGCGAGATTCTAAAATCCCTCGAGACTTCCGACACCTTCCTCATGAGACAACAAATTTCCTCGAGATTACCGCCATCCTTCTTCATTGAGAGATCACAACCTCCGCGAGGAATCACACCGTTGCACTTCTCCAAAGAAACTGGTGGTAAACAAAGCCGTTCGGTCACACGTGCTGACGTAAGTTATATATAACATCGCAACATTGCATTTTATTTTGGAAATAACCGGGGATTTTACACTGAACCCGTGTGTGGTTTCCCATCTCGCACTATGTGGACTGCGGAAATTGACGTGTCCCAGAAGTGGCTCGCAGAAACAATAGAACTCGATCCTATCTTTAGCAGGACGGCGCGGCATGCCGCATCCGGAACGCGCCTGAAAATTGCCGTGTCGTGGCTGGTTTGAAATACTCAATAGACCATAGTTGGATTCTATTTGAAGCGGTGCCGCTTCGCTGCCGTTCCATTCCGCTGATGCTTGCAGTGTGAAACCGGGGTTACTTAGAGTATTCCCTCTACAGCTGTGTCTGTTTGAGCTCTACTTTCCAAAGTAAAGGCTTCTTTTTTGTACAGAACTTCAGAAAAACCGGACTTCTCTCTAGAGCAGGGATATGCAACCCTGGTCCTCGAGTGCCGCTATCCAGCATATTTTAGTTTTTTTCCCAGTTCCAACACAACATTAAATCAGCAGGTGATCAACAGGCTTCTGCAGAGCTCGGTGACCTGCTGAGCAGGTGATTCAACCACGGCATCAGGAGTGTTACAACTAAAACATGCTGGATAGCAGCACTCGAGGACCAGGATTGCCCGTGCTCTAGAGTGAACCGTTGCAGGTGTTTTATAAACCACGATTCTTCTTCAATAATTTCAAGTGTGTTTTCTAAAAACAACATATCTTTTTTCAACACAAACACTTTTATGTAATTAAGATGCTTTTCTCTGTCTTGTCTTACTAGGTTTTACTGGTAGCTGCAAAGTACGAGGCAAAGGGTTGACTTAACCACCACTTGTAGAGTTGTTACATTTTTAAACAGGACTAAATAAAGTGTGCAAAAACTTGAAACACTGCAGAATAGCTGATCAATATTTTATCTCGAAGAGTCGTTTCTTTTAAGAGTTTTCAGCTTCGGTCATCCCTCTGAAAAACAAAACAAAACAGAAATGTCAACAGTTTTAGCTAATCAGAAGCCCTGCATACATATTGTATTAAAGGAGTCCTCACCTGAAATTTTCACTTTTCTATTTGACAAAGTCTAAATAATGGCTTCCTAATGATTTTTCACTGGCCGGAAGGTCGATGTTTAACAATGGATCGTTTTTTTACTCTTGGCTTCTTCAACCAGCCCACGTGCACCCCACGAGCATGCGCACTCCAAAATGATGAGTTCTGGCCTTAGTGTTTTCACAAAGGCAGGATGTACAGTACCATGTATGGACGGCGCAGAGCAACGCTGCTATAGCCCACACTGCTCCGCTTCCAGAAAAGATGGCCAGGAAAGACGTTTCAACTTTCATTTTGCAATTAGTTGTCTTTGAAAATATAGTAAGAATAGTTTGTATTTTAAAATATCAAACTTTTAACAGACTAACGTAGTTTCAGCTGTTATCAAGCATCCAAATGTTTGCTGAATTTTAACACCATTTTGGGTGAAAGAAATATTTTCAGTTACTACATGTCATTTGGAACCATAGTACGTCCCATCTTTCTCACCATGCTAAGTTCACAGTTTCTTTACAAAACTCCCCAAAACAGCTTTCTGTTGGTGGCAGTGGCAGGAGGTGTCTGCACCTAGCAGTGGAAGACGCCAGTTTGCTGCTAAATCAAATATTCAATCGTAGTAGTGCCCTT
Organism: Nothobranchius furzeri; assembly: GCF_043380555.1. Classification (NCBI taxonomy): domain Eukaryota; kingdom Metazoa; phylum Chordata; class Actinopteri; order Cyprinodontiformes; family Nothobranchiidae; genus Nothobranchius; species Nothobranchius furzeri. Next base: position 61,228,345 of record NC_091747.1, read on the forward strand.
CTAGTCAATCAGAGGCAAGACAGGATCTTCTGCGTCCAGCTCAGCCAAAATATCAAGGGTGCTCTTCTTCACAAAAAAAAGGGTCAGAAAAGCACTTTTTAATTTATTTTTCCAATACAAATATTTTTTATGGCCTACAAGACTATAATATGATGTTTACTGTAAATACATGGTAGTGAAAGGAGATGACTCATTTAGGCAAATCTCTCCTTTGGCATCCTTTTGCAGGTGGGTCTCTATTACCTAAACAAACACAACAAATGTGAAAACAACTCTTTTCATTTGTTTTCAGTCAATATTTGGTTTTAAGAACTACGCACATAAAATGAGTCTATTAACTCATTCGCTGCCAGCCATTTCCTGATCGGTAAAGCCCTTTGCTGCCAGCGTTTCTCAACGTTTTTACTGGTTTTTTAAGAGCCACAGAACGTTGCACTCTAGAATGATGTTGACGCCAAAACTATCAAAACAAAGCGGAGACTCACCTCTTACGACCGGAAGAATCGGCACGCTTCGAGCGTTATCCGTTCTTTCATAATCCGTTGTCAAATTGTGATCGGCAGACGCTTTTCCGTCTCACGCCTCACTTTTTTTTTACAGGAACGACCCAAAACGATCTCCTAACACATGGATTTTCTGCTTCCTGATCATGTGACGTATGCGGATGAAGATCGGCTTCAGAGCTGGGATGTTTGTTCTCACGGTGCGGGGGCTCGTTCCGATGCCCAAACTGTAAAAAAATGCAAATGACGACTTTAGTCGTCAATGGCAGTGAATGGTTAGATCTAAAATGTCGAACTTAGTCGTCAATGGCAGTGAATGGTTGGATCTAAAATGTCGAACGTAGTCATCAATGGCAGTGAATAAGTTAAACAAGTCTCCATTTGTGATATCACAAATGGGAAAATTAGCATAGAACCACCTCTCATCTGTATGAGATGCTGCCAGATGAAGAGTGGCCGCTCTTTTTCGAGCCCCTCCTGTTTATCAAAGCTTTTCAGCTTATGGCAGCCTGAGCTGGGCATAAGGTGGGCGTGGCTAGCTCCAGCTTGTTTTCTTAAAGTGACAGATCCCTGAAATGGCTCATTCTGGAAGGTACTGCAAATGTCAAGAATAAAACTGCTGAAACTGCTTTGTGCAAAGAAATGCATCAAAAAAGTATCAGAAGCTAACATAAAATGTCACCTTTAAAGAAACTATGCTGAGTCTTTTACTATTGAATTCAAGTGATACCATAATTGCATTCTGTGGCTCTGGTGGAGCTCTGCAAAAGTCTCTTGAATTGCCTCCAGCAGTTGTCACTAAGGCTACAATCTGAAGCACTACAAAAGGAAGTTTACAAGAAAATGTGGAATAATGCTTAAACTATGGTATTTTGCCAATTTCTACAAAGACCGCCTCGGGCTCCTTACTGTAAATGCTATTAGCATTAGCTCAAATCCAAACAGGAAAAGTAAAAGTCAAGCTTCATTTTTCATGTGCCTTAAACTAAAGCGGAGAAGTTGCTGCAAGGAGAAAGTTCAATGGTGTTTTTAGTTCTCACGAGTTGATGCTGCGTGAGACAAAAGTGCTGATTACTTCACCTGAAGTCCGAAGTGGCCCGTGTGAGTTTTATTTCAGGACTGAGTAGGCAGCTTTTGGTGGAGGATAACAAATTGCAGTCCAAAAGCTGCATCGGTCAGATCATAAATATTGCAAAGGCTGTGACACTTTGGTTCGGGCGAGTCCAGTCCTCCTCCCTCAGAACAGACAAATACATGTGTTTTGCTGTTAATTAGAATCAGCACCGAGCCCGTGTTGCATGATTAATAACCTCATAGCTTTTAGTCGCCTACAAACATTGACGACTCTCTGCTTGTATGTCATGGATAGCACTGGCACCATTCATCACCCATGTAAGGTCATGCTCAATGTTACGTTATGTTCTGTAATTACTACTCCCTTGTTCCCAGTGTCATGTTCTCTTAATGGCTTTGATTTTGACAAATGGGTTCCTATCTGACGTACTTACCTTTGGATTTCCTTCAATGTTGGGATTAAGCATCAGAATTAAATAATCAAACAAAACTTGTTTTAGCTTTCAAAGGTGATCCCTAACTGGAAACAGAATACAGTTGCTATCAGATCAGTAACAGCATGATGCATAGTGTGACAACGGCACAAAGCAGGCGTTTGTGAACGTTTCGAATGCATTATGATAAACCGCGCAGTCGTCTCAAGGTTAAACCAAGATGTAGGAGATCCTAAAGACGGCTTTCTGAGATATTCAGAACTGATGTAATTTTTTTTCATTCGATTTATTACAGTCAGAAATAGAACAAAACATAATATAATCATAAAACAAAAATTACATTCAAAGTGACTGAAAAGGCTCAGGCAGAAGCAAAATGCTTATATTTATGCCTATCCTTTCTGTTATATTATAATATAATAATTAGTGATGGGAATTCTGGCTCTTTTTTAGAGAGGCTCCTCAGATTTTCAGTTGCGTAAAGTGTAAAACTATATGTAAAATGATTCACTCATGTAAAAAATTGTAACATATCAAATATTTATCATTTATATGGATTTATTAACTGAACACTTTAAGAAATCTCCACTTTCCGACTGCTGGCGCTCATTTTCTCACCGTCTTCGTCACACTCTCGTCTCTCTCACTCGCATGTGCTCTGCTGTGTGTCTGAGTCTGATCGTCCCTCTTCCCCGCCCCTACTGCTCTGTGTGTGGACAGTCTGGACACGCAGTTACACATGCTGACCTGTGGCTTTCACCAAAACAAGAGGCGGGGGGTGGGGCTCCCGTTGACGAGCCGGCTCCCATTGTTCAATTCATAGAGCTGGCTCTTAGAGCCGGTTCGTTCGCGACCAGCACATCACTAATACTAATGTCCTTGTTAACATAATAATAATAGTGAATAATTAAAACACAGACTCTGTAAACGTGAAATGCTCTCCTCAATTCTGTGCCTGGTATAAATATTGTTCTTGTATTTATTTTTAAACAGAATCATAGTCACACATTTCCTTAGTGTCCCCTCCATCCTATTCCACAGTCTTGCTCCACAAACCAAAATACAAAAGGTTTTACTTGTTGTACGTGCAAAAGGAATTCTGAAATGAAATTGTTCCCGTAATTAACCCCCCCCCCCCCCCCCCCATGTTTTCTGGTAATGGTTTATTTCTGGTTAGAAATAATATTTGTGCTGTCTGCAATTCTACGTCTCAAATTTTTAATAGTGTTGACTGTATAAATAGTTTATTAGTGTGACCCTATATACTACCTTATGAATGATTCGTATTGCTTTCTTTAGCAAAATTATTAATGGTTGGATTGCACTAATGTAATTGTTACCCCAAGGTGCTGCACAATAGCTAAGGTACGGAAGTACTAATGAGCAATAAAGTAACCTGAGTGATTTATAATCCAAGACATATTTCACCTTGTTTAATATTGCAATGGATCTTGAAATTTTAGTTTGCACATATTTAATTTGTGGTTTCCAATAAATTTGATCATCTATAATTACCCCTAAGAATTTTGTTTCCTTCACTCTTTCAGTATTTCCTCCATCTATCTGCACATTCAGATTCATATTAGTGTTATGTCTACCAACAAGGATTAGTTTTGCTTTGCTCGTATTTAGCGATAGTTTATTTATATCCAACCATGATTTTAATTTGATCAATCCAGCATTCGTCTCTTGTATTAGCTGTTCTAAGTCACTACCAGATTTGAACAACTGCAGCATCTTTCTTCTTTTTTCTCTTTCTGAAGAGTAAAAGACAAAATAAAAGATCTACTGCACACTTTTTGGGCTTTGGAGAATGCCAACGAGCAAATGTGTGTCTCCTGACACCTTGAGTTAATGATCAGCCCGCTTCTACAGAGGCAATGTATTTTGAGTCAGCAGCGAGGCATGACAATAACCTTTAACATTATCATTTACACACATATTATACTGCAGGACAGATTGTCTATAGGCTGCCTCGCAGCAATAAGTCATCTGCCACCGTTTGGGTCCTGCTGTCATCTTTTTTTTTATGTTTAAGGTATGTGATTTTAAAGTGGTTTGCAGGCCAAAATCATCTATCTTATGAAATTACATTTTTTTTCCGTCCTTTTGAAGTTGTCTCCCTCAAGGTGAAATCATGTGATATTACCATTGACATCATGTTCCAAGATTAAAAAGGAAGCAAATTAAATTAGGTGAATCGTATCCGATGGCTCATCAAACAACATCCCCGCATGCAGATATGTGGATTTTTACGTGTGTTTCAGACTCCAGAGACGGTTTCAAGGTCGTGTCGGCGAGGTGCCAAGAGGAAGATGAAACATTTGGGGAGAAATGTTGATCGACAAGAACCGAGAGAATCAAAGCTGGTGCCTGCTTTCTGTCTGCTGTGCTAAAACCACATTTTCATGTCCTAACAAACAAAGTTTTACATGTGAATCCATACAAAGATGAAACGGCCATCACATTTCTGTTAGCCCATGCCTCTTAACTCGTTCACTGCCAATGTCGACTAAAGTCGTCATTAGCATTTTTACTGTGCGGGCGTCGGACGAGCCCCCGCACCATGAGAACAAACATCTCAGCCCTGAAGCCGATCTTCATCCGCATAAGTCACACGTCACGTGATCAGGAAGCAGAACATCCATGTGTTAGGAGATCGTTTTGGGCCGCTGCTGCAAAAAAAAAGTGAGGCGCGAACCGGAAAAGCTTCTGCCGATCACAATTGAACAACGGATAACGCTCGAAACACTTCCAGATGTCAGAGGTGAGTCTCCGCTTTGTTTTGGTTGTTTTGGCGTCGACATCATCCTAGCGCGCAACGTTCTGTGACTCTTAAAAAACCTGTAAAAACGGTGAGAAACGCTGGCAGCGAAGGGCTTTACCGATCAGCAAACGACTGGCAGCGAATGATTAAGTTTACTATACATAACACATTTTGATTTACTCCTATCCTCAATACAAGTGGCCAAAATTAGCTTCCTCTGTAGGGCTGCTGGGCTCAGCATTACCCAGACTTTCCAATGGATACCAAAGCCTCAGGTAACCCAATGAAAGCATTTTCAAACATCTCTTCCCACCAGGAGTATTCCAGATGATAACCAGTTGAGACAGCTTATGTGACAGTGATACTGTGGGATCACGTGATGATAAACAAAGAGAAAAATGGCAGCATGATGTCATGACTCGAGGGAGATGTTTAACCCAAGACATGCAGAATCAACACAACTTCACGGGGTGAGTAAAAGAAAAGTTCTTTTATTTTAAAACAGGAACAAAAAGCGCACTGGTAAATCGAGTGAGGGTGTGCCGTTCGGCTTTAGTCCATTTTATAGTCCAATATGTGCGGGAAAGGTGGGTAGCCAAGGTGAGTGCAGGTGGAGGTTCAGCGGGCTGAGGCGGGTGAGGCAGCGGAGATAACCGGGCAGGCGTTCTAGAGGAGGATGGGACGTGGTTCTGAAAATCCGAGGTTCGAGCGGCGAGAGAAGTGTGTAGAGTGGAGTATCCTGAACAGAGTAAACAAACAGGGTTCAGAGGAGAACTTTTAGATTAATTCACCTGTGTTGCTGTGTTCACAAAAATAAATAAACTGTGGAGATAAAACCTTGAAAAATGGTGAGCAGCAGAAACATATTTAAATTTTTATTCTGATTATTTGTTTACTCTTTAACTCATTCACTTCCAGCCGTTTCCTGATCGCTGACGGCCTTCGTTGCCAACGTTTCTCACCGTTTTTACAGTTTTTTTAAGAGTGACAGATGTCGATGTGGGATGATGTCGACGCCAAAACAACCAAAACAAAGCGGAGACTCACTTCTTACATCAGAAAGAATCCGCGCGTTTCGAGCGTTATCCGTTCTTTCATAATCTGTTGTTGAATTGTGATCGGCAGACGCTTTTCCGGTTCGCGCCTCAGTTATTTTTTTTACAAGAACGACCCAAAATGATCTCCTAACGCATGGATTTTCTGTTTCCTGATCACGTGACGTGTGATGTATGTGGATGAAGATCGACTTCAGAGCTGAGATGTTTGTTCTCACGGTGCGGGGGCTCGTTCCGATGCCCAAACAGTAAAAAAATGCAAATGACGACTTTTTTTTCTAGGGGTGGCCATGGCCACACCTGGCCACCCCATGGGGGAGCCCTTGGCGTGCACCTGTGCACCTGTGCTTGTTAAAGTGAACTACAAGCCTCGTGCAAACAGTGCCACAAAATCATCATTAAACTGGTTAAACCTTATTTTTCTAAAAGTTAAAAAGAGCATTTCTTCATGTTTGCCACGAGGAACCATTTAATTGAACCCAGTTTAACTTTATTTGTTATTTTTGCTTCACATTCTTGCTAAATTGCTTTGTTTTGCCATCTGTTTGTTTTTATTTAAATGGTAAATTTAGCGTTGCTATTTTTTTTCCTGTGAATTCAGCAAACGTTTGGTGGTTGGAAGAATGTGTGAAACCAACATCCAGACAGCTGCTCGTTAGTTTTATGTGCTTCACATCATGATGGCAACAGATTGAGAATTCTGATCTGTCTAAAAGTTGCAGATGCAGTTCTGTGATGAGTGGATGAAGTTGTCTCAAAGCACAACAACTGTCTTCAGAGCCAAAAAGAAACGAAGACATTTATTTGCACGTGCCCCGGCTCGTCCAGTAGATAAAACTTTTCCACTTTCCCAAACCCAGACTTGGGTTCAGGTTTTGTGCTCTCATTTGTTCCACATGATTGCGATAACTGAAGCGGGATGGATTCAATGAAAAGAGCTGAAAAATCAGATAAAAGTCATAATATTGCCGTGCTGTGTTAGCGAATGTCTGCACTTTTACATTCGTGTTGAAACAAATATTCTCAGATCGTGACCTTTTTATCTAAAAAATAACCAGGCACATTTTCATCTTAACCAAATCGATGCACAGACGGGAGCTTGGTGATTTAATTAAGGAGGCTAAACCATCTTTCTCCTTGAGCATCCACAGACCTTTAGTAACCGCAGACATTTTGACTCGTCACAGTAGGAAGAGCACAGGTGGAATTAATGGTGACTCATTTCCATTAGGTTTCTGTGGAAGTCTCGACAATGAAGCAGCATGCATAAAGGCAGGGCGGACACAAGTGAGGCTGTTATTAAATACCTGCGCTTTCCAGCTGTTCCATCGCAAAATGTCTGCAGAGAAGAAAAACTGTTGAAGAGTTTGTGCTTGTGGAAGAGTTTAGTGTTTGGACATGAAACACCCCACGCGTCTGCGTACACCCTGCTTTGTTGGTTGATTAGAAGATGTTTGCAGCAAATGCTAATGATCTGTTAGTTCAACGTACGTAAAAGTAAAATATGTTGTTTGGTTCATGCTGTCTTACCAAAGTCCTTTATTCATAGACCCACTTTTTATCCTGTATATCCGTTTTATTCATAAAGCAGCTTTGTTGATGCAAACTGAATAAATCCACCAACATTTATTCAGTCGTGTTTATTGTGCTGAAACTGTGTTACTGTAATCTTTTTTCAGTAAGAAACAACAATCAGCATAAATTTGCATCCAAATATTTCCGTCTGATTTAAAATCTCTGCTTGGTGTCCTGCTGATGAGGACTGCTCCGAGCAGTAGGTGGTCAGAGTGTGTTGTATTGTTGTGTAACGGGAGGATTAAACCGCACTGCCTCGCTTGTCTGGTAAACTAGGTTAGTCAGCAACTTTGATGCCTGTCTGCAAAACAAATGAGCCGGTCCACGGATCACTGACACAACATTTGCAACCTTAACAAAAGCGACAAAAATACTTTGCAGGAGATTTTTTTCTTTGTTCATTTCAGTCAAAAACAAAAACAAATAAAACACATAAACAATAAAATATACATAACCGTTATCCCAAATTTGAACGAAAAGGAGCAGAATGAAGAAAAACATTTTATAATTTCTGCCCCCTTTTCCAGTAGAAATAATCTATTTATATATAATTACCATTAGTCAGACACACACACAGATTCATTTTAAACTATTTCCTGTTCTTAATTCCAGAGCGATCATGATCATTGATTTAATTTACATTTTCATAATTATCTAGTACATTCAATTTGGTACATTTTTTGAATATATTAAATGACAGTTTTTAAGGTTATTCCATAATTTAACACCATTTCTGTTTATGTTTATTTATTTAGCAGACGCTTTTATCCAAAGATACGTACAATTTATAACCTATAGGGCATCTTGTGATCTGTGGGGGTAACCGGAGTACCCGGAGGAAACCCACGCACGCATGGGGAGAACACGCAACTCCACGCAGAAAGGCCGCAGCCGAGTTTCGAACCTGCGACCTTCGTGCTGCGAGGCAACAGTGCTAACCACTGCACCACCATGCAGCCCATTTACAGATATACTCCACTCCTTCATTTTAGTTCTAAATCTAGGTTTTGTAAACAGATCAGTGTCTTTCAGCGCGTAATTACTAGTTCTCTTTTCAAATATCCCCTGAATGTTTGTTGGCAGAGTACCTAAATTGGCTTTATACATGGTTTGTAAGATTTTCCAGTCTTTTAAATCATGAAATTTCAGTAATTTATATTTAATAAACATCGGGTTCGATGGATCTCTACAGCTGCTATAACTGATTATTCTCAGAGCTCTTTTCTGTAAAATAAATATATGTATTTATAAAGCATTTTTGACGAATACGAGCATGAAACGAGTAAAACGAGTCAATATCTGTAATTGGGCTGAAGGAAAATCTTCATTGGGTAACTGACTGTCTTCACGCTCTGTGATTGGCCAGTCACATGGAGCGCCCGCCCCTCCCTACACACAAAACTCTCTAGCCGGCCGGGAGCGCAGTCCGTCCAGCTCATCCACGCACACACACAGACAGTAACGGATCGCGCTGTGATTGCTTCACTGTTGCTCACGTTTACTCAGTTTCCCCTAGGTTTTCTTCAGCTCGCCTCTTTTTCTGTTGAATATTTAAAGTTACTTTTTTCGTAACTGACATGGTGCATTTGACAAACAGAGCTGACGTGCTGTTGTCACTACCTCCGCTCCGGTCGGGTTTTTAATTTTTTTGAACTCTCTCTCTCTCTCCCTCTCTCTCTCTCTCCCTCTCACACACACACACACACACACACACACACACACACACACACACACACACACACACACACACACACACACACACACACACATGCCAAAATCCCATTCTCATGAACTTCCTTTCTGCGTGGAGCTAGCGTGTTCTCCCCATGTATGCGTGGGTTTGCTCCCGGTGCTCGGGTCCCCCCCACAGGCCAAAAACACACATTTAGGTGAGCTGGTGACTAAATTGCCCCTAGATATTAGTGAATGTGTGAATGGTGGTATGTTAATGAGTTCCTGTGATGGACAGGACTTGGCCAGCGTGCCCCCTACCTTTCAACCAGTTGTTGCTAGCGAGTGCCACCAGCTCCCCACAACGTTTGTTCAGAAAACGATTAAATGAGAAACAAATCTGAAAAGTTACCCCCCACTCCCAGTCAGTGGTGGCAGACAGCTGCTCCTTCTGAGCCAGGTTGTGTTGGAGGTTTCTTCTTGTTAAAAGGGAGTTTTCCTCTCCGCTGTCGCTACATGTTTGCCCAGTATGAGGATTGCTGTAAAGTCCCTGACACAACGAGTCAGTGACTCCATGCAATCCGCTGGGTTTCCTTAGTTAGGAACCTTTGAACTAATTAGCATCGTGAACTCAACTCAACTCACTGTTTAATAAGTAGGTTCAACTAGAATGTTTGCTTTGTAAAGTGCTGTGAGATGATCTGGATTGTGAATTTGTGCTAAACAACAAAACTAAATTGAATTCAAGTGAAATCACCAAACTTTAAATCAAAGAAAGATTTAAGAAATCACAAAACGTAACTCATCTTGAATCAGGCCTAAACTGATTAATAAAGGTTTGTTTTTCCTGCATCCTGAGGTCATTTCTAGATTTCTTGATGCAGGTTTTGCTTTTCCTCGTCAAAACAAAAAGTCAAAGGCACTGGTAATGATACTCTCAATGAGACGGGGTTCGATTCCCTGTGGTGCCCTGCTGATTGTTCTGACATTAACAAAAGCATTTTATTGTTAACTTACATTTTGACACTTTTAATGCTCAAAACATTCCATTATTAATGAGTGAGCAGTATTTAGTTAATAGGGTTAACTGCAGTGTTTCACACAGTAGTTAATGACCAAACCGGTGCAACCCTAATTGCAGCACTATAAATTTTCAGTTAGGTTACATTTTCTGAAGTTAAGGAAATTGAGACATGTGACATACCAGCATCAACTTCGCTATCGGCCAATGTTAGCATCGGTGTGATTAGTAAACCTGGGACGGTATTAACAACCAATAATTAGCTCCTTGTGACAGTGATAATGGTGCAGCACAGTGACAGGACTGAAGACGTTTTACAAAAGCAGAGATGCAACATAGGCCAGTGGAAAGTGGAAATAACAAATAGTATAATAAAAACATTGGTGAATATTGATTAGCAACAATAAACAGTAATAATATCAGAATTCTACATTCACCCAAGTTTTCATATTGGTGCATTTCTATTAGGGAAACAATTTTTTTAAAATTAAATTAACAACCTAAATGTAATTTTGTTCCTCTTTTTTCCCAAACTGAGCAAATATTGGTGATCTTCTTATTATTATTATTAATTTTATTTTATTATTATTAATAACTTTATTTTTTTATAATAATAGTAATAATAATAATATAATAATAATAATAATAATAATAGTAATAATAATTCTAGGCCCCACCCACTTGTTACAATGATTAGAACTCTTTATGCCCCGCCCCCTAATTTGCATATCCTTTGTGACGTCATCGTTCTCCGCCTATAAAAGGGCCGTGTGCACCTTCCCATTTCATTAGTGACGAACCACTGGTGAGGCACACATCGACTTCTGCGAGACTCGAGAACTTTATGTGTGATAGACCAACAAACAGCTCTAAAATAATGTACATTCTGCAAAGAAATACTCCATCTGGGAATGCCCAGCCTCAATCTTCTGGAGTTACACAAGAAAATGATGACCTTTCAGCAAAGCTGAAAGACGTCGAATCAATGCTGGCAATGACGGACGAATGGTTCCAAACTGAAAAAGAGAAACGGATTAAGGCTGAGAACGACTGTAAGAAGTTCCAAGTTTACATTACTCATCTAGAACAGGGACTGGATCATTACCAGAATACTACAGAGGCCTGTCAGAAAAACGTGGAAACTCTACAAGGGCACCTGTGGCAAAGTGAACGCTTTTGTGAAGATCTCCAAAGACGGTTAGACCACGAATCGCGGCTGAGATTCAAGCTACAGCGGGAGAAGAAAAACAAGCCAAACGACTCCATTTGTGAGAAATTAAGGATAGAAATTCATGAATTAGAACAGGGCTTGGATTATTACCAAAATAAGGTAGAAAAGTTTGAAAAACATGTGCAGGATTTACAAAATCAGCTTCTGGAAAAAGAAGCGTCGTGTGAAAATCTGCAGCTGAGATTAGAACAGGAGTCCCAGCTGAGAGTCCAGCTAGAGCAGGAACAGAAAATCAGTCTAGACAAAGATTTAGTTAATGAGAGCTTCAAAACAGAGATGAGTGATCTTAAAAAACTCAACCTAGATCTTTTGGATGAGTTACATATGTTCAAGTCTATGAAAACTGAGGCAGAGGAGAAGCTTTCTAAAGAGCTGGAGCTCTTAAAACTCCAGCTGCAAGAAAAAACCTCTCTCTGTGAAAAGTTTGAAGTTAGTTTTTCTGAAGAAAATCGGCTGAGACTGAACCAGCAAGCTGAACTGGACAAACACAGAGATCTCATGAGTCAGAACTCTGGTTTCAAACAGGAGATCCTGGAGTTGAAACAGAGTAACTCTGAACTCAGAGAGGCGATTGACAAAGTCAACTCTGAGAAGGTTGAGTCAGACCTGAAGTTGGATCAGGAGCTGCAGACAGTTAAAAAGCAGCTTGAAGAGGAAAGTAAGATCAGACTAAGTTTGGAATCTGAGCTGGCCAAAAGCACAGAGACTGCTAGACGTAACGAGCAGCTGATGGCCAGACTTGGATCTATGAAGAAAAGAGAGACCGAACTCCACAGCGTAATCTTAGATCTTCAGCTCGAACAAATGAAAACTAACGCGCAGCATGAGGAACAGTTACAGACCCTCAAACAGCAGCTCGGCGAAAGAATTAGACCTGAGGTTCAACCTGGTTCTGAAATAAGATCTCAGGAACCAGAGACATCTGTGGAAGGTCTGGAGACGGATCCTCATGACGACTGTCAGACGGGAACAGAAGTTAGTTCACCGACTGAATTACTGGAACAGTCAGATTCAGAGGAAGTGAGCCAACGTCTCCACGGAAGTGACTCTTTACCCGTAGAGGACTGTAGCCCAAAAGACGAGCTTCCACAAACAGCCGACGGAAATCAGGAAACCATTTCTAGGTGGAGGCGCTTCAAAAAGTTCCTTACACCTGCGTGTTTACGGAAACACAAAGGCAGGTCTTAAATTCATATCACACACACACACCCCTCCCCCAAAACCCCCCCCCCCCCCCCCCCCCCCCCCGTGATTAGGTTACATAGAGACTAGACTGTCCCTGGATGTGAGTCACCGAACAACTCCCCCTCCCTCTTAGCGCACACACCCAGAAAAAGGGGCTGCATGGAGAAGATGTTGACACTTTGGTCTTGCAGTGAGGTTGCTAGTTAGAATCCTGACAGGCACCTTTCTTTATGACGTCGGCATTTTCTCTTTCATGTATGCGTGGGTTTACTCCGGGCGCTCCGGTTCCCCCCCACACACGCGTGTTTAGGGTTAATTAGTGACCCTAAAACGTTTCTAGCTAGCATATCACTGCCAACTACTAAACCTTATCCATGTTATTTTGTAAACGTAACTCATTTACTTTTAACATAGAAACTACTCCTAGTCCAGCTCATCTGTTTAATATTTGACAACTAATCTGAATTTAAACCAGTCATCGCATCACCAAAACCTTATCTGAGAAATGAACAAGACACTCCACACCCCAATCACACACACAAGATAAAAAACGGGACATCATGGTGGCACAGTGGGTAGCACTGTTGCCTAGCAGAAAGGTTGCTGGTTTGAATTTGAATTTATTTATTTGAAATGGACAATGCATAGTAATGGATGTGCAAGACGTAAAAATACCAGAATTAGCGAAGCTAATTTCCAATGGTAGTCCCTTGTAATTCTCATGAACTTCCTTTCTGCGTGGAGCTAGCGTGTTCTCCCCATGTATGCGTGGGTTTGCTCCCGGTGCTCGGGTCCCCCCCGCAGGCCAAAAACACACATTTTGGTGAGCTGGTGACTAAATTGCCCCTAGATATTAGTGAATGTGTGACTGGTGGTATGTCAATGAGTTCCTGTGATGGACAGGACTTGGCTAGCATGCCCCCTACCTTTCAACCAGTTGTTGCTAGCGAGTGCCACCAGCTCCCCACAACGTTTGTTCAGAAAACGATTAAATGAGAAACAAATCTGAAAAGTTACCCCCCACTCCCAGTCAGTGGTGGCAGACGGCTGCTCCTTCTGAGCCAGATTGTGTTGGAGGTTTCTTCTTGTTAAAAGGGAGTTTTCCTCTCCGCTGTCGCTACATGTTTGCCCAGTATGAGGATTGCTGTAAAGTCCCTGACACAACGAGTCAGTGACTCCATGCAATCCGCTGGGTTTCCTTAGTTAGGAACCTTTGAACTAATTAGCATCGTGAACTCAACTCAACTCACTGTTTAATAAGTAGGTTCAACTAGAATGTTTGCTTTGTAAAGTGCTGTGAGATGATCTGGATTGTGAATTTGTGCTAAACAACAAAACTAAATTGAATTCAAGGGAAATCACCAAATTTTAAATCAAAGAAAGATTTAAGAAGTCACAAAACGTAACTCATCTTGAATCAGGCCTAAACTGATTAATAAAGGTTTGTTTTTCCTGCATCCTGAGGTCATTTCTAGATTTCTTGATGCAGGTTTTGCTTTTCCTCATCAAAACAAAAAGTCAAAGGCACTGGTAATGGTACCCTCAATGAGACGGGGTTCGATTCCCTGTGGTGCCCTGCTGATTGTTCTGACATAAACAAAAGCATTTTATTGTTAACTTACATTTTGACACTTTTAATGCTCAAAACATTCCATTATTAATGAGTGAGCAGTATTTTGTTAATAGCTTTGTTAAAGAGCAAGTCACCCCCTACAAGAAACTTACTCCACTCCCACTTCATGTTTGCAAAATGCAACAAATGCTGTTGCCTGGCAGACCAAGAGGGCGGAGCCACTAACACACACACACACACACACACACACACACACACACACACACACACACACACACACACAGGCTCAAAACGGCATTGTGACATAATGTACCAGTTTACATCATAGCATACCTCTTAGCCAATAGCGGTGGCAGATTAAAATTCAAATACAGTGCAGAGTTTTTACCCTGAAGATGAGCAGAAAATTTAAATTTTAACTAAGATGCACTGAAGTGCCAAATTATTGACTACATGTGTCACCAGTACAATTAGTTACTCGTTTATTTAGTTTATCACCAAAAAAATGTTGATTTTTGGGGGTGACTCTCTCTTTAAGAACAATTATTTGTCTTCAATGAAATAATTCTCAAATTTAAAGAGCAAGTCACCACCATATCAACTTTTTATTTGCTGATAAACTATACAAATAAGTGTCTAATTGTGCTGTAGACACGTGTAGTCAACAATGTGGCACTTAGGGCATTTCAGCATAACTGTCAGTAATGCACCAGTGTCAGGAAAAAACTACACAACATTTGAAAATAAATCTGCCACCGCTATTGGCTAAGTGGTACACAATGACATTAGCTGGTACATTATGATGTCACAATGCTGTGTGTGAGCCTGTTTGTGTATGTGTGTATTTGTTAGGGGGGAAGTGGGGTTGCGTTGTTACATCAGCTGGCATAGGCCAGACGATGCCTGCACTGCTCGCTCACCACAGCCATGAAATACACCTCATCAACACGCACTAACACTGTATTGGAGCAGGCGGAGGGAGACTAGGGTCTTAGCACACCTCTGTTGTCGCTTGGCTTCCTGGGGCTGGAGGCTAGGAGGGGGAGCTGACCGTCAAGTTGGGGTCTGGGGTGGTGGGATGCTTTGCTCAGTGTTGGGCGGGGGTGCCTGCTCATTATCACCCCAGCAGAGAGGGGCGAACTCTGGGAACCGGTGATGGTTGTACCCCTTGTGCAGCAGTACCAGGACCAGAGTGAATGGAGTGTGTATGGGGAGTGTGAGTGGGTGTCTAGCGTTCATTTTTTAAGTCTTGGGTTGTATGTATATGTGTAAGCATGAGGGAGGGAGTGTGTGACTGTGTCTGTGTATGGCTGTATATGTCGGGTGGGGTCTTGGACTTGTCACTTTCCTTGTTTAAAAAAACACACACACACACACACACACACACACACACACATTAATCAACATTGCTTTGTTTAACTTTGTGTGGGAAAATGCCAAGAACGTTAAGAAAAAAATCAGTTCAATCAAATTAAAATAAAAAAATATATATAGAAAGTTGTGTCTGGTTCTAGTATTTCATATTTCCTAGTTCCTACTGCATGAGTTCAGATGTATTAACCCATGCACTCAAATATTAATGTTCTGATTTTATTGAAAAACTTGTTCTGTAATAGTTTCTTTACTATTGTGATCAAAAATATTTAATCTCAGTTCTGAGGCTGCTCTGTAAATAGTTTTCAAATAAACAATACACATAGCAACGTCTGATCAATCCATATCAATTTCAGACTTAAAATAATACATTGATGTAAACCACGTCCACTTCCGGTTAAACCACGCCCACTTCCGGGTTATGCCACTCCCATTCCGAGTACAGATACAGATACGGATAATTTAGTTGGTTGAACAGATACAGATACAGATACAGATAGTGGTGTACTCGCTCATCCCTAATATGTATAGTTTTTGTATGTTGCTCCCCAGATTTCTACACAATAAGTCAAGTATGGAACAATCAGTGAATTGTACAATGCCAACAAACCAGAATTAGTCAGTAAAAACTTGACTCTATGTAATACTCCTAAGAATTTGGCGATTTTACCTTTTATGTAACTAACATGGGATTTCCATGTCAAGTCTTCATCAATAAGAACTCCAAGAAATTTAGTTTATTTTACCCTTTGAATTTCAATCCCATCTATTTCCAATGACACATCACTGTTCTTTTTATCATTAAACAGTATAACATTTGTTTTATTAAGATTCAGTGTCAATCTATTTATATCAAACCAGTTTTTAATTTTAATCAGTTCATCATTTATCACTCTAGCCACCTCCTCAATATTTGATCCTGAGTAAAACAGTGTTGTATGTTGGTCCTGAAAGACCAAGACAGGTCCGGAGCGATTGGAGAAAAAGATGTTTGCTTCTGAGTTGATGTTGGAGTCAAAAAAACAGTCAAAATAAGATTCACCGCTGCAGAGGGAGAACACGCAGCTCTCATGCAAGGACTCCTGCCTTGCTTTAGCAGCTGCCTTAAGTGTTCTGATCTCTCAGTTTGAGACGGCTAAATTTATTCACTCAAGCAGGGAGGGGTCACATGTGTGTACAAGGTTAAGTTTGAACAATCCTCTAAACAGCAGACTTGCAGCCTTGAGATATGGTTAAACAGGATGCGGCTACTATCTCAACAGAAAACAGGAACCTATTCACGCTGTGTGCAGAAAAACACCCAAGAGGAGGGGTGAGCATCAGATAACAGGAAAATCTGGAGTGTCTAATGAACTGCAGAGTCAGATTCTCATCACACACATTACCAATGATTATATGTTCTCTTGTGTTCATTTAGCAGTAACTATTATTAACATATATCATCTGCAAATAGAATGGTACCGAGTGTCTTAGATACATTTACCAAGTCGTTAACAAACAAAATGAACAGTTTTGGTCCGAGGACCAACCCATGTGGCACTCCACAATTAATTTCACATAGTTTTGATGTATGGTCCTTTATATGATGAAACTCTTTCCTTTTTTCTAAATAAGTTTTAACCCATTGATGAGCCACACCTCTTATTCCACACTGACTTAATTTTCGAAGTAACCTTGAGTGATCAATGACGTCAAATGCTTTTTTCAAATCAATGAAAACACTAACAAAGTCAGTTTTATTGCAATTGCTGTTGATATTTTATGTTAATTCCAGTATTGCCATTGCTGTGGAATGTTTAGTTCTAAACCCATATTGTTCATTTTTTTAAATATTATTTTTTTCGATGAATTTATCCAACCTTGATACAAATACTTTTTCCAATATTTTAGAAAACTGTGGAAGCAGTGACACCGGCCTGTAGTTATTGAAACTATGTTTATCACCACTCTTGTACAAAGGAATGACTTTCGCTGTTTTCATTGCGTCAGTAAAATTTCCAGTAGAAAGTGATAGATTACAAATGTAAGTGAATGGTTCAATGACAGATTCTATGATGGTTTTAACGGTTAGGAGTTAATAGGAGTTAATAGTTAGGAGTTAAAACCATCACCTTATCGTGGTGGAGGAGTTTCAGTGCCCTAATGATCCTAGGAGCTATGTTGTCTGGGGCACTTTGTGCCCCTGGTAGGGTCTCCCATGACAAATTGGTCTTAGGTGAAGGGTGAGACAAAGAACGGTTCACAGGATCTTTCATGGAGGTAAAGTCAAAGAGTCGGAGTACCCGGCCCGGAGGGTTACCGGGGTCCCACCCTGGAGCCAGGCCTGAGGTTGGGGCCGGTGAGCGAGCACCTGGTGGCCGGGCTTTCGCCCATGGGGCATGGCCGGGCCCAGCCCGAACCGGATACATGGGCTCATCCAACTGTGGACCCTGCACCCGCAGGAGGAACATGAAGGGTCCGGTGCAATGTGGATCGGGTGGCAGACCAAGGCGGGAGCCTTGGCGGTCCGATCCCCAGACAAGAAAACTGGTTTTTGGGACATGGAACATCACCTCGCTGGCGGGGAAGGAGCAGGAGCTTGTGGCAGAGGTTGAGTGGTACCGCTAGACATAGTCGGACTCACCTCGACACATAGCATTGGCTCTGGAACCCAAGTCCTTGAGAGGGGTTGGACACTCTCCTTTGCTGGAGTTGCTCCGGGTGAGAGGCGGAGGGCTGGGGTTGGCTTTTTGTTCGCCCCAAGACTCTCTGCCTGTGTGTTGGGGTTTACCCCGGGGGACAAGAGGGTAGCTTCCCTGCGTCTTCGGGTCGGGGAACGGATCCTGACTGTTATTTGCACTTATGGGCCAAATATCAGTTCAGTGTACCCACCCTTTTTGGAGTCCCTGGGACGAGTGCTAGATAGTACTCCATCAGGGGACTCCATTGTCCTGCTGGGGGACTTCAATGTTCACGTGGGCAATGACAGCTTGACCTGGAGGGGTGTGATTGGGAGGAACGGCCCGCCTGATCTGAACTCGAGTGGTGTTACGTTATTGGACTTCAGTGCAAGCCGCAGTTTGGCCATAACAAACACCATGTTCGAACAAAAGGATGCCCATCGGTACACTTGGTACCAGGGCAGCCTAGGTCGCAGGTCGATGATAGACTATGTAGTCGTATCATCTGACCTGCGGCCGTATGTTTTGGACACCCGAGTGAAGAGAGGAGCGGAGCTGTCAACTGATCACCACCTGGTGGTGAGTTGGATCAGATGGCAGGGGAAGATGCCGCGTAGACCTGGCAGACCCAAACGCATAGTGAGGGTCTGCTGGGAACGCCTGGCAGAAGAACCTGTTCAGACGGTCTTCAACTCCCAACTCCGGCAGAGCTTTGACCGTGTCCCGAGAGCAGTGGGGGACATTGACTCCGAGTGGGCCTTGTTCCACTCTGCGATTGTTGAGGCGGCTGTTGCTAGCTGTGGTCGCAAGGTGGCCGGTGTCAGTCGTGGTGGCAACCCCTGTACCCGCTGGTGGACACCAGAGGTTCGGAGAGCCATCAGGCTGAAGAAGGAGGCCTACAGGGCGTGGCTGGTCTGTGGGTCTCCGGAGGCAGCAGACAGGTAAAGTCAAAGTCCCATTAGTTGTCACACAGATGTGTGTGTGCGAAATTTATTCTCCGCATTTGACCCATCCCCTGGGGGAGCGGTGAGCTGCAGACAAGCCGCGCTCGGGAACTATTTGGTGGTTTAACCCCCCAATCCAACACCTTAATGCTGAGTGTCATGCACGGAGGCATTGGGTCCCATTTTTTCAAAGTCTTTGGTATGACCTGACCAGGAGTCAAACCCCTGATCTCCCAGTCTCAGGGCGGACACTCTACCACTAGGCCACTGAGAAAGGTACCAGATAGCCAAGCGGGGTGCAGCAGTGGCAGTTGCCGAGGCAAAATCTCGGGCATGGGAGGAGTTTGGTGAGGCCATGGAGAAAGACTAATGATAGGCTCCAAAGAGGTTCTGGCAAACTGTCCGGCGCTCACACTGTTTATAGTGGGGATGGGGAGCTGCTGACGGCAACTGAGGCTATTGTCGGATGGTGGAATGAATATTTTGAGGAGCTCCTCAATCCCACCTATGCTCATTCTGAGGAGGAACCAGAGCCGGGAGACCTGGGGATGGACTGTCCAATCTCGGGGGCAGAAGTTGCTGAGGTAGTCAAACAACTACACAGCGGCAAAGCCCCGGGGGCGAATGAGGTTCGTCCTGGGCATCTCAAGGCTATGGATGTTGTAGGGCTGTCATGGTTGACATGTCTCTGCAACATTGCGTGGTCATCGGGGGCAGTTCCTGTGGAGTGGCAGACCGGGGTGGTGGTCCCCATCTTTAAGAAGGGTGACCTGAGGGTGTGTTCCAACTATAGGGGGATCACACTCCTCAGCCTCCCTGGAAAGGTCTACTCCAAGGTACTGGAGAGGAGGGTCCGATCGATAGTTGAATCTCAGATTGAGGAGGAGTAATGTGGTTTTTGTCCTGGCCGTGGAACTGTGGACCAGCTCTATATCCTTGCAAAGGTGATGGAGGGGGCATGGGAGTTTGCCCAACCAATCCACATGTGTTTTGTGGATTTGGAGAAGGCTTATGACCGTGTCCCCAGGGTCACCCTCTGGGGGATGCTCTGGGAGTATGGGGTGGGTGGCTTTCTGTTAAGGGCCATTCAGTCCCTTTACCAGAGGAGCGTGAGCTTGGTCTGCATAGCCGGTAGTAAGTCGGACCTGTTCCCGGTGAGGGTTGGACTCCGCCAGGGCTGCCCTTTGTCACCGGTTCTGTTCATTACCTTTATGGACAGAATTTCTAGGCGCAGCCGTGGTGTGGAGTGTGTCGAGTTTGGTGGCAGAAGAATATTGTCTCTGCTTTTTGCGGATGATGTGGTCCTCCTAGCTTCATCCAGCTCTGACCTTCAGCTCTTGCTGGGTAGGTTTGCGGCTGAGTGTGAAGCGGCTGGGATGAGGATAAGCACCTCCAAATCTGAGACCATGGTTCTCGACCGGAAAAGGGTAGCTTCCCAACTCCAGGTCGGGGGAGGTTCTACCTCAAGTGGAGGAGTTTAAGTATCTCGGGTTCTTGTTCACGAGTGAGGGTAGGAGGGATTGGGAGCTCGACAGGCGGATTGGTTCAGCTTCTGCAGTGATGCGGACGCTGAGCCGATCTGTCGTGGTGAAGAGGGGGCTGAGCCAGAAAGCCAGGCTCTCGATTTACCGGTCGATCAACGTCCCAATCCTCACCTATGGTCATGAGCTTTGGGTAATGACCGAAAGAACGAGATCGCGGATACAAGCGGCCAAAATGAGTTTCCTCCGTAGGGTGGCCAGGCTCAGCCTTAGAGATAGGGTGAGGAGCTCGGACATTCGGGAGGGACTCGGAGTAGAACCGCTGCTCCTCCAGATCGAAAGGAGCCAGTTGAGGTGGTTTGGGCATCTGGTCAGGATGCCTCCTGGACGCCTCCCCGGGGAGGTGTTTCGGGCATGTCCTGCCGGCAGGAGGCCCCCGGGTCGACCCAGGACACGTTGGAGAGGTTACATCTTCAATCTGGTCCGGGAACGCCTTGGGGTCCTGCCGGAGGAGCTGGTGGAGAAGGCCGGGGAGAGGACGGTCTGGAGCTCCCTAGTTGGGATGCTGCCCCGTGTTACGGCTCCAGTTTAGGATCCGGGCACAGGTAATTAAATGAAGGTAAAATGAGTGGGAGGAGTCATAGGGCTGTTAAATAACAATATCTTTTAATAACATAAAAGGAGGGACTATAACCGCCTCACAGGATAATACCAGTTACACAAAGGGAAAAAGGGCTGGGGAACCAGCCCCAGGAATAAAATACAACAAAATATACCAAGCTTTCTGGTTTAGCTGGAACCTCTAAAACTTTACAAATTAAAGGCTGGTGTTCTACACCTCTGGATCTAGATAAACAAATCAAATAAACGAAACTATAACCACCGTCTGTCTAGCGTAGGACCTCTAAAACACGCACACTATTCGATTACAATCGGACACGGAACTCAACGGGAGTGAGGAGCAGGGAGACAACCCATGGGTAAGAGTTGCTCCCCGAACAGCTGATCCCGCGTCATCTTTATCCTCTCCGGCACAGCGGACATAATCAGTCCTCATCTCATGCAGCTGGACTCTCCGCGCTTCGACCAGGGTTCCTGGATGACGACACTGCCACAAGTTCATTTTGAGGGAATCCCCGACGTCGCCATGGAGACGAGACGCTCTTCCTGGTTCTCACGCGCCGACAGGTTTCTTCCGCTATGCCGCTCCACAAGGAGTATGCCATAAAAAAAAATGAAATACAATAATAACCACAAGCACTTACAGGCCCCACTGAATAGGGGACGTAACACTTCCCCCTGTCAAACAAAGTTGTTCCTAGAACAACTTACTCACACCATCCACACTTATCTGTTGAACGTTCAACTCCTAGATAAGCAGTCAGCAATAACGTTCTCAGCGCCCACCTTATGGTTGATTTCTAGGTTAAACTCCTGCAACAACAAAGCCCATCTCATCAGCCTGTGATTTTGGTTAAACATGCGATCTAAAAACGTCAAGGGGTTATGATCAGTATAAACTCTTAACAGTTTTGCACTGGAACCAACATAGACATGAAAATGACGCAATGCCATGATCAAAGCAAGGGTTTCTTTTTCAATGGTGGAATAACGGCTTTGGCATGAACTGAACTTCTTTGAGAAATAGGCGACTGGATGATCTATTAAGTCATCATCAGCCTGGAGAAGAACAGCTCCGGCTCCAACCTGGCTGGCATCAACTTCTAGAGAGAAAGGTTTAGACAAGTCGGGAGCTTTTAGAATGGGTGCACTGGTTAATAATGACTTACAGGACGTGAATGCATGCTGGGCCTCTTTGCTCCACATAAAAGGGACCTTGGTACTCAATAGATCTGTTAACGGGGCTACCACAGATGCAAAGTTCTGACAAAAACAGCGGTAATAACCAACCATTCCTAAAAAACGTCTCAACTCTCTTCTGTTTCTAGGGTCAGGGAAATCCATGATAGCCTGGGTTTTGTCCTTCAGCATACAAACCCTACCGTGCCCGACTTCTTTACCTAAATATGAGATCGTCGCCTTTACAAACTCACATTTAGAAAGGTTAATGGTTAAACGTGCAGCTTTCAAGCGGTTGAACAACTCTGTAAGGGTTGTGACATGTTCAGTCCATGATGCCGCATGGACAACAATGTCATCCAAATAAGCACTACAGTTCACAAGGTTAGAAGTTATCATGTTAATTAACCTTTGGAAGGTCGCAGGCGCATTCTTCATCCCAAATGGCATGACATTGTATTGGAGGAACTCATCAGGGGTAACAAACGCAGAGACATCCGAAGCCCTTTTACTTAACGGGACTTGCCAGTAGCCTTTTAACAGGTCAATCTTGGTCACAAAACTAGACATACCCACTCTGTCGATACAGTCATCAATACGTGGGAGCGGATAAGAATCGGCAACTGTTACAGCATTTATTTTCCTGTAATCTGTAATAAGTCTAGGTGAGCCGTCAGGTTTTTTCTCAATCAAACAAGGCGAACTCCATGGACTATAACTGGGGACAGCTAATTCATTTTGCAACAGGTAATCAGTTTCTTGTTTCTGTAACCCAGAAGCTAGAACCTTAATGAGGTATTAACTAATTGGCTTACTAATATGATCCATCCTCAATTTAGATAAAATATAAAATATAAATTAAGGAAATTAACAATACTAATTAATAGATATCTAATTAACTAATAGATAATTTCATAATGAATTATTGGAAGGGTGAATAACTAAAATAACGAGTTTAATATTAAACATCGGTTAAAACAAGAATCTTGAACATCCCTAACAGAAACAGAAGAGGAAAGCTGTATACTATTGGTCCAGGTGGGAATCTGAAATTTCATTGGCTGAGAGAAATAAGTCCCGCCTCCGCGAAATAAAACCGTGCGACGCAGCTGAGCGAGAGGAGAGACAAACGGCTGTGCAGCACGCAGATACAGAAAGCAAAGACTGAGCGGTTAGAGAGAGAGAGAGAGAGAGAAAAAAAAACAACGGTCGAGGCCGTGAAGAACCCTGATTTGGGTGCCGCATAGATAGAGGGAGAGGCGGACTTGACTCCTTCTAATAAGAGCTAGGAACTTGGAACCAACGCGGTGAGTAAAGAAAAAAGAAGAGAAAAAGCTAACGATGCAACTTAAAAAAAAAAAGGAAACTTAAATAGCTTATCAAATTAATTCCATTCTTATAGATTTGTGTGGAGACGACAGAGTGAACCAATCCTCTGTAGGAGGGAACCGTTGGAGCGCGTTGGTGAGTGAATGAGATTAAATTCAGTAAATTATTAAATTCAAAAAGCTAATTACAGCAACCGAGGTGACAGCAGTGGGCTGCTAGACGTTAGATCCCAGGAGTTAACATCTCAAACTACCAGTTAACGGTGGTAGAGCATATAGGAGTTAACGGCTCAAACCGCCAGTTAACGGCGGTAGGGCATATGGGATTCCCAGGAGTTAACGGCTCAAACCGCCAGTTAATGGTGGTACGGCCTAGATGTACAAGGTCCTCAGGGGCGTTATAGCTAACGCCATAGAATTAGCAATGCGTCCCTTAACCAAACATTTAATAATAAAAAAAATAGATAAATAAAAATAAATAAAAGCTAACTGATTAGGGAGGAATTATTTTACAAAGGTGGACCAAAGGACCAGAATTTATATTTTGTTGAATTTTGTTATAGAACATTTTATTTATTTATTTATTTATTTATTTATTTATTTATTTATTTATTTATTTATTTATTGTGTTACAGATATACAAGGTGTCACAATGCTGTATAGAAACACAACTAAATGTATCCTTGTTGTCATGAATGTATTTCTTGTTGAATAGTGTAGAGTAATAGAATCTAACTGAGCCTATTGAGCTGAACAATTGTTGTCATATGTAATTATATTTCCAGAGCTACTGAGAATTATTTTAATAGACAATCAAATTGATGTTATGTTAGTTGAACTGTGAACCCAAACATGATTGGCTATGCCAATAGAGTGAAGCATTTGTTTAAGTCTGTAAGACTTTATGCTGTGATGTGACGAGAAGGGTCGATGCCAACTCGCTAACAGTCCTGTTGTTTACAGGCTGGGTTTTTTTTTTTCCTTGGGTTTGATCCCGACTCCTATGATCACTCACTTGGAACGAGAACTGGATTTCTTCCTGACGAGGGAGATGGCGAGCCTTAACCACTGAACGAACCAGGACATCTCAAGTAACTGAAGAGCAGACTGCTCTCTTCTGTGAACAATCTCAATGGTGCGGTAGGAAAAAATCGCACCACCGGACTCTGACTTTCACCCCAAGCGTGGGGATTTGACTTGACGCCGGCTGACTTGTGACTCATATGATCAAATCTCATACCGAGCATTTTACTATTGTCGATTGTTTTCATCTGTTTTTGTGTGTTATCTTTATGTGTTATATTTCCCATTATTATTAAAATTTAGTATATAAACCGTTTCATGCTATACCCGTGACTCCAGTCATTCTTAAACAACCTCCAATTCTCCCCGAACCTAATTATTGGCCCATTTGTTTATTTTTTCTTTTAATTATCTTATTGTATCCTGTAATCCGGTTACATAAAACTTGGCGAGCCAGCCAGGAGAATTGTAGAGTTGTTACCTTAGCTAACCATTGACTGACATCATAAGAGTGCCTGGAGGTCACAGTGGTTTGCCATTTTGGCATTATTGGTACTTTTGAGTGTTTTAAAATGGAAGTTGTGAAAACAGAAAAGGTCAAAGTTTCAAATGCTGTTTTAATCAGTGGGTTAACTGATACAGACCTTGATAACGAAGTCTTTGGGTTTATGGAAGGATTCGGACCAGTTAACAGGCGCATTAAGTTACCAAACTGTGATCAGATTATTGTGGAGTTTCAACATGAAGCCACTGTTAAGGAATTAAAGAAACAATGTTTACCCTATGACAAACCTTGTACTAGGAACCCAGATGTTTTCTTTCATATTCAAGACCTAGCCAGCGCGTACAGTCTAGAAACTAGCACATCTGCCACTGATACCTATCTGTCAGAGCTCAGGGACATAGCTGCGCGTAGCAATCAATCATTTAAAGACCTTCTAATGGAGGAACTGGCAAAAATTGGGGAATCTTTAGGAAGGGATACCCATGCATCTGAACCAGTCACTGAACCAGAGCCAATGCTCCATAGTGACCAAGTTACATATTCCCTGCCTTTAACACCAGAAGTTAACTATATGAACAACTCAAAGGACAATTGTCCACCTACAGAGACTGGAAAACAAAACCCTTGCATTCCACCAAATCTTTTAAACACACCTGAGGTTCAGCGAGTTATTGTGGAACACATTGTTAAAAGCAGTGAGGTTATCCCTCCGCCTACTTCACAATACAGACTAAAACCGTTCTCAGGGCGAGTTCCACACCCTTCTTTTGAAACTGACTATGATACTTGGCGTAGTAGTGTAGTGTTATGCATAAATGATCCTTCACTCACCAAGTCCCAAATTGTACGAAGAATCGTGGAGAGCCTGTCAGCCCCAGCAGCGAGCATCGTTAAAGCTCTTAGTCCAAAATCCGACCCGGAAACGTACCTTGAACATCTCGATTCAGCTTACGCAGCTGTCGAAGACGGCGACGAGCTCTTTGCTCGCTTCTTAAACACAAACCAGGACAGTGGTGAAAAACCTTCCGATTACTTTCAGAGGTTATACACCTTGTTAAACCTAGTTATTCAGAGGAATGGAATTTCCTCCAGTGACGCCGACCAGCAGCTGCTCAAGCAGTTTTGCAGAGGCTGTTGGGACAGCTCGCTGATTTCAAACCTGCAACTCGAACAAAAGAAAGACAACCCGCCTCATTTTACAGCACTTCTCCTCAAACTGCGCACTGAAGAAGACAAACAGGCTACTAAAGCAGCACGCATGAAACAACACTTAGGGGCACAACGAACTAGAGTGTATTCAAATGTGCAAACAACATGCTCTCAGAGTAAAAACACTTGTGAACTGGAAATAGATGATAACTGTGATGACTTACGCAAACAAATCGCTGAGCTCAGGAGCCAAATTGCACAGCTTAAGGTTAACAACACAGATAAAAAGGCAAAGAAAACTCAAAAAGAGTCAAAACCCCGTGTGGGGACTAAAATTCCAGATGAGCCCAAACAGATTCAGCAGATAACAGCAGTGGTGCCCAGACCAAAGCCTGGATACTGTTTTAAGTGCGGAGAAGATGGGCACATAGCTTCTAGCTGTAGCAACGAGCCAAATCCAGCACTAGTTGCAACTAAAAGACTTGCTCTTAGACAGAAGCAGCGCGAGTGGGAGATGTCAAAGCCAATTGCTCAGTCTCCTCCTTTAAACCGGTAGAAGCTCCTATCGTGGGACAGATAGGTGCTAAAGTAGAACCAAGTCCCTCTAAGGAAAGGACAGAGAGACTTTTTTGCAAGCCAGTTCATGCTCATTCAGTGCCAAAACTTCCCAAAAGATTAGTGGGTGGGCGATGCACAGCTACAGTCTCAGTTAACAGTGTTGAATGTAATTGTTTACTGGATTCAGGGTCCCAGGTAACCACCATTGCCAATTCTTTTTACCAAGAACACTTACCTGACCTCTCAATTAAACCCATCAGTAATCTGTTAGAAGTCGAGGGCGCAAACGGTCAAGCAGTTCCTTATTTAGGATACATAGAGATAAGTGTCACATTTCCAAAAGAGCTCGATCAGTCTGGACTTGAGTTACCTACCCTTGCGTTAGTGGTTCCGGATATAAGCTCAAACTCTGATACACCACTACTCATTGGCACAAACACACTCGATCCTTTGTATGAGCAATTGTCTGCCAATAACTTACCTGATTCCAAGGCACTCTCTTATGGGTACCAACACGTGCTAAAAGCCTTAGCAGTCAGAAAAAAACAAAGCAAAGATGGACGAGTTGGTGTGGTGAAGCTTCGAGGGAGAACCCAAGAAGTTCTCCCTGCAAATAAAAAACTGTTACTAGAAGGGTTTATGCAACCCAGCCAAAACAAGCATGAGCCTTATGCACTCATTGAACAACCCACCAATGGTTCTCTACCAGGGGGTATAATTGTAGACTGTTGCCTCATTTCCTTACCTTCACATGGTCCATACAAAGTACCTGTTGTACTAAGAAACGAAACTAACCATGACATCACATTACCCACTAACTGTGTGATCGCTGAGTTAGTTAAAGCCGATCGTGTTATGCCATATCCAGAACCTGACAAAAGTGATCAGAAAGTACTTGCGGCGTGTAGTTCGCAGCAACAGACTTCACCTTCAAACCCTCCTCTCAGTTTTGACTTCGGTACTTCGCCCTTGTCCGAAGAATGGAAAGGGAGGATCACCAACAAACTTAACACTTACTCCGATGTGTTTTCGCACCACGATCTTGATTTTGGTCATACACAACAGATAAGACATCACATCAACTTAAAAGACGAGACCCCATTCAAACAGAAATCTCGGCCGATCCATCCACATGATTATGAAGCCGTGAGAAAACATTTGGAAGCCCTCTTGGAAACCGGTATAATAAGAGAGTCGGAGTCTCCATTTGCCTCACCAATAGTGGTAGTTCGGAAAAAGAATGGTGAGGTACGTCTATGTATAGACTATAGAAAGCTTAATCTGCAAACCATTCGCGACGCATATGCCCTGCCTAACTTGGAGGAGTCCTTTTCTGCTCTCGCTGGATCACAGTGGTTTTCTGTGATGGACCTCAAGTCAGGTTACTATCAAATAGAGATGTGTGAAAAGGATAAACCTAAAACTGCTTTTGTTTGCCCGTTTGGGTTTTATGAATTTAACCGTATGCCACAAGGAATAACAAATGCTCCAAGCACTTTCCAACGGGTTATGGAAAAGTGTATGAAGGACATTAATCTGAAGGAAGTGTTAGTTTTCCTAGACGACTTGATCGTCTTTTCCAACTCCTTGGAAGAACACGAAACCAGACTTTCTCACGTTCTTGAACGGCTTAGAGAATACGGACTCAAGCTATCACCAGATAAGTGTCGTTTTTTCCAGACATCTGTGCGTTATCTTGGACATATAGTATCTCGAGATGGCATAAAAACCGATCCAGATAAGGTGGAAGCACTCAAAACATGGCCGAAGCCTCAGACTTTGAAGGAACTCCAATCTTTCTTAGGATTTACCGGTTATTACCGACGCTTCGTTAAAGATTACTCAAATATTGTCAAGCCACTAACATCTCTCACGGCTGGTTATCCACCCAAACGGAAAAACTTTAAAACACCACCATGTAGATCAAAGTACTTGAACCCCAAAGAACCCTTTGGGAATCGTTGGAGCCAAGACTGTGAGAAGTCCTTTCAAACTATTATTGAAAAACTTACCACTTCGCCAGTTCTTGGCTACGCTGACGCAAAACTCCCATATCTAGTACACACAGATGCTAGTACGACCGGACTCGGTGCAGCGCTATACCAAGTGCAAAACGGTGTCACACAGGTAATCGCTTATGCAAGTCGCGGTTTAAGCTCTAGTGAAACTAGGTACCCTGCGCACAAGTTGGAGTTTCTAGCCTTAAAGTGGGCCATAACAGATAAGTTTCATGACTATTTGTATGGGAACACATTCACTGTCATTACTGATAATAATCCGTTAACTTACCTCTTAACAACGGCAAAACTCGATGCAACGAGCTATCGTTGGCTAGCTGCGTTGTCCACCTATAATTTTGACATCAGATACCGTGCAGGTACACAGAACGTTGACGCGGATGGCCTGTCTAGGAGGCTGCATGATAAACCTGAAGACAACTCAAAATTCACTGAGGAATGCCAACGACTAGATGAGTTCCGATCTCATCTTTTATCCTCTGTCAAAGAAGTCGAGCTTCAACTTCAAGCCGAAGCAGTGAAGGCAACATGCCAAAAGCACATGGTCTTGGATGAGACTGATTCTCCTTGTGGTTTAGTTCAGTCACTTGCCACGTCTGCAGCGGCCATTCCAGACCTATTCCAGTTGGAAGACAATAGTGACAGTTTCTTTGCTGTGCCCAAGTATAACCATGCTGACCTTGTCTCCTTGCAGAGGAAAGATCCAACCATTGGCCGAGTCATTCAGCTGCTTATGACTGACAATAAACCGCCAACTGATACTATTGCAGAACCCCCGGTGGTTCTTAACCTTTTGAGAGAGTGGAAACGGTTTGAGTTTCAAAATGATTTACTGTACCGGAGACGCCAATTAGGACCAGAGACATCATTGCAGTTAGTCTTGCCTGATTCATTACGTTCAACAGTCATGCAAAGCCTACATGAAGATATGGGGCATCTTGGGGTTGAACGTACGACAGATCTCATTCGGTCCCGTTTTTACTGGCCAAGAATGGCTAGTGATATCGAAATCAAAGTTAAAACTTGCGAAAGATGTATCCGTCGGAAGGCCCTCCCTGACAAAGCTGCTCCAATGGTGAGTATTACCACCACCAGACCTATGGAGTTAGTTTGCATGGATTTTCTCTCCATAGAACCAGACAGTAAGAACACTAAAGATGTCTTAGTGATTACAGACCATTTTACAAAGTATGCAGTGTCCATCCCAACCAAAGATCAGAAAGCCACCACCGTCGCGAAGAACCTGTGGGAACATTTTTTAGTCCACTACGGGTTTCCTGAGCGTCTTCATAGTGATCAGGGACGGGATTTCGAATCACGTACAATCAAGGAACTTTGTTCTTTACTTGGTATCCGTAAAGTCAGAACGAGCCCTTATCACCCTCGTGGCAACCCCGTTGAACGGTACAATCGTACATTACTCAGCATGTTGGGAACTTTACAAGCCACTGAGAAACATCACTGGCGCGATTTTGTAAAACCACTTACTCACTCGTACAATTGTACAAAAAATGACGTGACGGGATACTCTCCCTACGAGCTAATGTTCGGTAGGCAGCCTCGGTTGCCTATAGATATTGCCTTTGGGTTACCGCATTTGAACAAGCCCTCTATAACTCATTCTCAGTATGTTAAAGAACTGAAGAGTCATCTGGAACAGAGTTATGACATTGTCATAAAAAACTCTCAAAAAACAGCGAGGAAGAACAAAGAACGGTTCGACAGAAACATTCGTGAGTCCACACTAGGTGTGGGAGATCGTGTTTTAGTCCGAAATCTTCGCTTAAGAGAAAAGCATAAATTAGCAGACAAATGGGAGCAAACAGTGTATATAGTTCTCAAACAGATGGAAAACTTGCCAGTATACACTGTAAAACCAGAGAACGGAGAAGGACCCAACAGAACACTCCACAGAGATCTTTTACTGCCTTGTGGTTTTCTCTCTTCATTAGAAAATGAAACAGAACACGTTACGAAACCTAGCAGACCTCATACAAGACAGAGTTCAGCCTTAGAACCTGACCCAGATGAGCCACTTGACGAAGAGGTAGATGAGTTTTATTACTCTGATCTTCCACAAGTGCTAAACCGACCATCCTATCAAATAGCGGTCACCTTGCCAAATAGGGAACTCATAGCAGATTCAGGACCGGTAAATAATATTCAACAACAAAACACACAATCCTTACACACAGGGGATCGCAAGGAACCAACCTTAGCTGGTAATGAAAATGCTGAATTGTCCTTACTTGACAAAGGCATCAACACCGAAACATTCTTACCTGACAGAATGAGTGAAACTGCGACATTCTTACCTGAAAGAGTGAAAGAAGCAGCAACATACTTACCTGAAAAAACGAAAAAAAAAAGAAGTATACTTACCTGACGTAGAAACGGGGGATGAAACTAACACAAACCTACCTCAATTGGATGGCGTCCTAAAGTCGCAGCAACGTGATGTAAGTTTTGAACCCATCATACACGATCAGACACATACATCTGAAAAGACCAAAGTCTTAGAGAATAGCTCATCAGCTCTGTCGGAAACAGAGAGCTCACTTCGTCCTGTCTCAGTTGAGAATCAAACCGAAACGGATGAGCATGATACTGTGCAACCAGAGATGTATGTCAGGAGATCTGAACGAAGTAGTCAGCCTCCTCAAAGACTAACTTACTCTCAATTGGGCAATCCACTAGTGACCGTAGTTAGGTCCCTTTTCCAAGGACTTAATAAAGCTTTTATTGACTCTCTTACTCAAGAAGTTGTGTACCCCGTAGAAACAATGCACAGGGACGTGCATGATATTTAATGGGGGAGGATGTAACCCAGAAGCTAGAACCTTAATGAGGTATTAACTAATTGGCTTACTAATATGATCCATCCTCAATTTAGATAAAATATAAAATATAAATTAAGGAAATTAACAATACTAATTAATAGATATCTAATTAACTAATAGATAATTTCATAATGAATTATTGGAAGGGTGAATAACTAAAATAACGAGTTTAATATTAAACATCGGTTAAAACAAGAATCTTGAACATCCCTAACAGAAACAGAAGAGGAAAGCTGTATACTATTGGTCCAGGTGGGAATCTGAAATTTCATTGGCTGAGAGAAATAAGTCCCGCCTCCGCGAAATAAAACCGTGCGACGCAGCTGAGCGAGAGGAGAGACAAACGGCTGTGCAGCACGCAGATACAGAAAGCAAAGACTGAGCGGTTAGAGAGAGAGAGAGAGAGAGAAAAAAAACAACGGTCGAGGCCGTGAAGAACCCTGATTTGGGTGCCGCATAGATAGAGGGAGAGGCGGACTTGACTCCTTCTAATAAGAGCTAGGAACTTGGAACCAACGCGGTGAGTAAAGAAAAAAGAAGAGAAAAAGCTAACGATGCAACTTAAAAAAAAAAAGGAAACTTAAATAGCTTATCAAATTAATTCCATTCTTATAGATTTGTGTGGAGACGACAGAGTGAACCAATCCTCTGTAGGAGGGAACCGTTGGAGCGCGTTGGTGAGTGAATGAGATTAAATTCAGTAAATTATTAAATTCAAAAAGCTAATTACAGCAACCGAGGTGACAGCAGTGGGCTGCTAGACGTTAGATCCCAGGAGTTAACATCTCAAACTACCAGTTAACGGTGGTAGGGCATATAGGAGTTAACGGCTCAAACCGCCAGTTAACGGCGGTAGGGCATATGGGATTCCCAGGAGTTAACGGCTCAAACCGCCAGTTAATGGTGGTACGGCCTAGATGTACAAGGTCCTCAGGGGCGTTATAGCTAACGCCATAGAATTAGCAATGCGTCCCTTAACCAAACATTTAATAATAAAAAAAATAGATAAATAAAAATAAATAAAAGCTAACTGATTAGGGAGGAATTATTTTACAAAGGTGGACCAAAGGACCAGAATTTATATTTTGTTGAATTTTGTTATAGAACATTTTATTTATTTATTTATTTATTTATTTATTTATTTATTTATTTATTTATTTATTTATTTATTGTGTTACAGATATACAAGGTGTCACAATGCTGTATAGAAACACAACTAAATGTATCCTTGTTGTCATGAATGTATTTCTTGTTGAATAGTGTAGAGTAATAGAATCTAACTGAGCCTATTGAGCTGAACAATTGTTGTCATATGTAATTATATTTCCAGAGCTACTGAGAATTATTTTAATAGACAATCAAATTGATGTTATGTTAGTTGAACTGTGAACCCAAACATGATTGGCTATGCCAATAGAGTGAAGCATTTGTTTAAGTCTGTAAGACTTTATGCTGTGATGTGACGAGAAGGGTCGATGCCAACTCGCTAACAGTCCTGTTGTTTACAGGCTGGGTTTTTTTTTTTCCTTGGGTTTGATCCCGACTCCTATGATCACTCACTTGGAACGAGAACTGGATTTCTTCCTGACGAGGGAGATGGCGAGCCTTAACCACTGAACGAACCAGGACATCTCAAGTAACTGAAGAGCAGACTGCTCTCTTCTGTGAACAATCTCAACGGTGCGGTAGGAAAAAATCGCACCACCGGACTCTGACTTTCACCCCAAGCGTGGGGATTTGACTTGACGCCGGCTGACTTGTGACTCATATGATCAAATCTCATACCGAGCATTTTACTATTGTCGATTGTTTTCATCTGTTTTTGTGTGTTATCTTTATGTGTTATATTTCCCATTATTATTAAAATTTAGTATATAAACCGTTTCATGCTATACCCGTGACTCCAGTCATTCTTAAACAACCTCCAATTCTCCCCGAACCTAATTATTGGCCCATTTGTTTATTTTTTCTTTTAATTATCTTATTGTATCCTGTAATCCGGTTACATTTCATTAAGGCACGTTTCTCAGGACTGGCCCTGTACGGATGCTGTTTAATAGGGGTGTTTGTTAATAGTGTAATTTCGTGTTGGCATACATTAGTTACTGTTGGAGTGTCCGAAAATAAATCCAAATTAGCATTTATTAACGCTAGTATATCACCCCGCTGTTCCGGTGGTAAATGCGATAACTTATCATCTAGAGCAAGCAACGCCTGTGAGTTCTTCAATCGGGGACTCACGACCCCAATGGAACTTTGTCTTAACTCTTCCTGAGGTTCGATGACCGGGGGGGAAACAGCTGCGCACACTGGTAACTCTCCGGACACCTCCTGAGTTGGAGAAAGATAAGGTTTCAAGAGGTTGCCATGACAAACCCTAACAGAGTGCTTTCTACCAGGAGTATTTATCTTGTAAGTGTTCTCGCTTACTTTACCACTAACCACAAATGGACCGTCAAAACGTACCGACAATGAGTCTCCAGTGACAGGCTTTAACATTAATACCTGGTCACCTGGTTGAAACTCCCGCAAACTTGCCTTTTTATCAAAGTGAGCTTTCATGTTTACCTGTGCCTCCTGCAAGTGTTTACGAGCCACTTCATTAGCCAAATGCAGTCGTGATCTGAAGGACTTAACATATTTGTTGACATTCACCTTCTTTGCACTCTCGGTTTGCAAGAAATTTTCCTTCAACGCTTGCAACGGACCTCTAGGTGAGTGACCAAAAACCAGCTGAGACGGACTGAATCCCAATGATTCTTGTGAGGCTTCTCTTGACGCAAACAGTAGGAAAGGTAAACCTTCATCCCACTGTTCTTTTGAACTGTAACAGTACTTTCGCAACATGCTCTTTAAGGTTTGGTGCCACCTTTCTAACGCTCCCTGCGACTCTGGATGGTAGGCTGAAGACATTACATGCTGGATCCCTAATGTTTGGGTCACCTTTTTAAATAGCTCAGATTTAAAGTTAGAGCCTTGGTCTGTCTGTAACACTCTCGGAAGGCCAAAGAGTGAAAAGAAATTAGTTAGAGCTCTGATAACTGATTTAGTTGTAATGGAGGCCAGCGGTATTGCTTCAGGGAATCGGCTAGTGGTACACATTATAGTTAACAAGTACTTTTTTCCAGACTTGGTACGAGGCAACGGACCAACACAGTCAACTATTATGTGGTCAAACGGGTTCCCTATTACGGGAATTGGAGTTAAAGGGATTGGCTTTAATGGTTGGTTTGGCTTTCCCACCATTTGACATGTATGACATGTCATACAAAATCGAGCAACATCCTTCTTCATACCAGGCCAAAAGAAGTGATCAAGGAGAGCCTGATAAGTTTTACGTATCCCCAAATGACCCGACCAACGGCTTTCATGCGCTAGAGCAAGAACTTGATGTCTGTAACATTCCGGAATTACAATCTGGTTAACACTAACACTTGGGGAAGTTAACTGTTTTGGATTTACCCACCGTCTCATTAAGAGATCGTTCTCCACATAGTAACCAGAGGACGTGTCATCTGTGTTAGCCACAGCCTCAAAACATTTGCTTAGTGTTTTGTCATTTTTCTGCTCCAATCTCAAGGTCGAGCGAGAAACTACACGTTTGGTTGGACTATATTTAATGTCTTGTACTTCGGTTTCTACTGAACTGCTTTCTTCAGACAGTTCATGTAGGGGAGAACTGAAGTCTGCTTCTTCAAACAAAGAGGATACATTCATGAGATCATCACCGCTTTTAACTGCCCCTGCTCTTGTGACAACACATGAGGGGGAGATACCGGGGGGTGGATTTACACAAGTTAGGGTCTGAGGTTGGGTTATGACTTGTGGGACAGGAATTACAGCGCCCCCTGCAATGTCATTTCCTAGCAACATGTGGACCCCGGCCACAGGCAACGTCTTGCATACAGCCACTTTAAACTTTCCTGTGACCAGTTCACTCTTCAAATTGACCTCATGCACAGGACACGAAATAACATCAGAGGACAAACCTCTCAAAAGTACTGAAACATTTGTACAACTGGAAACATTAAAAGGAAGCACAGACTCTAAAATCAGTGTCTGCGAGGCTCCTGTGTCCCTCAGTATTTCAATTTGCACTGAGTCTGAGTCATTCTCACCCACATGGACTGTGCCTTTGAACACAAACGGATCAAATCCCCTATCTCTGCTTTGCACATGCCCCTTGAATGCAGTTTCTGCAATAAAACCAACTTCTCTCTGGGATACATCTTTCTTACTCTTTAAGATTAGACAGTTCTTCACAATGTGACCCAACTTATGACAATAGAAACATCGTGGCTGTGAATTTCCACTGCTCACTCCGGGCGTCCTCTGTCTGACGTCCTGGGGTTTTACATTGGTAGGCCTGTTCTCAATCTTTATACGATGAGTCAGCATAAACTCATCTGCCAAAACTGCAGCAGCAGATAAGGTATGTACCTTTTGTTCGTTTAAATACAGAACAATCTTCTCTGGAAGACACCTTTTGAACTCTTCCAGTAAAACAAGCTCTCGTAACTCAGTCAGACTAATCACTTTTGACGCCATAACCCATTTATCAAACAAAATGCTTTTCTCTCTGGAAAATTCTACATATGTCTGCTCCTCGTCCCGTTTCCTAAGAGATCTGAACTTTTGCCGATAGGCTTCAGGAACCAGCTCATATGCCTGCAAAACTGCTTCTTTTACACGGTCATAGTCAGAAAAATCATGCACAGACAAAGCTGACATTACCTCTTGAGCCTTGCCTGTCAGTTTGCATTGTAACAGCAGAGTCCACACTTCCTGCGGCCAACTGAGTGAAGTAGCAATGCGCTCAAATGCGGCGAAGTAGCTGTCCACTTCGGCCTCACGGAAAGGTGGCATCAGCATCATGCACTTCCCGACGTCAATCTGGTCTGCAGCAGTCGTCAGCCCTTTAGTCGTCTGATCAGCTCTTCTGCTCGGCAGCTGCACCTGAACCTCCAGCTCCAGTCGTTTCAGCTTTATTCTGGTGTCTGCCTCAAGTTCCAATTTCCTCATTTCGAAGTCTCTTTCACGTTGTTTATTCTCTGCCTCCTGCTTCAGGCGAGCCAAACGATATTGAAAGCGGGCGTGGTCAAGAGAATCGCTCCTCGAACCTGGAGAATCCGGGTCAAATCGTGGGAGAGTTGGTGGAGGAGAGTGACGGTCCTCACCCCTTTCAGGGGCCCTCATCCCGTCGGCCGCATCCTCTGTCGCACCACACGCCTCAGCAATGTCCTCCTCTTTACCTTCAACATAGTCCTCACTCTGAAAAGGCAAGACAGCAAGATCACTCAGGGGTGACAGCAGCTTCCTCCGCTCCATCACAGACAGAACCTCCTCCTTCAGGGCGTTCTTCAGCATGTGCTGAACCCCAGTGAGACCCAAGTAAGCAGCTACTTCTAATAAATCTTGCTTACGACACTCTTCCAGTTGTCCACGTGAAGGCGCCCTCATGAAGGTTTCCACGTCGAAGCTAGACATGATCACAAAAAAGAAATTATTACAAACAACCCCACAACGAAACCCCACTTTGTTACTGAGGGTAACTGTTATATGTAACCGACAGATCAGTACGAGCCCCCACTTTGTTACGGCTCCAGTTTAGGATCCGGGCACAGGTAATTAAATGAAGGTAAAAGGAGTGGGAGGAGTCATAGGGCTGTTAAATAACAATATCTTTTAATAACATAAAAGGAGGGACTATAACCGCCTCACAGGATAATACCAGTTACACAAAGGGAAAAAGGGCTGGGGAACCAGCCCCAGGAATAAAATACAACAAAATATACCAAGCTTTCTGGTTTAGCTGGAACCTCTAAAACTTTACAAATTAAAGGCTGGTGTTCTACACCTCTGGATCTAGATAAACAAATCAAATAAACGAAACTATAACCACCGTCTGTCTAGCGTAGGACCTCTAAAACACGCACACTATTCGATTACAATCGGACACGGAACTCAACGGGAGTGAGGAGCAGGGAGACAACCCATGGGTAAGAGTTGCTCCCCGAACAGCTGATCCCGCGTCATCTTTATCCTCTCCGGCACAGCTGACATAATCAGTCCTCATCTCATGCAGCTGGACTCTCCGCGCTTCGACCAGGGTTCCTGGATGACGACACTGCCACAAGTTCATTTTGAGGGAATCCCCGACGTCGCCATGGAGACGAGACGCTCTTCCTGGTTCTCACGCGCCGACAGGTTTCTTCCGCTATGCCGCTCCACAAGGAGTATGCCATAAAAAAAATGAAATACAATAATAACCCTCCTCCTTGAACCGTCACCTTATCGTGGTGGAGGAGTTTGAGTGCCCTAATGATCCTAGGAGCTATGTTGTCTGGGGCACTTAGTGCCCCTGGTAGGGTCTCCCATGACAAATTGGTCTTAGGTGAAGGGTGAGACAAAGAACGGTTCGAAGGATCTTTCATGGCGGTGAAAACGAAGAGTCGGAGTACCCGGCCCGGAGGGTTACCGGGGTCCCACCCTGGAGCCAGGCCTGGGGTTGGGGCCCGTGAGCGAGCGCCTGGTGGCCGGGCTTTCGCCCATGGGGCCCGGCCGGGCCCAGCCCGAACCGGATACATGGGCTCGTCCAACTGTGGACCCACCACCCGCAGGAGGAACATGAAGGGTCCGGTGCAATGTGAATCGGGTGGCAGACCAAGGCGGGAGCCTTGGCGGTCCAATCCCCGGACAAGGAAACTAGTTTTTGGGACATGGAACGTCACCTCGCTGGCGGGGAAGGAGCCGGAGCTTGTGGCAGAGGTTGAGCGGTACCGGCTAGATATAGTCGGACTCACCTCGACACATTGCATTGGCTCTGGAACCCGAGACCTGGAGAGGGGTTGGACACTCTACTTTGCTGGAGTTGCTCCGGGTGAGAGGCGGAGGGCTGGGGTTGGCTTTTTGTTAGCCCCGAGACTCTCTGCCTGTGTGTTGGGGTTTACCCCGGGGGACAAGAGGGTAGCTTCCTTGCGCCTTCGGGTCGGGGAACGGGTCCTGACTGTTGTTTGTGCTTATGGGCCAAATATCAGTTCAGAGTACCCACCCTTTTTGGAGTCCCTGGGACGAGTGCTAGATAGTGCTCCATCAGGGGACTCCATTGTCCTGCTGGGGGACTTCAATGCTCACGTGGGCAATGACAGCTTGACCTGGAGGGGTGTGATTGGGAGGAACGGCCCACCTGATCAGAACTCGAGCGGTGTTTTGTTATTGGACTTCTGTGCAAGCCGCAGTTTGGCCATAACGAACACCATGTTCGAACATAAGGATGCCCACCGGTACACTTGGTACCAGGGCAGCCTAGGTCACAGGTCGATGATAGATTTTGTAGTCGTATCATCTGACCTGCGACCGTATGTTTTGGACACCCGAGTGAAGAGAGGGGCGGAGCTGTCAACTGATCACCACCTGGTGGTGAGTTGGATCAGATGGCAAGGGAACATGCCGCGTAGACCTGGCAGACCCAAACGCATAGTGAGGGTCTGCTGGGAACGCCTGGCAGAAGAACCTGTCAAGACGGTCTTCAACTCCCACCTCCGGCAGAGCTTTGACCACGTCCCGAGAGCAGTGGGGGACATTGAGTCCGAGTGGGCCTTGTTCCACTCTGCGATTGTCGAGGCGGCTGTTGCTAGCTGTGGTCGTAAGGTGGCCGGTGCCAGTCGTGGTGGCAACCCCCGTACCCGCTGGTGGACACCAGAGGTTCGGGGAGCCGTCAGGCTGAAGAAGGAGGCCTACAGGGCGTGGCTGGTCTGTGGGTCTCCGGAGGCAGCAGACAGGTACCGGATAGCCAAGCGGGGTGCAGCAGTGGCAGTTGCCGAGGCAAAATCTCGGGCGTGGGAGGAGTTTGGTGAGGCCATGGAGAAAGACTATCGATCGGCTCCAAAGAGGTTCTGGCAAACTGTCCGGCGCCTCAGGAGAGGAAGGCAGCAACTCGCTCACACTGTTTACAGTGGGGATGGGGAGCTGCTGACGTCAACTGAGGCTATAGTCGGACGGTGGAAGGAATACTTTGAGGAGCTCCTCAATCCCACCAATGCGCATTCCGAGGAGGAACCAGAGCTGGGAGGCCTGGGGATGGACTGTCCGATCTCAGGGGCAGAAGTTGCTGAGGTAGTCAAACAACTACACAGCGGCGGAGCCCCGGGGGCGGATGAGGTTCGTCCTGGGTATCTCAAGGCTATGGATGTTGTAGGGCTGTCATGGTTGACACGTCTCTACAACATTGCGTGGTCATCGGGGGCAGTTCCTAGGGTGTGGCAGACCGGGGTGGTGGTCCCCATCTTTAAGAAGGGTGACCTGAGGGTGTGTTCCAACTATAGGGGGATCACACTCCTCAGCCTCCCTGGAAAGGTCTACTCCAAGGTACTGGAGAGGAGGGTCCGATCGATAGTTGAATCTCAGATAGAGGAGGAGCAATGTGGTTTTCGTCCTGGCCGTGGAACTGTGGACCAGCTCTATACCCTTGCAAGGGTGATGGAGGGGGCATGGGAGTTTGCCCAACCAATCCACATGTGCTTTGTGGATTTGGAGAAGGCTTATGACCGTGTCCCCAGGGGCACCCTGTGGGGGACGCTCCAGGAGTATGGGGTGGGTGGCTTTCTGTTAAGGGCCATTCAGTCCCTTTACCAGAGGAGCGTGAGTTTGGTCCGCATAGCCGGTAGTAAGTCGGACCTGTTCCCAGTGAGGGTTGGACTCCGCCAGGGCTGCCCTTTGTCACCGGTTCTGTTCATCACTTTTATGGACAGAATTTCTAGACGCAGCCGTGGTGTGGAGTGTGTCGAGTTTGGTGGCAGGAGAATCTCGTCTCTGCTTTTTGCGGATGATGTGGTCCTCCTAGCTTCATCCAGCTCTGACCTTCAGCTCTTGCTGGGTAGGTTCGCGGCCGAATGTGAAGCGGCTGGGATGAGGATCAGCACCTCCAAATCTGAGACCATGGTTCTCGACCGGAAAAGGGTGGCTTGCCACCTCCGGGTCGGGGGAGAGGTCCTACCTCAAGTGGAGGAGTTTAAGTATCTCGGGGTCTTGTTCACGAGTGAGGGTAGGAGGGATCGGGAGATCGACAGGCGGATTGGTTCGGCGTCTGCAGTGATGCGGACGCTGAGCCGATCTGTCGTGGGGAAGAGGGAGCTGAGCCAGAAAGCCAGGCTCTCGATTTACCGGTCGATCTACGTCCCAATCCTCACCTATGGTCATGAGCTTTGGGTAATGACCGAAAGAACGAGATCGCGGATACAAGCGGCCGAAATGAGTTTCCTCCGTAGGGTGGCCGGGCTCAGCCTTAGAGATAGGGTGAGGAGCTCGGACATTCGGGAGGGACTCGGAGTAGAACCGCTGCTCCTCCGGATCGAAAGGAGCCAGTTGAGGTGGTTTGGGCATCTGGTCAGGATGCCTCCTGGACGCCTCCCTGGGGAGGTGTTTCGGGCATGTCCTGCCGGCAGAAGGCCCCCGGGTCGACCCAGGACACGTTGGAGAAGTTATATCTCCAATCTGGTCCGGGAACGCCTTGGGGTCCTGCCGGAGGAGCTGGTGGACAAGGCCGGGGAGAGGACGGCCTGGAGCTCCCTAGTTGGGATGCTGCCCCCGCGACCCGGACCCGGATAAGCGGAGGAAGACGAGACGAGAGACGAGACGAGACGAGACAATAATAACCACAAGCACTTACAGGCCCCACTGAATAGGGGACCCGAATAAGCGGAGGAAGACGACGACAAGTTAATAGGAGTTAACAGATGATATGATTGTTTTCACTGCAGCTGCAGAATAAAGAGTTAAAAAATCTAATGCAGGGGAACAAAAAGGTGGAACTCTACCTCTAAAGGAAGTGCAGCGCCTGGACCGGTTAATGGGGAACACATAACAGACACAACACCTGTGTCCAGTAAGGCATAACTAAAGCAATAGGGCACTATTTAGTGAATAAGTGAACATTTCAAACACAACAAAACGTCTTCTCTGCTGCTTCCGTTGGGTGAATCAAGTCAGATTAACACTTAAACTCACATATTAGTCTGTCCAGTATTATAGCAAAGTTAGGTCTCTGTGGATATTTTATTTTTGAGAGTCAGTCTGGAGTGTTCATCACTTTGGACTTTGAGAGGAACAGAAGTTTACTCCTAAGGCATTCTTTGTGATGCAAGCCCACCTGTATATCACCTGAGCAGGTATACAACCTTTATGCTTCTGACCTGAGTTTTAAAAGCACACCCTAAACCATCAGAATCCTGATTATTCACACGTGTAACTGATGAAAATCCTTTCTTTGCTCACCACTGTTTGGTGAAATCATTGTAAAACCCAAACTGACAGTGTGGTCTGTTGCTGTAAATGTATATTTTTGACAAGAGCAGCAGGAACATAACCATGCTAGGGTTCACCGACGCGCACCAATGAAACATCTTGATGTATTGTCCCAAGGGTGCATTCTTAGTCTGAGGATAATCTTAGACACTGTGAGCATTCTGCAGATACGTCTGCTGAGAGAAGCGGCAGTGACCTGTGCTAACAGAGCTGTGGCAGTTGGGAGGTTTAATAATTAGAGAGGCTGTCTTTGAGTGGGGAGCTTTCTAGTGGGACTCAACTGGTTTCAAGTGCTTTCCTTATTGTTTCAGTGACTTTAGATGGTGGAACGCAGTGAATTGCTGTCATCGTGGTAAACAATAATCATCCAAATTATTGGGAGGGAGGAAACCAGCTGCACCAGCTTGGAGCTGTCATCTTCCAGCTGAGTGACTAGAACTGATGCCTGGATTCTGGGTGTCAAGATGACAAGTTTTCTTCTTCTTTAAAATTAGCGAGGCATTTTTGATATGTTGGGCAGCTGAATAATGTAGCATTAACAAGCATGAGCACACAAACATCTGAATGAAGCTGTGGAGCGGTTCCCAGCTGCCTGCTTTAACCGTAGCGTCAACCGGACTGCAGGAAACTGCTTTGATTTGTGGTTTATCAGGAAAATGACAATGTACATAACAGTTACTAGTACTGGTATCTAAAGGGCTTCACAGTGTAGTTCCCCTTCACCTATATTCAAACATGCACAGCTTCTCCACACAACAGCTGCACAAAGCATGTTGACAGGAGGATGGATCCAGTCACCATCTGTTTCATTCCTTTTTACTGTCTGGGTCTTTAAAAAAGTAATTAGAGTAAAACATTTCTAATGCTCTGATGCAGCGTAATCAAGAGTTTACAGCCTACATGAAATCATAGTGTCTGGCTGCTGACTGTGGTGTATTTTACGCTAATTCCTGTAGTGTTTTTCACTGAAACAATGGAGGAAGTCACTGGTCAGCTGTTGATTACAAACATGCTTTCAGATCAATTCCAGTGAAAGTGGCCAACTGGGTAAGCTAAACGTTTGGTGGTGTCACAAAAGAAACCTACAGTTTTTTATTCACCCCGATTAGCCAGCTTGTTGCTAACACCCGCTTTCCCTCAGGCGCATACATGGGCAGTCACAAAGCCCATCACACAGCAGAACAGCGTGTGAGATGGTGAGGTCCTTTAGCCGTCCTCTGTTAATTTGGGTGGTCATATATGAGCCTGTAACTACTATCTTAACTTCTGGGTGAAGTTGCTGGACCTTCACGTTGTGCGCGTCTCCATTTCACTGACCCAGCCCAAAATGCCTCTTTTCCAGGCTGTTCCAGAAACCAACCAATTACCTACACTGGGGCATGCACGTGGAAATGACCCGGTGTGGTCACTGGGTGGGGATTGTGGTCAAAGCCTGAGTCATGCTTCTGCGTCAGTGCGGAGACACGCAATGCCATTATCCGTCCTTGCGAGCCTGCTGGAGAGCCCCCCGCAAGGACGGACGGAGGGACGGACAACGCAAGCTTGTGATTGGGCACCGCTGTCGTCTACACCATCGCCATTGCGCCCTCAAAAACATAAAGAGAGCCGAGGATAACTAGCGGCAGACACAGAGAAGCTTGAAGAATACCTCGCGAAAAAACTCTAATATATGAACATTTCATTCCCCCGTGACTGGAGGAGTGAAAAGATGCACAGCAAGCATTTTATTTGGGGACAGAAATGACAGGAAACGTGGGTTTAGAGGTGGGGAGCGCATGAAGAGGTGGAGGAGAATGAGAAACAAATTTGTCCATGTTAAAAAGTCTCTTATATACAAAAAACACAATATATACACACTATCTTGGACCGGATACATGACAGGATACCACAGAACAGCGCTACGCCCTCTGCTGTCCTGGTGGGGAATTGCTTTGCAACACTCCCCAGGGGACGGAGAAGTATGAGGGCAAAATGTCTCCGTCCATGCGTGCGTGTCTCTCCCTGTTGGAGCTGACGGAGAAGCATGACTCAGGCTTAACTCATGCAGATGTTGTAAATGACATCAGCAGGCGTCACCAAGCAACCGGCATTTGTGAAATTGGAAGAGTTACTGGTGAAGGATAATGGAGGAAAAGACGATGAACATTAAATACTACATCATAAATCGCTGTTTCTAAACTCCCGACACTGAAAAATGACCCAGAACCCCCCACCCCCCACTGTGCCATAATTCACTGCACTTTGTGGTGTCACAGAAAACTGTAAAAAACGATGCTTCCTCTGGTCGTTGAATGCCACTCAGCCAGTCTCCCTGTACGGCAGATGGACCTATACTCAGTGAAGTCACTCACCGCCGAAACGGTCATGATAAGCTGACGTCTTAGCAGTGTGGCCGGTTTTATGGCCGATTTAGTGTCACCAAGTCATCCTATTTTCACCTTACCTCCTCCCAGACATGTTGCTGAACTCCTAAAGCCCCCTTCAGACAGGCCATGAAAAACGGAAATGTTCAGGACTCTGTCCTTAAGACTTATCCTAAGATAAACCATTCTACATAATAATCTGGAATATTACTTTTTTTCAAATTAATAACCAAATGTTATAGAGATAAAAAGACTCAAAGGTTGTTTTCATCGATAAACTGACGATCATATCCGTTTGTCTGTGTTTTATTTCAATGAAAAGGCGTTTAAAATTTAAGAGTTTTAATTCTTCAATTTAAACAAACGATTTGAAATGACAATCAGGAAAAATAATCAACATTGGCAACCTTGTTGGACAACCTTTAACAGTTGATAATTTAAGCTTGTTCAAAACAGACCTTGTGTTGGATGTGCTAAAATTGAGGACGATGGAATTATGAATGCGTGCAAGCAGGTGTCTGAGATTGCTTCAGGGAGAGAAAAGGTG
The DNA here is from genome assembly GCF_043380555.1 of Nothobranchius furzeri. Taxonomy (NCBI): domain Eukaryota; kingdom Metazoa; phylum Chordata; class Actinopteri; order Cyprinodontiformes; family Nothobranchiidae; genus Nothobranchius; species Nothobranchius furzeri. Next base: position 61,273,326 of record NC_091747.1, read on the forward strand.
TCTGAGTGAAAAATGATGTTTTGCAATGAAACTTTAGTTTTTATTAGAAAAACAGCATCAGAACGCTATCTGTCGTGTTCTGTCTCAACGTACTTAGGACCCCCTTTCAGATCCGGACCTCGGAGGATGTGTTATCCAGGTCACACCTTGGCTGACAGAGGAGACAAAGGTGTGCGAAGATCCGGTCCAGAGTTGACCTCGGTACACGTTGCTGAAGCGTTTAGCAGATGCGCTTTCTCAAGTTTAAATTAACTCAGAAATCAAAAGACTCTGGGACGAGTCTGCGTTAGCTGGTTGCATTTCAGCTATTCTGTCTGGCTTGACAGGAATAGCGTGGGGGGAGAATAGGAAGTCGGCAGGGCTCCTTTCCCCGTGGTGTTCGTTCCGCACGTCCTCTCTCTTTCGTTCACACTCTCGTACTGCCTAACTTACCAAAACCACTTCTCTTACCAAAGCAAACTTGTTGTGCGTCAGAGCAAATGTGTTTTGACGTTACTGTGAAATGGGACCTGTGTGAGGTGTGAAGGTCATCGCTAAACATCTTCAAAAACATTATTTAATTAAGTACTGATTGATTATAGTTCATTATGATTACCCAAAGCATAATACTCATTCATTTGATTAAAATACATTTATAATGAGCAAAGTGATCAAATGATTATTTAACATTTATAATGAAGAAAGATTAAGACTGTTTTATTATGACTAGACTGTGGGTTGAAGTCCTCCGTCTGGATGGCAGATGTTCGGATGTTGTGGATTCTTTCAGACTTGCAGTCGGCTTAGGTCTTAATCTGTGGGTGAAGGTGCTGCGTGACCCAGCTCTGACACAGCCGGGCAAATACGACCTTTGGCACAGAAAACCCATACTTCCTCACGTCCTGTAGCATGCGGCGAACCATGGCAGCTCGCCTCCTATGGTACCGTCTCCTAGACGAGCGACGGAGCGCTTCACACCGCTTCCGTGATTCCTTTAACCATTGAGCTTCATCATCCAGGTCTCTTATGCGTCTTCGTGTGCGCAGAATTATGCTTAACATAAGTCAGATCGGTGAGAGGAATTCTATCTCTTCGTCTGCCATGTTTGACTGAATGGCTTTGTTTGGGTAAATGACGCACGTACGCCCGCCGCACTATGTTTACGCAGTATCCGGGTACAGCCTTCCCACCCCCTCTCCCTCAGACATCTGGAACTTTTCCCTGCTGTGTGAAGGCAGCCGAAAGGACAAGTTCAGGTACAAAAGTGTTGCGTCTGAAAACCCAGTTCTGGTTAAAAACCGGACTGAATTGTCCACACATATTCCAGAATGTCAATCTGAAAAGGGCTCTAGAGGAGAAACAGAGATAACATCTTAAGATTTGTATCCATTTAGGCAGGTCTTTTGTTTTCACTATTCGATCACATGTGACTGGATTTACATCTGAATATTCTCTCGTGGCTTCAAACCTATACTGGAACCAGCCACCAGGGGGCACTTCTTTGTTTCTGATTAAACTCTGACATTGTAGAGAGTTTGGTTTTAAATATTTGTATTGATAATAGTTCAATAAATAAAACTTAGCATAACTTGACAATAAATCTAAAATATCAGTTTTTTTATTTGTATTATTTTCAACAAGTATTGCAATATTCCAGATGTGCAATCTTGAGTAAATGCACTTAGTTGTCTTTAAAATGTCACTTTGCTCTCATTGGTCAGTTTAAAAACACATCTATCACCAATGAAATGTATTAAATGGGATTATTTTGACAATTAGGGATACTTCTTAATAGTTAAAAAGTACACTGCTGCGGAAACAATGAACGTGTAATTTAGAGCAAAATAATCTCTTATTCTGAGACATGTTTACTGTGAAATAAATCACCCATAAAATTATGGAAGTAATTAAAGTTGTAAATTAGTACTTGTTCCTACTAATAGACAGCTAACCCTGCAGTGTACTGTTTAATAGCCGTTACATCACTCTGGGCAATAAAGCAACATTCAGTGTTTACAGAAATACAATCATGCATGAAATAATGTCTGATATTAGAAGCTATTTTATATTACAGATAATAAACTTAACATGAAATCTGACACCTGTCGGCCCTTTTCCTACCCGTGGCTGCCCGTGTTTTCACCCACTAATAATTCCTGTCATGCAGCCAAACGAAGACGTAATGTGACCTGAGGTTGTCAAAACGATTTCTTGCAGAACAGATTACAAGAACAATCCTTAAAGTTTCTTGCGGCTAATTTGGGTTTGCGTTAGCATGATGCTGGTGGTGATTTTTCAATGATGGCCTTTAAACTTCACACAGCGTTCTTTGGGATTCAGCCATTATTTTAAAAAGTTGTTTCCATTTTTATCCTGCATTTAAATAGCATTATTCTACATTATTCTGTGTTCCAGTCCTGCAGTTGTGCGTTCCGATAAAATAAAGGTAGAAAAAGTGTTTGAAGCCTTTGCTGCCCCGTTTCCTTGTTGATAATTTGATTTTTGTGGCAGCCCCTTGGTGCTTGGTATCTGCACATCAGTGGGGTAATTGGAGTGTTTTATTATTTAAATTGTCACGTCTGCCCCTCTGACGGACGCTCCCATAAGAACACTGTCCTACCTTACGCAGCCATGAGAGCTATCTGGATGACAAAAAAGCGGTTCTATTTATATATGTGTCACATTAAAATTCACTGGTTTAACTGTGAAGAAAATAAATGGTTTTCAAAGATTTCAGCAGCATTGCAGGTCACAAACCGCCAGGCCAAGGAACGTGTGGGTCTGTGGATCATCTGGTTGCAGTATGAACAGATCAATACTTACCTTTACCATTTGCTGCGTTTTCACTACTTAACCTTTCCACCACAGTGCGACGGTAACAAAAACAGAGCAAAAAGTGTCATTTTTGGATACATTTCATTGCCAAGAGTTCAAACTAGTAAATATTTCTGTGTGTCGGTATGCGGAGTGAAACTCTGGAAGAAACAGGACTTAGAACGCAAGCAATGCCAAACTATTAATCGATTTAAACTGTTATACAAACATAAGGTCTGGACAAAGTATAGAGATGAGAATCCCTAATTTAATTAATTCTGTCGTTTTATTCTGTCCTATTGCATAAACGTTCCTTGTTGATATTTTTCCTTTACCATTGTTGGTATAATTTGTTGTTAAACTGTAAACACGTTACGGTTGCCTGTGGTTACGCCATCACTCTTTTACATACACTCAACAAAAATATAAATGCAACACCTTTGTTTCTACTCCGATTTTTCATGAGATGGACTTAAAGATCTAAAATTTATTGCAGATATACAATATCACCATTTCTCTCAAACATTGTTCACAAATCAGTCTAAATGTGTGATAGTGAGCACTTCTGCTTTGCTGAGATAATCCATACAACCTCACAGGTGAGCCACACCAAGATGCTGATCTGACATCATGAGTAGTGCACAGGTGTACCTTATACCGCCCACAATAAAAGGCCACCCTGGGATGTGCAGTATTTTGATTTATTGGGGGTCTGGGGTCTCAGAACCGGTCAGTATCTGGTGTGACCACCATTTGCCTCATGCAGTGCAACACATCTTCTTCACATAGAGTTGACCAGATTGTCAATTGTGGCCTGTGGAATGTTGGTCCACTCCTCTTCAATGGTTGTGCGAAGTTTTTGGATATTAGTGGGAACTGGTACACGCCGTCGTATACGCCGGTCAAGCACATCCCAAACATGCTTAACGGGTGACGTGTCCGGTGAGTATGCTGGCCATGCAAGAACTGGGACATTTTCAGCTTCCAAGAATTGTGTACAGATCCTTGCAACATGGGGCCGTGCATTATCTTGCTGAAACATGAGGTGATGTTCATGGATGCACGACACAACAATGGGCCTCAGGATCTCATCACGGTATCTCTGTGCAATCAAAATGCCATCAATAAAATGCACCTGTGTTCTCCGTCCATAACAGATGCCTGCCCATACCATAACCCCACCACCACCATGGGCCATTCGATCCACAACACTGACATCACCAAAGTGCTCACCCACACGACGCCACACACGCTGTCTGCCATCTGCCCTGAACAATGTAAACCGAGATTCATCCGTGAAGAGAACACCTCTCCAACGTGCCAGACGCCATCGAATGTGAGCATTTGCCCACTCAAGTCTGTTACGGTGACGAGCTGAAGTCAGGTCAAGACCCCGATGAGAACGACGAGCATGCAGTTGAGCTTCCCTGAGATGGTTTCTGACAGTTTGTGCAGAAATTGTTTGGTTATGCAAACCAGTTGTTTCAGCAGCTGTCTGAGTGGTTGGTCTCAGACGATCTTGGAGGTGAACCTGCTGGATGTGGAGGTCCTGGGCTGGTGTGGTTACACGTCGTCTGCGGTTGTGAGGCCGGTTGGATGTACTGCCATATTCTCTGAAACGCCTTTGGAGACGGCTTATGGTGGAAAAATGAACATTCTATGCTGTCAGCATGCCAATTGCACGCTCCCTCAATGCTTGTGGCATCTGTGGCATTTTGCTGTGAGACAAAACTGCACATTCCAGGGTGGCCTTTTATTGCGGGCAGTATAAGGTACTCCTGGTGCACTACTCATGATGTCGGATCAGCATCTTGATGTGGCACACCTGTCAGGTGGGATGGATTATCTCAGCAAAGCAGAAGTGCTCACTATCACACATGTAGACTGATTTGTGAACAATGTTTGTGAGAAATGGTAATATTGTGGATCTGGAATAAATTTTAGATCTTTAAGTCCATCTCATGAAAAATCGGAGCAGAAACAAAGGTGTTGCATTTATATTTTTGTTGAGTGTAGAAAAAGAATGATTGAATAATCAACAGTGAAGCTGAAGGTTTACTCACTGAATGGGGATCTGGGGTGGGATTATGTAAGTTTTCTTCTTCCCACTCCTTTTCAGGCAGAATTGCATGGCAATAAATGTATATTCCTTTGCACTAAATGACTTATATGATTTAACTAATTGTTACCTTGTTTAATTGGCTGTGCCATTGCCTGAAATAAATAAAAATGAAGGAATGAAAAAATGATGATTTTTTATTAAATATGTAAATATTATGTTGTTTATAGTATTTCATGGATATTGTCGAAATTAAACTTTCGCTCAAATAATCCATCAGTTTTCAGATTCTCTCTTAATAAACGGTTTAAGTCCCTGGATCTGTTGTTGGTGGTACGTCTGAACACATACCCAAAACTAACCCTGCATACCACAGTTTCTCCTTTATTAATCCAAAACTTTCTTTCTGGGTTTTTTTTTGGACATGTTTCTTCACACCGGACCAGTTTGACTCCAGGTGAGTTTCTCACCTGCTTTTACATATTTTACATTGAAACAAGTGATATCTGAGTGGTCTGTTATCACATGGTTTAATACAAAGCTCCAATCTATACATGATGCCTAGAAAAGGTTATTCTTTTTTTTATCTCAATATTTTGAAACTTGTGATGAATCATTTGAAGCTTAATGAATTGTATGATACATGGGTTAGAGTTAGAGGGAAATCAGTGGATCAGGGAAAGAGTAGAATAAGGAGAGGGTGGTGATGAAGGTCCCACCAAAACCTGAACAGGTGAGTTTTCAGCTGCTTTGTAAAGGAGACTGCTGAGTCCACTGATTTGTCTTTAGCCTGGTGCTACACCACCAGTAAGCTTTGATCACTGGACCTCAGGGACCTGCTGGGGGTGTAGGGACTGAGGAGATCGCCAATGTAAGATGGCGCTTGTCCGTGAAAGGCCCTAAAGACCAGAACCAGGATCTTAAAATGAACCCTGAAGTTGACTGGCACCCAGCGAAGCTGGAGGAGGTACATTATGGTCAGAATCTGCCATTTTCACCTTGTATTTACATCCATGTGAGCACTGGGGGGAGAAAAGAATGCAACAACACTCTTATAGTTAAATAATTTCACAAATAAAACCATTTAACACACCGTGAGCATTTTTGAATGTGGCTGTAACTTAATTATGATTTCCCGAGTACCTGCAAAGTATTAGTTGGTTTTATTATCAGATGAACAAGTCAGTAACTCGTTACTGTCCAGCACCACAGACAGGTCACTGCTGAACATCCAGTTCTCAGCTGCTCCTGCTGTGATATTAACACAAGTCCCGTTAAACACACCTGCTGTTTGTCCTTGGGGAACTCGAGGAGCTGCTGGCTACATGAAGCTGAAGATTGAGCATCGTTGTTTATTTATAGCACATTTCTTAGCACCTTGTTGTCGGGGTGATAAGAAAATGGTAAATAGACCGTAATAATTTCCTTTTTCATTGTTGTATACAGCAAGTAGAGCTTCCTATAGAGGAATGTTGAGACATCCCAGGAGGACAATCATAACAATAGTAACATAAATATAAAAAAGACACAATTTGCAGCAATCCATCAGTGGCCAGAGCTACCTCATTATATTAGCAGAGGCATTTTCAGTACTGACAGCTTATCAAGGAGGAAGTGAAATGCATGCTGTCTGCTGGAATTTCATCAAGGGATGTAGAAAAGTATCTTCCTGAGCATCAAATGTTTTAATGTTTTAGCTCTGAAGACATCATCCAGTCTCTTTCGATGACACGCCGCACTTATGTTTTGTTACAAATGAGTCGTGAGTGCTCAGCATGGCGCTAATTTCAGTGACAGTTGAATTGCGAATGCTGTGGCTGCATTGCAATAAGTGGATCACCAGTTTGCTGCCATGGCGTGTTGGGAAATGATTGTTTTGATTAAATGGGAGCAGAATATAAGTCTGGAGGAAGGATGCTGCATGAGGAGACTGCAAAAGTACAACCCTGAAGTTCATCCTCTACGTTTACTGAATTATGTGCACATCTGCGGGCTGATTGAATCCCACAATGGAAAACGTATGACTGTAACCTTGGATACCGCTATGTGGAGAGAAAGGAACCTATAAATTGGATCAGAAATGCAGGTAACATTTCAAAAAGTATTTCAAGACATCCCTGTGAGCTCAGTGACGGCTACCCAGGTGGCATAACGAGCTGTGCATTTCAAACATTCATTTGGACCTTTAATTGGCAGAGTCCCATTCAGATTTAAAGTTTCTAGCCCAAAAGTTGTGCTAAACTCTTCTGTGCTGTAGTTTTCTGGAGGATTCTCTAATGCAAATTGCTGACCAAGAAAAGCTGGCAGTAGTATTTGATATTTATCTGCTTTTGTTGGTCAAATATATCATAAACCGCTAGTTCAATGTTTAATGAAACTTTAAAAAAGTAAACCGGATATGTACGCCTACAAATGTTAACTCGTTCACTGCCAATGCGACTAAAGTCGTCATTTGCATTTTTTTAACTGTGTGGGCATTGGAACGAGCACTAGCATGGTAAGACCAATCATCTCAGCTCTGAAGCCGATCTTCATCCGCATACGTCACACGTCACATGATCAGGAAGCAGAAAATCCATGTGTTAGGAGATCGTTCTGGACCGCTGCTGTAAAAACAGTGAGGCGCGAACCGGAAAAGCTTCTGCCGATCACGATTCAACAACGGATTACGAAAGAACAGATAACGCTCGAAACGCGCAATTCTTCCTGAAGTAAGAGGTGAGTCTCCGCTTTGTTTTGGCGTCAACATCATGCTAGCGTGCAACGTTCTGTGACTCTTAAAAAAAACCGTAAAAACGCTGAGAAACGCTGGCAGCGAAGGGCTTTACCGATCAGGAAACGGCTGGCAGTGAATGAGTTAACATTCCTGGGACAAAATGATTCAAGATGGCCACCTCTGCCACTTTAATTAGCAAACACAAAGATGTCCTTAACTCTGCCAATTTACTGCTATTACACTCCATTTTGGTGTGGTGGTAGCGGAACTCTAATTGATTGAGCGGGATATTGCATAATCACATAAAACATATGTAGCACAATAGAAATGTGGCTTGCCATATGCACCAAACCTGCATGGAGGCCAAGTCAAGTAGTGACCAAGCCGTAACTGCCAACACATAAACTAGACTTGCAGCCCAAAGGCAGGTTGTAGGGATGTCTGAGTTCTCCTAAAATTTAGGAATGGAAGATGGAGCATTAAGCAAAGATTTTCACTTTGTGCTTTACTTATTCCCTCGATAATATCAATAAAGTCTCAATTGGTGATTTGTGTATACAAGCCTTAAACTAAGTTAGTATTTGATGAAAGAAATACATCTTATGTTTGCAACAAAGTTAGCAAAGAAACCTTGAAACACCTAAATGTGGATTGGGAGTTAAGTTAACCCTTTAAGTGCCAAAGTCGCAGAATTGCAACAAGCAGCAATGTTGGATTTAATAAGCCACAGCAGCAGAAATGAGCCCTCGTGCAGTTAATACGTTACACTGCGGGGTGGCAGACACCTGTAACTTCAATCCAAGCAGCATTTGTGTGTTACTATTGACACTTTTGGAGTATTTAGAGCTTGAACCCCGCCCACCAGTTGCAGAGCCGCAGGGGTGGTCAGAGCAGTCTTGTCGAGTGAGAGCGAGCGAGTGGTACACTGTTAAAATCCAACTTGCAATTTGTTTGGAGAGTTTAAAGTTTTAAGTCAGTTGAACATTTTAACTTGCAAAATGTTAAGTTAATACAGAAAAAAGAGCACAAACAAGCACCTAAATGTTGACTGAACTTAAAATTGTATTGCAACTGGTTGCTTTACTTTTTTTAGTTCACTGGACTTTTTTTTGACAGTGTAGAGGGAAAAAACACAAAATTTGGCTCATACTGAAGATTTATCTAATTCACAATATTCCTCTAACTCTAACCAGATTTAAGCTGCAAGCTCTTTAAATAGTGATATAAAAACTCATATTTTACTGAAAAAACTGTGGCGCCTAAAGGGTTAACCGACTTCGTATGAAGCTGCAGTCTTAGAGCCAAAAAAACAAAACTCATGACTCATCGACTCACAAGCTTGTCAACAAAACGAGGCGAGTGTAAAAAGTTCTCGCTGCCTGTATGATAATTTAACAGTCAGCTTAAACGGGCCATCTGCCAGAGGGTCAGGAAAATCTGTCAGTAAAAGACAAACAGTAAAACCTTTTGTTCACAAGAAACCCACTCGTTTCAGATACGCGTGAACCTGTAACAATAATATTTAAATGTATTAAAATATTTC